>NC_092416.1:127311188-128515116 GCF_040894005.1 Engystomops pustulosus
GTCAGCGCGTACCTAAACAAATGACACCTTCGTAGGTCTGTACATCGGTCTGTGAAAGTTATTGGTCTCGGAATTTGGCAAAATGACAAATATTTTTTTTTTGTACAAAAGATTTTAATTTTTTTTCTAATAAATCATATATACATTTGGGATCCCTGTGATCGTACCAAATAATGGGGAAGTGTCATTTGGTGTGCAGAATGAAAGTCCTAAAAACGGAGACCACAGTTAACCATAGTTATCGTTTTCTCACCCTGGAAAACTTACTTACATCATTTATACGGTTAAAAAAAGACACATTTCCATCCAGTTCAACCAAAGAAGAGAAGGTATTGGATGAGGAAGGGATTTAAGGGTAACAACTCTATATTATAACATAACCGTTAATGTTATTTAGATGCAAAAAGGAATCTAGACCCTTCTTGAAGCTCTCTGCTGTCCCTGCTGTGACCAGCGGCTGAGGCTATTCCACAGATTTGCAGTTCTCATAGTAAAAAAGCCCTGTCGCCTCTGTCGCACTCCAAACAATTTAAAGTGAATAAAAAACTTAAAGTGCACTTATTGCCATGTGTACAGCCATGTTCCAACTCCTATGGACTGTAGCCTTTCTGAAGAGGAAGTACCACCATTTACGATTGTCCAACTACTTATTACTAACTAATACTTCACTTCTCCTGTGGAGGCTCTGTAGATAAATGCCACAATTGGTTCTTGGGTTCTCAACTGAATGCAGTAGTTCAGTGGAGGGAGAAAGAAAAGATCTGTTCCCTGGAGTGATGTGCACTATCAGACACAGCGCAGTGGACCAGATGATATCTCTCTGAATATCTCTGATATTCTGGGTCAGAAATAACTTTCCTAGTAAGAGATAAGCAGTCTGATTAGAGTGATCTATCCATTTCCTTCCTGCTTCACCCACAATACTAACATCTTGTTGTGTCTCATTCTAAGTAATAACTTGATGGGAATGGGTCACAGATGAGAGTGACACAGCCATAATAATAATAATAATGGGATTCTACGTAGATTTGAGGTCTAGGAGGAATGCAGAATTGTGCTGCATCAGCTCCGGCCTCTGCTCCCTTCATTGTCCCTCGGCTGATAAATGACAGCGGATGTTTCTGTTTAGGGGATTTTAAAAATAGAAATGATGCAATATCCTGGTTAATAGTGCAATGTATTTATAGTATCAAACGTCAGATGAGCCAATAAAAGGCATCACTACTGGCTCACCAAATTGACGGTTATATGAGGAGACGCTGGAATGGTTGTAGTGCTAGAGAAGGCAAATCTCTGGGGTGTCACATTTTTCAATTACCTTCACTGGGGTGATCCCAGAGTATTCATTCGCAGACACCGCATTAGAAAACCTCCTGACATTCGCCATGGCGCCAGGACATTGTCTGCGGCATTCCCATTATGAAGAGGAGGTCTAATGTAAACTATGCAGTAAAGATCTTGAAGGGGTTGACCACTATTACAAGACTTTAATAGGGTAAGTACAAAGTCCATACCCTGGTAAAGTTTGTGTAAAGCCGGCTGTCTGGAGTCAAGTGACCCATGTCTCCCAGTGGCTTTATGCAATTGTTACCAGTGTGCTATATGCACGACCCTAGTAGGGTTTTGTACTTGTCCTAATAAAGTTTTGTTGTGGTGGCCAACCCCTTTAATGCTTCTCATTTTTGATCTTTATAATGGGATTGTATAATTCTTGCAAAAACAAGACTAAAAGGTGTACATGCTAATTGGAACATTTTAACACACAATATACTCAATATCCATACAGGGGGGTTATAATTGTAGAAGCAATTGTAGATCTTAAAGCTACAGATGTGAGAACTGTGTACATTGCATCTTTCATCTTTAAATTTGGAATGTAGAAGAGATGAACAAATATTTGCCCTTGCTTTTCCCCCTGCTCTTTCTTCTCTGCTTTGATAGTGAGTGGAGCAGGTGAGTGCTTGAGATCTGATCTCCAGCCCTCGTAGAATGGCTTCATTACTGAAGCACCACGCCCCAGGGTTCCCGCATTCCAACCCAGTGATATCAGGTTTGATGGAAGGGGGATATAGTGGCATAAGCTTTAGCTATACACCTAGCTTGAGGCTGTAGTCTAGATACAAGGCCAAAGGGCAAGAAATCTCATTAGAAGTGAAGTACCGATTTCAGAGCAGTCTGCTAACTGTAAATGGCCAACTGTGGGCTATAGGTCACTCTATGAAATAACATAACAGAATACTAAAGATCATCAAAAAAAACCATCAGAACCAAAAATCAATGCAGTATCAACATCTTTTATGGTTCAATAACAATTTTATTTAGTATGTACGTTGACAATTAAAGCAAATTATGACAAGCAGTATCAACATCTTTTAGCCTTAAAGTTTTTGAGGCTAAAAATATCGATCATATCCTTTGAATAGGTTTGAATATTTAGAATAGTAGAATTGTTGAGGTCCAACAACTAGGATTCTTGCTGATCAGCTGTGTAATTCGACTGTTTTATTAGGTGACACAATGATCAATATTCTTCACTATTTTAGATTATATGTGCCTTCACCAGTAAGTGGTGACATTGAGCTTGTGAAATCTGTATCATGGTGGGAAGGTTAGGCTCGATCACATCACAATTTTTGGACACGTTTAGCATAGACACTATAAAAATTGTAGATTCACGCTGAAGGTATCAAAACTTTGAATTAACACGTGTGGAATTATACTTAACAAAAAAGTGTGAAACCATAAAACAAAATGTGAAAATATATTGTATTCTAGGTTCTTCACAGTAGCCAGCTTTGGCTTTGATTACTGCCTTGTACACTCTTGGAATTCTCTTGATGAGCTTCAAGAGGTAGTCACCTGATATGGTCTTCCAATAGTCTTGAGGGAGTTCCCAGAGATGCTTAGCACTTGTTGGCCCTTTTGTCTTCACTTCACTCTTCTTCTTGGCCAAATAGCCCTTACACAGCCTGGAGGTGTGTTTGGGGTCATTGTCCTGTTGAAAAATAAATGATTGTCCAACTCCTCTTACCAGTTGTTGTAAAGATGTGTCTGCTGCTAGAACTCTGTGTGGCATTGACTTGGTCTATAATCTGAGCTGCTGTTAAGCTGCGATTTCTGAGGCTGGTGACTCGTTTGAACTTATCCTCTGCAGCAAAGGTGACTCTTGCTCTTCCATGTTTCCATGTTGCTTGTTCTTTGCAACTACACTTAGGGACACTTTCAAAGTTTTTCGGACTGGCTGACCTTCATTTCTTAAAGTAATGATGGCCACTCATTTTTTTTTCTTTGCTGCTTTTTTTCTGGCCATAATACACATTCTAACAGTCTATTCAGTAGGACTATCAGCCGTGTATCCACCTGACTCCTGCACAACACAACTGATGGTCCCAACTTCATTTGTAAATCCCACTTATTAAGCCTGACAGGGCACCTGTGATGTGAAAACCTTTTCAGGTGACTACCTCTTGAAGCTCATTAAGAGAATGCCAAGAGTGTGCAAAGCAGTAATCAAAGCAAAAAGTGGCTACTGTGAAGAACCTACAATATAAGACATATTTTCAGTTCTTTCACACTTTTTGTTAAGTATATAATTCCACATGTGTTAAATTATATTTTTGATGCATTCTGAATGACAAGGTGTGTCCAAACTTTTGGTCTGTACTGTGTATGCTCACCGGAAGCCATAATAGACGTATTGCATTCATCTCTGGCCTCCGCTGATCGTATACTCTGGGAGGTCCCCAGTGATGTAATTGTCCATAGAAAGAAGACAACCGGAATATTGGCAGCAGCCAATCAGTTGTTGTTTTCGATGTCTGCTCTTCCTCCCTGTGAGGCAGAGAGTTGGAACAGGAGGATGTACACCACTGTATGAGCACACAGTGGGATACATTCTGTCCCAATGTATTCTTACAATGGAGGGCTAAAATGAGGTATCCTTAGTCTCAGTTGAAATAAGGTATGAAACCTAATTTGTTTAAATCTGTTTAACGTCTTACTAAGAAAAATTTACAATACAAATGGCAGTATAAAATGTGTCCGGAGTTACACTTTAACCCTAAATAATAGAATAGATTAGCCATAGTTATTGTCTAAACCATTGAGTAACCTCATACCTGTGGATACGTATAGCGGTTTTATTGTATGTGAAGCAGGCACAGACAGATTCCTCACATCACTATATATACATTCCTATACCTTGACATTCCTGTAGTGTTAGTTTTCAGAATGGCAGCTCATGACACTGAACATTTTACCCTAAGAGAAAATTCTAAGAAAGCACTAAACACAATTTTTCAGTGATAGTATGAGGTGGAAATAATATCTTATAGCTAATTTGTCTCACTGAACATTCCCAGAAAGCTTTTCTATTGTACTAAATGATCAAACAATGGGACTAGGAAAGTAGGACTAGGTGTTCATCAACTTTAAGATCTCTTAGTGATGCCAAGAAGATGGCAGACTGTATGCCAATGTATCATCTCACATAAATCAAAAGCATCCAGCCCACACAATCCTCTGTAAGGTAAATTTTCCAGCAGCACAGAACTTTCTCTCTCCCTGACATTTTGTTAACATTTTGTTTCCACTGTACATTGTATCATTCTGAAGCAAAATTTCTTGTTACCTGCAGCCACCTCTAAGGGGAGCTTAAGTATGCACTATGGGCAAGCTTTTTATTTTTTTCTGAGCTATGTTATTGGGCTCTTAGATTTCCATGTAAGCCCCTGGATGTCAATATCATATGGTGGGGCTTCTAATCGCTGCACCCCTGTGAATGATATGACTTAAGCAGCTCTAAACACATAGGGGCTCATCTACTAAGGGTCCGCGGAGCGCATTTTCATTGGGTTTCCCGACGATTTTTGTGCCGCATTTAACAGGGGATTTTGGTGCACGTGATTGGATTTTGGCACAGCGCTGCTGGCTTGCACGCGACGCAAATCTGGGGGCGGATAACCCGACGGATTCGGACTACGCGCAGGATTTAACATTTCGTATTGTGTCGCAAGACAAACACTTACAAGCACCGGGAAGAAGGTGAACTCCAGTGGACCTCGGCGGGGAAGCGACAGATGGAGGAACTCGGGCGCACAAGCTTCGTGAATCGCACCAGACTTCATCTTCGTCGGACCGTACGAATCCAGGTAAGTAAATTTTCCCCATAATTGTGCACATTTCCGATGTCTCCTGTGAGCCCTTATTTTTGTCAGTAGTGGGGGGTCCCAGAAGTTGTAACACAATTATAAAATAAAAATGGGTTATTTTGGACACTTGCTTTAAGAAATCTGTATAATTCTCAGACCTTTTCATGTTTCAGCTCCAGACACAGATTTTTAATGAGCCCAGCATAGAGATCTGAGAGGAGTCCATTACAGAGCGCAGGTGCTTTTTGTGACTTCAAACAGACATCACCCCTGCCCTCTTCTTTATCTAGGATCAAAGGTCCCTAATGTAAGGGCATGAGAGGTGTTGGGCAAGCCTCCTGCATTGTCTACCCAGACATCGCTTTGTGGTGGCGGGTCACCTGGATGAAGTTCACTGAAGGTGACAATAGCACACCTGCTCCATTCATTTAGTGTAGACACAACATCATACATACATGTGTTAAAGAACCATTGCAGACAATCTATACATTGAACCACTAAATATTGAAAACCTCTACAGCTTTCTAGTAGGCTAATAATCTCTTTGTATATGGCCTCAACGGTTCTCTTGACCCTCCAGCATTGTGGCTCAGGAAACCACTATTACAATGGAACCAGGAGCAGGTAGGTGGACTTTATTTTATTGTTTATCCCTACCGCGTAAAATGAGGAGAACACAGTTCTGTGATCATCCATTTACATCTTAAAGCACATGGTTAATTTCTGGTAGACAGGTCTTCTGTAATAATGGTTTTTAGCTGGATTATGGGGTCATTTGTAGAGCTGCACTGTGCTGCAGAGTACGCTGCGCATATAGCAGTGGTTATCTGTTGGTTAGGGCACAGCATGGTACTAGGAATTCCAGCTGTTCCATTCAGGCTGTAGGTAAATCCTCGCCTCTTCCATACAGTGTGAGAACCCAGAGCAGTGGCGTCTATCAGTAAACCACCTGGTCCATATATGCCCCCCACACCCGCCCAGAATCTCTGGAATGTCTCCTCCCTGCATTTCTTTACTGAACGTGGGACTTTCCTTATTCTCCCATCACCATCATCATAACTGCAGTTTTACGCCTTGTGTGTTCCAGTATCTGAACCTGACTGAGCGGTTTCCAAAAAAAAGAAAAGGCTTCAACACTTTTAGTAACTCTGAGATAAACCTTCTACAGGAAATGCTACTACTGCTATGCCTTACATAATAAAGTCTAATTGGTACCTGCATAACATGCAGACATTATATTTTATGCATGTGAATATATATATGAACTTGTGTCTGTACAAATCCTTCCACACTTATGCATTAAATGCCCTTATTGTGATCCCCATGCAGTATATTGTCACATACTTTAAAATGGTCCTACATATGGTATACTCCACATTGTGGCTCCTATACTTTATGATATTCCCCTTATTGGGGTACCTAAGCTTCATAATGACCACAAAATGATGGCCCATGTTGGTTCCCTCATTGTTTAATACACCACTTATTGTGGCACTGACACCTAATCATAGCGCTCACTATGTCCACCACACTGTATAGAAGCCCTATCCTTTTGCCCCTGCACCTCAAAATGTCTCCTCCATAACATGTATATGTACGGGTGGTTTGCGACAGGCCCCCAAAACCCCTACAAGAAAATACCACACTCCCCCACCTGCAACGTGTACCGGGGCTGCATCACCACTATTATACTATACTGTGTTTACTGCACCACTAAAACATAATAAAAAATGTAAAATAAATGCCCCCTCAGTGTGGTACCCACAGTTCATAATATCCCTTTCATTGTTGCCCCCAAATTAAATAATGTCCTTCAATGTGTCTGTCACATTTAATTTTGCCTCCTGTGACCCATACATTTACTAATGCCCTCTCTAGTGATCCCCACACTTATAGGCGTTGTCCAGGTATAGAAAAAAAATGTGTATATGGCTGGGAGGCTTTAAAAATATTTAAAAACATGCTGTGTGTCAAGGTGAATGTATAAGATTGGTTTAACTATAGCAGTGATGGCGAACCTATGGCACGGGTGCCAGAGGTGGCACTCAGAGCCCTCTATATGGGCACCCTTGCCATTACCTCAGGGTAGAGTTTGTCAAACAGGACTTGTTTGCAGTCCCAGGCAGTCCAGGACCCTAGAAGCAAGCGCTAATGATAACCAAACTTCTTCTCCTTCGTTCTACTGTATTGGTGTCCTCAGGTGCCCATACAATTTAAACCCATGACAGAGCAGGGGGTAATAAGTTACTGCTTAAATTGTCGCATTGGCACTTTGCGAAAAATATGGGGGTTTTGGTTGTAGTTTGGGCACTTGGGGGGATATTTATCCCCAGCGCCAGCGTATGATAGCCCCGCCGCTGCAAATTCGTAGCCCGATTCATGATGAGGCTTCTGCCTCTTCATGTATCGGGCTGCCAGCTGCGCAGCGTTTTTCCTACGCCAGGCAGGGCCTGGCGTAGAAAAAGACGCAACCGGCGACTTTTCACGTATGAAAAGTCGCCGGCAGCAGCGAGTGCGCAGGCGCGGGGACAGTAACGCCCCGCGCCGGCCCACTCCCGTCCGGCCGCGCCCCCCGCTCGGCCGGCCGCGCCCCCCCTTCACGCGTGGCGGATTGGGGAAAATAATCGCAAAAGCTAGCAATAAGCTAGCATTTGCGATTATTTCAGGGCCTCTGCGCCAGTGGCGGTGCGCAGAGGTCCTGATAAATATGCCCCTTGGTGTCTAAAAGGTTTGCCATCACTGCTATAGTTAAACCAATCTTATACATTCACGATTAATATCTCCTTGACACTGTGCCGCTAGCCATCATTGTCGGGTCTCTTTTTTTTCCATTTACAGAGGCTGGTGGTTCCTTCCCGACACAGCCGTGTACCTTTTACAGCATTAGTTTAGGCTGTAGCTACGGTCAGGATCACACCACTGGCCTCTGAGAACAGAGATCCGGCAGTGATGGGAGGTGCAGCAGCTGAAAAGAACGTGGAGAGAGGGTATATGCTGTCCCAGCCATGCACATATGAGCACTGCGTAGTACTACTACAGTATTCTTATTTTGGACATGTGGGCACTGGAGAATACCACCACAGTTATCCTGCCTACATGGGCACTACTGCACATTGCTAACCTGTTTGTATGTACACTGCAAAGTACTGCTAATTAAATCCTGTAGCCATTTCACCCATGATGACTCTAGACGTCCCTCAGAAGAACAGAACAACCAAAATGAAAAATGTCACACAGACGAGAATAACCATAAGAAATTGGGGCTGATATATAGAAAGTGGCGCCTGGTGTACCAATGTAAATCACAGAGACCCCTGGAATATGCCATGCCATAATTGCTAAGAGGTTTAAGCTATAACATGGAACAGGATACAGGTAATTTGGTCTACCTTATTCTTTTTTAAAACTAGCTTGCAGAGGAAAAGGGGGAAAAAAATTACAAATTCTGTGGCGTGCAGCAGGTATTGTACACCAAAACACTGGTGCACAAGACATGATACAATGGCCCAATTACATTTATATCTATCGCCCTTGACTGCAAAGATAAAATTACAGGACATTAAAAGGAAATCTACTATTTGATTTCATGCTTAATGAACCAAACATACCTTGAGAATGCTGTAGCTACACTGATGCAGACACATATCTTGTTTAATCCCAGGGCTGAGTGGTTTTGCTGAAAAACTATTATAACATTCAGGACCTTGGGAAAGCTGATTTGCTTCAGCCTACCTTGAAACACATTACACAGAGTTTTCTGAACTGTCCAGACAGGAATAATCAACCTGAGCTGGATGACTCATACACAGCAGCTGGGTGGATGGTGCAGTGATTGATTAATTCTGCTTGTCAGGCAATACACAGTAATTACAGCGTTCTCCGGAGCAGTGCATACTTAATGTGAGAGGAGAAGCGAGCCAGGCAAAGGAGGGACAGCTTAATTATCATAATTTTATAATTGTTTATTCAGCAAAACCACTCTGCATAGTGATTAAACAAGATATGTTCCATATACCGAAAAAGAAAGAGTGTCATACCAGCCCAGCAATTGTCAATAATAATAGCAATCTTTATTAGAACAAATATAACGACACAAGACCTAAAAAACATAAAAACACATAAAAGGTGCAATGAAGCACACTGTACACGACTCGGTGAGTTGAGTACAATATAGTCAACCTCACAAACCCCCTCTGGATGTTAGAAATTTACCTGGTGTTTATGTAAACAAATTTTGTAAACAGGAAAGTCAACATGCAATACAGGAGTATAATAAACAAGAGAAGCAACCCTCACTATATAACCTGTCAAAAGCCTATGTCACAAGGTAAGTTGGTCCAAGCACAGGCAGGGTGTAACAGGAGGGTAAGAAACACCAAGTACAGCCAGGGGGCCCAGGTAATCACAGATTACCACACATATATGTTCCTGCATCAGTGTAGCTACAGCATTCTCAAGGTATGTTTGGTTCATAATGCATAAAAGCAAATGATGGATTTCCTTTAACTAAAAGGACCATTGCAGAAGCTTTCCCTGTTTTTCTACCAGAAAAAAAAAGCTCGAAATGCTTTTTCCCATCTAAATCCAGGGACATGATGTAAAGGTCCTTTCATTTCTATTTATATAGTAGGCTTGGATCTGGAACTGTATCTAGGCAGTAAATGTTATATTATTTTACAAGCTTTAGACTGGAATTCCGCCTTAATCTGCCTCTGATCCATGAAACCTTTTCACTTTGTAGCCGAGGAGACACTGCATAGCCCTTCAGATAGAAATCCAAGTTATTATGTAGAATAGAGTCTGTTCCTGCTTTGGTTTTATTTTATCTGTTTCAGTTGCAGGGGAACAAATTACCTAATAAACAATTACTGAGAAACAAGAGTCCTGAAGGATCCAAAGCATGAGCCAGTGGATGACACAAATCACCCCAATCCAGCTAATACTCTGTGACAGGTGACTTGCTCTGCCTCTGACACCCTGCCCACTATACACAATGCACTACATGGTTCTTATATGTAATTAATTTTACTTTTGGCATAGGTGATCTTTATATGGGCATTTATGTATTGCACAATAAAGGCTCAAGCAGTGGGAAATGTGTGACCATACTGTTCCTGCCTGCTATATGTGAGGAATCCCTGCATATTGCTTTCTACCATTCAGGAACATGGGTCTTTGGTGCTAGTACACATACAGTGCTGGGTCACAGCAGGCCCAGATCCTGAATAAAATAGAAGGATGGACAATGTCATCATATTATTGTGTGATAATATAATACAAAGTTCATTCACATTCAAAACATTCACTTTTTACATGTGGTGCAAGCGCAAGTTGTACTTTTTACATGTGGTGCAAGGGCATTTGCTCATAATGACAAGTGTGTGTGTATGTATATAATAATTACACAGTTTGATAGCTCACACTTCACATGCATCACCTTAATTTAACCAGATGTAACTGGGTGATTTTTCACTGAACCCATTTTCGCCTATGGACACATACAGATTGGTTTGTCACTGATGCCTTACTGAACCATTATTTACAATGGGCTTTTTTATCAGTGGTCAATTTAGAACCTTCTTCTTTTTGTGTTTTCCGACAACATTGGATCAGTGTAAAAGAACTGAGTTTGAAAAAGCCCATTGAAAAGAATGGTTCAGTAAGGCATCAGTGAAAAATCTCTGAAGCCAGGAAGAGAAAAACAATCTATATGAGTCCATAGGCCAAATGGTCTCAGTGAAAAATCACTGATGTCAAAAAACACATGTGAAACCACCCTAAGGCTCTCATGAAATATCACCCTATAGTGACCCCGATATCAATGATCATGCTGAGCCCAGAATAACCATAATGTCAATCTAACATCCTATTAAAGTTATGTCCTGTTACAGTGCTTCAGTTTCAGCCCCTGAGATTCCATTCTTTGTGGATTTGGCAGCTTCTGGTCCCGATGGAGAGAAGAGATCATTGTACATTAAGCAGGACATGGTGATTCCATGTGGGAATATATTCTCCATCTGTTAACAGAACCAACACTAGATGTCACTCCCTCTAAAACTTTGCTAATATCAACATATTTCAGTTGAACTCCCTCCTCTTCTGAATCCCCTGTGGGATACAGCTCCCCCGCACCCCCTCCTCTACACTGTTGCTGCTGTAGGAGATGAAGACTGCTCGGTTCCCAGGCCAAGCTCATTTCACCTGTTTCATCAGTCAGATAAAACCTTCCCATGGAATTTGGAAATATGAAACTAAGATTTATGCATAGACGAAAGAAATTCCTCAAATTCAGATTTATTTTAATATCTAGGGAGCTACAAGTTGGAGATGCGTCATTTAATGCAATTGAAAGAAGAACCTGCAGCCCATTTGTGCTTGCAGGAAGATGATCAAAAGTAGTGTAAAAAGCTAGATCTTGGACTACCACAGACTATACAGTTACTGTCAAGTCATTGACATATGTGTTCCATTGTAGCAAAGCTACGGGAATAAACTACACTTGCACATTATATATTATTCAAGAAAATACTGCAACCTTGTTTTATTCCAGTAGCATTTCTCCATAAGCTTCAGGTTCATGGTCATCACCTGGAATAACAGGTGTTGTAGGCTAAAATGCAAAAACATCTGCCTACCAGGGCTGCCTGTCTTCTCCTAATAATAGGTTATGAAGTTTGTCTAAGAGAATTTTAGGGCCATTTCCATTGTGAGGATGAAAAGTAAAGACAATAAATCATTTCCAACACTGATTTACAGGGAGTAAGACTTGTCATTGAAACATTGTATTTTATGTGGTTCAACTCCAGATTCTCCAGCCTTGAGTACACACAGATCCTGCTTTCACCACTGATATTTTATGAGTTAGTGCGGAAATATGACTCAAGGGCAATTCTGAGTTACTTGTCCATAGGGACACATGCAGTGTGTATTTGTGGGTAAAGAGCATTAATTGGCCCATGTTAAGGGACCTTCATGATGTAAAGAATTACCATGCTATTCATATAAACGCCCCCTGTTCAGGATAGAGAGGGGATAGCACTATGCTTATGGTAGACCCCATAGATAGTGGACATTTTGGAGGAACCTTGAGTTTTATAGATGAGGCTTCTGCAGTTTGTTTATATTTTCAGGTTTGTTTTTCCTCATGTAATAGTTTACAGCTCTATAACCTGTGACCCCACAGCTCATGATGTATCTGTTTGTGTGTTTGCTGTGGGGGGTCCTCCGAATGTGTTTATTCCATCTCCCAAACAACATGCTGTGAACATGCCAAATTGTGCAGCACATATTTTTTTCCATACCTCAGACAGAACTGAAATGTTGGTGTTTTCCGAAGTCTACTTGGCCTGCAGTCTTCTGGTTGAGGTCTCAAATCTTCCTGTCACATCCACATATAAGCAATGGGATTAGCAAGCACAAGCTTTTGAGCCTACATGAAGCAATGCTGTATGTACTGGTAGCTCATTTTCTTTGGAAATTCTAGAAGTAGTGAAAATAACAATTAATAACATGGGGAAAAATACCATGGAGCTAATGCTAAAAATGGAGAAGAGCAGTAGAAGGGAGTAGTTATTGGATGTGTAGAGGAAACCTTGGTGTCTAAGGGAGTACAAGGCTTACCAACTTGGATATTCTGTGACCAATAAAGAAGGACAGAAGGCATGAAAACTTTACACATGGGAACAGCAAGAAAAAGTGGCAGCTCAGAGGAAAAGTAGCAGCCACAAAGTAATAGAAGTACATTGGTAATTATGAGTAACCAAAGTACTCTTACTAAAGAAGAATGCTCATATGCTTATTTGAAGTCATAAAATAATATAAGTCTTATTGCCTGGGCCAGTGGTTCCATCAACATTGCAAATATTACAGGCGATAGTGGGCATCCCTGTTTAGTACCATTAGAGATTTTAAACCCTGATGACAAAAATCCTGACAGGGAAACTCGCCCATTTGGGTTTGAGTACAGGGCCATTATTGCACTTAAGATTGCCCCTGTCAGGCCAAACTTCTGTAGTGTGGTCTCCAGATACCCCCAACGTATTCTATCAAATGCTTTCACCGCATCTAAGGGTAAGAACACACTGGGAGTTAGGGATATCAAGAATTCAAGTTTGTAAATCAATTTTTTTACCCAAGATATTATATCTGTTTAGATGTATTCCACTTCTATTTCCCAGAATAATATGAAATAAATTACAGAATCTACTTTTCAGATTTATATGGGTGGGAAAAAAAATCTAGGTTAAGTAAAAAAGTATTATTTGCCCCCATAAAAATGGTGGGTCATGGAATGCCAAACTTGAAGTTATATCATAAGGCCACTATCTTAGACATGCTAAGTGAATGTTGTTCCCCTCGGTAGCTCATAAGTGGATCCAGATTGAAAGCGTTGCTACATCAGCAGGTTCCATAAGACTTCTTATGGAAAGTATATGTATATTAACCCTACTAAAAAACAATATATTCTAGATTCCCTTGGATATGCTATGGAAATTTGGGTAGATGTAATGCAGAAAAAAAGTGGAATATCACTCAAATTAATATCAATAAAAAGTTTGGAAGCAATTATACCTAATATGAATCTAGACAAGTGGGTAAACAAAGGATACAGTGACATAGATTCTATAATGAAGGGGGGGATAATGAGATCGTTTGAGGAGTTGCAGAATGATAGTGGATTACCGAACGAGACCTTTATTCAATATCTACAGATACAAAATGTGCTAAGAGATATTATAGAGAGACATAAAAGGAGGGAAACTAGAAATATTCAACACACAAAGCACAAAGATGAAAAATGTATCATTTGTGTATAATTTCTTAAATGGGGAGATAGAGGGAGAAAAATTTGGGTACATGATAAAATGGGAACAAGTAATTTGAGATATTGATATTAGGATAAGAAATTCCAGGATTGGAATTGCCAGTTATACACCACGAGAGAATATAAATGTTATGAGCGAATGTAATGTTGAATATATGGAATTTATGTTTTGTAACTTGTAATGATAATGTGACCCTACACTGAATATGTTTTCAAAAATAAAAAAATAATAAAATAATATAAGTCCACTGTTATCATAGCACATGAGATCTAATTAGTATTGCCTAACATGATGTCTTCAAAGTCAACTTCTGCAACTCATCAATGTGTGTTAGAGAATGGGCCTTTTGAGGGTTGTTCTGATCTAAATTTACAATAGCTAGCAGATTCATTGAAGAGCTGATTTACCTAAAATATTTGGCGGATAAAAATCTCAATATATCGTAATAATAGAGTAATATGAAAGCTTTTGTGTATATCTTACAGGGTTATTGGCCCTGTAACTGTGGGGTATCTCCCCTTTAAAGAACATTACAGTTGAATATGGCAAATGATGGCCAAGATTTGCTTGAATTCATTAGTATGACCATATGAAAGACTTTTCAATTTGCCAGTGATCTTAGATTATTCTCTAACTTAATTCGAAACTCTCACTCTCGTCCCCAGGACTTCTTCCAAGCTGCACCAATTCCTACCCCAGACTAATACTCCACCTCCAAAGCTTAAACATGCTCTTAAAACCCATCTCTTTAGGCAAGCCTAACAGCATGATTCACTAACATTCACTAACAGCATGATATTTCATATCCTCCTCCCATCTGTTGTCCAGCAAACACCAGATACCAAGTTCCAAGCTTCTCTGCAGTCCCATTGACCTTGGACTTTGTATATAACATTGCGGCTGATGGCTGGTTCAACAGCATCTGCATAGAATGCCTCCTTGACCCCCTACCATCTGTTTTTCATACTATGCACTCCACTGAAACTGCTCTGATGTATCCAATGGTCTCACTGCTTATTCCAAAGGTGACTATTCTCTCCTCATTCTTCTGGATCTCTCGGCAGTGTTCAGTACTGTGGACCACCAGCTCCTCCCCAGGATGCTTCGCTCCATTGGCCTGAAGGACACTCTTGTGGTTATCTTCCTATCTCTCTGACCGAACTTTCAGTGTCTCCTTTTCTGGATCTTTCTCTTCTCATTTTCCTCTCAGTGTCAGGTTCCTCACAGCTCAGCCCTAGGTCCTCTTCTCTTTTCCCTCTATACTGCCCCCATTGGACAAACCATAAGCAGATTTGGTTTCCAGTATCACCTCTGTGCTGATGACACCCAGCTATATACTTCTGCACTTAACATCACCCCTGCCTTAATCCAGAACACTAGTAATTGTTTCTGCTGCCTCTAACATCATGTCCTCTCTCTTCTTAAACCTTAATCTTTCTTATTTTTCCACCATCTACTAACCAACCCAACCATGACCTCTCCATCTCTGTCTGTGGGATCACTATAGCACCAAGGCAGCAGGCCTGTTGTCTTGGGGTTGTGCTGGACTCCGACCTCTCCTTCGCACCGCATATACAATCTCTTGCTCACTCTTTGCCACATGTATCTCAGAAACATCTCCAGAATCCGACCATTTGTTACCCTGAAAACCTCTAACATTGTTATTCTGATTCACTCTCAACTAGACTACTGTAACTCCCTACTAATCAGTCATCCACTAACTAAACTCTCTCCTCTCCAATCTATTCCTAATGCGGCAGCCAGCCTTGTCTTTCAGACCAAACGCTACACGGATGCCTCCATTTTGTGCCAATCATTGCACTAGTTGCCTGTCTCCTTCCGAATTCAGTTTAAAATAATAACACTCATCCACAAAGCTCTGCATAATGCTGCACCTCTTTATCTCTCATCTCAGTCTATCGCCCAACCCGTGCTCTTTCATCTACCAGTGTTATTAGATTAATTTCAACCTTAATTCAAACCTCTCATGCACGTCTCCAAAATTTCTCTCAAGCTGCACCAATTCTCTGGAATTACCTTCCCTGGACTATCAGACTAATACCTAACCTCCAAAGTTTCAAACAAGCTCTTAAAACCCATCACTTTAGGTAAGCCTATCACACTCACTAACTGCATGAAATGTCAACTCTCTCTTTACTAATCCATCCTGTGTCCTCCCTCCCTCCGTTTATCTGGCAAACACCAGATATACACACTTACCGGCCACTTTATTAGTATACCTGTCCAACTGCTCATTAACACTTAATTTCTAATCAGCCAATCACATGGCGGCAACTCAGTGCTTTTAGGCATGTAGACATGGTCAAGACAATCTCCTGCAGTTCAAACCGAGCATCAGTATGGGGAAGAAAGGTGATTTGAGTGCCTTTGAACGTGGCATGGTTGTTGGTGCCAGAAGGGCTGGTCTGAGTATTTCAGAAACTGCTGATCTACTGGGATTTTCACGCACAACCATCTCTAGGGTTTACAGAGAATGGTCCAAAAAAGAAAAAACATCCAGTGAGCAGCAGTTCTGTGGGCGGAAATGCCTTGTTGATGCCAGAGGAGAATGGGCAGACTGGTTCAAGCTGATAGAAAGGCAACAGTGACTCAAATCGCCACCCGTTACAACCAAGGTAGGCAGAAGAGCATCTCTGAGTGCACAGTACGTCGAACTTTGAGGCAGATGGGCTACAGCAGCAGAAGAGCACACCGGGTGCCACTCCTTTCAGCTAAGAACAGGAAACTGAGGCTACAATTTGCACAAGCTCATCGAAATTGTACAGTAGAAGATTGGAAAAACGCTGCCTGGTCTGATGAGTCTCGATTTCTGCTGCGACATTTGGATGGTAGGGTCAGAATTTGGCGTCAACAACATGAAAGCATGGATCCATCCTGCCTTGTATCAACAGTTCAGGCTGGTGGTGGTGGTGTCGGGAATATTTTCTTGGCACTCTTTGGGCCCCTTGGTACCAATTGAGCATCGTTGCAACGCCACAGCCTACCTGAGTATTGTTGCTGACCATGTCCATCCCTTTATGACCACAATGTACCCAACATCTGATGGCTACTTTCAGCAGGATAATGCGCCATGTCATAGCTTCATAAAGCTGGAATCATCTCAGACTGGTTTCTTGAACATGACAATCAGTTCACTGTACTCAAATGGCCTCCACAGTCACCAGATCTCAATCCAATAGAGCATCTTTGGGATGTGGTGGAACGGGAGATTCGCATCATGGATGTGCAGCCGACAAATCTGCGGCAACTGTGTGATGCCATCATGTCAATATGGACCAAAATCTCTGAGGAATGCTTCCAGCACCTTGTTGAATCTATGCCATGAAGAATTGAGGCAGTTCTGAAGGCAAAAGGGGGTCCAACCCGTTACTAGCATGGTGTACCTAATAAAGTGGCCGGTGAGTGTATACCAGGCTCCAGGCTTCTCTACAGTCATCTTCACCATGGCTGGACCATTATATAAGCTCTTTACTCTCTTTACTCTTGTGTCACCGTCTCATCCTCATAGTCTGTAAGCTCTTGTGAGCAGGGCCCTCACTCCTATTGTTCCATATGACTGTTTGTACTCTGTTATGTAATATTATATTTGTATATGTCCCCTATGATTTGTAAAGTTCTGCAGAATTTGTTGACGATATATAAATAAAGATTAGAGTATTATTATTTATGTGATGTGTGTCATTCTCTGCAATCCCTTTGCTGTGATTCCACTAATGAAGACTTAATTTCCCATGACCTTGATGGATGTACAGTAACAAAGTGGGCAGAGCCTCATCACACAGCACTGTATCTGCTTTATTTCTTATTTGGCGTCTCCATGTCAGCTCTTACAAGCAGGAGGCAGTGGAGAATGGTTTGAAGCTTCATTACACAGAAATGTGTTGTGTGGACTCATCTACTGTCATTGCCCTCCTGGTCCCTTAGATAGGGCACAGATTATATCTTCACTTGAAGGATATACAGGGGAACAAGTAGGATGAAAACAGACAGGTGTGATTTAGTAGGTGGTGGTATAACTTTGATGACTTTTCACCATTTTGTGATAGTGACAATGTTGACCCATCACCATGTTAAATTTCTGTAGTAACCCATGTAAAGTAAGCTGAGGTTCTTGGTTGCAAGCTGCTATATACTAGCGGAAGATACCAGCCTTACTGCATTGTTACCTGCTTGATGCCAGTCCTACCCAGTGACAGAACAGAGGCTCTGATTTTTAGCACATGAATGATGTCAGGGCTATAGCATGCTAGGAGAATCAGTGCCAAGCGGGCAGCTGTTCTCCAGCTGGTAGGGCCTATTCTGTAACCTGAGCTCCAGAGTGAGAATATTAACAAGTGTAGAGAATTCAGCACTGAGCATATTACACTAGTCACTTGTCTTCATATTGTAGGCAAGGAATTTAGTGCATTTACTTATGTAGTGACTCCAGGGTTGGACTATGGTGCCTGGGGCCCACCAGTGAAATTGATTTTGGGGGCCCACCTACTACTACTACATAGAAATATTCTGGGATAAGGGAATTTCTAAGCCCTAGCGGGGGCAGTGAGTTCAGGGATAAGCTAAGCCCATTCTCCCTCCCTCTCTGCCAGTGTTTGGCTCTTGGTTTGTGTACAGGGGCTGCAGTGGTAATGTTACCTCAGGACATTAATGTTAGGAATAGTATAAGAGTTATCCCTGGTTTCCCGGGCTTCTGCTGGTGGTTGGGCTGTGGTTAGGGATAGTCTGAGTTACCCCTGGTTTCCAGGGCTGTGGTTAGGGATGTAAGTGTTGCACTGCACCAACCTTCCATTAAGGATATGCTGAAAACCTTTATAAAAACTGATGACAATCACCCTACTATGGTGTCCCCGCACCACAAGACAAGTCACACCCGGCTCTCTGACCCTATAGATCAGTGATGGCGAACCTTTTAGAGCCTGAGTGCCCAAACTTCAACCAAAAGCCACTTATTTATTGCAAAGTGCCAGCACAGCAATTTAAGCAGTAATTTATTTCTCCTTGTTCTTTGACAACTTTCAATTGTTCAGCCTCCTAAAGACACCAACGCAGTTGAAAGGAGGAGGGCAAATTCGCCTATCATTGTAGGAAGATTCTGCAGGAAGATTCTTTGAGTCCTGTCTGGTGAACTTCATGCTGGGTTGATGGCCTGGGTGCCCACAGAAAGGGCTCAGAGTGCCGCCTCTGGCACTAGTGCCATAGGTTCGCCACCACTGCTATAGATGAATCAGTACATAAGCTAGAAGGTTAGTCAGTGACTACGACTGATCTGACACAGGAAGAATTAGGATCTGGTACCTCACAGGTGACATGTCTTCTCCTTCACATCCGGAATTGTCATATAATCTGGTTGCAGAATTTTCTGCCAGATGTGTTCAGCTATGGGAAGCAGATCCCCCTCACTGCACTCCTAAAAACACCACAGTTACTTACAGTACAATGTCACCTGGATAAAACAATGTCATACACCTTGCCCCCTCCAGATTTTAATAAGGCCTCTCATACACACTGCCACCCCCACTCCATACTTTATAAAGGGCCCCCATGCACACTGCCACCCCCCCTAATATTTTATTAAGGCCCCCCCTCCCCTCCATATTTTATTAAGGGTCCCCCTCCCCTCCATATTTTATTAAGGACCCTCCCCCTCCATATTTTATCAAGGGTCCCCCTCCCCTCGATATTTTAATAAGGCCCCCCTCCCCTCCATATTTTATTAAGGACCCTCCCCCTCCATATTTTATCAAGGGTCCCCCTCCCCTCCATATTTTAATAAGGCCCCCCTCCCCTCCATATTTTATTAAGGCCCCTCCCCCTCCATATTTTATTAAGGGTCCCCCATGCACACTGCCACCCCCCCAAATATTTTATTAAGGCCCCCTCTCCTCCATATTTTATTAAGGGTCCCCCTCCCCTCCATATTTTATTAAGGCCCCTCCCCCTCCATATTTTATTAAGGCACCCCCTCCCCTCCATAATTTATTAAGGGCCCCCCCTTCCCTCAACAATTTATCAAGGGCCCCCCCTCCCCTCCATAATTTATTAAGGCACCCCCTCCCCTCCATAATTTATTAAGGGCACCCCCTCCCCTCCATAGTTTATTAAGGGCCCCCCCTTCCCTCAACAATTTATCAAGGGCCCCCCCTCCCCTCCATAATTTATTAAGGCACCCCCTCCCCTCCATAATTTATTAAGGGCACCCCCTCCCCTCCATAGTTTATTAAGGGCACCCCCTCCCCTCCATAGTTTATTAAGGGCCCCCCTCCCCTCCATAATTTATTAAGGGCACCCCCTCCCCTCCATAATTTATTAAGAGTCCCCCTCCCTTCCATAATTTATTAAAGCACCCCCTCCCCTCCATAATTTATTAAGGGCACCCTCTCCCCTCCATATTTTATTAAGGCACCCCCTCCCCTCCATAATTTATTAAGCCCCCCTCCCCTCCATAATTTATTAAGGACCCCCCTCCCCTCCACATTTTATTAAGGCACCCCCTCTCATCCATAATTTATTAAGCCCCCCCCCCTCCCCTCCATAATTTATTAAGGACCTCCCTCCCCTCCATAATTTGTTAAGGCACCCCCTCCCCTCCATAATTTATTAAGGGCACCCCCTGTCCTCAATATTTTATTAAGACCCCCTCCCCTCCATATTTTATTAAGGCCCCCCCTCCCCACCATAATTTATTAAGGGCACCCCTCCCCTCCATATTTTATTAAGGGCCCCCCTCCCCTCCATAATTTATTAAGGGCACCCCTCCCCTCCATATTTTATTAAGGGCCCCCCTCCCCTCCATAATTTATTAAGGCCCCCCTCCCCTGCATATTTTATTAAGGCACCCCCTCCCCTCCATAATTTATTAAGGGCACCCCTCCCCTCCATAATTTATTAAGGGCACCCCTCCCCTCCATATTTTATTAAGGGCCCCCCTCCCCTCCATAATTTATTAAGGCCCCCCTCCCCTGCATATTTTATTAAGGCACCCCCTCCCCTCCATAATTTATTAAGGGCACCCCCTGTCCTCCATATTTTATTAAGACCCACTCCCCTCCATAATTTATTAAGGCACCCCCTCCCCTCCATAATTTATTAAGGCCCCCCCTCCCCTCCATAATTTATTAAGGCCCCCCCTCCACTCCATAATTTATTAAGGGCACCCCTCCCCTCCATATTTTATTAAGTGCCCCCCTCCCCTATATAATTTATTAAGGCCCCCCTCCCCTCCATAATTTATTAAGGCCCTTCCTCCCCTCCATAATTTATTAAGGGCACCCCCTGTCCTCCATATTTTATTAAGGGCACCCCCTGTCCTCCATATTTTATTAAGGCCCCCCCTCCCCTCCATAATTTATTAAGGGCACCCCTCCCCTCCATATTTTATTAAGGGCCCCCCTCCCCTCCATAATTTATTAAGGGCCCTCCTCCCCTCCATAATTTATTAAGGGCACCCCTACCCTCCATATTTTATTAAGGGCCCCTTCCCCTCCAGTATTTCGGGTGCAGTCAGTGATAGTACTTGATGCGGCCGTTCCTGGCCGCATCGAGTACTATTGCAGCCACTGGCAGGGGCCACAGAGGCCCCTGCCATAGTGACAGGAGTTGGGCCCGCCGGGGGGGCGGTGAATTCAGACCGACCCTGAGTGACTCTCTGGGGTAACAGCCATTAACACGACTGTACTCACACCAGAGCTACATCCGGACCACATATATTATATATATACAACATTCTTGTGTTATATTCTTGTAAATAGGAGTAGTAGTAAAATTACTTTTAATTGTACTGTATGTTTGGGCAATATTGAAGTAGTTGTATTTTTGTAAATATGGATAGTAGTAGATAGTTTTTGTGAGGGCTCCATTTCTTTGACTCACTTTAGGTCTGCTGAACAGAACTCAATACATGTTAGTGGTCCATTTGGAATTGACAGCATCATAGACCACTATTACACATTAGAATGGCTGTATTACAGATCATTTCTTATATTTTCACCACTGACTCTACTAAGTATATTGGCACTTTGTCTCCTAGGGAAATAAGAACCCAAAAATCCAATGGTTTATTTGCAGTACCTTTACTTGCCTCCAGAGAGAGAGTATTTTTCATTTGTTGTAGAAATGTCAGTGTTCTGGAGTAAAGATGTTTCACAATTGCCGATTTTCACAAAAATATATGACTTTTTTTGCTGCATTTACAAACCTTTTGCACTTTTCCCTTTAGCCTACTTACACCAGATTTATAAGTGAATCCAGAGATGGTAGACAGATTTATTAATTAATTCCTAGTGTATGAAATATGTAGGTACCGGTTGCGCAGCCTAAGCCACTATGATTACTCAGACATACAAGATGCTCCTAATACAGTCTGGCATAATACTGTCTGCTCAATGATTAATCCCAAAACTCTGCAGTGTAGTGTAGAAGATGAGGGTTATGGATGGGTGAGTAGTTTACTAACACTTGATTATGTCCCAAGTGAAACATTCTGCACTTCCATTGTTAAAGCAGGAAGAATAACTGTTAACCTTGTACTGCAAAAACTCCCTTCCTGTCCTCCACCCAATGTCTTAAGCCATGTCCATCCACTTCTGCTGCCTGTTCGCAGCATCACAAGACAGTGTACAGGGGTCTAGTATAACAGATTTGGATTGGAGTATGACTCAGAATGCATTGGGGCAGATTTATCAAGCTGTCTGAAAGTCAGATTATCAGGCAACCAATCACAGCTTCCCTTTAAAATATTCATGAGCACTTGTAAAATGAAAGCAGAGCTGTGATTGGTTGCCAACTAGAAATATTCTGACTTTCAGACAGCTTGATAAATCTGCCCCAATATATTGAGTGATAGCCATGTTATTTAAAATTGTGAACACCAGGGGGAGCACCTCTCCTCAGTAGTGTACATTACAACCTACCCCCTCTGAAATCCAGGTGTGACTCTAAATTAACTTTTTCACACATATCACACTCTTAAGGGAGATATTGGGCCCTCACTTACTGATCATGGCCATTTAACCCTTTAAACGCCACTGTTAGAAGAAGAAGGTTCCTTACACAGCATTACAGGGTGCTGAGGGTTGTCCTGTCTGTAGGGGTCTCATAAAAGCCCCCCAGGGTTGTCATACAGAGGCATGTCCTAATAGAAGGCATGTATTTTTACGCTGACAGTAAATATTGGTTAGGCATCCTGAGTGTACCAATGCATTATAGAAGCAATCAATAAAAAAATAAACGTATTAAAATAGTGATTCATTAAAAAAAATCATATTGTAAAAGCTTAAACAAACATATTATACATATTTGTTTTCGCTACAACTATGAAGACCAAATTTATACAAAATATCACTGATACCAAGGGTGAATACAGTAAAACAAGCCTTGGAAAATTTTTTTTTTAATTTTTATTCTTAAAAATTAAAAAGGATAATCAATAAGTCTAATGTGCTCAAAAGCTTTACATTGGGTTTATTTTTCAAACATCATAAAAATAAAAACGTATTCATAAAAACGTAATTGTAATGACATGAAGCATAAAGATAAAATGTGGTTTAATCTTTATGGTGAATGACAACATTTGAAACACAAAAAAACATAACCAGATTTATCCTTTCTTAGTCTATCTTATATAAATATTCAATTATTGCCATTCCAAAATGTAAGTGACCCTGCAAAAAACAACCCCTCCCACAGTGACAGCAACAGAAAATGTAAAAGTTATGGGTTTCGGGTGGAAACAGTGAAAATTTTTTTTTTTTAAAATTTGGCCCTAAGGCTTCATGCACACAAACAATCCCGCGCTCAGTCGTCCGAATCAGTCGAATTGTCTGACGGCTCACCCCCTAAAATTTGTCATGTGAATGACAGCGCAGCTGCTCCAAAAAACGATTGCGTGTGACACAATTCCAGCGCAGACACTTGACAAATACCTGTGCAAGCCGTGTAATCCCCGGAAAAAGGCGCACAGTTCGATGAAAGTGAGCAGCGCGACCCCTAGTAAATAAGCCCCTATATGTCAGGAGGCCGGAGCCTCTCACTATATCCAGCGTGGTGGTGGGGTAAGAATTTTCAGAGATGTTTATCAGTGGGTTTTTTTTTCCCCCCATGAGTGTCCATTAAAAAATTCTTCTGTCTAGGGCACCTTCTACCTTCTATTAATGGATTGGTCGCAGTAAGGCTAGGTTGACATCACAATTTTTGCATCCGTCTGATATATGCCAAAACGTTTAAAGATCCATATATGGGCATAAAAATGGAAGTTACGGATTGATGCATACGCTTGAACACCAATGTTAAAAAAAAAAGTATACGTTTTTAAAAGGACATGGAGAACGCAACAGCCGAAAAGTTCTCAGATGCACAAGACAACAAAAGCACACTGTCTGTGCATCCGTCATGTCCATAGATATAAATGAATACGCCGTAGCACACAATTAGATGCGTTTTTTTGCAAAAAAAACTGATGTGAACCCAGACTAAAGGATCAATTTAAAAAGTTCAGCATTTAGTGTAGCCGTGTGTGTGTCGTCCTCTCTAAAAACGCATCCCCACGCAGCTGGTTTTTACTTGTCATGTGCTTCTTATCTGAAGGTAAAAAATAGGATGTTGTAAAGGGGGGGTCATGTAATTGTTCTGCAGATCTTTCTAACACTATTTTGCGCTGCAGCTCTGTTATCCAAGGTTATGTTATTGGTAGTGTAACCTGTGGCTTTCAAGGAATGAAGTGACACTACATGTCCCAGCATCTCCTGTGCTGTAGTGACCTGAATGAAGTGGCACTACATGTCCCAGCATCTCCTGTGCTGTACTGACCTGAATGAAGTGACACTACATGTCCCAGCATCTCCTGTGCTGTACTGACCTGAGTGAAGTGACACTACATGTCCCGGCATCTCCTGTGCTGTAGTGACCTGAGTGAAGTGACACTACATGTCCCAGCATCTCCTGTGCGGTACTGACCTGAGTGAAGTGACACTACATGTCCCAGCATCTCCTGTGCTGTACTGACCTGAGTGAAGTGCCACTACATGCCCCAGCATCTCCTGTGCTGTACTGACCTGAGTGAAGTGACACTGACACTACATGTCCCGGCATCTCCTGTGCTGTAGTGACCTGAGTGAAGTGGCACTACATGTCCCAGCATCTCCTGTGCTGTAGTGACCTGAGTAAAGTGACACTGCATGTCCCGGCATCACCTGTGTTAAGCTGGCCTGAGTGAAGTGACACTACATGTCCCAGCATCTCCTGTGCTGTAGTGACCTGAATGAAGTGGCACTACATGTCCCGGCATCTCCTGTGCTGTAGTGACCTGAGTGAAGTGGCACTGCATGTCCCAGCATCTCCTGTGCTGTACTGACCTGAGTGAAGTGACACTACATGTCCCAGCATCTCCTGTGCTGTGCTGACCTGAGTGAACTGACACTACATGTCCCAGCATCTCCTGTGCTGTAGTGACCTGAATGAAGTGGCACTACATGTCCCGGGATCTCCTGTGCTGTAGTGACCTGAGTGAAGTGACATCACATGTCCCAGCATCTCCTGTGCTGTACTGACCTGAGTGAACTGACACTACATGTCCCAGCATCTCCTGTGCTGTACTGACCTGAGTGAAGTGACACTACATGTCCCAGCATCTCCTGTGCGGTACTGGCCTGAGTGAAGTGGCACTACATGTCCCAGCATCTCCTGTGCTGTACTGACCTGAGTGAAGTGACACTACATGTTCCAGCATCTCCTGTGCTGTAGTGACCTGAGTGAAGTGACACTACATGTCCCGGCATCTCCTGTGCTGTAGTGACCTGTGTGAAGTGGCACTACATGTCCCAGCATCTCCTGTGCTGTAGTGACCTGAGTAAAGTGACACTGCATGTCCCGGCATCTCCTGTGCTGTTCTGACCTGAGTGAAGTGACACTACATGTCCCGGCATCTCCTGTGCTGTAGTGACCTGAGTGAAGTGACACTACATGTCCCGGCATCTCCTGTGCTGTAGTGACCTGTGTGAAGTGACACTACATGTCCCAGCATCTCCTGTGCTGTAGTGACCTGAGTGAAGTGACACTACATGTCCCAGCATCTCCTGTGCTGAGTGAAGTGACACTACATGACCCAGCATCTCCTGTGCTGTAGTGACCTGAGTGAAGTAACACTACATGTCCCTGCATCTCCTGCGCTGTATTGACCTGAGTGAAGTGACACTACATGTCCCAGCATCTCCTGTGCTGTAGTGACCTGAGTGAAGTGAAACTACATGTCCCAGCATCTCCTGTGCTGTAGTGACCTGAGTGAAGTGACACTACATGTCCCAGCATCTCCTGTGCTGTAGTGACCTGAGTGAAGTGAAACTACATGTCCCAGCATCTCCTGTGCTGTAGTGACCTGAGTGAAGTGACACTACATGTCCAAGCATCTCCTGTGCTGTAGTGACCTGAGTGAAGTGACAGTACATGTCCCAGCATCTCCTGTGCTGTAGTGACCTGAGTGAAGTGAAACTACATGTCCCAGCATCTCCTGTGCTGTAGTGACCTGAGTGAAGTGACACTACATGTCCCAGCATCTCCTGTGCTGTAGTGACCTGAGTGAAGTGAAACTACATGTCCCAGCATCTCCTGTGCTGTAGTGACCTGAGTGAAGTGACACTACATGTCCAAGCATCTCCTGTGCTGTACTGACCTGAGTGAAGTGACACTACATGTCCCAGCATCTCCTGTGCTGTACTGACCTGAGTGAAGTGACACTACATGTCCCAGCATCTCCTGTGCGGTACTGGCCTGAGTGAAGTGACACTACATGTCCCAGCATCTCCTGTGCGGTACTGGCCTGAGTGAAGTGAAACTACATGTCCCAGCATCTCCTGTGCTGTAGTGACCTGAGTGAAGTGACACTACATGTCCCAGCATCTCCTGTGCTGTAGTGACCTGAGTGAAGTGAAACTACATGTCCCAGCATCTCCTGTACTGTAGTGACCTGAGTGAAGTGACACTACATGTCCCAGCATCTCCTGTGCTGTAGTGACCTGAGTGAAGTGACACTACATGTCCCAGCATCTCCTGTGCTGTACTGACCTGAGTGAAGTGACACTACATGTCCCAGCATCTCCTGTGCGGTACTGGCCTGAGTGAAGTGACACTACATGTCCCAGCATCTCCTGTGCGGTACTGGCCTGAGTGAGGACAGGGTGTGTGCCCCCGGTGTGGCAGCCCCTCTCCCCAGGGCAGGTCTCAGGCTGCCCCCGCCCCTTGTGACAACCTCGAGCCCGGCATCATCATCATCATCACCACTAGTTGTGTTACTGGGGGAGAGCGGGAGCGCACTGCACAGCACCGGCCCCGGGAGATGGCAGTGCCCAGGAGACAGCGCTGCCCGCATCTACTACTACTGCTGCTGTCCTGCAGCCTGGTCTGTGCCCAGGAGCTGCCCACTAATGGAGTCAATGGCTACAGCCTGCACCCACCATACTTCAACCTGGCAGAGGGCACCAAGATTTCCGCCACTGCCACCTGCGGGGAAGCAGAGGGAGGCAGACCGCTGGAGGATCTCTACTGCAAGCTGGTGGGGGGACCAGTGTCCGGGGACCCCAGCCAGACCATCCAGGTACCGAGGGGGTTAACTCCGTGCGCCTGGCTAGTGTATCACTCCCCGGGCAGATAAGAGGGCACATGTAGTGGCAGTGCCCACTCCTCACGTCTGGCCCTGGGACATTAACTCTTTGATTACTTAGCAACAGGGGCACAACAATTCACTAAGCTGCTGCTGGAGGGGGTCCTGGGCTGGGCAGGGGCTGCACTTGTTACTACAGTGTCTGCTGCTTGTAATTGCATCTTATGTTAATGGATGAAATCACCCTTATGTAATGTCAGCTTATAATAATACATGGTGATGTCACACGGAGGTGATTTCATTGACATTTAAAGGTGAGATCAGAATGAATAATGACTGGTTCACCTTCATAAATTTTGGAACTTTTCAAGGGTTGTTTTGCCCTGTTATTTTGTCCCTCTCATTATTCTCAGCATCCAGAAATCCTTTAGGCATACCCCGTATACATGCTCCAGGTGTAGTGAGTTTATTATAGTCTTATTAGGGACACATTGGTTTATATTATGTGATTACATTTGATTACAGCTAGTGAAAGAGAAAGTGTTTTTATGGTGTAGTCTAGTTATTTTCTGCCTAGGGGCTAAAAAAAACCCCATCCCCTTCAATTGGATTAATCATTTCAGACTCCATTAATGATATTGCGGCCTCCCTGTTTACAGGTGAGAATGTGGCCGGGGGTAGTGAAGCCCCCTGGACCCAGGCCTGAACTGTGTGTGTCACCATCTTACCCTCGCCAATGAAAGGCCTTAGATCTTGCTAATTGCTCCTAGGCTTCCTTATCTGAAAGGCTGGCGGCCTCTTTGAACTGTGAAATGACTGACCTTCCCCTCATTGAGATGCCACCTAGTTATGTGACACAGCAGGAGCTACTGCCCCACAATAAGCCAGTCAGATCCTGCTGTGCAAGCTATACAAAGACTATATGCTAGCCTCCATCAGTCCATTATGTAAAGCGGGCATGTATTTCTTAAATATTTAAAGAGTGTTTTGCTATAAAAATAAGCAGTGACTTGAAGTCTTTGTGGTGTCTTTCGTGGTTACTCAGAGACCTATTGGGCAACCACTATAGTTGTAGATAACAGCTAGTACCTTCACTAAGCTTTCCAGATTCCTGAATACTGGAGCTTTATTATTACTCAGTATATTACCCATCCAAATCAATGTCTATAGTTCAACACACCCTCGAGTCCACAAAACCAACATGGTGATTGTGATAGTTTCCTAGGTGGTCGTCATCTAACTTTCCAGTCTCCAGATTGAAGTTTATTCAAATTATGATTTTCTCAATATTAATATATAGCTTTATCAGTCTAGGATAAAAGTCATTCTTGTTACAATTTGGGTCAGGTACATTTACAACTTTGGAAAGCACCATTATAGCTGCATACTGGATTATAAGGACATACTTCTAACATATGATTATTATTTTTTTTAATAACATTTAGTTTTTCTTGTTTTCCCATGCTTGTTTTAGCAAATCTAATTGTCTCTGTTTTGTTCCCAGGGCCAATACTGTGACATCTGTTTAGGCGCCAGTGGAGATAGGTCTCACCCAATCACAAATGCCATTGATGGGACGGAAAGATGGTGGCAAAGCCCTCCGTTGTCCCGGGGACTGGAGTACAATGAAGTCAATGTCACCTTGGATCTGGGTCAGGTCTGTATGGAGGCATATCTATATAACTCTATGGTGCAGTATATGTATTTTGTATTCTATTGTAGACACTGTTTAAAGTGGTGGTCTGCTCGTGGTAGCCGATCATTGATTCTAAGGCCCCTTCTCCACTGGCGTTTTTCACGCGCGAGTTCTGCGCGTGCATTTGACGCGCAGAACTCGCATTGCACTCTGTCCCATTGTATTCAATGGGTCTTTCTCCATTAGCGTGGTTTTGAACGCGCGTGCTTGCGTTCGTTTGCACGCGCGTCAAAATCGCAGCATGCTCTATTTTTGCGAGTCACGCGCAATTTTCACGCCCCATTCAAGTCTATGGAGATGCATCAAGAACGCATTGCACTCGCAATCATTGCAAGTGCAATGCGAGTGCAATGCGTTTTAAACGTAAGGGTTGCTAGGTGACCAGAATAACATTATTTCCCCTGCTCGCGAACGATCATTTAATTAATAAAACACAGTGAAGAACAGTGAAGAATAGAATAAAAACAGTGAACACAGTGAACACAGTGACCACAGGATCATTTAAGATAAAAACACAGTGCAGAACACAGTGCAGAATAGATTACAGATGTTCGGCACATCTGCTTACTTGTCGGGAGATACGCGCGGAACGGCGCGAACAAAATAGCATGTGAAGAACAATATATATGTGTGAAGAATACATTGCAGATGTATTTAAACATCTGCAATGTGTTCTTCACACACATATATATTGTTCTTCACATGCTATTTTGTTCGCGGCGTTCCGCGCGTATCTCCCGACAAGTAAGCAGATGTGCCGAACATCTGTAATCTATTCTGCACTGTGTTCTGCACTGTGTTTTTATCTTAAATGATCCTGTGTTCACTGTGTTCACTGTGTACAATGATTTTATTCTATTCTTCACTGTTCTTCACATCTGCTAAATTGTCGGGAGATAATATACGCGCGGAACAGTGAAGAATAGATCGCAGATGTTTGCAAATTATCAGAAGACATTATTTTTCAATTAAATAACACATTTTAATCCCAAACCATGGTCCCTTTGAAAACTGCTCGAGTCTCCCATTGAAACGCGCGTCAAAAATGCGCCGAAAACGCAAAAACAACGCTAACAACACGCGCGTGAAAAACGCAAAAACGCAAATTACTCCAAGGAAAAATGGAACAAAAACGCAGCCAAAACGTCAGTTTTTCACGCATTGCACCCTGACGTGAAACGCAACGCTAGTGTGCAAGAGGCCTAAGACTATAACTCTCAGCATCCTATGTAAGTTTGGTGTTACCCTCTGCAGAAGCGTTTGCTTTGGCATGTTCTGAGCTCTAGTCCCTTGGTTGCAAACCACTGATCTTGTGAATAAACACAGACTTCTGATTGGCTGGTACTGCATTTCTGTAAATTATGTACTTTATAAGGTATTAAAAAATGTACATAGAAAAACTTAATTCCACTTGAATATCAATCTCAGGGGCTGGAGTTTACGTGCTGGTGGTCTTTCTGGATTCTTTCTTTTCCCATTGATTGTGAGCTCACTCCCCCAGCTGGAAGGTGCTCCTAATATAGAGGACTGCTCCCTTGTGCCTGTGCTGGAGGAGGGGACCATGCATTTAATTGTATTTTATTGTGTGCTTGGGTCCCATCCCCCCACACACATTTCAGGACAGTGTCATTGTGCAGATAGAGGCTGTGGTGTCCAGGGCCTGACATGTTTATACATGAGCAGTAACAGGCTATACAGATCAATTAATTCACATAGTTGAATAGTTTTGGTCCATGTATGAAAATGGTGTGTGTGTTCATCAATTCTCATAGTATCCTATGGGCTACTGATTTGCATTGAATTACTGTTGAGGATATATTAGCTATAATCGGAAGTCAGTATTTAGACCTGTTATCTGGCAATCTACTTTGAACTTTGCTGCTAAGTTGTATTCTGCCTATAGTGAAATCGACAAAGTTTGTTATATAGATTTATTGGGGCACATTTACTTACCCTTCCTGAAATGTTCCCGAAAGTGCATTCTCCGACCGAAATGCACTTTGCCGCGATTCACTATGATCGTGCGCCTGATATCCTGCATGTGTCGCTCCCCGCTCAGGTCCAAAGGAGTTCACCTTCTTGTTACTGGTGCATGTAAGTTCTTGGCTTGCAACACAATTTGAAAGTTAAATCCTGCGCGCAGTCTAAATCAGACGGCCCGCCCCCGATTTCTGTCGCATGAAAGCCAGCGGCACTACATCATAATCCGATCGTGTGTAACAAAATCCCTAGTTAAATACCTGTCACAGCGGCTCAAATCCCGAAAACATTGGAAAATCCGACAAAAGTGCGGCCGCGGACGCTTAGTCATAAGCCTCTATATGTATAGTATTAGTTTAAAGGCAATGGGGTACATTTACTAAGGGCTGTGCACCAGTTTTCTGGCAGACTTTGCACATTCTTTTAGGTGCAAACTGCTTGCACAATTATTTAAGAAGTGTCCGCACCACATTTATGTTGCATGCGACCGTTTTGTGGCGCAGCTGCACTAGCCACCATGAAACACAAAGGAGGCGTTTCGGTGCTCAGTCGGACCGTGCGCAAGATTTATCATGCAAATTTTGACACAAATGTATCGCACGCACTATGTTTAAGGTGCACCAAAAAAAAGTTGGCGAACTCTAACAGGGCAGTGCAGGGGGCGCCAGATCCATGCAGAAAGGGCGCCAGAAATCCTGAATATGGCGCACCCTGCACACTACACAGGCAGACTACATTTAGTGCAGTTTGCCCTGTTCTTAGTAAATGTGCCCCAATGTCTTCAGAATCCCTTTGGACAATGCAACAAAGGTCTACTTCATGAGGCATCCCCTTTAGAGCCATTACATAAATCACTTTCAGGATGACAGCAGGTACGAGTTCTGTAGTGTAGTACATGGTAGAGTGAATGAATTGAACATCTTGGTCAAACTTATTGGTTATTTTTTAAGGCCTTGTAGGAAAAACTAGACCCTGTCATCTTGGAAACCAATCAGAGCACAGCTGTCATATCACAGCTTTGGAAAAATAAATGCTATTATGTGATTGATTTCTATGGACAACACAAGGTTGGGGTTTCTTCACATTCCTGGGTGTTTCACAAAAATGACTTTATCAAAAGACTTTTTATGGCACAATCCTGAGGATGAGCCATTCATTTCCAATCTTGGTTTAAGTTTAACAAGCTGTTAACTAATTTAAAACACAGCAAACGTTCATCCTCCTGTCCCTCCCTCTGTGCAGCCGAAATATACGTGAAAAGAGTTCACAATCCAGCTCAATGAAAACAAGTTGCAGCTTTATTGTAACATTTTCAGAAAATCCATTAGTAGCATTAAAAGGTTAAAGCGTTTCAGGCACGCATGATGCCCTTAATCATGACTGATGTTTAAAGGGCCAGTCAATACATAATTGTCAGCATTATATGTGTTGCTACAATACAAGGCAAGCAGCTATGGATATAACTGTACATAGGGGTTCTTGGCCCTGTAACTGGGAGGTCATCCCTTTAAAGAGAGTTGAATATGGCAAAGATGTGCTTGAATTCATTAGAATGATGATTTGAAAGACTATGAAAAGTTTGCTGTTTCTGTAGCTCTGATAGGGTCTTATATGAAGGCATGTTCAGCTGGTATTATAAGGATGGTAGTTAATCTAGAGTGTCCTTTACAGTGTCAGGTAGATGAGGATAAAGAATGCCTTTGTTTCCTGTCCTGCGGATATGTATGGAATTCCAGTTATCCTGGGATCAGTCTGTACCTGTGCAGTCTTCCGTACATCCGGAGAGCTTACACACTTATTCCTTCCAACAAGTTCTCTTGACATTTCTTGATTGTTCTTGTGTTGCTCTTGGTTTAACCCTTCACCTGCTGATGTCATGCTATGAACATTCACCCCTCTACCTCTTCACAATGGCAGCCTTTTCAGCAATTGAACTCAATACACGTAAAAGTCACAATTAATTTGTCTGCTGTTTTTAGTCAGACACCCCTTTTTTTCTTGGAATTCCTTTCAATGGGTGAAACTCAACCGTTGATACAACATTTGATACTGTTAGAATTTGCACCATTTGAATACCCTTCTCCACCTGAATTTTAGTATCCTTAAATAGCTGCCAAGAAACCATGATGACAAAGGACCAGATTTAGCACTTAAGATATCTTTGGCCGTCAAAACACAGCAGAATCGTCAGAGAAGGAGATTTAATGTTGAGAATAATAGCCTTCCCTGGTTCCTGTTTGCCTAAGTTATTTAGATCAAAGAAGAAAGAACAAAAATATATCCAGCTACCAGGAAATTTATGCTCGATTATGTGAGACTCTCATCCTCTTGTCTTATCTCTTTGTTCCAAACCTGATGATTTGTCACGGTCACGGAGATGGCACCAGACTGCCCCTCCCATCTTTATTAGGATATGTCGCTACAAATTTCTGCTTCCTACCAACTACTCAGCAAAAGTCTGTACGGAGACTGTTTTATTGTGTCATTTTATTTACTTCCAGGGTATTCATAATTTGCATTACACACACTGCTGTCATTATAGTTGTGTACAGTATATGACCACTTCCTATTTTACTAGTTTTACCATTAAATTCTTAGGTCATTTTATTTATTCATCCACTAACCACTGTTTTTAGGGTACTTTCACCAGAAGGAAATGACCCAAATCATTTACCCTTCCTGGACTCTTCAATAAATTGGACACAGTCATTAGACCAGTGGTACCAAATTGAAATTCCCTACACCCAGATAAGCTGCCTAACTATGAAGCCATGTTCTGGGATCGCATAAGAAGGTTTCTCCAGTATAGTTACAGCATTGATTGTAAATAAATGCAACTGGGCTGCAATACCATGTGTTACCTGTGGAGAGTTGTGGAACTGAAGAAAGCAGAAATACTTTTCTAATCCTTAAAGGGAACCTGTCACCAGGCGAATCACTATCAAACCACAATAAGTACCTTGTATGGTCGGTTGTATGTGTGCTGGACATGTCTTTATGAATTAAGAACGCTGCCTGCAGCCAGAAAAATTAACTTATATTCATGGTCGGCTTCCAGTGAGGGCGGTGGGGTTCTGGGCACAGCAGTCAAGAGGGAGCCGGCCCTTATGGCTGCATCTCCCTGTAATCTCCATCTCTTCTCAGTTCTCGCGCATATGCGGGAGAATTGAGACAAGACTGCGGCAGGCCACGGAGAGAGGACAAGGAGCCATGAGGCAAGACCTGCTGCGTCTACAAGGAGATAAGGAGGTGCTGTTATGTAAAGATGCGGCCGTGAGGGCCGGTTTCCTCCTTGTCTGCCGTGCCCAGAACCCCACCCCCCTGTCTGTAAGCGGACTATGAATATAGGTTAATTTTTCTGGCTGCAGGCAACGTTCTCAATTTATAAAGACATGTCCAGCTCACATACAACCAGTCATAGAAGATACTTATTGTGGTTTTATATTGATTCGACTTGTGACAGGTTCTCTTTAACAACACATTTAAGCTTCTAAGGGGGATCGGGTTGTGACATTCTACATGGATAAAATTTCAAGTCTAAAATTTTACAATTGGACCCCTACTGCTATTTCACGACCCTAGTAAAATTTTAGTTGTTTGTTTAAAACCATCAAGCCTGCACTTCATATCAACTCCCATGTGGAATCGGTCCAACAGTGATGAAGGAGTGACAAAATAATGACCTTAAAAGCTGGGACACAACAAGGTCTTTGGCTGTGTGAAGGGGCAATTTGGCCATAGGTGGTTTTTTGGCCAGAATGTGAGGACAAATGGATACAGCTGTAGGAGGTGGTTGCTGCACTGTGGGATTTTATGGGTTCCTACCACTGGAATTAGTATAATAGGTTGCTGTTTATTGCAGTTTATTTATCACAGGTTTTAACAAGCCAATTAACAAGCGTCACAGGCCACCCAGTCAGCTCTGCTATATGGCCATCAGCCTTAGTGTAAGGAAAGAAGGTTGTAAAGAGTTAAGTGATGGTGTAGCCATAACTGACCATCAGTGTGATATTGATTTAAATGGTATTCACCCACTGTAAGATATGTAACATGCTGGCTGGGGAGATAAACTTTTTTTTTCCTGTGCCTCCATCTTTCATCTTCGATAGAGGCCGCTTATACATGGTTTATAACAATCTATACCTGACATCTTGTCTGTCTGGATTACCCAGGGCTATTGATCCACATAACACTTTAGTATAGGCTACCAAGGAGGGTTAAAGTTATTTTAATAAGTTTCACATATCCACTAGGATAAAAATGATGACTAATCTCATCTTTTAATAGTTTTTAAAAGTTATATTTTATTGTGTAAGAGAATGGGCATGTTACAAATGTACATATAGTATTTGGTGGTTGGTTTGTTTAAAGAGTTAAGTGGATACTGTTTTAATGGCCATTCCCTAACAGTTAAATCATCTGTCATTCCCCAGCTCCTTGTAGATCAGGGTCACTTACAGAGGAATGACCCAAAGAGATGACTAGAAGGACAAAGATAAAGAGCAGAGCTCTGTTTTCTTATTTTTGCTCATGTCATGAAGTTTCCAGATTTATCCAGTCACTTGGGATTCACTGGGAAGTAGAGTCCAAGCCAGCAGGAATCTTAATGTGTTCTTACAAACTGTGGATTACTTTTGTACAAGCTGATAAGAGTTGCAAAATCCGAGCGGAGGAAAGTTTTAATAAACTTGTCTGACCTATTCTTGAGTACAAAATGAATATATATATGGGGCCCCTTTGTGGGGGTGGGTCATGCCATCACACACTTTCGTTTCCAGGACAAGACAACCTGCCATATATTCACTCTCTACCATTTACTTGTTGAAGTGAAGATGGACGAGACCTTTTTTATGTATTAATACTGTAGTACAAATGATGAGTTTTTGGGCAGCTTAATACAACTTATAAAAAAAAGTCAGCGCTTCCTCGTGTATGGGTCCCTTGGTAATCCCTGAGGTCTGCATACCCATTTCCATTATAGAACCTGAATGCTCTTGAGATTAATGCAGAGGGAAACTAAGGACATAGGGAGCAATACCAGTCTCCTCATTGTATGAACAGATCTTGGAAAAACTCTTTGAAGACTCCTATAAAAGAACCCTGTTGTAGTTGTGAGTCAGTTTGTACTTCCAGTGGACTTATCAGTGCTGAGATTATTCTTCTTGTTATTTACCAAAGTAAAACCAGAAATTTATCTTAAGAGAACAAAAAAAACTTGATAATACAACACGGCTTCTTTGAATAGCCAAGGGCATTGAGAACAATCTTGGCTCTCCTCCAACCTCGGCAAGTGTAAGAAAGAAACATTATTTCTACATTTCCCACTGTGCTGCTCAATCCGGGACAGTGTGTTATGGAGTGCCATCTTGTTAATCTCACCCTGGTGAAATTTGGCTGAGGCTGTGCTATACAAGAACCATATTGGCTACTTGGAGCAGCTAAGCTGAGAGTGGGCAAATAACAGGAGCCTAGATGTTAGACTGCTTTTCCTACAAAAACCTGATAGTTCTATAAAGTTCCTGTCCACTGAACCTGACAAAGACATTGAACGTCCCTGTTATATCTTGTGAATGTAAATATGGAATATGTATCCTAGTGAGAGTGGATTTCAGAGGGAACTATCAATGCATAGGAAATCATTGATAGTTCCTCTGCAATGGCAGAGCACTTCACTGAAATCAACATGTTTGTGGAAGGCCTCATGAAATCTCTTGATCTCTTTCCCTTTAGCTTTGGGAACATAATGTTTTTTCATCCAAAAATCTTCTAATGCATAGGTGGGTGGGGGGTATTGTAGTTGAACAATTATTTTCGACATGTCTTGAAATTTTTTTAATGGGGCAGGCAACTGAGAATAATGGAATCCTATATATGGGTTATCTTCCATTTTATGAATACGTTTCTGATAAAATAAACAAGTAACTGTACCACCTATTCACCGGTTGACAGACTAATCCTTAGTAAAATCAATTATATAGTAAATTCTTAGTAAAATCAATCAATTATACTGTATATCTGTTTTCTCCTAAGCTGTACATTGACCCCATAAGGCTTAATTGTCCAAAAAGTTCCCTTATAGTTTCTGACAGTTTCTTATTTGAGCGATTTGAATTTTCCTTCTAATGTTTTATTCCTGATCATTCCACATGAGATCACTACTATTCTAGTTTTAGTAGGACCAGATTTTACCCCATGGACGATTAATAAGGCAGAATCCAGTTGGGCAGGTAGCTATTGTCTGAGGCTTGGATATTAATTATACATGCTACACTGGTCTTCCATTGCCCTGACTTAATAGAAATCTGACTCCATACAAAGCGGTTAACACTTTCTGAGGTACTGCTACTTGGTCTTCACAGGCTCTCCAGAGGACCTGCAGTGTGCACAGAATAGGTTAATATAAGAGGGGCTCTCACTGTCGGTGATCTGTGAGTTTAACCCTGTTATGCTTGGAAGGGTGTAGAATTCTAGTATAGTTTTTAATAAAGACTGAGAGATCAGAGGATTATTCCACCGTGGCCTCCCATAGCAATGAATGAGCAGGTTCACAGCAGGTGGATACCATGGCGGTACAGAGGCGGATGCGGATCTTAAATTGCAAAGGCTTTTGTTATGGACTTGGCTAAAGTTTTTACGCAGATTTTTATTCTTGTAAATTCTTACTGGAAAGAGACCTTATAGGGTCTATTTTTCTATCATAAGAAGGTCAAGCTGGTCACGGTTCTCCAGCTGTGATGGCGGGATAGTAGAACATGTATTATTATGGGACATTGCCCTAGTTCTGGCCTTCACAACTTTTGATGACTGGATTTGAAGAACAAACAGAGTTTTTAAGTGTCTCTTTAAAATTTGTAATTTTTATACCCGGGAACCTAGAATTAATAAATCCTGGAAGTATTAAAACAGACGCCTTAAACACACCTGGTCACTTTACTTATTTTGTCCAGTAGGGAAGACCAACATTTGTCTATGTCAACTCCAAACATGAAGTGTCTGTAATGTGACCTTGCTATATGCAGAACCCCTTTTCCCTGGCTCTGATCTCTAAGAAAAGCCTAGTCTTCTCTTTCATTAGAGATTGGTACAAACATCCCAAAATTACAGACTTCTAGTTCTTTTACCCTGTAATTGTTTTCTTTTATTGTCATTTTATTCTACATCAAGAGGCTCTGTTAAAAGTCACCTTTTCTTAGATAACCGACAATTAGCTAACATTTCATACACATTAAAACTGGTAACCTGTAGATTTTTTTTGCTATAAATATAATATTTTCACCATTTTCACCTTAAATATTTTTTTAAAAAAAAGTAAGTTGATTTTAGAAGGAGGGAGGCCATGGGTAACAAATATAAGAAGTTCACCCCACAGTCATAGTGCCTGGTTCTATGAGTGAGTACCCCAATGTATCATGATGGTTTTTGATCTGGATCTTGGTTGATCATGCTTGAAGTTTCTGGTAGATTTCCATTAAGGTGGAATTTCTGTGTTCGGTCTCTCTTCTGCTTTCCGGTCCATTTACTATAGCACCTGTGTTTAATTAGGGAGATTTATCAAGTGTTGTTATAAGGTTGGGGGGAAAGGTTGCGCCCAGACAATTCTATACTAGGCTTTGGCAGGAACTGGTGCAGGCTATAACTAGTGCACATGTGTGGAGGCATGGATTTGGCGTGGAGGGGGTAAAAGTGGCAATTCTTGGCCGTATGCACTAACGATTGTACACCAAGACAAGGCTTGATAAATACCCCCCCCCCCCCCATTTGTTCAATTGTATTTTTGAGATGCAGTGCTTGCTTTCTTCCTCAAATCCTCTTAGGTTATCAAAATCTCTTTTATGTCTCTGTTTTGCTTTGCTTTCTAACTCTGCTCCTTAAATTGAAAACCTTATTACAACAGATGAGAGATGGGGCGGAGAGAGTAATTGACTGAAAAATCCAGAAGAACTTTTATGGCTAAGAAGTTTTTTTTTCCTTATAGTTTTAAATCCTTGAAATGTCTAGGGGCCCCTTCTACCCGTCCTTAATTGTCTTTCATCTTTCTCATTCATTCTGAATTCCTTGTTCTGTCTACACACTATAATCAGGACCTCTCATCTCTTCAACACATCTCATCTGAAATCAGCTTTACTCCTGTGAAAAGCAAACAGATCACAAGGAGAAAGGAAGAAAACCTTAAGACGCTTCACAGCTTGACCCTTATATAAACCTTCCTTGTTAGTCTACCTGGCCTGTCTTGGCAATGTGTGGGTTAAAGGTTTCATTCCTAGCATAGGTGCCTGCTTTCTTTAGGTTGGACAAAGTATACAACAGGTGACTGAGAAGGTCAAGGATCTGTAGGAGAAACCTTGAGATTGGTGCTTGTTCAAAAAGCTCTTCCCCTGCCCCCACAGTCCTTACATTGAGTCATCTACACACAGGGAATTGTTCCCATTTATACTTTAGCCAGAAGGTAGTGGCATGAGATATGGGAACCTGATTTCCTCAGGGAAAGTCATAGGAGCTCTACAGAGTGAGGAACCCACTAAACCACGTCCTATATGTCAGCTTCAAGGTCCCTGGGTGTAAAATGAGGTAAACTGGGGTCATAACTGAATTTTAAGAATTTTAATGAAGTTAGGCTTTATATAGGTTCCTCCACAAAAAAATGTACTTATGATTAAATCCAGACAAATTAGCCCCCATGTAATTTCTATGGGCTCATACATACGTCATTGGCTTCCACGCCCTGCTGAGTGACCCGACTGCCCAATGCACAATTCCTTTTGTAGTTTGGGCCTGCCATTCGTGTGTGTCAGGGATGTGTCATCTGTGAACAACCAGAGCTGGCTCCTAGCTGTCAGGCTCTAGGGGCCCCCTAGGGACCGCCTGGACCACCGTGGACGATGACATAAGCCAGCACCTGGGACCGGAGTCTTGAGTGTCACCTGGTTTTCACCACAGCCCGCCACAAAGCGGGTTAGACTTGCTGCGGTGTGGTACCACCAGGTTGTTCCACAGGTGCGACTTGAACGCGGTGGTTGCCAAGGTGAGGTACAGAAACCAAAGGAGGGGTTTGTGGTCGGGGACAGGGAGGAGGTCGAGACAGGCGGCAAAGGTTCAGGGTCAGAGGCAGAAGGTCAGGGCAGGCAGCGAAGGAGCGTAAACCGAAGCAGGGTGTGCAGGGAGAGGCTGAGCTAAACAGAATTCTGAGTAAGGCCAGCGGCAATTAACACACACTGGACCTTTAAATCTTAAGTCGACACACACACACCCTAGGACACGGGGTCATGCGTGCACGGCCGAGGACCTGAACGCAGGAGCAAGGATGAGTAAGTAGTTGTGGAGTGGAGCGGGAGCACGTGGAGGGGCACGGGTGAGCCTCGAGACGTGAGTCTCAGGACCTCCTGTGATACAGGCTGTGAGCTGATGACTCGCCCCTAATACGGTGAGCACGCTAAAAGTAAAGTATTAGTATATTTGATATATTAGTATAATTGCTAGGAAGCCATTTAGGGGTCAGAATAATCACCTCTTTTTAGTGAGATGAGACAAATAATTCAGCACTCTAAAAAAAAGACTTCCTATCAGTAGTGTGAGCGGACCTCACACACCATTGACACACGGGCTATAAACAACAGACAACATTTGTGCCCATTTAGACCATAAGCAACGCATAGAAAAGAGTAACGGCACTCACCCCCTGGATGGTAAAGTGTAGCATCCTTTATTTGAGCAAAAAAACACATGCAGGGAGCAGCAAGCCTTAGGAACGGGGCCGTTTCGCTCTCAGTAGCTCTTTCTCAAGCCGAACTTGTGCCCTTATAGACTTACAGAAACTATTTCTGCTAGTAAGTTTATTGAAAATTATAATACCGGTTATATCCACAGATATAATGAAACAATAGCAACTCCTACTAAAACAGCCTGCATATTCCTCATATGGGCATGGAAACAAGGCACATTAGAGGCCGTGTGAGACCAGCATGCTTTCCAGTACCAGTATACGGGTTTCTGTTGCTATAATGGCAAATTGTATATAGGGTTACTTAAATACACTGGGGTTGTTTTGGTGTTTATTATTGTATTCGCATCTTAGATAAAGAAAGTCTGATATTAACAGTCTTTCAGTTTTAAAAATAATATTTAAATGTTAAAGGCTTAAATAAATCCATAAAATAATTTAAAAAAATTAAATATAATAGCATGTTGTGTAAGGAAATATAAATTTCATTATAGCGGGGACACAACCCTATAAGCATGCATTAATTTTTTTTAAAAAAACCTTGCTTGTCCTCCAACCTGGGAAAGCAGCGCAGTGGTGGTCATGTTGGGTGTCACCCAAGTTTACTCAAGAATATATGATTTGTTTAAAGAAGTTTTAAAGGACGCTTGTCATCTCAAAAATAGACTAACTGCACATACTAATGAAAGACTGTCCATAGCCCTCTTCCAATTATCATAAAGGCACTTAGCGCTCCGCTCGATTGACATATCTTCCGGTGGTGCCGCGTATCGATAAGAAGCCCCTCTCTTCTGCTTCTCCACCAGACCGCCACTTCCACACTAAATGCGGGCAGTGAATGTTGCGTGCACCAGTCTTCATACTGCAGTCACCGCCCCCTCAGAGAGCCCGAGACAGCCCCCTCATGAATACGCTGGACCGCCTGAAGATAGGTCTGCCAATCAGACTATTAAGCGCCACAGTTTGGCACAGCTTTTCGGTATGTTCCGCTTAAGCTAGTCTTTTGACAGAAAATCCTTTTTTTTTTGAGCTGACGGGTGTCCTTTAAGGAATGTCGTATAAGGAAATATAAATATTATTATAGTGGGGACCCTTTAAGCAGGCATTTGAAGTAACTATATTTCTATTAATTTGGACTTGCTTGTTTGCTTTGGACGTGGTTATGTAAAATGATATACTTGTTGGTCACCTTGTCTAGGATTTATCATTAAAGGGGTTTTCTACAAACCTACCTACTTTCACTAGTAAAGAGGTACCAAGGGCTATGATTATTCAGCAATACAGATGTAGGAAGCGTCTCTTAGCAATTTTCCATTCAAGGGTTTGGAAAATCTGAGTGACGTCCCTTTTATTATCACTTACCTTTCCCAGACTGTGGTGTATCTTATGGTCTGTTAAATAAAGATACTGTAAACACTGCAACATTTTTGATAATTTCTATTACTCTTTATTAAGATCATTCTGGTATGATAGCAGAAGTAGGAAAAAGATAAATGCCAACATGACAACAATATCAGACTACATGGCTTACTTGTAGTCTGTAACTATGGAGACACAGCAGGGCTGGACACACAAAGCATTGATTATTTGTAACAGCATTTTTCAACTTCTTAGATACACACATATTTAACGTATAAGTGTCATGCATTGTGAAACGATTGGGATTCTGCTGTATGTTTTATATGCTGGGGTGGGGAAATCAATGTAATAATTATACAACAAATTTAACCCACATGTATATGACTGCTGTGACCCTTCTGACATGTGAGATAAACCACAGTATAGTAAAGGGAAGTATAACTCTTATAGTTTACAAGGAGGCAGCAGCATATCGTAATGCTGAAGAATGCAATAAAATGTTAGGAATTCACTAACACTGGTTTCTGTTGGATTCTGATCAAGGTTGTATTCACCAGACACATGCCTGGGGCTCCACTGATAGATACTGTTGTATACAGTATTATATCATATATCAAATAGCAGTATATAGGTCCTGGCCTCAACCACCGACCCCTACCCTTACAGAGAATGGTATTAAGAAAGGGCAGGGGTCTTAAAAACAAAATGATATACACTGACATACCTTCTTATCAGTATATTGTTATATCACAAATAATTGACAAAGACACAGAGGCGAAGCAGTACAATAGAAGATGGATTAGAGTTTGATACTTCTTCTTAGAATACCTCTGGCGCTCACAGTGAAGAACTTTGATGCCCTCTGGTATGTGCCTAATATTCTCACACAGTATAACACCCACCTTAATTCTCCCTTATGGGCCCCAGGTAGCGTAAGCCTGTTGTGCACCCACATTGTAAAATGCCCCCTTGAATCCTTTTATTTATTCCCTCCACCCAATAATGCCCTACCTTTCTGTACCCTCTTCCCTATTACATTTTGACACTATTTTGCTCCCTACATTGTGGCCACCATCTCTCATTAAGGCCCACCTCCTCTCAATGTGACTGTCCCCATCTTCCTTAAATTGTTCCACATTATGCCTTCCCTCTCCTTCCCTCTTCACATTGATGCCTATTAAAAAAACATAGAAAAGTTACTAACCTTTCCCAGTTCTCCTACCAGCCTCTAACCTTTCACCACTAGCAGCCTCTGCTGTACGCAGTCATGGCAGAGGCTCCATAGTGATGGGCAGAGCTGACAGCTCCATGTATCACCACTGCATCCAATTCTCTCTTTCCATCTGGAACAGTGGGGCATATCCTAAAAACCGGGACAGTCCCGCAGGATGCAGGACGGTTGTGAGGTATGTCTTATCAGGATAGCAAACCTCATATGGGGCAATTTGGGGTAGCCCCCAAATAGCCCTGAATGATTCCCTTCAAGAGACCACAACCTCCTTGAAGAAGACAAATCATTTTGGAGGTGGCATCTTGGCCAATGTCTTTTATACAAAGGAGACCTTACAACTGCTGCACAACTCGTATACCCTGCACAGCAGCAGTGACAGGACTGTAGGCTTCATGTGTCAGGATTTTCTTGACAGGAGGAAATCCTCTGCTTCATCCCAATGGACTAGATCAGTAAACAGGAAATTTACACTGCGGTTCTAAAAGGATGTAAGAAATGTCAATAATTTTGGACCTGTGGTGGTGGTTTCTTCTTCAGTGAGACTCATTTTGTCCAGTATTGATGTTTCCAATGGGCAATTGTGGGACAGTCTACGTGTTGGATGACTCCACACCATGTTGGATGACTTTATAACTGAAAAGTCTTTCAGTTTTGAGATAAATTCATCATTTACCTCTTAAGTGACGGGACATATTCTGCTGGATCCTACTTTGAATCCATATGTAGTCATGTGTCTACCTGTCTTTATTAGCTGCCACATTATACTGCTCTCTGGTGACAGAGATTTAGATACTGTTTAGATTTATGATATGTTTTTCTATGTCACACCATCTAAGCACACTCCATTAGCCTAGGTCGTGGAATCTTACATTTAATTGTGGGAACCATGTCCTCAGCATATTATTTCATTATGAGCTGATCATGTGATACAGACTAACATCTTAGGGGACCATGTGAGTTGTCAGATCCTGTAATGAATATCACGTTAAACCTTGAATTTCCTTGTTTGCAAACATTTTTTTTCTCGTATGCCTCCATATTGCTTTATTAAGTCATTGGACTCAATGTGACGCTGAACAAATTTCACATATGGTTATAATGGTTCATAAGATAACTAAAAATATAGTTTTCCGAAAACACCACCACCCTGGTCCATTGTTCATGTTGTGTTGTGATACTAGACTCCGCCAAAAGGGGTGCTGTTATGGGGAACAATCTGAAGAAGGTATTCATTCAACCATCTAACTCTGACAACTCCTTACTGTTTCAGTATGTGGAGTAGTTATAGCAGGAATTCCAACATGGTTAATAGGAAAATGCTGAAGTTGCTGGATGAAGTAAATGAAGTACCTCGTACATGCAAAATGGCTCCTTACAGCTAAATCGGAGAACTGTGTCTTATCTTGGGAACACGAGAAGGAATAATACCTGGCAAGTGGTGAAAGGCCCCATTCTTCTCTCGCTGCCTGGCATTATTGTGGTGAGACTCCACCTCCAGTTGTGTGTCTAGACCTCTTGTAGCTCAGTCATGGTGGGGGAGGGGATGAGACGGGTAATGTTTTTGATGTAGTTTTTTTAATTTATTATGTTAATATACTAGTTTTAACTGTTGACTTAGAAGTTTACAGCTATGGTGTTTGCGTTAGCCTTGAGATGCGTGTGATGTGGTAAGGACGCGGCGTCATACTACCTGCTGCAGCTTGCTGTGTGGGGGTCGCGCAGTAAACCTGGCTGCCAGCAAGAAGGATGAAAGCTTTGTTGTTACTGTTCTCTGAGATTGTATACCACATGATAGGCTCAGGTACGCCAGCTCAGCACTCAGCATAACACTGGATAGGCTTAGTGGACCATATCACGCATAAAAGATCAGATACATGGCTTCTTCGGTATTGTTCATCAGACAACGACACACGTGATAGGTTAGATACAGTTGACAGAATTCTGGTGTTATACGCTCCAAAAAAACTAAATATGCAGCTTGTGCCACAATTATCAGGATTTTTAGACTGTTTTTGAAACTTTTCGGACTAGTACTTCAAAGGGTTCACGACCCCTGAAAATGGGACATGGCCCTGCGTGCCAAAATATTAAGTCTGTGCATCGAAAATTTGTTGCAGTAAACAAGACCATGGGATTCATTAAAGTGGCTTTGGCCATTTAATAAATGTTCGCTTGCTCTAATTGCTGTGTGGTATTTTTCTGTCTTCAAAAAGTCTCAAAATGCATACTTTTTACAGAAGTGAATCTGGCTTTGCACATGTTGCACTAGCAGGGGTGTAACTAAGAGAGGTCGTGCCCCTCTGCAGCAAAGGCTTACCGGTAACACCCGCGATCGGTGCTAGCACCGTTTTCACCTCGATCGCCGCCGGCAATGCTGCCGGCGGCTTCAAAAGGATGGCGGCGCGTGGGCGCCGGCATCTTTTCGAGGATCGCCGCTCCCCGTGACGTCATCGGGGAGCGGCGATCCGTCGCCATGGTAACCTCGGGTCTCGCGAAGACTCGAGGCTACTTCAGGTTAACCCATGCATTACAATGTGCTATCAGCACATTGTAATGTATGAGTAGTAAAATCCCCATATACTGCCATACTGTAGTATGGCAGTATATGATAGGATCGTGCAGACCCCCTAGGGTTAAAGTACCCTAGGGAGTCTGAAAAGTACTAAAAATAAAAATAAAAAAAAGTAAAAAAAAAAAAAAATTATAATAAAAAACCCTAAAAACTCAAATCACCCCCCTTTCCCTAGAACTGATATAAATATAAATAAACAGTAAAAATCATAAACACATTAGGTATCGCCGCGTCCGAAAATGCCCCATCTATCAAAATATGATAACGGTTTTTCACTGCGTTTAATCCCGTAACGGAAAATCGCGCCCAAAGTCGAAAATGGCACTTTTTTTGTCATTTAAAAAAATTAAAAAATTCTATAAAAAGTGATCACAAGGTCGAACAGTCCTAAAATTGTAATTGTCCTAACATTGTAAATGTCATCAAAATCCGCAAAAAACGACACCACCCACAGCTCAGTACACCAAAGTATAAAAAAGTTATTAGCGCCAGAAGATGGCAAAATCCCAAAAAAAAATTTTGTACAGGAGGTTTTAATTTTTTTGAATGTATGAAAACATTATAAAACCTATACAAATTTGGTATCCCCGTAATCGTACCGACCCAAAGAATAAAGTAGATATGTCATTTGGGGAGCACAGTGAAATCCGTAAGATCCAAGCCCACAAGAAGGCGGCACAAATGCGTTTTTTACTAATTTCACTGCATTTGGAATTTTTTTCCCGCTTCCTAGTACACGGCATGGAATATTCAATACCATCTCTATGAAGTGCAATTTGTTACGCAGAAAATAAGCCATAACACAGCTCTGTACATGGAAAAATAAAAAAGTTATGGATTTTTGATCATGGGGAGTAAAAAATGAAAATGAAAAAACAAAAAAGGGCCAGGTCCTGAAAGGGTTAAGGTGCAGTTTTCTCCTTAAACTCACTCAACAGTGTGGTAGCAAAATCTAAAAGAGAAAATAGGCACCAAATCGCATAGTACGTTCTTAAAACCTTGGATTTTATTCTTAAAAGTTATACTCACAAGAGTATGTTTAAAATGCGCATAAAACAGTATACAAAACGGGACGCCAGCTCCACTCACTCGCCCGTCCCTGGGTTTCCCCGTTCTCAGCTTCTTCTGGGGCGTGTGGAAGAAGCTGAGAACGGCGAAACCCAGGGTCGGGCGAGCGAGTGGAGCTGGCGTCCCGTTTTGTATACTGTTTTATGCGCATTTTAAACATACTCTTGTGAGTATAACTTTTAAGAATAAAATCCAAGGTTTTAAGAACGTACTATGCGATTTGGTGCCTACTTTCTCTTTTAGTTTTTGCTACCACACTGTTGAGTGAGTTTAAGGAGCAAACTGCACCTTAAGGATGTTCTGAATAGTGACCTACATCTTGTTGCCAAACTTTCCTCATCGGTAGAATATAATTGAAGATCTTTGAAGGAATTTTGAACAACAGCCGTATTGGAATCATTGGGAGCTCCGGTCAGGGTTTTTTATACTCCTTTTTTTATTGTTTATAGTGGGACTTGTTGGATCGGTCTCGGACTGTGGTGTTAGCTCCTGTGGTATGGAAGTGTGCTGCACTGTGTTTTTATAGTTCTATGTAATGTCAGATTAATGAAGAGGTGGAAAAAGCCCTGGGAGACTTTTTGGTTCCTGCTTTGGAGATTTATGGTGATTTATAGAGGGATTTTTAAAGAGGTTGTCCAAAAATTTATGATATATGGCTTAGGGGGATGGGGGAAAATTTAATAAAGAACACATACTCACCTTCTCCAGTACTTCCATAATGCCATTGCAAATCATGCCAACATCAGGTCACCACTGGCCTCTGTATACAAAGAGAGACCAGCAGTAACAGGCTGTACTGAATGGGAGCACTGAAGAAGGTGAGTATACACTTTTTTACATAGACAGGTTTTAGTTGTATTCTTCGACTGACACCTGCTTTTAACTGCTTCGTTCAGTTTGAACATGGGACTTAAAGGGGTATTCCGGGAATATTCATGTCTGATACGAAAGCCCATGATGCTATAGATAAATGAATATAACATAACCCAATGTCATTAGTCACAAAATGGATCTTAAATAGTTTGATTTTATGATTCACAAAATTTTAAGGCCTCTCTAAAGTATGGAGAGTTATCACCAAGATGGCCCCACTGGAAACTACAAGTCCCAAGATCCTTTAGTTCTCAGTAACTCCTCCTCCCTCATATACTCTGCTCCCAATGATGCTGTAACAGACTTTCTTTCTCTGTTACCATAGTAATAATGTGTAACTGCCATTACTGTACATGGCATTGCTGAGATGATATCTCACCATAACACTGACCATACTGGATGCACTGCAACCAACTGACTACAGCCAAACATAGTGGTGATCACATGACCTACCCGTGCAGTGCAGAACATGTGATATGGACATGCATCCAGCGGCCATCTTCTGCCCTGTGTCTTCTACAGACTGATTGGACTGATTAAAGGGCCAGTATTATTTTAATTCTTCATTATAGTGTATGTCTACAGTATTTTTCTGCTAAGGGGAGCAAAATTTTAACCCCTTCCCACCACGGCCCTTTTTCGATTTAGCGTTTTCATTTTTCACTCCCCACATTCAAAAATCTGTAACTTTTTTATTTTTCCATGTACAGAGCTGTGTGATGGCTTATTTTCTGCGTAACAAATTACACTTCAAAATGGTGGTATTTAGTATTTCATGCTGTGTACCGGGAAGCGGGAAAAAAATTCCAAATGCAGTGAAATTGGTAAAAAAACCGCATCTGTGCCGTATTCTTGTGGGCTTGTATTTTACGGATTTCACTGTGCTCCCCAAATGACATGTCTACTTTATTCTTTGGGTCGGTACGATTACGGGGATACCAAATTTGTATAGGTTTTATAATGTTTTCATACATTTAAAAAAATTAAAACCTCCTGTACAAAATTTTTTTGGGGGATTTTGCCATCTTCTGGGGCTAATAACTTTTTCATACTTTGGTGTATGGAGCTGTGGGTGGTGTCGTTTTTTTGCGGATTTTGATGACGTTTACAATGTTATCATTTTTAGGACTGTACGACCTTTTGATCACTTTTTATAGAATTTTAACATTTTTTTTAAATGGCAAAAAAGTGCCATTTTCGACTTTGGGCGCGATTTTCCGTTACGGGGTTAAACGCAGTGAAAAACCGTTATTGTATTTTGTTAGATTGGGCATTTTCGGACGCGGCAATACCTAATGTATTTATGATTTTTACTGTTTATTTATATTTATATAAATTCTAGGGAAAGGGGGGTGATTTGAATTTTTAGGTTTTTTTATTATAATTTTTTAATTTTAACTTTTTTTTAATTTTTATTTTTACTATTTTTCAGACTCCCTAGGGTACTTTAACCCTAGGGTGTCTGTACGATCCTATCATATACTGCCATACTACAGTATGGCAATATATGGGGATTTTACTACTCATACATTACCATGTGCTGATAGCACATGGTAATGAATGGGTTAACCCGAAGTAGCTTCGGGTCTTCGCAAGACCTGAAGCAACCATGGCGACGGATCGCCGCTCCCCGATGATGTCACGCTCGCCACCGTCTTTTTGATGCCGCCGGCACCTTTGGCGGCGGCGATCAGCGGTAAAACATCCGCGATCGGTGTTACCGGTAAGCCTTTGCTGCAATATGCGAGCCCTCTCCATGTACCGGGACCCGACATGTGACGTACTATTACGTCACATGTCGGTAAGGGGTTAAATAACAACTACCGTAATTACATATTAGCTTACATTTTAATGTGTAAATCATGAATTTTTTGCCATTTTTTAAAAATATTTGAATACAAAACTCTCAAAAGGTCATACAGCACCAATCCGGTATCAATGAAAACGTCAGTTTGTCACACAAAAAAAAATTACATCTTGCATGTCCGTGAGAAAAGTTAAGGGCACCAGAAAATGTGGTAATATAGGGAAATATTTTTTTTGCAAAGTTCTCTATATTTTTTGTTAAAGGTGTTAAAACAGAACAAAACTATAAATTTGGGATCTCCAGGTTTGTCATGACCCAAACAATAACAATTTTTTGTCAAATTCATTGCATTCGGAAATTTTCTCCAGCTGTCCAGTACATTGCTTGGAATGTAATAAGGTGCGACTTAAAAGTTGCATGCAAACTTTTGGATTGTGGGGATTTAAAAGCAGAAATGGCAAGTCCATCAGTAGTGTGGGCCACTGCTGGGTATCGGTCCAGGCTATAGCACAATTGTACACCAGACCTGGCATAGCCATAGCACAGATGCCTGCTGATACTTATCAGGAGGCCTGAGCCGGCGGGTGCCGGGATGCAGTGACTACATCATATGCTGGCAGCATGGATCTTTCGGAAGGATCCAGTGTCCTGATCCAATCTCCTTGCCTTGGCGGTGTGCTTCTACACAGTGCGCCAGCCCACTTTGTCGCTGGGCGCACCCCCTTCACAACCTCTTCACACCCTGGTGTTCCAGATATTGGGGCTCATTTACTAAGACCCCCGCGGACCGCACTTTCGGCGGACATCCTGACAATTTTTTGCGCAGCTGGGACAGTGATTTAAAAGGGTTTTTTGGCGCATGAGATCAGAGACCTGAAAGGCTTTTATCTTTTTTATACGTCACATAAAAATGATTGTTAAAAAAAATTATATACATATTATGTGTGAAAACACCCTGGTGGTGAACTGACTAGGATTTGTACAGCAAACAAAGATTCTGATTTTTCATTGCTAAATCTCCTTGTGTGGTGAGATATACCTACACCACCCACAACCTCTGTGTCTGAGATGGCAGGGAAGAAGGGGTTAACGGCGCTCCCCCTGGCAGCTTTGCAAACATTTTCCCTGAGCCTCTCCACTCAAGTCAAACAATTGGAAGAGAAGAAAATTCCCTGATGTAAGGAATCCTTTTATATGGGCCCTGTTAGGTGTGTGGGGGAGAGAGGGGGGCCGAGTGTGCAAACTTTGAAGAAGGATTTTACATTCCTCATACACTTACAGAACTCTTAATTAACCAAAGAATCATGTTTTTTTTGTATTAATCCGTGACTCCCACGCCCGACCCACAGAACATCCTCATCGTATGTTACTTGACAAAATAAACCCTTAAAATTGGGTTAGATTTTCTGGAGAGGTCATCCCCTTCCCACAAAAGTGGACCATTTCTGTTTTAGCTGCTTGTCATATAATTAAGAAGCAATTCCTGAAAGGGAACACATCACCGTCTTATTTTCTAAAACCAGACCACAAAACATATCACCTTTCTCAAATTTGTGAATATGGGGGCTGCCATCTTGTTCTCATACCAGCATTCAGTCACCTTTTCAGGTATCTGTGATGTAAATGAGGTGACTGCTGCAAAGATAACATGGAAACATTTTCATCATCTAGAAATTTCAAAAATTTAGTTTATCTTCAAAACTTTGTTCATTTTCTGATAACATATTCTAAGTATTAAGAATTTCCTATTTACCAGTCATTTATCCCAAAGTGTGTCAGTTCCACACACTTGCCCCTTAGTTTCTAATATTTATAGATTGCTTTTAACCCCTTAAGGACGCAGCCTGTTTGTAGGTTAAGGCTCGGTCCTTTTTTCAGAAATTTGACCAGTGTCTCTTCCTGTGGTAATAACTTTTCAACGCTTTAAGATATCCTTGTGATTTTGAGATTGTTTTCTCGTGAGACATTGTAGTTTATGTTAGTAGTATCATTTCAGTGATCCGTTCCTTTTTGGGGGGGCAAAAATTCACAAATTTAGGAAAAATTTGAAAAAAATTACAATTTTCAAAGTTTCAAATGTTATACTTTTTAGACAAAATGTCACACCACAATTTTTTTGGGGTAGAAACCTTTTGCCATTGGTCTTCATTTTATTTCCATTATTTGTTTTACGTTCCCATTTTTTTTACGGATGTGAGAAGGTTTCAAGTGTTAGTAGCAAATTCTCAGATTTTTTTAAAATTTGAAAAATGTAAAATTTTTGGTGACCAATGCAGTTTGGAAGTGCTCTATAAAGGCTTTTGTACTATATACCCCCACAAGTAACACCATTTTATGAACCTAACATCTCAACCTATTCAAATCAGCATTTAGGAAGTCTGTTAACCCTTTTATTATTTTTCCAGAAGCAAACAAAAATGGATTTGAAATTCTGAAATTTCAATTTTTGATTACGATATTTCTCATTTAGCCCTAAAATGGACACATTCATTAGAAATTTGAGGTAAATAAACATCCCAAAATTATTGCCCTGCTTCCTCCGAGTACGGCAATACCAGACATGTGGATGTCAAGTGCTCCTTTGTCGCACAGCGATGTCCAGAACAGAGTTCGTACTATTGCGTTTTTGGAAGGCCAATTTGGCTGCAAATGTTTTGAAGAGCCCCTGAAGTAACAGTATAATAGAAAACCCCCAAAAATGTCACCATTTTGGAAACTAGACCCCTCAAAGAATTCATCTGGGGTTGTGGTGAGCATTTTAACTCCCAACACGCTGGTCAAAATCTAATGCAAAGTAAATGGTGCAGAGTAAAAAATGCGTTTTTATTGCAAAAATGTCAGTTTAGTGCCTAATATATTGCGCCCAACCCATGGCACTTTAGACAAACACCCCAAAAATCATTCTGCGGGTTGTCCCTAGTACAGCAATATCACACATGTGCCAATAATTGACAGGCTGGGCATACAGTAGGCCTGAGACGGAAAGGAGTGAAATTTAGCTTTTCCAGCTCCTTTTTCACACGTTTGGATTTGGAGTGCCATGTCATGTTGGCAGGGCCCGTGAGGTACCAGTGCAATAGAAACCCCCGATAATTTATACCATTTTGGAAACTAGACCCCTCAAAGAATTCATCTGGGGTTGTGGTGAGAATTTTAACCCCCAACAAGCAGGTCAAAATTGAATGCACAGTAAATGGTACATAGTAAAAAATTGCGTTTTTATTGCAAAATTGTCAGTTTAGTGCCTAATATATTGCGCCCAACCCATAGCAATTTAGACAAACACCCCAAAAATCATTCTGCGGGTTGTCCCGAGTACGGCAATATCACACATGTGCCAATAATTGACAGGCTGGGCATACAGTAGGCCTGAGAAGGAAAGGAGTGAAATTTTGATTTTTCGCCTCCTTTTTCACACGTTTGGATTCGGAGTGCCATGTGATGTTTGCAGGGTCCGTGAGGTACCAGTGCAATAGAAACCCCCAATAATTTATACCATTTTGGAAACTAGACCCCTCAAAGAATTCATCTGGGGTTGTGGTGAGAATTTTAACCCCCAACAAGCAGGTCAAAATTGAATGCACAGTAAATGGTGCATAGTAAAAATTGCGTTTTTATTGCAAAAATGTCAGTTTAGTGCCTAATATATTCTGCCCAACCCATAGCAATTTAGACAAACACCCCAAAAATCATTCTGCGGGTTGTCCCGAGTACGGCAATATCACACATGTGCCAATAATTGACAGACTGGGCATACAGTAGGCCTGAGAAGGAAAGGAGTGAAATTTTGATTTTTCGCCTCCTTTTTCACACGTTTGGATTCGGAGTGCCATGTGATGTTTGCAGGGTCCGTGAGGTACCAGTGCAATAGAAACCCCCAATAATTTATACCATTTTGGAAACTAGACCCCTCAAAGAATTCATCTGGGGTTGTGGTGAGAATTTTAACCCCCAACAAGCAGGTCAAAATTGAATGCACAGTAAATGGTACATAGTAAAAAATTGCGTTTTTATTGCAAAATTGTCAGTTTAGTGCCTAATATATTGCGCCCAACCCATAGCAATTTAGACAAACACCCCAAAAATCATTCTGCGGGTTGTCCCGAGTACGGCAATATCACACATGTGCCAATAATTGACAGGCTGGGCATACAGTAGGCCTGAGAAGGAAAGGAGTGAAATTTTGATTTTTCGCCTCCTTTTTCACACGTTTGGATTCGGAGTGCCATGTGATGTTTGCAGGGTCCGTGAGGTACCAGTGCAATAGAAACCCCCAATAATTTATACCATTTTGGAAACTAGACCCCTCAAAGAATTCATCTGGGGTTGTGGTGAGAATTTTAACCCCCAACAAGCAGGTCAAAATTGAATGCACAGTAAATGGTGCATAGTAAAAATTGCGTTTTTATTGCAAAAATGTCAGTTTAGTGCCTAATATATTCTGCCCAACCCATAGCAATTTAGACAAACACCCCAAAAATCATTCTGCGGGTTGTCCCGAGTACGGCAATATCACACATGTGCCAATAATTGACAGACTGGGCATACAGTAGGCCTGAGAAGGAAAGGAGTGAAATTTTGATTTTTCGCCTCCTTTTTCACACGTTTGGATTCGGAGTGCCATGTGATGTTTGCAGGGTCCGTGAGGTACCAGTGCAATAGAAACCCCCAATAATTTATACCATTTTGGAAACTAGACCCCTCAAAGAATTCATCTGGGGTTGTGGTGAGAATTTTAACCCCCAACAAGCAGGTCAAAATTGAATGCACAGTAAATGGTACATAGTAAAAAATTGCGTTTTTATTGCAAAATTGTCAGTTTAGTGCCTAATATATTGCGCCCAACCCATAGCAATTTAGACAAACACCCCAAAAATCATTCTGCGGGTTGTCCCGAGTACGGCAATATCACACATGTGCCAATAATTGACAGGCTGGGCATACAGTAGGCCTGAGAAGGAAAGGAGTGAAATTTTGATTTTTCGCCTCCTTTTTCACACGTTTGGATTCGGAGTGCCATGTGATGTTTGCAGGGTCCGTGAGGTACCAGTGCAATAGAAACCCCCAATAATTTATACCATTTTGGAAACTAGACCCCTCAAAGAATTCATCTGGGGTTGTGGTGAGAATTTTAACCCCCAACAAGCAGGTCAAATTTGAATGCACAGTAAATGGTGCATAGTAAAAATTGCGTTTTTATTGCAAAAATGTCAGTTTAGTGCCTAATATATTCTGCCCAACCCATAGCAATTTAGACAAACACTCCAAAAATCATTCTGCGGGTTGTCCCGAGTACGGCAATATCACACATGTGCCAATAATTGACAGGTTGGGCACACGGTAGGCCTGAGACGGAAAGGAGTGAAATTTAGCTTTTCCAGCTCCTTTTTCACACGTTTGGATTTGGAGTGCCATGTCATGTTGGCAGGGCCCGTGAGGTACCAGTGCAATAGAAACCCCCGATAATTTATACCATTTTGGAAACTAGACCCCTCAAAGAATTCATCTGGGGTTAGGGTGAGAATTTTAACCCCCAACAAGCAGGTCAAAATTGAATGCACAGTAAATGGTGCATAGTAAAAATTGCGTTTTTATTGCAAAAATGTCAGTTTAGTGCCTAATATATTCTGCCCAACCCATAGCAATTTAGACAAACACCCCAAAAATCATTCTGCGGGTTGTCCCGAGTACGGCAATATCACACATGTGCCAATAATTGACAGGCTGGGCATACAGTAGGCCTGAGAAGGAAAGGAGTGAAATTTTGATTTTTCGCCTCCTTTTTCACACGTTTGGATTCGGAGTGCCATGTGATGTTTGCAGGGTCCGTGAGGTACCAGTGCAATAGAAACCCCCAATAATTTATACCATTTTGGAAACTAGACCCCTCAAAGAATTCATCTGGGGTTGTGGTGAGAATTTTAACCCCCAACAAGCAGGTCAAAATTGAATGCACAGTAAATGGTGCATAGTAAAAATTGCGTTTTTATTGCAAAAATGTCAGTTTAGTGCCTAATATATTCTGCCCAACCCATAGCAATTTAGACAAACACTCCAAAAATCATTCTGCGGGTTGTCCCGAGTACGGCAATATCACACATGTGCCAATAATTGACAGGTTGGGCACACGGTAGGCCTGAGACGGAAAGGAGTGAAATTTAGCTTTTCCAGCTCCTTTTTCACACGTTTGGATTTGGAGTGCCATGTCATGTTGGCAGGGCCCGTGAGGTACCAGTGCAATAGAAACCCCCGATAATTTATACCATTTTGGAAACTAGACCCCTCAAAGAATTCATCTGGGGTTAGGGTGAGAATTTTAACCCCCAACATGCAGGTCAAAATTGAATGCACAGTAAATGGTGCATAGTAAAAATTGCGTTTTTATTGCAAAAATGTCAGTTTAGTGCCTAATATATTGTGCCCAACCCATGGCAATTTAGACAAACACCCCAAAAATCATTCTGCGGGTTGTCCCGAGTACGGCAATATCACACATGTGCCAATAATTAGCAGGCTGGGCACACGGCAGGCCTGAGAAGGAATGGAATAAGATTTTGCTTTTGGAGCACCCTTTTCACTAGACTGATGTTGGGGTGCCCCTGAGGTACCAGTGCAATAGGAACCCCCGACTAGTGACCCCGTTTTTGGAAATGGCACACCTCAAAGAATTTATCTGGGGTTGTATGAGCATTTTAACCCCTGAAATGCTGGCCCAAATGTCATACAAAGTGAATGGGTCAATGTAGAAATAGCATTGTTTTCTCAAATGTGCCATTGTAGTGACAAATGAAAACAGCCCAACTCATGCCACTATGGATAAACACCCCAAAAATCTTTCTGCGGGTGATTACGAGTACGGCAATACCCCATGTGTGGCAATAGTCTACAGGCTGGGGACACGGCCGGGCTGAGAAGAGACCAGCAATATTTAGCTTTTGAAGCACCCTTTTCACTAGAATGTTATTGGGGTGCCCCTGAGGTACCAGTGCAATAGAATCCCCCGAGTATTGACCCCGTTTATGGAAAGGGCACACCTCAAAGAATTGATCTAGGGTTGTATGAGCATTTTAACCCCTGAGATGCTGGCCCAAATGTAACACAAAGTGAATGGTTCAGTGTAGAAATAGCATTGTTTTCTCAAATGTGCCATTGTAGTGACAAATGAAAACAGCCCAACTCATGCCACTGTGGATAAACACCCCAAAAATCATTCTGCGGGTGATTACGGGTATGGCAATACCCCATGTATGGCAATAGGCTACAAGGTGGAGACACGGCAGAGCTCGGAATAGAATGGTATTTGGAGCACAGACATTTAATTTTTTTTTACATCAAAAAACATTTGTAGATGCCCTTAGGGATCAGTACAGTAGAAACCCCTAAAAGCTGACCCTATTTACAAACTACACCCCTCCATGAATAAATCTAGGGGTGTAGTGAGCATTTTAACCCCACAGGTGGACCCCAAGGATGATGCATAATGGATAGTGCATAGTACAAATTATCCATTATGTCATCTTGTGCCCAGCTCCTGCCACGGGAGACAAAAACCCCAAAAATCATCATGTGGGTTCTCCCGGGTACGGCAATACCCAATATGTGGCAATAATCTACAGGCTGGGCACACGGAAGAGCTCAGCAGGGAAGGTGCGGCATGCGGCATGATGTATAAGCTGTGTGAGCTGTGTGCATCAGGGTACAATTATACATCCAGGGACGTGTGATATATCCTAAAACACTCCTTCATGCATAACCCTGGTTTGTCGGGGCATGTGTCACACTGATATATGGTTTCCTTCCTTATGCCCCTTTTTGAGCACACCCTGCACCTTTTTTGATTCCTTCCCTTGCTGGCTGTTTGGGGAACTTCTCCTGGAAAGTGCTGCCCTGGTACAATCCGTGATGTGGCCTCGCTTCCAGACGTGCTAGCACTCTCCCCTTCCTGGTCTCTAAAAATCAGCTTCTTGACTACCACCTCTTGAAATTCCAGGAAAGTTCCCCTCTGGCCGGCATATCGATGCAGCACAAAAGCATTATACAATGCCATCTGCATGATGTGCACGGCCAGCTTCTTGTACCACACCCTCGACTTCCGCATGGCATTGTACGGCTGAAGTACCTGGTCCGACAAATCCACCCCTCCCATGTACTTATTATAATCCAAAATGCAGTCCGGCTTGGGGGCTTCTGCACTGGTACCCCGTACATGGGCAGGGGTGGTGGTGTGCCCATGTATTGTTGTTAGTACAAGGACATCCCTCTTGTCCTTGTACCTAACACACAATACTGAGTCGCTGCTTAGTGCTCGGCTCTCATGCCTTCTGAGCTTTTCCCCTAGCAGCGACTTAGGGAGACCTCTCTGATTTTTCCTAACAGTGCCACATGCCGCAGTTTGTCTGGAAGCGAGGCACTTGAACAGGGTAATACTCGTATAAAAATTATCCAGGTAGAGGTGGTAGCCCTGGTCCAATAGTGGGTGCACCAAATCCCACACTATCTTTCCAGCTATTCCCAGGAAGGGGGGGCATTCAGGGGGCACTATCCTAGAGTCCTTCCCTTCATATACCCTGAACCTAAAAGTGTACCCTGATGCACTCTCACACAGCTTATACATCTTCACGCCATACCGTGCCCTCTTACTGGGCAGGTACTGGCGGAACTGAAGTCTCCCTTTGAAATGTACCAGGGACTCGTCCACTGATATGTGCCTCTTTGGAGTATACACATCCATAAATTGGGCACTCAGGTAGTCTAATATGGGTCGGACCTTATATAGCCTATCATAACTGGGGTCATCTCTGGGTGGGCACTGAGAATTGTCAGCAAAATGCAGAAACCTATGGATGGCTTCAAAGCGCATCCTATTCATTGCCATGCGGAACATCGGGGTGTGGTACAGAATGTCTGTGCTCCAATAATCCCTAATAGAGGGCTTTTTGACGAGTCCCATAAGAAGTACTATGCCCCAATACTTCTCCATCTCTGCTGCACTAACAGGGGTCCACCTGTAGGGTTGCGCATAAAAAGAAGTGGGCTTGTGGGCAATGTATTGTGCAGCGTAGAGATTAGTCTGGGACACCATCAAACTAATAAGCTCCTCAGTAAAAAAAATCTTAAAGTAGTCCACTGGTCCGAGCCCTGCCGTGTCTCTGTGTATCCCAGGGCTGGCCGTAAAATCAGGGACCTGAGGGGCATAACTACTGGGGGTCACCCATGTGGGGTCAGAAGTCCCGGGCACTCCAGCAGAAGTCCCGGGCACTCCAGCAGAAGTCCCGGGCACTCCAGCAGGAGTCCCGGGCACTCCAGCAGGAGTCCCGGGCACTCCAGCAGGAGTCCCGGGCACTCCAGCAGGAGTCCCGGGCACTCCAGCAGGAGTCCCGGGCACTCCAGCAGGAGTCCCGGGCACTCCAGCAGGAGTCCCGGGCACTCTGGCACTACTGCGTAAGCGCCTTCTCGGGGGTTCCTCTGACTCGCTTTGTGAGGACGAGGAAGACAAATAAAACTCGTCCCCACTTGCTGACTCCGTATCGGAGGCCATAAAACTATAGACCTCCAGATCCGTATACGTCTTTTGAGACATGATGGGGGTGATAGTATGCAACCTACACTACAACTACTCCACTCCACTACTACACCGCCTTCTCCTCCTCACAACGCCTTCTCCTCCTCACAACGCCTTCTCCTCCACTACACTCCTTCTCCTCCTCACAACGCCTTCTCCTCCACTACACTCCTTCCTCACAACGCCTTCACCTCCTCACAATGCCTTCTCCTCCTCACAACGCCTTCTCCACCACACACGCCTTCTCCTCCACTACACTCCTTCTCCTCCTCACAACGCCTTCTCCTCCACTACACTCCTTCTCCTCCTCACAACGCCTTCTCCTCCACTACACTCCTTCCTCACAACGCCTTCTCCTCCTCACAACGCCTTCTCCTCCTCACAACGCCTTCTCCTCCTCACAACGCCTTCTCCTCCTCACAACGCCTTCTCCTCCTCACAACGCCTTCTCCTCCTCACAACGCCTTCTCCACCACACACGCCTTCTCCTCCACTACACTCCTTCTCCTCCTCACAACGCCTTCTCCTCCACTACACTCCTTCCTCACAACGCCTTCTCCTCCTCACAACGCCTTCTCCTCCTCACAACGCCTTCTCCTCCACTACACTCCTTCTCCTCCTCACAACGCCTTCTCCTCCTCACAACGCCTTCTCCACCACACACGCCTTCTCCTCCACTACACTCGTTCTCCTCCTCACAACGCCTTCTCCTCCACTACACTCCTTCCTCACAACTCCTTCTCCTCCTCACAACGCCTTCTCCTCCTCACAACGCCTTCTCCTCCTCACAACGCCTTCTCCTCCTCACAACGCCTTCTCCACCACACACGCCTTCTCCTCCACTACACTCCTTCTCCTCCTCACAACGCCTTCTCCTCCACTACACTCCTTCCTCACAACGCCTTCTCCTCCTCACAACGCCTTCTCCTCCTCACAACGCCTTCTCCTCCACTACACTCCTTCTCCTCCTCACAACGCCTTCTCCTCCTCACAACGCCTTCTCCACCACACACGCCTTCTCCTCCACTACACTCCTTCTCCTCCTCACAACGCCTTCTCCTCCACACACGCCTTCTCCTCCACACACGCCTTCTCCTCCACCACACGCCTTCTCCTCCACTACACTCCTTCTCCTCCTCACAACGCCTTCTCCTCCACTAACGCCTTCTCCTCCACTAACGCCTTCTCCTCCACTACACTCCTTCTCCTCCTCACAACGCCTTCTCCTCCTCACAACGCCTTCTCCTCCACACACGCCTTTTCCTCCACTAACGCCTTCTCCTCCACTAACGCCTTCTCCTCCACTACACTCCTTCTCCTCCTCACAACGCCTTCTCCTCCTCACAACGCCTTCTCCTCCACACACGCCTTCTCCTCCACCACACGCCTTCTCCTCCACACACGCCTTCTCCTCCACCACACGCCTTCTCCTCTACTAACGCCTTCTCCTCCACTAACGCCTTCTCCTCCACTAAACTCCTACTCCACACACTTCGCACTTAAAAGTGCGGTTTGGGGGGAAAGGGAATACAGATGATGGGGGGGATAGTACAGGGAAGTGGGATTACACTGGGAGGGGATGGAGGATGGGTGTAGTAGTTTTTTTTTCACTTTTACGGACAGATCCTAAAACCCTCTGCTCTCCAACACTACCAAACGCAGAATGGCGGCGTTGGAGAGCATGGAGGGTGTTGGGTCTGCCCTCCACAGTCACTGATCGCTGTGATTGGCCAGTCTGTACAGACGGGCCAATCACAGCGATCTACATCACAGGACCAATCAGATCGGTCCTGTGATGTCAGAGGGGGACGTCCCCTCTCGATCCCAGCATGCTCCGGGGTTTTGTCATCCCGTCTCGCGACGGGATGACGTCATTAACCCCGGAGCCGCCAGCCTGCAGCCTCCGATCGCTGCAATTGGCCGTCTGTAAAGACGGGCCAATCGCAGCGATCGACATCACAGGACCGACATGACAGGTCCTGTGATGTCAGAGGGGGGATGTCCCCTCGCGATCCCGCCAGGTTTCGGCGGTCGGTCATCCCGTCTTGCGACGGGATGACCGAATTTGAACATGTTGCGCCGCTGGCGGATATATCCGCCATCGAGCGCTAACTCACTGCGCTCGATGGCGGATATATCCGCCGCGGAGCGGCAAGGGGTTAAGAACAGTTGTGTATATTATTATGTTGTAATTAGTATTATTACTGTTGCATTCCTGTAAATATCATAAAGAATTGGTATGAACAGCGGATGACATATTCAAGGAATTTTTTTCTTCAGTGTTGTTTTCATGTCTCTGAAATCTTCAGACTGAATTGTTAAACTTACCCCCACCACTTCCTATTCATTTTACAGCTTAGTTTCTGCCCACAAGGTCACCATGGTGACTTGTGCTACCCAGGCTCCAGCATCCTCACCCTTCTTCTGAAATCCTGCACATACTGGGAAGTCCTTTTAGTGAATGGATTGTATGACAATTCCATTAAAAGTTAAAGAAAACCTACCATTTGATTTGATGAATTATGAAGCAAACATACCTTAAGAATGCTGTAGCTACACTGATGCAGGATCATATCTTGATTAATCCCTAAGCTGAGTGGTTTTGCTTAAAAGACAATTATACTATTCAGGACCTTAGGAAAGCTGGGGCAGACTGGCTTAGACATTACAAGGGGGCTTGGAATTGCAAATGGCTGCTATGTAAAGAATGACTAAGCATGACAAGTCAAGCTAGTCAAGCACTAATCAACCTGAGCTGAATGACTAAGGCAGCAGCTGGGGATGGTGCAGCAATTGATTATTCTTTCTGGCAGGAAGAGAAGTGCAGGAGATGATGATGCAATCAGAGAGAAACTCTCCTGCTATGAGAAGCAGCAAAGCAAGCGCCAGAGCAGAAATAGAAGCCACAGTGCTTCATTATCATAATGTTATATGTGTTTTATCAGCAAAACCACTCAGCACAGGGATTAACCAAGATGTGGTTCTGCATCAGTGTAGCTACAGCAGTCTCAAGGTATGTTTGCTTCATACTGCATCAAATCAAATGGTAAGTTTCCTTTAAGTACATACCTAATTGTCTGAATAAAGAAATATTCAGCCACACATGATCTCTTGCTTGTGCTCCAGACTTCTCCTGTGTTCAGTTTCTGAATAGTCAGCTATATTAGCTGAGAAAAGTCTCCTCCTCCAATCGCCTGGAGATATTCCTAAGTTTATATTGTACTTGTTTATAATATGCTTGCTGTGTAGATAAGGTACGGTATACATCAAACCTTCTCCAGCCAAGCATGGGAAATCAAAGTACATCATTAGTATGTAAATGACTGGTGCCAGCCACTGGCAGGGAGTGCTGAAACCTGAAAAGTTGAGCTATTTTTTTATCATTTAAAAAAATTCATACAATTTCCGGGCATTTATTTAACTTTTAAAGAGTTATTTCAAGGTTGAGAAGTTGTCCCCCATCCATGAGATAGGGGATAACTAGGCGTGGATCGGTTAGGATCCAACTGCTGGGACCCCCATCAATCATGAGAACAAACTTGGATTTGTACATCACTATGGAATATGATGGTGCTATATAAATAAACCTGTACTTAATAGTTGATGGAGCCACAGGTATAACTTGTGCCCAGGGCTACATTCTATTCTATTAGGCCTCATGTTGACGGCTGCGTGCTTCACTCCAGCTGGAACACAGGTTAAAAGTAGCAGTCGGGTGGAGAGGGGGTAGGGTGAGTGCTTCTCACCCCTCACCTCTCCATAGGGAGCCAAGCAGCCAGGAATAGGACATGCCCTATCTTTTGCAGTACAGCCACACAGCTCGGCAAGATGCAGCGAGGCATGGTGTGCTCACCTCTAAGGCAAAAACAGCAGCTAGCTCACAGCCGCCATATTCGGTTGTGTGCATGAGGCCTTAGAGTGCTATTGATCTCAGGCACTCACATAGTTAGTGAAGTAAGCTGCAGGAAAAAGCTAGACCTGCTGCTCCAATCAACCAGTCAGAAAGGGTTCTGTGTTCTCTACTTCACAGGGGTCCTGTTCCCATGATCATTTCTGGGTTCTAGCAGTTGGACCCTCACTGATCAACCAGTTATTTCCAATCCTCTGGATAGGGAAAACTTCTTAACTTGGAACAACCCCACTAAGGGAAGTAAGACAACCACTTTCAAGTCCTTGGTAAAATTATTAGGCCAATTATTAGGAGCTATCCCTTTCCTAGGTAATAGGAATAGGTGATAAACAAATTATCCGACCAGTGGGCAAGCACTGACTTTCGGCTGTAAGAAGAATGGACTTAGGCGCTTTCAGTGGGTAAATTGTGTCAGTGAAAAATGTTCATGTTCTATTTTTTAGCAAATAGTGTGGACAGAACCTTAGGCTAAGTTCACACCATGTTTTGCCTTTTTGGCGGGGAGGTCCATTATTCTACAGACGACATTAGGTCTAGTCACATATGCGTTAGGGGAGAGGTATCTTCATCTGCGCTTGAAATGAATTTTAATTTGCAAGTGTGTTTTGTAAACACGGCCCAAGAACAGATTAGTAAACTATTTCACATACTGTACAGGCCATGATCCATAGACTACATTGTGCAGATGGCTAATTACACATAATTACCCAATAATTACACAATTATACATAAGTAAACAATATTCAATTGCTTTATCTGGTTTTTACGTCTCCTAGGTAAATTATAAAAACTTTTCAAAAGGATTCCTTTAATGATTTAAATATAAGTATTTTTTCATTTCCTGATCCTTGTGTAAGCCCCAGCTCTTATTTGGATCACCAAGATGATAAGAAAATATCAGTGAGCAGTGAGCCCCTTTGTCTCAGCTGTCAACACACCCACATAGTGGGGAGAAGGACCCCAATGTGCTCAATGTTTGCCAGGGCAGTAGAGACACATTTTGGCAGAAGGGACACTACAGGGAGAGGAAGAGATCCTGATGTTCATCTTGATTGCTGGGGAGCATACATGGAGGCATGTTGCTACTAAACTGCATGGCAAGGGCATATACTCCATAATGCATGTGTGATTCAATATTATTAGCACCATGATAAAAAAAAACTGGATGTGACAGCAAGGAACTGCAGGATTTTCCACCTATAGATGGATGCAAATTAGGAACAAAAATAATCCCTGCAGACATTGCGGAAGACGGCAGTTCATTTGAGAAAGCAAGAAGTCCTATTAGACTGACAAGATGTGGGATTGTAGATAACAAAGGAGGCAAAGAAAGTGTGAAGACGGCAGCCTAAGGGAGAACACAACTGTCCTGGATTCGGCGGGACAATCCTGATTCTCAGTTGCTGTCCTGCAGTCTTGGGTGGTTGGGAGAATGTCCTAGGGTGTCCCTCCTTATCCCAGCCTGGCCATCTGTTTAGCAGAGATGTGTGGAGGTCACTGCTCTCCTGACAGACCCTGCCCCCTCCTACGAGGAAGCAGGACTGCTGCAGGGAATGATGAAAAATAGGATGTTATTTTTTTAACATCCTGGGATGCCTGCAATTTGTTGAAAAATAAGGTTAAAAAAATTGTAAATGGGTTCAATGGAGCCCCACTGCCTCGTGTTGTCTTTTAATTTATGCATTCTGCTAGTCCTTGTCCCTACCCTACTATGATAGCATTTCCTTTGCTAGAAAGATCCTAGCACTGCACACATGCACGGTTTTTCAGGGAGCCAGCTCTCTGCCTGGAGTAGGGCCGAGGGACACGGCAGTCGGACAAGCACAAGCAGAGTGAATAAATTAAAAGACAGCACAGTGCAGAGGGGCTCCATTGACTCCCCAGAGTCCCTCAGGCGGCTCATTTACATATTTTTAAAAACTTTTTTTTCTACAAATTGTAGGCATACAAAAACACAGGACAGGACTGCACTTGATCAAATGCACGTGCATGAACGTTTGAGGGGACTTTTAAGGCACACGTTAAATAAATTCCTTGATACAATATTTCAATGTATAATAAAAATAGTTTCTTTATGATCTTGAACCTATGTTGTCACCACCCCACCATTCACCCTTAAAGATATGTCCTGTACAAGAGCCAGGTCCTGAGAATATATTTGGCCTTTGAATGGGATAAACAGATTAGGATATAAGATAATGAAATGGCCCGCTGCCCAGGCCACATTGCAAAAACATGGACTTTTACACTTCCCTCTACAGTTGTGAAAGTGGATAAGATCTTTACAGAGTCTTACAAAGGCAAGATTTTCTTAATTACGCTTCCTACAACATAGAACTTGACTTTTAGGTTTTGGAGACCCCACTTCACTTACCAAAACTAGAGAAAACTCTATGTCAGGTGTCAATATGGCCACAGCTTCATCTCAATCTCATCTCATTTAGCCGCTTTCTCTGGTTGCCATTCTAACCAGTACAGTAAACAGTCAGTAACTTTAACCCCTCATATACATTTGGTATCCCCGTGATCATACCAACCCAAAGAATGAAGTAGACATGTTATTTGGGGCGCACTGTGAAAGCCCACAAGAATTCGGTGTGTTTTTTCACCATTTTCATTGCATTTGGATTTTTTCCCAATTCCCAGTACATGGCATGAAATATTTAATACCCTCACTATGAAGTGCAATATGTTAAGCAGAAAACAAGCCCTCACACAGCTCTTTACATGGAAAAATAAGTTATAAGTTATGGATCTTTGTGGGGAGTAAAAAATAGGAAGGGGTTAAGGACACCAAGGTTTTCACGGCCCCCTGCATGACCCGACTGACAGGGCCGCAAATTGTAGAACAGGTCTTATTTCTGCCCCTTGTTTTCTGCTGGAGTCCTGTGCTTGAGGCCTAGCACACTAGACACTACATACTCTTAAAGTGGTCTACGAGCTTTTAATCGATACAACTACAAAGAAATGCAGAAGTTATTGGTCTCCCCTGTGGCTCGACTTTGACGAGGCAGTGGTGTTCCCTATTGGATTCCTTGTAAACTACCTTGTTGAAGTGTTTATCGACCCTGCGCAGCCTTCTCTTTGCACATTACCGGCAAGCGTTTCTTCAAGGATTTCAATAGTGCGGGTGCACCGAGAATAGGAATAATGTGAACATTTATCATGTACTGTATCAACACTTTCCATGTGATGGAGCCATCTGCATGCTGGCGATCTGCAGGGTGTGTTGCCCAGCCCCGGGGAGCAAAACAGTGAGGCAGTGTCACAGAAGAGACGAGCAGCAGCAACAAGTGCGCAACAGACTGGAGAAAGGGCACGGGAAAGGGGGGCTATGGGAACAAGTGTGAGACAAAGAGAAGCGAGAAGGGGGGCAGAGTACTGGCACCAATAACTGCATGAAGTGGGCACAGTGAGAGGGAGGACAGAGCAGGAGAAGATAAGAAGCTTGACTAGAATTCTTACGCTAGCCACCTGGGCATAACATTTATAGGATTATTTATAGAGTACAAGAAACTTTGAACTCAGGGCCACCCTAAGGGATATAAAAGTAACGTCAGTAAAGTCCTTGAGTCAGAGCGTACTGTAAAATTGCGTGGGATTTGCTGAGATTTTTAGGTGAAAAGCAAGTAACCCTATAGGGAAAATAATCTGCAACAAATCCAAAGGACTTCCTAATGTAATAAAGTTATATACTTGGTGTTTTGGTGTTACACATGCAGGCAGTAACACGTAAGAGAAGTACTTACCTGCTAGGAGGCACAACGCTATGAAGATCATTGAGAAGAATGATTGTTGTAGCAACCATAAAATGTCAGAAGCTTATTCATGCCCCAATGTGGGCGCTGGCACATTGAATTTTTTATGAAGAACTCTGCATTTCTGCCTTCTATAGAAATTTTGCACCAAAAAGAAACGCCAACATGCATTATTGGCAATAAAACATCCTGGTGTATGTGGATCACATTCCAACTTGTTCCTTCAATTTGAAAAGTTCTGCAACTCTTTATTTGGCCACAATGGCCAACCTGTTCCATGTGGTGGATTACCCAGACTTAACCTTATACATTATGGTGATTTTTATATCCAGTATTAAAGTTACAGTCAGGGTTCCCCCTGAACCCAATTCTGAAGGTTCGGTTAGGGTCCGAGGTGGGGTCAGCTTTCTATCCTGACTGTAAGTTTAACTATGGATATCTCTGTGTCTGAGGCACCTAGAAACACAATCCTTATGCAATATTAAAGGAGAGATTTATGGACAAAAGGGACTCATATAACTAAAGTAACATTGCATCAGTACAATTCTTTATTTTTGCTCATACAAACAGAGGTGCAGAGGATTAATAGTTGGATACCCTGAAGGTCGTTAACAGGCTTTTCCAAGGCAATCACTTCCTTCAAGCCAGCCTTAGACTTTGTTTTGATTACGAGACTTTGCTTACTGTCAATGAGTATAACATTTTTGTTAATGTCCAGATGCTGAATTCCTACAGATAAACATGTGCATTTTGCTGGCCACAAGCAACGGCCTGTCTCACCCCACCATTGTCCATAGGATATGTTTGCTCCTCATACTTAGGCAGGAAAAGGACCTGTATGAATGAAATAAAATTGTTTCTCTGCTTCAATGTTCTCCTGCACATCCAAGGATGAATCAAAGTAGAAAACAGTACCTGTGGGCTCTCAGTCCAGGTTTCGGGGTAAAGGTAATATGTAGTGTTGTAGTCCTTCCCCCTAGAGAGGAACGCTAAGAACTCGTGTTACCTCCCTTCCTCAGATATGCCTATTCCCTACAGAACAATACTCTGACTAGGATCACCCCCTGCAGTTACCTAGATTGCCTCTCACTTCACTTCCACAACTCACCAAGTTACATAGTTACATTGTTTGTACAGTCGAAAAGTTCAACCAAGGAAAGGATGGGATTGGATGAGGAAGAGATTTAGGGAAACAATTCTATATTATAACATAACTGTCAATGTTATTTAGGTGTAAATAGGCATCTAGACCCTTTTTGAAGCTCTCTATTGAGGCACCTGGGGCAGGCTATTCCACAGATTCACAGTTCTCATTGTAAAAAAGCCCTGTCGCCTTTGGTGATTAAACCTTGTTTTCTCCAGATGGAGACAGTGCCCCCTTGTCGTATCATTTAACCTGGAACAACTTTCCACCATACCCTCTATGCCCCTTATGATTTTTGTGGCTCTTCGTTGAACCCTCTCCAGCTCCAGGGCATCCTATTTATGGACCTGAGTCTGGAACTGGACAACATAATCCAGGTGAAGCTGAAATACTGATTTCAATGTCTTTAGAAGCAGCTGATTGACATTTCAAGCTGTTATTTAATCTGTGATCTACTAGTACCCCCAGGTCCTTCTCAAGAAGAGACTCTTCCAGATTTACTCCCCCAAGGACATATGTTGCATGTGGAATATTGGCCCCCAGATGCATAACCATACATTTATCCACATCAAACCTCATTTGCCAAGTGGATGACCAAAGTCACCCTGCAGCTTATAAACATCCTCCATAGACTACATAGACATTACACTACACAGTTTGGTGTCACCGGCATAAATAGACACAGTGCTATTAATTCCTACCTCTATATCATTAAAGGACATCTACCTCTAGGATGAAGGATTGTAAACCAAGCACACTGACATACTGGTGTGTGCCCCCTCGGGCAGGATCTGCTCTTAGTTTAGCATTGTATGCCCTGGGTTTTACAAAAAAAGGGCTTTTAAAATTATGCAAACTAGCCTTATGGGCTCTGTGCTCTGTAGGTGTTAATGGAAACTGGAGCCCCTTGGGCTCATTTGAATAATTTTAAAGCTCTTTTTTTCTTAAAAACAAGATCAGATCTTGCCAGAGGGGAATCACACCAACAATGTAAGCGTGCTTAGTTTACAATCCTTCATCCTATTGGTAGATTTCCTTTAATGAGTAAGTTATCTCTGTATAGGGAATAAAATCACAACATGTGTTGCGCTATGTTGTTATTTTGTTCCTAGTACCATTGTGTGGGGATCAGGCATATCCAAGGAACGGAGGTACCACAAGTTCTCAGCTTTCCTCTTCAGGGGGAAGAAAGGCTGCAACACTTCATATTACCTCTACTCTAATACCTGGACTGAAAGTCCACAGATACTGTTTTTTATTTTGATTCATCCTTTGAGGTGCAGGAGAACATTGAAGCAGAGAAACAATATTATTTCATTCATTTTGGACTTTTTTATAGTATTTTGTCGACTTATTGTGCTTTCTCCAGTGCCGTTGCTCTGGATTGGTGTTTTGGGAGGTTCTTTTGGAGTTGCCTTTTTAACTATTTATTAAGGAATAGGACTCGCCCTATCTTTTGCGGTGCAGGCAGTCTGCACGTTCACGGTGGGGCTATGCATGATGCCTAGGGGTGCATGAAATCTGGGCAGAGTGTGGCAGCCAGATGAGCCTCCACACTGCAGCTCTGCCAATCTTTATGTCTATTATTGTGATGTCATGACAGGCACAGCGTTTTTGGCTGCTGTGTACAGAGCATTTTAATCAGTGGGTAACAGATTAATCTCTTGGACTGTGCAATGCCAGGAGAAATATCTTCCAACAAGTAGTTGGGCATTCTGAGGTCATTAAGACCAGAAGTTTCCTCAATTACTTTTCCCAGGTTGCACCTTACACCATTTTGAAGTCTGCATTACAAAATGCAATCTAATACAACTAATAAATGAATTCAAATTTACCTGGGCTGCAAACACATGCAGGAATAGGACCAGGGAAGGTGAGTAAATGTTTTTTTGCCATGGCGGACAGAGTGGCTGTTGGGGGAAGGGGGTGACAGTGTGGCTCCTAGGGGAGGGGTTGATACTGTGGCTACTGGGGAGGGGTGACAGTGTGGCTATTGGGAGGGGTGACAGAGTGGCTATTGGGAGGGGTGACAGTGTGACTATCAGGGGAGGATGAGGACTGGGTGGACAGTGTGGATACTGGGGTCGGGGGACATTCTGGTTATTAGGGGTATAATGTGGCTACTGGGGAGGGGAGACCCGTGTGGCTATTGGAGGGGGGAGAGTAGTGTGGCTTCTGGGGTGGGGGGTGGGACAGTGTGTCTACAGGGGAGTGGGATGGACAGTGTGGCTACTGGTGGGAAGCAGTGTGGCGCCGGACTTGAGTTTACTGAGAAGGGGCTTACTAAGGCTCTGCCGCCCAGGGGCCTACTTAAACCTGGAGCTGTCCCTGAATAGGACCACATAGCAACCAATCAATGAGCCCCTCTCTTTTTACATTGTTTTCTGTTCTTATTCACTTATATGGAAAATTCCGAAAAGCCTGAGCTCTCACTCTGTTCCACAGTATTGTGGGTGGAATGGATTACAGCTTTATTCCATGTGAACAGTGGGAAATAATATGAGCTCAGTATCTGTTATTTATAGGACAAAGTGTGACTGTGGCCAATGGGGGCAGCAGATGATGTCCAAAAATACTCAGATATTACAACTTTTTTAAGATTTAATGGCCATGTTGCAGTCTAGATCTCACATGAAGAAAGCTTTATTAAGGGGAGACAATTCAGAATGGCTGCAGAATTTCAATTTCCGTCCAGATAAATCCTGCACCTGTACATCTGCGCTTAAAATGTCATTAAAAGCTTTGATGAAAATTTTACTGCACCCACCTAACCAAATTAAGACTAGTGCAAATTACAAATGTGTATAGTGCAGGGGGCGCCAGATTCAGGATTTCTGGTGCACGTTCTTCAAAAATTTGGTGCCCTCTTCTCTGCACCGACAGAGTGCACCATCTTTTTGTTGGATGCACCTTTAACATAGGCCGTGTGTCACATTTCAGTTGGATTTTGCATGTTAAATGTGTAGAAATTTGTGTCGCATGATGACTAGTACAGCCACGTAATGGTCGTGTGCAACAAAAATGTGTTTTGGACACTTGCGACAGAAATGTGTCATATATGTTGTGAATACATATGCAAGCGGTGAGTGTCAAGCAGAAAACTGGCACAAATGCTGTGTGTTTTACCTAGGCGAGAAGCCAGGTGAATCACACATCCGGGTAGAGAAGGTGGCAGCGGGGGATGTTTGGCTGAGTGGGTATGCCGCAAATCCATGCAGGAATAGGACCTGCTCCATCTTTTGTGGCACAGTATGGTGAGACATAGGGGCACATTTACTTACCCGGTCCTGTCATGATACCCGATCCGGACGGTCCGTCGAACATGAAGTCCGGCGCAATTCACCAACATCGTGCGATCCTGCATCTGTCGCTTCCCCGCTGAGGTCCGCAGGAGTTCACCTTCTTCTTCCCTGTGCATGTGAGTGCATGTCTTGTGTCAAAATTTGCGCTGTGAAATCCCGCGCATTGTCCGAATCCGTTGGATCGTCCGACGGATCGCCTCCGATTTGTGTCGCGTGAAAGCTGGTGCCGATGCGGGAAAAATCCGATCGCGTGCGCCAAAAACCCTGTTAAATGCGGCGCAACACGGAAATTGCCAGAAAACCCGATGAAAATGGGGTTTGTGGACCCTTAGTAAATGAGCCCCATAGTGTTATAGACTCCTGTGGGGGCCGTGACCGTGTGGCAATTTGTTTGGCCAGATGACGGCCCATTATAAGGATATGTGCATGGGGACTTACACATTATAAAATAGGATGTTCAGCTTAGATACATGAGCTCTGCAGCATTGTACATGTTAGGCTTAGGTACATTTCTAATTTAGTAGCACAATATCTCCAATAGATGGCTGGGATACACCTGCACAGCACCATGCTATCCCTAGAAATCATTCTATAATATTGGCCACTTTGACATGTTGTGATGTAACAAGGATTTTGGCTTCCATCAGACACTTGTGGTGGAGGTGAGTCAGTCAGGTATGATTCTCGTTCTAGTCCCGTATCAGAGTTCACATTCCAGCCTGGACATCAATGCCAGAAATATATTAATGATTTGCAGAAGGTATCACACTTAGTCCTGGCACCTTATGTAATGGATTACAGTTTATTATATATGCATGGAAAGTTGGGTGACATCTAAGCAGGTGGATATACACCGCTCTCTCTGACCTGAATGAAACATCTAGAGCAGTGATGGCGAACCTTTTTGAGACCGAGTGCCCAAACTACAACCAAGCCCACTTATTTAAATAGAAAGTGCCATCGTGGCAAATTAAGCAGTAACATGTTACTACCTGTTTTGTCACGGTTTTCAATTGTCCTAAAGGACACCAATGTAGTTGAAAAAAAGAGGAGAAATTCAGATTATCATTGTACCTTCCTTCCATGGTACCCTGAAGAGAAAGAATTGCGGTGCCCATAGCAGGAGCTCCAATAATAACGCAGCCTTGTCTGTCCCACCTTGCTAATCCTGTAGTCCTGGGCAGCAACTATGTGTAGCTTTAAAATAGCCCTGATCACAGCACATCCTGTATGGCCAGGGACTGCAGGAGGAAGCTTTAAGTCCTGTCTGGAAACTCTGTGCAGGGGTGATGGCTTGGGTGCCCACAGAGATTGCTCCGAGTGCCACCTCTGGCACACGTGCCATAGGTTCGCCACCACTGATCTAGGGGACATTTGTTATTGACTTTCCAACAGTTTTTTGGCAGATTTTTTTTCCCTCTTGCTGCACCTTGTGCTCCATGTTTATAAAGTGTTTGTGCCATAATATTGCTATGGCTATTTTATTTTTGGTTGCTCAATTTGGACGCAGCTTGGTAATCCCAACGCTTTTCTTGCGCTTCTAGGTTCCCAGCACTTTTTTGACACACAAATAGATGAGCTAAACGCTGGTCTACCAAGTTCTATTTCATCTTCATGAATGTGGAGACAGTTCAGAATCCTTTTGGTCGTGCGCCAATTAATTAACCCCTTGCAAGAAAACGCACGCTTATCTAACATCCCAGTATCATTATTTGTGCGCCAAAAACATGGACACTGTGCCACAATGGTTGTACCCCCCCCCCCCCCAGCCTTGAAGTCATACATTAACTAATAATGTTCGATATTACACTATGCTGGAACTTCTGCTTCCTTCACTATATTTCTTATCAGGGGGTCAACTGATCTTCTAATCCCAGGAGCAAATTTCCTCAGGATGCTCCTTGTCTGGATGAATTCTCCTTTTATGGCTTCTTACATGGAGACATAACATGGCTCTCTACGATGACAGTCTAGAAATAGAACGGGGTTATTTTCCAGGCTCCCCCATTTTAACTCCCTTGTGCCCTGGCGAGGAATGTGCACGGATACTGTAAATGTAGACCTGAGGGATATCCAAATAATTATGTTTCTATGTACAAAAATATCCAAATTATTGTAGAAAATTCCCCTTTTCATTATCTTGTGGTATTTAAATTCAGTTGAACATGCGGTCAATGGAATAGGATATGGTCATACATAGTAACCAGATATTTACCTTTATATGGAGCCAGACAATCTGGACCACAAGAGATCACTTGATACACCCCCCAGTAAGAGACCTGGATCCACTACTTCTATGTCTTGCCCATAATTGTCAGTTTAGCGGTATTTCAGTATATTATTAAGTGCCACTACTGCTATTAAATTACCCTAGTTCAGTGATGGCGAACCTTTTAGAGACTGAGTGCCCAAGCTACAACCAAAATCCACTTATTTACTGTGAAGTGCCAACGTGGCATTTTAAGCAGTAACGTATTGCTACCTGTTCTTCCACATCTTTCAATCGTATCAACCACCTGAGGCCACCAACACAGTTGGAAGAAGGGCAAATTCAGACTCTCATTATAGCTTCTCTCCAGGGTCTCTCTGTAGAGGAAGAATTGAAGGTCCAGCAGTAGGATCTCCAAAGATAATGCAGCCCTGTCCACACCTTCTCACTTTTCCTGCAGTTTCAAACAGCCAATGAAGTGTCGCTTTAAAATAGCTCTGAGAGCAGCTTCCCTTAAGTTGCCTGGGACTGCAGGAAGATTTGGAGGATTTGTTCCATTCTGGTGAACTTTGTCCTGGGGTGACAACCTGAGTCCCCACAGAAATGGCTCTGAGTGCCACCTCTGGCACCCGTGCCATAGGTTCGCCACCACTGCCCTAGTTCTTTTTTAATCATACGGTAGCGCTGTTGTTGTGTCCCTTTAAGAATAATATAACCTGTAGCATTTCTCCTCTCTTGGTGATCCCTTGATTCATGGTCATCCTTTCCTTAGCTGTATCCCTCTACCTGCGCAGTCCAGTGGACATCTCCCAAGGCTGTTTTGTATTGTCAGGTTGATAAATGGGATAGTGGAAAGTTGGCTTATGTGTGTGTACAGATAACTCATCCACTGTGAATGTATTTAATTACCGTAGCGATGATGGAAGCACAGACCACGCATTACAAGGGATTGTATATAGACCAAAGCTTACAATAGGCAAAAATAAACTCTATCGCTCTCTAAGAGCACAGTGTGTACTAGTTCTGCCAGGAGACTGGGTATTATAATCACCATTATTATCATGGGGGATTCAACTTTTTTTTATTAACCATTTAGAATTGATCTAATATTTTTGGATTTACCCAGAGCCAGCTCCAGTTTTAAGTTGGACCCTTGACAACAGAGCCTCAGTGACCCCTTTGCAGTGAACTTAAGTGGCGATATTAAAAATGCAGAAACTAAAGACATATGGGACTGCTCCAGTAGTCCTGTATAAGGAAAGAAGAGGTCAAGCTGCAGCAGGCCAATGTAAAGTATGGGACTATGGGGTACAGCAGTCCTTTGTAATTTATACACTGGGTGCTGCGCCATATACAAGGAACTATTATTATTATTGCTGCAACCCATGGGCCCATGCTGTATGCACAAATGCTGCTTCAAGCTCACTTATCTTTCATTACACAGGATTTAGGTTGACTTGCAGTCTATATAGCGGGGATTGAAGCAAAGATAGGAACACCTGCAGCGCTGCTTCTCTGTCACAAGCAATTTTACTTAAAGATGCGGGTACAAATGCTAATTTAAGAAGAGTGACTAGCCAAAAGCAGCAGGTTTCATGGCCAACAATTTTTTTCTCCACCGGTTGCATGCCCGCCCCCCTCCCCCCCGGTTCACCCCCCTACAGCAGCTGATGGCCCCAGCCCTGAATTTACAGAAAAATTTGAACTTTATATATCCTGGGACCCAATGCAATTTTTTTTTTTACCTGGGCCCTCTACCATTCATGTGCCCTGGTGTCTTATGTGGAAGGGGCTTTGAGGCCCTGGGGTCTGGATGTAGTTGCTACCTCTGCACATTGGATTGTTACACCACTGAGTCTCGATTGCAAACCTCATTTAAATCTAGTGTTCAGCTAAATGAACAGTGCTTATTCAGATGATAGAACCCCTTTAAGTAATAGAAGTCTGGGTTCACACGAGAATAGTTTCTTACAATTTCTGACCCCCCTTTTTAAACAAAAAGTAAAGCAGCAGATCCTTTGACTGATCCCATTCTTTTTTTACTGGATGCAAATTGGTTCCTAAATGCTTCCATTCAGTCAAGAAAACGTATTGAGCATCTGATATTTTATGCTTCAGTTATCAAATCACTTGGGAAAAGCTGATGAAAAGAAACGTGGGTAAATACTAGTGTGAACCCATGAGCCCTTGGGCATTCAACCATATTGGCCCCCTCCATCCATTAGTATGGCATGGCTAAACATGTATGTTATTTCAGAGGGGCAGCGAGGAGATAAGCAACTGCCATAAAACTTCTGGGTATTCTTATCTGGAACAGCTAAAAAAAAAAATCAATGCTGTGATAGTTAATGGTAACCCATTATGGGACATCTCCAGGACCGCAACAAGAAATGCTGACACCTTTTATGGCTAGGACACACAGGCCCTTATTTTCTCTGTGGGTGCATTAAAAAAAAATGAATCATGTTAGCATCATTTTAATATGTTTGATTTGTACCCGGTATGGATTAGTGGCATTGGAGAAATTAGAATGAATACCACTAAAATAATGTTAACGTTTTCATGGCAACCAGACTTACAGATATATGATCTCTTCCATCCCTCAGGTGTTTCATGTGGCTTATGTTTGGATCAAATTCGCAAACTCTCCACGGCCTGATCTATGGGTATTGGAACGGTCTACAGATTTTGGTGCCACTTATCAACCCTGGCAGTATTTTGCATGTAAGTTATTTTTAATTTTAATAATTTTGTGAACGGTTCATTAGCTTGTATCATGAATTGTTCGACAAGTATAAAGCCTGATCATTGGTCACCAGCCCATACATACTTTACTTCTCATCCTGAACCATCTGTATCTCACTCTGTGTCTTCATCTCCTACTCCCCGGTTATATTTAGCTCTGAGAACGCAGTGTGGAGACTGCTAATTGGAATAAGATGAGGATCTTTACTGAGCATCATTTCTTGCCAGGAATGTAAATTTCTAAACACAAATCCCTAGGGTCAGTGGCCCATATCTCCTGACCCTTTATCTCCTGCCATTGAGTGGTTTTATGTTTTATATATAACTTCAGAACTGTCAGAAGGGGTAAAATGTCTCCTTATGGAGACTGCCTTTGCAGGTGTAAGTCTTCCCCATGCCTGCTCCATTAGGAATTCTGGGAAACTACCGTATATCTGGCAAGTTTTTCTTGAATCGAAAATTTTACACCTAGCGCCACCTTTTGGAAGGTAGACTCCTATAAGTCTATCCCCTGTGTCAATAAGCCTGTTTAACAGTGCAGATCACAGAACTGGTTTGGTTAGGTGGCCTAGTCATGGGTTAGGAAGAGTAACATGTGCTCTTAAAAGTCATACATTGACTTATAGGGAGTTTGTCTTTCAAAAGTTGGTGCTAAAGGCACAGTAGTACTTTGTACTATGCACAAAAACATAATTGACTATCCTTCCCCAAAATACAGAGATTGCATGTCTGTGAAAAACTGCGATAAAACTGTGAAGGCAGTCTCCTCGAACAGACATTTTACTATTCATGACCCATGTCTATGGCCTCCTACCTAACCATACTAGGCTTCTCTGCACTGATGAGGTGTATTTATTGTTTTATGCCTCTGTGGAACAATATAATCACTTTAGCAGATGGTGGACACAGTCTTCGATATTGTTCCTGCACCTATGATGGATCCTCCTGCCTCCTTGTCATATCCACTGAGAGCTATTACACGCTGTTCTTTCTGGTCATCAGTGGCCATTTAAGCAAATCTTCTGTCTCCTTCACTGTGACTGCCAGATGCAGCGAAACACAGAGGCATGTGTTTTTTTGGCAGCTCCCTTGGATTCTCCTTGGACCTGGGTGTCAGCTATTTGTAGTATTGTGTCTTAGTTTGCCCTTTGGCAACAGTAGCCAATTGTATCTACCAACCACTGTAAATGAAGATGGAATAGGTATTATTAATAATGTTATATTTCTTAGCTTCCAAGAGAGACTGCATTGAGCGCTTTGGAGCGCAGACTCTACATCGGATCACCAGGGATGATGATGTCATATGTGCCACAGAGTATTCCCGCATTGTACCACTGGAGAATGGAGAGGTGAGTACCTTACTAACCTCATCTTCAGTCTTTCACTTTAACATTCTGCTTTCCTTCATGGACTTATTATTTCTACTGTTCCAGATTGTCGTTCCCCTGGTCACCAAGCGCCCAGGAGCCTTGAATTTTTCCTATTCCCCTCTGCTGCGGAACTTCACCAAAGCAACAAACATTCGTTTAAGGTTCCTAAGAACAAATACCCTTCTTGGACATCTCATGGGAAAAGCACAGGGGGATCCCACTGTAACTAGAAGGGTAAGTAACTAGAAAGACACTCAAGTTTGGAGAAATGTGCAATAGGATGGAATTTGCTTTACATTGCTTTGTAGTCAATATAAAGCTACAAGTCATCATAAAGGGGGGCTCTTCTTTTGGCCCATTAGCAATAAGGCTGGAGTTACACTGTTCACTTTTTGTGATTTATCATGGTTGCAATAACTTTGCAGTTGTAGTGCAACTTCATTCACTAATATTACATCAGGTTAAAATGATATTTGGTCATCCAACGGCACTTGTGACTAAAATTGTCATGTACTCCCAAGTCTAAGGGTCCTGTTACACAGGCTTATAGTTGATATGCTGCCAATTAACAATGATTTTATCTGCTGCATAAAAGATCCAATCACCCGGCAAGAAAGTGTTTGTTCATTTGTTGGGTGACTTCTGGATCATTTACACAGTTCAGTAATTGGGAACAAAAATTCTAACAAATGCTTTCTCGTGATAACTGTAGAAATCATCAGCCCTTGTAAAAGGGCCTTAAGCTCGTCACAATGTCCCTCTGCTGTGACCCAGAAATGTAGAAATGAGACGGATGTTGGTGGAGAAACGCCCCAAAAACATTTAAATGTATTGTGATGCAGAGAAAAGTCGGCAACAGATTCTTAGATCTGTGTGTAAGAAAGCCTAGCTACATCTCTATGTCCCTGCAGTGCCCCCAACAGGGGAAATGTAAAATTACACAGTGTATTTATTGGGTAATGCTGGAGGAGGCAACTGCCTACTGTGCCAAAGAGGTTCTGAAAAGAGAGGACTTCCCATTTTAATTCCGTGGGTAAATGAAGATAGGGTTCTCTGAACTAGACCAACCCCTTTAAAGGGAACCTGTCATCATCAAGAGAGAGCATGACATCAATGTTACAATCTCTGCATTTGTGACTTTATACAACCAGTTTACATCTGGATGATGCCACCACACTGGGTCATGAAAAAAACATGATCTGGAAGACGTTCAGCTGCTTGGCAACATACTGGTAGTGGTTCATTAGGTCATTTTTTTCTGAAAGGTTCCTTTTAAGCAGCCATAGACATAGGGGGGAATTTATTAATGTGCTGCAGGCTCCGACAGTGCAGAGCTCGACAACACTAGTCATGTGCTGCACCAGATTCATGATTGTGATGATGAATTCTGGCACAGTTTAATGTTCTATTTTAGACCTGCTTTTAGCTTATTTTAACTGTGCCCCACTATGTGGCAACTAGATTTTTTGGCACATGGACTGTTTCCCGCTGTCCACACCCCCTTTTCTGAAGGCCAAAATATTGGCTAAAAGCCTTCATAAATGTGTCGGATTGTGTTTTTTGCCACGAAATACGTCTGAGGCCAACGCGGCTTCATAAATTCCCCCCATAGGCTACATTCACACTCTACGCTACGGTACGGGAGGACAAGGGCAGTGCACGGGGAGAGGAGGAGGAGCGCAGCTCACCCCCGCCCCTCTCCATAGAGATACATGGCGCACTGCACCGTATTACGGGTAAAGATAGGACGGGTCCTATCTTTTTCCCGGGTACGGAGCGGTACAGTGCCGCACGTGTGCTGCACTGTACCGCTCCCGTAGAGCGCCGTGCGTCCATTGCCGTCTATGGGGGATGTATATCGGCCATATATATGTCCCCCATGCTGTAGTGTGAATGTAGCCATAGTCTTTTTTTAAGATAAGCAAACCAGAAATTCTGAGATTAATCATAGTTTTCCGAGTGCAATGCCTTAATGTCTTAATTTCCATGTGCACAAGATACTGCATTGTGAGACATTGTTAATTAGCCAAAAGTACTAAAAATAAATGTTTTTTATTATAGTATTTCTACAGTATCAAAGATATCAGCATCGGAGGGCGCTGTGTCTGCAATGGACATGCTGAAGTTTGCAATGCCAAGGACCCAGCAAACCCTTACAGGTAAAGATGTTGTAGTGAAATAGGGGCACTGTATGTAGTGTGCTATATATGTGTGTAACTATGCTGCAATTTGGAAGTAGATTTTCTGAGATCAGGAGATCAATTTAAACACCTCATTGACTACTAATACTCAACAAGTTTAGCGCTATGTAACATCTGTGACCCCAATGAGATACGAGTTTCCTGGTGAGATTCAAACAGATCCCCCAAGACTATTATTTTTTGCAGTTACCACTAATTTTATATTTTGTACTATGTACATTGCCTGCTGAATTATTATGTGCAACTTGACGGCTGTCAGAGATGATGGACTGAGGTTATCTATGGATCTGCCCCTCTTGTCAGCAACATCTTTTTGCCTCTAGCAGTTTCTTTAACATGATCCAACAATGTCAGCCTGCTACTGATCAGAGGCCATATTTACCTCCAAGGATCTCACATGGCCCCACCAACAAGCTGCTATGATGATTATAACAGGTTCCTTTAAGCAATGACTACAGTTAAGTCAGTCTCTTATGAAGGGGATGTGGTAGGTGCCGGTAATTTACAATGACAGATGTCTGAGTGTTAACTCTCCTTGGATATAACAGACATGCGCTGTACTGGAGAATTAGGCGGCCAGACCTATGTTTGGTCTGTGGTTGTAAAAATAACTTGTTGAAACTTCTCAGCATTCTTCAGAAAAAGTTTCATAAACTGGCTTTTTATTTCACCGTTACCACAAGTACCTTCTTGCCTTTTGCTTGGCCTTTACTCTGTTATCTATGATCAGTAGTAACTGTATGATTCTGTTTTCTGCATATATTGATAACGTACCTTGTGCCCCATTATTGATTATCTCTTCCCTTCTTCTTCATAAGATACTGTATTTTATTTTACCTAATTTAATTTCCCTTCTGTATCTCTAAGCCCTACACTTCTTTTCTTCTAAAAATCTTCTCACTGAACCTTCCTCTTTATTCCAAAATCTCACCTTCAATGCATTTTACCCTAACCATCTATTGCCCCTTTAGAGTCATTATCAAATACAGTAGTAAATCTATTGTCAAATTTTGCCATGCCCTATATTTCAAGTTATATCCGGCCAGATGTTGCTTTTTTTTTCCTCCCATAAATTTCAGTAAGAGAGGTATGTTTCCACAGAATATCCATGGCAAACTCCTCCATGAGAACGAATAATCAGTTTTTCCTGTTTCGTTATAATATCTGCGATTTGTCACAGCCGTTTCCTCGAATCACCCTATTATTCTTCACCCAACTTTCCTCCTCTATTTTGACATTGACCTTGACCCTTACCAGCAATGCAAAACTTGGTTTGGATGCGCCTTGAGGATAATGTTAACCCCAGGATTTTTCATGACTTCATCTTCTTATCCCCTTCTTCTCCACCAAGGCTTCAGTGTGACTGTCAGCATAATACTTGTGGACCATCATGTGACACCTGCTGTCCTGGCTACAACCAGCTGCCCTGGAAACCAGCAACCATGGATAATCCCAATGAATGTGAACGTAAGTCCTGATCTCTGCTTCATTCTCCCCAAAGCTATAGTCAATGTTTTTTCAAAAGATCTTCCAGGAATAATGAGAAGTCCTAGGGTTATGTCGATGGAACATCTCCCAAGACTACAGCCACTTGTGCTTATTTTTTATGGTCTGGACGACATCTGTTGAACACTTTGTACATGGATATGGACACATTGCCCTCTTGAGTTGTAAAACAATCTGATAACGTAATTCCATTATGCCTTATGTGAGATTACTTTGCTGTTCGATTCCTAGTTTCAAAGATCCTTGCTTGCTGTCATGAAATCTTTCACACTTGCGTTCAAGCAGCCTTATATAATGTTATAAGACCCGTCAAAGCTTTTTTTTATTGTATTTTTACATTTTCATAGATAACAAGTATATATAACAAAGACATATGTATAAAATGCCAAAAACATTGCAAAACATGCATCAAAATTCAATACAAGTTAAGTATAAAATATAGCACAGCTCCTGAGGAGCACCAAGATCTTAGATTCAGAGTATTAAGATCAACCAACAAAGTTTCAAACATTGATGACAGATCAAACTTGGCCATAAAAAGCAATCCTTTTGCCAATCTTTCTGCCAGAGTAAGATCATTCCTTAGAGTTTGAAGCAAGTCTTATTATTTTTCAGCTTGTAATTGTAATGGACATGCCTATGACTGCTACTATGATCCAGAAGTTGATAGGGTCCGGGCAAGCATGAACCGGCAGGGCGAGTACCGAGGAGGAGGGGTCTGTTTGGATTGCCAGGTAAGAAGGGTGCCCATCATCTGTATTTGCCCTTGTTCTGTTATAGACAAATATTATTATTCGATATTTTCTTGATATTGATTTAAATTATGTCATTGAATTGTTTAGCATAATACTGATGGCATCAATTGTGAGCGATGCAGCCCTGGATACTATAAATCACCAGATCATCCCACTGACTCGCCATACACTTGTCAACGTAAGTACAATTAGGATAAATCTTTATAATGTTCTTATAAGAAGACAAATGATAACTAAATGATAACTTGTGAGGAGTATGTAGTTTTAATTTCTTCTCCATTAAATTTCATATTATTCATATTAAAAAGGCCATAGTATGGGTTCCGCAACTCTATGAATCTTTGCTGATAACTGGGACTTGAGCTGCCATGAAATATACCGTATATATATATATATATATATATATATATATATATATATATATATATATATATTATTTTTTTCTGCTCTGGCTATAATAAAAAAAATCTTTATTTATATAGTGCCATAATATTTCATATTTCTCTGCAGATTATAGGGGAGAGATACAAATAATGTAATATAAAATATGACTAAATTGAGACTGCTCACCTCTATGAGATCCTAAACATGCAATTGGCATAAATGTATTGGCAATGACATAGGACTGCACGATTATTATACTAACTATTTATACCATATGTAACATACCCTGTTTCCTTGCAGGTTGTGTCTGTGATTCTGAGTTTATGAGTGGAACTTGTGAGGACTTTACGGGAAGATGTTACTGTAAACCCAACTATACAGGCGAGGACTGCAGAGCTTGCGCAGAAGGATATACAGATTTCCCACAGTGTTACCGTAAGTGTGACTTAAGAGCAATCGACGTACAACCTACCCCTAGTTACAAACGAACCTCTCTGCTCACTGTGACCTCTGGCAAGGCTCTCTGGATGCTGGTAATTTAATGCAATTTAGCCCCAGGTTACAATGGTCAATATAGCAGTTATCAAGGGTTTCTGCAAAGAAGCTTTATTAATTATCCTTGTTTCCGTGAAAGCCCAAAATGTTGAAAATCCTATTGTCACAAAATTTACAGTTGCAGAATATATTAGCTCTGACTTCATTCACCTTAAGAAAAAATCTAAAGAACCTATCTTGTACTTAACCCCCATATAAATATATGCTTAATCTTTATTTATATAGCACCATCAAATTCCGTAGCGCTTAACAAATCATATGGAACATATACAAATATAATGTTACATTACTGAGAACAAACATTCATATGGAATAGGAGTGATGTGATATATATATATATATATATATATATATACATGCGCAAAGGTATACCATGGGCATTCTCCTCATTGTTTTCCTCTGATGTGAACAGTGTATCAGTTTTATTCTACACTATGTTACAACATACAGTACAATAACAAAAGAGCAATATCAAACAGAAGGAATTTTAACCTCGGCAAATGTGAAGATGACCAAGAATGTACGATGCAACACCTTATTTATAGCACCAGATGGCGCTGTGTTGCCCTTTTGACTTTACTACTGATCTCTAAACTTTTCTTCTTTTAGCTGTCCCAGATACATCTGATGACACTGGAGCGCAGAAGCAGCCAGCAGGGGAGTTTATAAGTAAGAAAGAAATTCTTCATTAAATAATTTTGCCAATGTCCTGTTCTAAGTAGCTATCTACTGATTCTCTCAGTTGAATGTCATGGTATTACATAGCATACACCGCAGGACCTTGCAGTTTACCCAGTTGGAGGTCTCTGCAATGTGTCTGCCTTTTCCATTCAGAGGCTTGAAAACTTATCCTGACCTTGTCCTGCTCCCAAGCCTGAATAGGGCTCTGTGAATTCTTAGCTACTCATTATTTCTATCAGGGGACCAGTAAAATCTTAGTTACTCTTCAGCAGCTGATAATTTGTTACCATATGTACATGTACAATCTTCTGTAAGCTGCCTCACCAGTCTCTCTCTTTCCTGTTATAAAAATTCTCATGGCGCTTACATATGCCGATAAATGATAATAAACTAGTAAGAGTATGCAAGAAGGACTAGGCCAGGGTGCGTTTCCAACCTCTATTAGGTCATCTGGAGCTACTGAATTCTTACTTCTACATGAATCCTGTAGATGCTCAGTATGTATCACAGTGTATAGGCGGTGTAGGGGGTAATGGAGCCATATCTTTCTTTAGACTGTGACTGTAATGTAGCGGGAACAGAAGGAAATGCTTGTCGCCGAGACCCATCTACTGGCACCTGTATCTGCAAATCTAATTTCCAAGGAGAGACTTGTGATTCTTGTGCCCTTGGCTACTACAATACCACCTGCCAAGGTAAGTCTGGCAGTATAAATCTATGATAGCCGCGTGTCATGAAAAAAACTGTGCAGATGCTACCAACCCTCTATTATGTATATATGAGATGTCCCGAATCCCTGCACATCGCCCCCTCCTTATTTCCTGTTCCTCTGTCTTTTGCATTAAAATTCATATGCTTTCCTTCCGGCATTAAATCTTCTCCTGTGACCCGCAGAGTGTCAGTGCTCCGGACCCGGCGTCTATGATGGTAGCTGTGAAATGAACAGCGGACAGTGTGTGTGTCGGAGCGGATTTGAGGGAACGTTCTGTGACAGATGTGCTCCAGGCTATTTTAACTATCCCCTGTGCCAATGTGAGTCTTTTGTTTGTCTATTCTCATGTCATATTGAGAGCCTGTAGTGCTTTCAGGATTTGTACTGTTCTGTAGATACAGTCTTGTGGTGAATGACCAGAACGCTATGTACTTCCTCCCTGTACACAGTTCTTAACATAAGGGAAACCCACAGTACAGTAAAGCTAATTTTTGGTGTATTGGGTGCTGGTAACGTTTTGCAATGAGCAAGTATGGTCATAAGTAAATTGGAAGAAATGTTATTGCCACCTAGTGGATAGACAAGTTACTGCAATCCTTGTGTATCCCTCTGTGTTTTGCCAGTGTGTGGGTGCAGCCCTGTTGGCACTTTACCCGAAGGCTGTAATGACAGGGGTCAATGCTACTGTCGGCCAGAATATGATGGTCCTAGATGTGAGCAATGTTCAGTGGGATATCACTCCTACCCCTACTGCCAAGGTATGACACCTCTCTATTCAGTACCAAGTGAATTTTTAATTTTAGCGGAAGCCTAACATTATCTTCTGTCTAAAATTTCTATATGATGTAAGAGAAAGAAGGTGTTTCTTCTTTCTCATGACAAGAACTTATCCCATTTTGTTTATAGCTCCCACAAATAGGTTGTTAAAGGGAACCTGTCACCAGGAGACCCATTTTTAGCACTCCCCCAGTCCCCACAGAGCATAGTACATACACTGCCAAAGTGTTTTTGTATAAATAATATGTTTTAAAGAAAAAAAGATATGTTATATTGTACCTTTCATTAGCATCTGCTGTGTGACTAGGCAGTTGCCAATTGGGAGGGGCTGGAAAGGAGCAGTCCCCCCCCCCCTTGGAAAACATGTGACCTTTTCAAATATATGAATAACTCCCCACACTCGGGATTGGCTGTAGAGGAGCAGGGGGCGTCGCTAAGCCCAGTCATGGGTGTTTTCATATATTTGAAAAGGTCACATGTTTCCCAAGGGTGGGGGGGACTGCTCCTTTCCAGCCCCTCCCAATTGGCAACTGCCTAGTCACACAGTAGATGCTAATGAAAGGTACAATATAACATATCTTTTTTTCTGTAAATCCTATTTTTTATACAAAAACATTTTGTCAGTGTATGTACTATGCTCTGTGGGGACTGGGGGAGTGCTAAAAATGGCTCTCCTGGTGACAGGTTCCCTTTAAGTTCCCATATGAGTAAAGCCCAACATATATAATAAGGGATAGTAACACATTAGGTGTTAATTAACTACTGTACACTATTGATCTGTGAAATTTCTGAATTAATTTATTATTTAATGTATTATTTCATTTTTGTATTAGTTTGTTCATGTGATCATCGAGGGGCAGTGGACAATAACTGCACCCCAACAGGACACTGCCATTGTCACCCAAATTATGCAGGACCTACCTGCAACCAGTGTGCCCCTGGATACTATGGGTTCCCGACCTGTACTCGTGAGTATTTATTGTGTATACTGTGTTCAGACACTAAAGGCATGGCAGGGTATGGTAAGGTGAATAGATCTGTGATCCTAGCAGGTTATTTACCCTTCTCTTTCTTCCTCCTGCAGCTTGCCATTGTTCCAGAGAGGGCTCCCTTCATAGCATGTGTGACCCACAGAGTGGGCAGTGCAGGTGTCGCCATGGAGTCACCGGACTGAGATGTGACACTTGTGCTGGTGGAACATATGGATTTCCTAATTGTGAAGGTAATAATGGAGATAGTAAGAGTATTGTGTTAAAAATAAATATGTTTGCAAATAATAGACCCTTCTCATATCTGAGTTCAAATGTAATCTGAAACACATTATATATGTAATATTTATAGCCATTGCAGGAGCAGTGTGACTGCTTAAAGGGGTATTCTCGTCTGGACATTCACATCCAGATTAATTAATCTGCCATACATAAACATTTCTTCAATTAGATGTTATTAAAAAAAATGTTCCTGTGTGAAGATAATTTCTCATAAGTGTAGTAATATGGTCCCTAGAAACAAGACTGCGTCCCTAGATACGACCACGTCTGCTGGAGGGATTGCACAAATAAACAAAATTTTTTTGTATATAAAATGTCCGGGAGTTACTGCGTGTTCTATAGCCGTCCTGTAGTAATGATTGCTGAATCCAGGAGGTCAGGCAGTACTGAATAGCACATGTCTGGCCACTGCTCCTGGAGTGTGATGTGGTCGTAACCGAGGAAGCTATCTCGTTTCTAAGGGACAACATAGCTACATTAATGAGAAATTTTCTTCACACAGGAACATTTTTTTTAATAACATCCAATTGAAGAAATGTTTATATATGGCAGATTAATGAAACTGAATGTGAATGCCCAGATGAGAATACCCCTTTAAAGGACCACCCGGTAGGCTACTTAATGCTGATGCCGGCACATAGTTTTGTTAGGCACGGCAATCGTTAGTTTAGCTAAAAAAACTATTTTCTTACATATTTAAATGAGCCCTCCGGTGCTACCCTGCGCCATCTTCGGGCTGGCGGTGGATTCCGATGTTTAATTATTCCTCCTTCAGGTGCCGAGAGCCGTGACGTCACCAAGCTCTCGGCACCTATTGCCGGCTGTGCGAGACTTAGTGTCTGCGCATGCGCGATAGGTGCCGAGAGCTTGGTGAGGTCACGGCTCTCGGCACCTGAAGGAGGAATAATTAAACATTGGAAGCCACCGCCAGCCCAGAGATGGCACAGGGTAGCACCGAAGGGCTCATTTAAATATGTAAGAAAATAGTTTTTTTTGCTAAACTAACGATTGCCGTGCCTAACAAAACTTTGTGCCGGCATCAGCATCAAGTAGCCTACCGGGTGGTCTGCTCGAATGATTTCATCATGCGGGCAGTGGTAGGTTTCCTTTAAAGGAGACTGTCCCCCAGGGTAAGAAGGGGGCAAATCAGAGATAAATTCCCATCAATAAAGAGGAGCCTGGAATCTGTAATGATAAAATGTTTATATGGTCATAAGCAATCATTTGCAAACATTTTTTCACTAAACAACCCTTTAGATGAGCACTTCACTGTTCTTTTACTATTACTTGAGGGCACAACATATGGAGAGAGAGGTAACGTCACCTTAGATCCTGAATGCTCTGTGTTTTCTTTGAAGAGCAAATTATATTTGTGCTATGTTCATATTTTTTTTCATTTTCAGTGGGTCCCTGTAATCCGGCTGGATCTACCTCTGACAGCGTTGATCCTCCAAATGTAAGTGGAGAATAAAACCTCAATAATTAGGTGATAAATGCTGGTTTGATCATGTGAACCCCATCTAGAATTGGTCTGTGGTAGAACCCTACATTAAGTGTTTCACTACTCTCACATTAAAAGAAAATTATACAGTTCTCTTTTCATTACCTTTTTAATGGCATATCCCAAGCTGAGCACCAATTTGTATTAGGGTGAATGCCTGTATAGCTAGTGTTGCTGCCTTTGCAGTTTTCTTAGAGCCCTGAGTGTCAAGTGTATCAAGGTATATTGTAGCAAGGAAATGGGGAATTGAAATGAAAATTCACTTGGAATTGGAAAAGTTAGATGACTTTAATGCAGAGAATATCTCAATGATATTATAAATACATTTTTTGGTGTTTTTTTTCAAATGGGTTATTACCTTATAGTTTAACATGGGGCTTATTTACTAAGGGTCGCGGATCGCACTTTCGTCAGATTGTTCGCGTTTTTTTGGGATTTGCACAGCATTGATAGGTATTTAACAGGGGTTTGCACAGGGATTGTGTCGCACGCGATTGAATTGTGGCGCAGCTGCACTGGCTTTCAGGTGACAGAAATTGGGGTGGGGGAATGCGTGCCGTCAGACAATCCGAATAATTTGGACTGAGTACGGGATTCAAATTGTGTCGCAAAATAATGTATTTACATACAACAGGAAGACTATCAGGTGCACAATTTAAGTGGATCGCGGCACAGTGCATTATCGTCGTGAACTCCACGGACCGGTTAAGTAAATGTGCCCAAATAAGTTCTCCCTGCATTATAGACTGGATAGCATAATAAGATTGGGAAGAGGAAGTAAAGGGCTCATTAGTTGAACTTGCGGAGAACCTGAGACTGTGCTGAGCTTGCATCACTGTAGCAGTGACGTATAGGTGAAGTTATGAGAGGCAGAATGGAGCGGGGTCCCACGACAGGGTCACAGCTGTTTTCCTGGAGCAAGTATTTGGAATGCACTCTGGCATCGGATGACATGTGTCATTGAGTTAAGAAGGAGATCACATGGGCAGAGATGGGGATGATTTGAGTAATTCTGGCAGGGAAAGGGTTTCCAGCCAGGCACTGATCCTTGAAAGGTGTGGGGTGGGCATTGCTGTGCTATGGGAGGAGAGAACAAGCTTCAGAGTTGAGTGGCCATCTCCTCTCTTATAATAGTAGTATGTGCATTCCCATATGAACTATTATGTGGAGCCCCCTATGGATCTTTCATAGCCTCATCCTGTTCTCTCATATCCTCCAGGGCTCCTGTGAGTGCAAGGAAAATGTGGAGGGCACAGCCTGTGACAAGTGTAAACCTTTATACTGGGACCTCTCATCCGAACACCCTGAAGGCTGCAAACGTAAGGAGGCTTATCCATTGTTATCCCAACGCACTTTCATAAATACCTAGAAATATTTCAATCAACTTTCTCTGTGCCTCCTGCAGGATGCGATTGTGGCTCCGGAACAGTAAATGGAGTGGGAGAATGTCGGCAGGTAGGAAAACCCTACATGTTCACTATCCACATACTTTACAAGCATGTATATATATATATATATATATATATATATATATATATAGTACAATTAATCCAATATCCACTACATATTCCTAGATTTACTATCATATATATAGTTTTACTGGTATCAAAAACAGTGGCACCATTATAACCTTTTAGAATATGGTTTGGGTGTAGATTGTCAAACATTGGTGTGGAACAACAGATCCAACTGGTGAATATGTCATGTCTTCATAGAGTTACACATCTTTTTGTGTATTTTTGTGTACAAGGGGTTGTGGATCAAAATTGTGCGTTGGCAGAAAACTAAACTAGTCTACAGTATTCTAAGAGATGACCTAAAGTTAGACTGAGGTTTTTTAAACTGCACCAAATTAATCATCCATTGTGACCCACTGTAATACATTTGGTGCATCTAGTTCTTTTTCTGAGAATTCTTCCACTACCTGCCTACCTGCACAAGAAGGTGAGCATTCTCAGGCCGCTGACCTGTGTAATAGTGGTATGCGAGGTCCGCTCACGCGGTGATGACAGTAGAAATAACTGCCTGAGGAATTGTAATTCATTGGACTGTGCGCTGTTCACATTACCCTTAGTGGATCTTCTTTGGCAATATGTAAAACATGGACCTGTTTATTCACTAAAATGATAAATGATATAGAATCTATATCAAGAAGGGGTGGATGCACATGGCTTATGCACCATGGAGATGCAGAGGCTATCTGAGGTGATGAATAAACCATGGAGCGTGTGTGTAATTTCAGATAGATGTAACTGGTGAGGACTGCTGGGTTGACACAGTCAGGAGGAAGTTATCTTGTCGTTTATCTCATATCAGTTACAGTGATGGCTGTAGAGAGTGATTGATTGTGTGTGGATGACCGGCTGCTTCTGTTTTAAAGGGATGTAAGTCCCAGATTGTATTTGGATCACCAGGATGTATCATCTGTCACTATAGCCATGAAGGGTTGCTCCAGTGGAGAGGAGGAAGGTGCTGAATGAGTGCAAGGGCAATAGGGAGACGCTATTTGTCAGAAGGAACACTGCAGATAGATGAAGAGATTCTCCTGTACCTCGATATATTACTGACATTACAGGGGTATATTAAATGCATGTGTGATTCAGCATTACCAGCATGGTGCCGAAACACTGGATGTGACATCAAGGGACCTGGAGATGTTACACCTATGAACGGAAACAAAATTAGGAACAAAACAATCCTTGCAAACACCAGCAGGAACCTGTGCCACTGCTCAGAGAAAAGGCCAGTACAAATGATTATAAAGAGAATCAGTTGAGATGATAAGAGGAGAGGACACAGCCCTAGGTATTGGACTGACCAGATGGAATTATAGATAACAAAGAAGATATGGAGAGAGAAATTATGAAGATGACAGATGTGGATTACAATTGAATAAGCCTGTTGAACTCCTTAAGAGTGTCTTATAGAAGTCCTTACTCTATAGCATTGTAGGCTGCAGAGCCCTGAAAAATGATCTAGGGCAGGGGTCAGGAACCTTTTTGGCTGAGAGAGCCATGAAGGCCATATATTTTAAAATGTTATTCTGTAAGAGCCGTACAATATGCACATGCCCCCCAGTAGGTAGTCCCAGTGTCAAGGGTGCCCCTGCGATCCACGTCCCTCTCCGTGGCGGCGGCCGTTTCCGAGCTCACCAATCTCTCCAGCGTTTCCTTCCCAAGTGTTGACCTCTCGTTGTAACCCTGAACATGTTCCTAATTCTGCTCCTTCGCTGCCAGTCCTGACCTCTTGCTCCGTCCCCCACCTCGCATCATTGCCGCCTGCCTTGACCGTCTGCCTGTTCCTGACCACAAAACTGCCTAGTGATCCTGTACCTCAACCTTGGCTGCCACCATGGACAAGGCGCTACTGTGGAACAACCTGATGGTACCACGCTGCATTAAGACCCCACCAGCTTTGCGGCGGGCTCTGGTGAAGACCGGCTGCCACTTAGCTTTTGATCCCAGCTGTCTGCTTACATCATCATCCAGGTGGTTCACTACTCCAAATCCTGACATCCACCACATGCCTCCAAGTAGATAGGTAGTTCCATCACATGCCTCCGGGTAAATAGGTAGCCCAGCACATACCCCCAGTAGATAGGTAGCTACAGCACATCCTCCCAGTAAATAGGTAGCCACAGTACATGCCTCCCAGTATATAGGTAGCCACAGCACATACCCTCAGTAAATAGGTCGCCACAGCACATACCCTCAGTAAATAGGTAGTCACAACACATACTCCCAGTAGATAGGTAGTCACAACACATGCCCTCATGTAGATAGGTAGCCATAGCACATGTCCCCCACTATATAGGTAGGCACAGCACATGCCCCCAAGTAGATAGGTAGTCACAGCACATGCCTCCAGTATATAGTTAGTCACAGCACCTACTCCCAGTAGATAGGTAACCCCAGCACATACCCCTGGTAGATAGGCAGCCATAGCACATGCCCCCTGGTAGATAGGTAGCCACAGCGCATGTCCCCTGGTAGATAGGTAGCCACAGCACATGTCCCCCGGTAGATAGGTAGCCACAGCACATGCCCCCCCAGTATGTAGATAGCCACAGCACATGCCCCATACCCAGTAGATAGGTAGTCACAGCAAAAAAAAAAATATTCACCTACCTGCACTCCCTGCTGCCAGCTCCTCATTGCTCCCATGCTCTTCTCTTTGACCCAGGCTTAAATGATAGCGGCGAAGGCACCTGGGTCACACAAAGGACGTAGGCACAGGTAACATCTCTGCCTGTGTCCAGTGATCAGTCTAAGACACTCACAGCAACCATCACTATTTATTAAAGATCTGTCTGAGAGCCAGATGCAGCCAACAAAAGAGCCATATCTGGCTCCCGAGCCATAGGTTCTCTACCCCTGATCTAGGGAGTCCAGGCGGAAACAAATTTCTTATGGGTTTTGTGGAGGATGAGGTCAAGTCCTCCTTATCTTTGATCTCTTCTACTTTTCTGACCCAGTGGGACAGAACCGGTAGTTGAGATGACTCAAGAAGCTGGTTTACATGAACTGACAGTGTGCCGCTTGGTATGGAGGACTGGAGAAAACTCTGCAATGTTAAGGCTTATGTTAAATTCTTATTGTTTCCAGTTGTTAATTTATGTAAAGACACTCTATGATACAAGATTTCAAAATAAATGAAAGTTGTTTCTCTACAATCTTGAACTATTATTACACAGACAAGAATTGTAAAATGTTGTATTAACTTTTCATGATGATCAACACAAGACCTCAATGTATCGGTTGTCATTATGACCGGAAGACCCTACAAATGACATCTGTCATCAAGTGTTTTGGCAATCATCTGCTGCTATCTGAATTTGGCTCTTTGTTTACTAGGTCACTGGTCAGTGTTTCTGCAAACCCAACATATGCAGTGGGTCCTGCAACAAGTGCAAGGATGGATTCTACAACCTGAAGCCTGACAGCTACTTTGGGTGCCAGGGTAGGCTCATCTTGTAATAGGAAACTGTATCTTCAAGTTAATATCAGTGGTTTATATCATATTTGTAGATTTTCCACATGTACCTCATTCACTGACCATTCCTTGTCCTTTATACATTGCTACCCACCTGTGTATTGCAATGGTGGGAAATTGGGGTTAAGAAATTGAATTATGCTCTGAGAATATTCCAGCCTCCCAAATGTAGTTTGTAGTTCACTTTACCAACTCCATCCCATGACCCTTATTGTGTTATTGCATGTCTGCAGATATCCTGTACTGTTTCATTTGGGTGACAAATTCCCCTCTAATTAAATATCTGGAAATTCCTCTTTAATTCCCTGTTAGGAGAGCATAGGCCTCTTCCACATTCCAGAACTAAGACCCCTATAAATATCCTCACACTGTCTCCTTGGACCTAAGCTTGGCAGAATGAACTAACCAGGTGTTTACCCCTCGCAGGATGCCAGTGTGACATTGGAGGCTCTGTCGGCTTGGCATGCAACGCGAAGACTGGCGAATGCCAGTGCCGTGAGAACGTACAAGGTCCCCAGTGCAACCAGTGAGTGTCTCTGGAAGACAGGAAACTTCTACCATGTCATATGAATGTTTTTACTATACTGAAGGAATAAAAAGTGGGATACGTAGGGTAATGTCACTTGTCACATGCTGCAACAGCTGCGTCCTGTAATTAAGTTACAGTGAAATCGACCTTGGTTTGTGCAGTAGAAACTCTTAAGTAGCGTTGTCGTACATTACCATGAGAAAATACTGGGTCAATTGTGTTAAATTAGCAGTTACAATATACAGCAGTGATGTTCTGATACTCTTTCAAGTCCTCTGCTTTCATCAGAGGACACTTTCTTACTTATATTCACAGATAGAATTAAAGTAAATGTTTCCATCAACTGACAGCAAGCAGATATCTAGAAATTTGCAAGGAACTGGGAACCGGGACTGTCAGAATTGTCAGAATTTTTCCCATGTTCAGTGACCTGTTTTAGATACTTAATAATTTTGTATGAGGATCCCACAATTTATGGGCACTTTTACTTAGGGCCATAGACACAAGGCTGTATTTACACAAAGACATATTATAATATATACAGTCGGTATAAAGGAATTAAGCATTAAGTAGGTTATCATAGTAATTTGGGATTGAACATTGAACAACCAGGAAATAGCAAGGAGATAACTTCAGAGGGTGCTAGGTGTGAGACCTACAAGCACCCAGCAGTGGACTATTGAATTCAGAAAACCTTGGCACTGTCTTTATTATAACCTTGTTACTTGAAATCATTTCTGCTTGTTTTTTTTCTATAGACCTATCAACACCTACTTCTTTCCAGACTTGCATCACCTGAAATTTGAAGTGGAAGATGGCAGAACAACAGACGGCAGACCTGTCCGTTTTGGATACAACCCTTTGGAGTTTGAAAACTTCAGCTGGAGAGGATATGCTCAAATGTCTCCATACCAGGTAGCTATTTCAAGCATGTTGTAGATAAAGTTTTGATATGCATAACCCCCCTCCCCTACAGCAGATGTATAATACTATTAACCCCCCCGATAGACCGGACATATAATATTAGCGACCCCCCTCTTCAACCAAATGTATAATACGGAGACCCTGAGAGCAGACACCTAATACTGGAGACCCCGAGAGCAGGCTATAATACTGGAGACCACAGGGAAGGGCCATGGGGGGTGGTCTAGGATAGCCATGAGTCTGATGTCAGTCTCTTGTGCGGTTCAAAGTGTGTCCATGTAATGAGCCATTGAGGTATCATTTTTTGGCGACTTTTGATGACCTTTTCGACTTTCCGTTATGGGTTAAAACGCAGGGAAAAAACATGTTTGTATTTTGATAGATGGGACATTTTGGGAGTATAGCAGCATGGCAGTATATGGGGATTTTACACATCATGTATTACAATGTGCAAATCATGTAATACATTGTGGAAAAGAGACAGCCTCGGGTCTTAAGCGAGGCTGTCATAGCAATGGATCGCCGCTCCCCAATGACATCACGGCCATCAATGTCATCAGAGCCAAGATGGCACTCATGCGCACACAATTTTTTGAAATTCTCTATAAGTTTGATGTGTTAAATGACCCTCTTCCCATTAGAAAAAAAGGTTAGATCCAAAATGCCTGACTTCAAAATGGCCACCATGGTCTACACCCACCTTGAAAAGTTTCCCCCTTCCCATATACTAATGTCCCACAAACAGAAAGTTGATATAACCAACTATTCCCTTTTATTTAGGCGTGTCCATATAAATGGCCCTCCCTGTGTAATACAAGCTGTATCTCAGGATCACAACATAATAAGTCATTTACATATTTGCACTATAGTAAGTGGAGCTCTGGAGTATAGTACAAACTGGATATCACAGGATCCATACAGGATAAATAATGCCATGTGTATACAAGTGTATACTCAAGATGAGTAGAGGATAAGTGTTGCAGTGTGTATACAGTGACTCCACCAGCAGAATACTGGAGTGCAGCTCTGGAGTATAATACAGACTGTAACGTGATCAGTATTGATGTGTGGATAGCATTATACTGATATTCATTTCCTCTTTCTTCACAGCCAAAGGTCATATTGACCATCAACGTGACTTCCCCCGACCTCTTCAGAGTTGTGTTCAGATATGTGAATCGCGGTGTAGACAGCGTTTACGGGAAGGTGTCACTCATTGAAGAGAAGAAGTTTAATGCTTGTGCCAATTGTAAGTAACCCCCGGCCAGTAACAAGTGGTACATTCCACAAGGCAGACAGTCAGACTCTTAGCTGGAGAATTTCTCATTAGGCAAGGCAAAGGGTTGGGAGTGTGGACACAAGATCAGCGGCTGTTTCCATCCACAAATGTCATGGAAATGAAGCAGCTCTTCTCTCCTATAGGATATATTTGTTCTGGAATGTAATAACAAGGCTCATCTAGTTCGCTGCCTGTAACAGAGCTTTCCTGGGTGGGAGATGATACTCTTCCGATTGTAAAAGAAGTGTGAAAACTGTGTTCTGTTAAACCTTAAGCATTAAAGAACACCTACCACCAGGATGAAGGATTGTAAACCAAGAACACTTACCTGCTGGTGTGTGCACCTTCTGGAAGGATCCACTCTTCTTGTAGCTTCTTATGCCCTTGTTTTTAAGAAATAAAGGTTTTAAAAATTATGCAAATGAGCACAAAGGGCTTCTGGCTTCATTGACATCTACAGAACTGGGGCCCCTCTGGTTAATTTGCATATTTTTTTAAAACTTTTTTTAAAGCTGAAAGAAGAGCAGAAAATGACAGAGGGTACACACACCTGCATGTAGGTGTGCTTGGTTTACAATCCTGGTCAAATTGAGTATTGGGAAATTGCATACATAGCCTATTGTATGTACATGGGACTTTCTTTACATGTAGCAGTGTTAGAATAATAGAGCAGGGGTGTCTTTGGGAGTTCCCATCAGCAAGTCTGTAGCCATGGGATATTTTATGATGTTTCCTACTGGCCTATAGATAGAATGAAGCCTTCCCTAAATGATCTTACAGTACAGCAACAGCTCTATTATAAGGCGACTCATAAAAGATGGATACCAGTAATAGCTAAGTGAAAGGTGCTCTACTGTTTTGGTACTGAGGCATATATATTGCTTGTGACCACCTGATATGTCACTGATATATCTGATATGTCATTGTTGTCGCTGAATATATGTTGTTTATGTCCTCAGACTAAAAAATCTGTACATGACCCATACTACTCACAGCTGAGGGCTTACTACAACCCCAACATAGGAAACACTCTTTGAGCTTATCCCATTAGCAACCCAACTTTCTCTTCTGTCCTTATAGTTACATCAGTGCAGATATATTAGGTACTGACCTGGAGTCCAAACTGTTCAGAACACAGAGGCTTGTCTAGACTGGATACAGGGAAACCAATGTTCTGTGAGAGACTATTAGGTTTTCAGTTTCTGGATGCCAACATGAATATTTCCATACAGTGAACACAGATCTTAAAAACCACAAAGTGTGCTACTAAGTTGCCACATTTTTAAATATTCAATGAAGTTTTAATAACTTATTAATGAAAGCCTATTTAAGAACATACTATGTGGTTTATGTGTGAGTTCCAACAGATGGAATCCCATACATGGTTATAGTATGAAGAGATTATTCTGACAGTGTTTTCCTTGTAGGTTCTGAACAGATCAAGCAGATTGTCTTTCCTCCAAGCAAAGACCCTGCCTTTGTCACCATCCCACATGGAAGTTTTGGAGAACCTTTTGTTCTAAATCCCAACACGTGGTCTGTGGTGATTGAGGTGGAGGATGTGCTTCTGGTAAGTCTCCAGATTCTTCACATGCAGGTATATTCTGATCCTTTTGTCCAAGGCTTTTCTTTTTATATGGTTTGTTCTTGCTTAGGATTACCTGGTCCTGCTTCCTAGCGCTTACTATGAGGCTCCAATCCTGCAGGTGAAGGTGACCGAGGCCTGCACCTATTCACCCTCTCAGGAACAGAACAATCAAAAGTAAGAAAACTGTTGTATGGGTAGTTTATGATGTGGTCATTCAGCTGTGTTTGCATGGGTGGAATGACGCTGGTAATGTTTTACACCAGCTAGTATGTGGCCACAATATTGCTAGATTTAGGAATGTATAGATTTAGGAATGACATATAGCTAGGTAAATTTGAAAAGGTATGTGTATGATGACAGCATACTATATAGAAACTATATAGGCTTCAATTTCAAGTGATGTTTAATCCTCTCGAACATTATAAGAAGTATATAATCCTGCATGCTTCAATTATTTGTTCCAGTTGTCTCTTGTACAAATATCTTTCCTTGGAAGAATTTCCATCATCAGAAGGCATTGAAGGAGTCTGTCGCATGGATAATAACCTTCCACGGCCCTGTCAGACTGAGCAGATCACTCCCCGACACCCACCACTTATTGGATGCTATGGAAGTGATGTGAGTATGGTGCCACTGCTTCTTACTTGGTAACATTGACCTCTGTCACTAACTTGCACATTGTCTTCTAGATTGACGTCCTGTTTCATCTGCCAGTTCCTCACCCGGGTCATTACGCCATTGTTGTTGAATATGCCAATGAGGAGGACCTTCAGATGACCAATGTAGCAGTAAACTCTCCCCAGATGCCTCCGCAGCAGGGAACCTTTACTTTCTACCCTTGCAAGTACAGGTTAGTCTACATTCAAGGCATTCTTGGTTTATTCTAGTGACTGTCCGTGACTTGACTAAGCTCTTGTGGTTACAGTTTCTTGTGTCGTGGGGTAGCTTTGGATGCCCAACAGAGGGTGGCCTTTTTCGATCTTAACACCGAAGTCACCATTCGATTCTCAGCAGACAAGACACAACTGCACTTGGTGAGTATTTTTGAAAATGAGACCATTGTCACCATTTAGTTCTATAAATGACTGCTGTAGATCTACACTTTATGCTTATTCTTGATATGTTTCTCTACCAGGGAAAGATCTTCTTGATCCCTGCTGATCAGTACACCATGGAATATATTGAGCCGAGAGTCCATTGCATTGCTGTTCATGGATCGTTCAACCCTAGCAGGTATGGTCCTTATGGTCACATCTCCAGTGTTGCATACAGTTGTTTTCCTTGGCTGATTTCTCACCTGTTATCTCTATCCACAGTGGTTCTTGCACACCATCAAGATTCCATAAACCTTCGCAGTCAGTTGTGTTGACCGATGGGAAGACTAGAACAGACGCCAGCAATGGACAGAAGGTGCCATCCCATCCTGCATCATTGCCCCCAACTGCTGTAGATGCTACTAAATTGATCCACCTGCAGTCACCAGAGGTTTGTAAACTTTGTATACAATTTTTTTCCTTTAGTTTAAAATCTGTACAGTATGAAGCATAAAATCAGGCTCCCTACCAAGCTCCATGAATGAGGCTTGTATTGTGGTCATTCACAAACCTGGCATAAAAACCATCACTATGCAAATCTTATAGATCATTATCTCTACTCTGGTAGATTTTAAGGGGAACAGATTGTAGATAACACTTTTCCTATCCCACCTATATACCCATCTTGCATATTTAACGACATCTAGAATTAGTAATGTAAGTTTTCCAGACTTGTGCCCTAAATGTGCTGAGACCTTGGGCACTTTCTTCATTTGCTATGGTAATGTTTAGGGTTTCTGGGAGCAGATATACAAGTTTCTCTTTGATAAGATAGCTGTCCCAGACAACCCTAAGGTGTGCATGCTACTTATTAATTCAGAACTTTTTCATCGCACTGTACTGTGCTAAGAAAACTGTAGCAAAGTTCTAGATGTCCACCCACGCACCAGTCCCGCACGACTGAAATAGGACTGTAAATGCTAGAATTTTTCTCATAAAATGGATTTTTGTTCAAAGAAAGAAAAAACAAAGGTTCCATGCCATATTGCAATTCCTCCACATCCCGTCTAGTTATATTGTTATTGTTTTTGCTTTTGTTTTGCTATTCTTTGTCTTACCTGATGCATTTGTTGGAAATGCTTAATATTTTGATATTCTACTTCCTAAGATTCCTGCTGTTTTCAATGTTTGACTGTGTGGGTCCAGTGTGACTAACCTGTTCATCTGGCAGCACAGTTACTTAGCCAAACTGTCAATATATATATGATCCGATTTATATGATTACCTTTTTTTTCTTCTTCCTAACCAGACGGAGGTGACCTACAATGGCCGTGTCCAGAACCCTGGACGTTATGCCTTTATTATCCACTACTATCAGCCATTAGAACCCTCATTCACCATTGAGGTTCAAGTCAATGGAGGACGTGTATGGCGAGGTGAGAACTTGGGATGAACAGTTACTTCATAATATTTGGAACTGTGCTTCATTTTGTGTGTAGACAATAGCAGTAGAGTAGTTATAGTAATAATGCTGCTTCCTCTTTTTCTCTATTAGGTTCAGCTAATACTACTTTCTGCCCTCATGGTTATGGCTGCCGCAGTTTAGTTATTGCTGAGGAGCAAGCCATATTAGACGTGAGTGATAATGACCTGTCTGTAACTATCCGTGTTCCTGATGGCAAAATCATTTGGCTGGTAAGTGAAAGAGGATTTTACATTTTATGTCATATTCTGGACCAGCTGTTATGCGCTGGTTGATCTTTCTGGGATGTTTTTTGTTAGGAGTACATACTGGTCATTCCTGAGGACAGCTACAGCTCCAGTTACCTGGTGGAAGAGCCACTGGACAAATCTTACAACTTTATCAGTCAGTGCGGAGTCAACAGCTTCCAGAGCAAGTAGGTTTCCTTATCACCCACCCCTAAATTTGATTCATATAATGTTTTCGTATCCAACTTGTATCTATAGTTGTGATTCCACAACAGCATAAGGGATCACTAAAGCTGCAAATGGACAATATGTTCCCCAGAGTTATCTTACTGATCAGTTTCTGTGTTTTCCTCTAGTCCAGCCACCTCTAAGTTCTGCAGAGACGCTGCAATATCTCTGTCGCTCTTCTATAATAATGGGGCCCAGTACTGCAACTGCCATGAGGCTGGCTCTCTGAGCACAGCATGTGAGCCATATGGAGGCCAGTGCTCCTGTAAGCCTAATGTCATCGGAAGAGATTGTTCTCGCTGTGCCACAGGGTTCTGGGGATTCCCTGACTGCAAACGTAAGTTCCTGACCCCGCTAAAATAATGATGGTCTATTCTAGAGTAACCAAGCCCAATATCCATTGATAACTAAAAGGTGGCATAGACTGTAAACATTCCTGTAACTTTTTAAACATGTGTCTCTGCTAAAGTTGCAGCTTGGGTATTTTTGGAGATAAGGAAAGGGGTAAATTATGTCATAAAGGGTTCTTCAGTCTTTTAAGATCTTGATCTTGATAAGAAGTGTCTGGGAGTAAAATTGTCCTACTTATGGCAACCAGTCAGAGCTCAGCTTTCATTATCCCATAGTATTTTCTAAAAGGAAAGCTTAGCTCCCCTTCTACAGGTCTGCTAATAATTTGTTTGTCCCCCCTTTGACAGCCTGTGACTGTGGGACGCGCCTGTGTGATGAAGTTACCGGACAGTGCATTTGCCCACCTCGCACAGTGAAACCGGATTGCACAGTGTGCCAGCCCCAAACATTTGGCTGTCACCCGCTAGTGGGCTGTGAGGAGTGTGACTGCTCTAAAATTGGACTGCAGAACATAACCCAACCAGCTTGTGATACCCAGACCGGACAGTGCACGTAAGTGACAGTGCCACTATATATGTATATATTTACCTAAGTTAGAAGAAATGTATATTTTTGGTGAACAGTTGAATTTTGGCACCAAATACTAATAAAATATTGTCTGATTGAAAGGTTGAATCATTTATTTGGCAAAAGAGGGGGAGTATGGTTCCTTTTTAATGCCACTGCCATCCATGGATATCCCTTATAGGGATCCCTTATTGTAGGGGTTATCTTTGCTTTGCTCCCTACACTGCACATATCTACTCAAATGTGCTCAATATGTTATTCTTTATGGTTCACTTAATGTTCCTTAGAACTTTATGAAACTCCATACCCAAATGGCTCAAGATGACAAACCATGCTTTTTAGTGTGTGGTAGTTGTGACGTATAACTCTGTTCTTTTTGTCCAATAATTTATTGTCTATAATTCAAAAGGAATAAGGGCAAGGGACAATAACATATGGCAAGTGTCTTCCAAATGTTGTCTTGGATGCGCCTATACTTTTACCACAATTAAATCTGTTATTGACGGAACTGATTTACTCTTATAGGTGTAAACCAAACATCATGGGACGTCGTTGTGAAAAATGTGCCCCTGGATTTTATGGCTACCCCAACTGCAGACCCTGTGAATGTAACCGGGCGGGTACTGAACAAACCATATGTGATTCTGTTACGGGGCAGTGTCTCTGTAAGGTATGGAATTGAACCTCCAATTATCATATTATATATTCAAGGTAGCTTCCTAAACTTTGACTAATATTGCTTGGAAGCTTCATTACCTTAATCCTAATTTAAAAATTGCAAATTTCCAGAGACCTTATTCTAGTGTAAAGCACTGGCTATGTTGTATGCCTGTGTGAATTGTGGTTAGCCCAGACAACACTCATTTGGGCTTGTTTGTTGAATATTCCTGTCATGGAGTAGAAGGTTTGCTGATATGTGTTCGCATTTGATATCACAAGATACCCACTATGTGGAGATTATCATGCAGAAGATTAGAAAGTAGGTTTCATTTAAAAAAAAAAAAAAACCTTTGTTCCTTATGCAGGCAAATGTTGAAGGACGTAACTGTGACCAGTGTCGCCTGGGCACTTTCTTCCTGGATGCCGACAATCCCAAGGGTTGTACCCGATGCTTCTGTTTTGGAGCCACAGATCGCTGCCACACTGGGTCCAAGTATCGGACACAGGTGAGGAATTCTCTACCTACACTATGTATATTTAGAGAAAAAATATGCTCCAAAATTTTAACCTGATTTTGTAAATATTCTTTAGTTTAGTGACATGAGAGGATGGGTTCTAGTTGGAGGAGATCGCCAAGAGGTGGAGATCACACATATCATTGCTCAAGATCTCATTGAGGCTGATCTGCGGGATGTTCCTGATGTCTACCAGGAGTTCTACTGGCACGCACCACGTAGCTACCTTGGAGACCGAGTGAGTTTGTAATTTACATGGAAACATAGAAATAAGTGAAATGCATAAACTATGAGCGGTGGTTTTCACAGTGCACAAAGTCGCTGCTTTGTACTAGGGTTAAGATTTTGCTTCTGTCTCCATAGGTTTCCTCCTACGGTGGGTTCTTGAGATATGAGCTGAATTCTGAGGCCATTAGAGGAGATCAGATCTACATTCCAGTGGAGCGGCGGCCAGATATAATATTGAAGGTATGTGAACCAAGTGCAAATGACATGGAGTTTTTTATTTCATAGAAATAAAACAAATGTTTTTCCCTACAGGGGAACCAAATGACTATTGCCTACCTCGAGCCAAAATATCCTCTACCTGGAGACATTCATAGAAGCCAGGTCCAACTAATTGAGGTATAGCCCAGTTATATAAGTGTAGATAAAGGCACTGAGCTCTGGTTACTATCTTGGCTTGACATTTATAATTGTTTATTATTTCTTTGGTTTGCAGAGTAACTTCATTCACATTGGCACTAATTATCCTGTATCTCGTGAAGACATTATGATGGTTTTGGCAAATTTGGAAGCACTACATATCCGAGCCCTGAATTCCCAGTCTTCCTCTATGGTATCCCTACGCCAAGTTGTTCTGGAAATCGGTCAAGGGACAGGTATTGGAGTGAGAGCCAGCAATGTGGAGCTGTGTATGTGCCCTGCCAACTACCGTGGTGACTCCTGTCAGGTATATAACTTGCTTTCAGTGCTTCCAAATCAGTCCTCCAAACATTGTATTGTCTCCATTGTCTTTATTCTATGCTGGTGTTATTGGCTAGTAACTTGGGTTTGAGGAGGAACCTTTTGTTACAATGTACAACTGGGTTCTAACACATTGTAAACCATGACCTTTTAGAATTATTCTATATATTACAATTATTCTACCACTGTGTCTTTTCAACAGCACAACCATTTACACTGGTCCTACTGTATGCACCATATTGCAAGTTATATGTGCAACTCATAACCAAGCATTTGAAAACTGAACCCCATAATAGACTCCTCCAACAAACAATATCACTATAAAAGATCCAGACCATAGATTTTGAAGAGGGCATACGTCTGAACAGAAGAATGTGTTGTGGGCACCGCACATACCCTCTAGTGCTATTGACCACAGCTTAAAAGCAACATCATTGTGATAACATTTTTTACTGGATTTCATTGACTGCCAGTCCTTCATTAAATTAGATTCTTATTTTCACAGGAATGTGCTCCTGGCTTTTACAGAGACAAAGGTCTCTTCTTAGGCAAATGTGTGCCCTGCAACTGCGGTGGGCATTCGGACCAGTGTTTACCAGGGACTGGCACTTGCGTGGTGAGTCTTTCTTTCCAATTCCCTAATAGAAGCACAATAGTCCTTTCTTTTTAATTAACATCTGACCTTATCTACAGAAATGCCAACACAACACTGAGGGTGACCAGTGTGAACGCTGTAAAGAAGGGTTTGTGTCCAATGGTACAGTGGGAGGGGTTTTACATTGTGTCGCCTGCCCTTGCCCGCTGTCTGTCCCCTCCAACAAGTAAGTGTCATATGAGTGTTTTATAATGGGATTTCTCAAATGTTACATAATTTTAACTTGTGCACTTTATTTGTCGCCCACAGTTTTGCCATTGGATGTGTGCAGAGAGGATTATCTACTCAGTGTCTTTGTAAACCGGGCTATGCTGGGGCAAAGTGTGAGCGGTAAGTAAGGGAACCAACAGATGTGATTCATGAATACAGAAAAGAATGAATTAATATCACAGGTATCTATGAGGACCATGTCTTATACATGGGAATGGTGAATTCCATCTTTGCTACCTGTGCATACAGCTCATATGATTGCGATAGTAGTTCCACAAGTAAGTTTCGCTGTAGTTTGGTAGCATCCAACCTGAGGCTTTCTTTGTTGCAAAACTACAACTCTCACCATTTGCAGTTGTTTTGTACTGCAGCATAACACTGTGTCCAGCCCTCAGGTTCTCTGCTGTGTACACTTGGCATTAAATTGCATGTACATTCTCCAACACTGTAAAATAGTTTTATCTATACCTACATTTTCAGTGGTAGCAAAGCTATCCTGATCTGCTTGCACAACTTCAGGGCTGTTTATAAGAGAGAAAGCTATGTTGCAAGCTATACATCTGTGCGAGCAGCTTAGTAGCGGGAGCGATCAGGATATTATAAGAGTCTGTCTATTGGTTGGGCAAGCAAGGATCTATGTATATATTTGTTTTATGCCCTAATGACATTATCCTGTTCATCTTTACTAGCTGTGCTCCTGGTTATTATGGAAACCCTATGGTCATCGGAAGCTCTTGTTTGCCCTGTAATTGTAATGGGAACACAGACTCTAACATGCTGTTCAATGAGTGTGACCCGCTATTTGGGTCTTGTTCTGGCTGCATGTTCAACACTGCTGGTCCGCACTGCGAGACGTGTGCTCCGGGTTTCTATGGAGATGCGATAGTCACCAAGAACTGCACCAGTAAGTACTCAACATCTTATTATAGCCTTAACAGGTACTGGTGGTACAGGACACAATACATGTACACATTACATTGTAACAAGCAATTACCCTAGGAGCACCAGCTTGATAGTAGTTATTTTCCAATAATTTCACAATATAACATTTTCTGTTCTGTAGGTTGTAGTTGTTCTTCTTGTGGAACAGACACATGTGACCCAAGAACTGGAAGATGTCACTGCAAACCTGGAGTCACTGGCCCCACCTGTAACCGCTGTGAGGTAATATAATGGAGATAAGTAGTGACCATAAGTGGTTTTATATTCTACCTCTATTGTACTATAGAGTCCAGTATTAGAACCTGAACTAACAGTTCTGCAAGTTGTCATTGACGCTACCTCTAGCTCCAGTAGTACAGTTGAATAGATTAAGATCCGTGCAGAAGCTGAACAAGCATAAGATGTCCTTCCAGCAGGATTGTGGATACCTGAGGTCTGTTCTCTTACATTCCATTTTATATCTCTTCTAGGAGGGCTTTTATGGATTTGACGGATGCTCAGGATGTCAGAGGTGCAGCTGTGGCGACGGCTCAACCAGTTCCAGTTGCAATCCCCAAACCGGTCAGTGTCACTGCCTCCCTGGTGTAACAGGGCCCCGCTGCCAACAGTGTTCACCTGGATATTGGGGCTTCAGTCCTAGTGGTTGCACAAGTAAGTTATATTTCTTTGTTGGCCTCTCACCTGCAATTTCACAGCAGTCACAGAACTACAGTTTTTGGAGCATACTAGGAGATGTTGTTTTTCAATAACTGTTTAATACATGACCTTAATTGTCCATCCTTAGAATGTCATTGTAAAGGAGGTTCATGTGACCCACGGACTGGAGAGTGTACATGTAGTGATGGGCTAACTGGAAAGCAGTGTGACACCTGTAGCCGCCCATATGAGGTACCAGTCAGCCATGGCCCTGAAGTGATGAAATGCGAGCGTAAGTATTACCACCTCAGTATTCTAGAGATATCAAATTAGGCTAGGTTGAATACAGAGGTCAATCAAGCCCACTCCAACCTATAGTTCTACATTGTTGGTCCCCTGAAAAACCAAAACCCATTAGGTTTTTCTATAGGCCACTTAGCCCATAATGAGGAAAACATTTCCTGTATGGCAGTCAGAATAAATACCTGGATCAATGTAAAATATCTCATTCCCATGACTTGTGATATTTTTGTGCTCCCTTTTGAACTTGTCTGGTGTCTCACCATCACAATATTTAAAAGAAAAGAGAGGGAGCACTCCCTTATGCAGTTAGCGGTGTGATTAGTGTCCAAATGAAAACTGCTTATCTTAGTACTGAGAGAACAACTCTCTGCAGACTTATAAATCTTTCATAGGCCCAGCAAACATCAGACAAAAAATAGATGGTAAAACAGCACTGACTCTGCAGTGGTATAACAGCATAAGGAAGATGTTATGTTTTTTGTACATTTTGGAACAACAAACATATTCAGTAAGCTCCATGTTCCACCATTTTTCCAAACTCAATGGCCCAGATCTATTAAACTGTGCCAGTTTTCTATTCTTTGTACTACTTTGTACTGAAAAGAATGTGCAATTATGGTGTATTATATGAAGTGTCTGCGGCACAAAATCTGGACATAAGGAGAAGTCTTGGTGCCGATTCGGACCGTGTGTCACATTTATCATAGCGACTCGACAGAAATGTGTGGCAAAGTATGATCGCGCGTGCAGGCTGCACCAGATTATCAAAGACCACGCACCAGCATTCAATAATATGATGCACTCTACACATCAGTGAGCCAAATTGCAATTATTGCATCACTGTTGATAATGTTTACCCTATTGTGTATATTTCCCCCAAGCCTAGCAATCTCATTTTATGTACCAACATATTGGGGGAGGGGTGGGGGCATTTAATATTGACATTGTGCCAGTTTTTTGGGCGGCCATGTTTTTTTTTTGTCGCTGCACCATGTGTATTATATTTATTATGTGTCAGCGCCACAATTTAGCTTCTTTTCCCAACGCTCATAATTAGTTTTTTGGGTACAGCTCTTCAATCCCCAAACTTTTCCTTCAGTTCTAGTTTCCTGATACTTTTCAGTGCAATTTTTGTTGCATAATAAGACCAAAGAAGAGCAAGTCTACCAACTTCTAAACCCCTTCTTGAATGTGGTTTGACTTTCTGACAATCATTTCTTCTTCTTGAGGTGTGCCAAATACTTTAATGCCACGCACCACAATATATCACAGTGCAAAATCAGGAGTCAAAAAACAACACCTTGTGCCAAAAATAATAAATACCTCCAGAACTGTATCAAATGTCTTGGAAAAGTGTAGGATGTAGGTACACAACATCCACAGCCTCACCCATGTCCAATCTAGAGCTGACCTTCTCATGTTATAAGGTAATTATCATTGAGCTACTCCAGCATAGCATCTATAAGGAACCCCCTAGTTAGTTTGGATGTAATTTAGTAATGTTTCATATTGATTTTCTCTCATATAGTAATTCTTTGTGATTCCTACAGCTTGTGATAGTTGTGTAGTGACTCTCCTGGAGGACCTACAACGTATGGCGGACTTTATTCCCAGCATCAGGGACCAACTCACCAACTTGAGCATTAGTTCCATTGCTTGGACTCGTCTAGGCGGCCTCAATGCTTCTATTGCAAACCTGACGGTAAGCCGGGACCTTACACTTGTTTGGTTGTATTATGCATGAGGGAACACTTACATTGTGTCATTGTTCCTTCTAGGATCTGTGGCTCCAGTATCAAACCTCTATTAACGGTATTAAAGATAAAGCTGATGATTTGGAAGATGACAGTTTTAGTCTCGCTCAAGACTTTGATGCACTGCAGGAGAAGGTAAGAGGGGAATTTTCCACTTATTTTCACTCGGGAATCTCCAGCATATACAGTAGTAACCAAATAATTATTAACATATTTATTTATCCTGGTGTAGAGCTGCAAATACTGGGTATAGCTTATAGGATAGATGGGTGTAACCTCATATAAACTCTGCTTTCTCCAGGTGAATGCAACCAACAGAACAGCAGTGAGTGTACAAAAAGCGACCAGAGACACAAATCAGAAGGCGAGAGACCTGCTGCACCAAGTCAAGTCTCTGTACAATATTTCATTAGGTGAGCTTTTTTTATTCCTTTTTTTTTCTTACAGGCAAGGGTTAATATTTTCAGGTACACAGTTATATAATTTGTACATAATCATTTACAGCATTTTAGAATCTGTTGGTGCCTTCTTGTATGAAGGACTAAACTTTTCCCATTACATGTCCTAAAATGCATGAACTAATGCAACTAATCAACTTAAATATGCAATGGTTAAATTCCAATATTCTGCAAAATAACATATGTCCAAAAGCTTAGGATCTGACCCCTATAACCCACAGCGATCATGAGAATATATACTTGTATAATAATGCATTTATAACCACCAATCCTTTCACTTTAATGGGACACATATTGATGTGTAGTCTTGGATGCACACCCCAAAACCATTATTATGGTGACCGCTTGGAGACTTCAGTTCATGTGATTGTTGTTAATTCCAGAAGTTGGTTCCCCATTGCTGAGACACTTATTCCCAACATATATGTTAGTAGCTGTGCCCAGCAATATCATTATAATGCACTTACATTTTTGCTGATTTATTGGTTGGCTGGACTTATTTATAATGAATATACAAGTACATTATTACACTTTTACATTCATCACTGTTCTTTGACAGATTTTGTGGTCTGTGTTCAAATCAATTTGTTGAAAAGTTGACCTGGTACTGAGGATATAGAAATTCTATGCAGGGCAAAGGGAGGCAGTAAGCAATGGGAGCAGTCTCCTCTTTGGAGCTGAAAGTGCACTGCAAATACAGACAGATAAAGTGGAGATGAGGGATGCTGGACCACTGCCTTTTCCATAGTTTGTTGAAAGGGTAGCTATGCTTTAACCCCTTTAGGACGCTTAAAGGGGTTTGTCCATGACAGAAAATTCTCAAATTTCAATACCCTAGTGATGTTTACACAATAAAGATCATTATTAACCCCTTTCTTTAATGGATACCATACTTATAAAAGAATAGGATGTAAGAACAAAAACTAGTGGGGAAATGTGGGACAGGAGAGACAAGGGCACATTAAAAACAAAGGAAGACTATAGCATCTGCATCTATATAGATAGGCAATTGTAATTTCTCTATTTTTGTGTAGATTGATTGTTGTCTCATACAATGGATTGTAAAATTGTTATTCTTTTTTGTTGTATTTATGGTTAAAATAAAAAATTTTTAAAAAAAAATTAATCCCTTTCTTTACAATTTTACTCAAGTTGTATTGCTGTTTTATCTCCTATCACTTCCTAGGCTGGTCAGGGTAAGATTCCAGAGTTTGGACGTGAACTCTCTAAACAGACACATTGGGGCACATTTACTAAGGGTCCGCAGCCGCGAATCCGTCGGGTTTTTCCCGAATATTTCCGCTTTGCGCTGTATTTCACGGGATTGTGGCGCACGAGATTTTTTGGCGCAATCGCGCCGACTTTCGCGCGACAGAAATCGGGGGGCGTGGCCACCGGACAACCCGAGGGATTCGGAAAAACCGCAGAATTTAAAAAGCCATTTGTGTCGCAAGATCAAGCACTCACATACACCAGAAAAAAGCAGGTGAACTTCGGCAGACCTCGGCGCAGCAGCGACACCTGGTGAATATCGGCGCACAGACCTTAGTGAATCCCGGCAGAACCCGAATCAGCGTCGGAGAACCCGCCGCTGGATCGCGACTGGACCAGGTAAGTAAATGTGCCCCATTATGATCCCTCTAGTGCTGTGAGATGCAGTGTGCTGATTAGATTGTCAGAGTACAGGTTTATCTACAGTTTCATTTAGCTTTTGAACATTCTACTGAGATGAGACAAATCAGAAATGATGGATGATGAGATAGATGTAACACATAACATTCTCAGCTCTGCTATAATAGCCATAATATACACTGTCAGCACTGCTATATGCCTCCTCTCCCCCCTTATCTGCCTGTAGCTTGTAGCTTTACTCTCCCCACACTGCTGGCCGGCAGAAAGTCTCTTTGTGAACTCGTCTTGGAATGCAATAGTGGGGACTATGGTGCAGAGAGCAGCTCAGTGCAGCATCAGACAGGCGAACAAAATGTCCTATCCAACCCTAGACTTCTGATTTAGGGTCGGATCCCGGGGCAACTGAAATTTTATACACCAGCACTGATAGAGACAGGTTGTAATTATATCTGTGGACTGAGTTGGGTGACAAATTGTCAGTTGACACATCTGTGACAGTCCCTTTCAGGCATTTACTGTAAATTACAGCTGACACCCCGTTCTTTCCAATGACGAATCAGCTAATGATAAAGGGACACTTATTCATTGATCCGGGAACCTTCACTCTGGTAATCTTCTTATATTTGTCATCTATGGCCTCCTTCTTTATAAAATCAACTTATTATGCTTATGAGCCTGAAGGGCTGTTACTAGAGCCCATCCATGCTGCAGATTCACAGGCTGTAAAAGTGTGCAAGGTAAAATAACTGTAGAAAATTGAAAAAAACAACATGCACCACTTGGTGCAAATAAAACTAGATGGATTGTCAGGTGAGCTCAGTTATTGTCCTGGTGATATCGTCTAACAGCCTGTGACGCTGCAGCATGAAGTGGCTCTGGAACCACTCATTAGCATAAAAGCTAATTGTAGAAAGAAGAAGACCATGGATTACCAGTGATTATCAGTCACAATACCTGTGTCCACAGTTTATCGTGCTTTATTTTGATGGTAGATTTTCTATAACTATAAATGGATCACTCAGTGTTATATGGCCGGACAATGGGCGGTCAGCTGTAATATACAGTGTATGTACAGCACCACAAGTAAAACTAAGCTTTATACAGGGTCTATAATAGGTTTTGTGTACACATCCTATATTGTTACATATAGGAGTACATTTTATTACCCGGTCATGTGCGTTCCCCGATCCGGAGTGTCTGCAGCGATTCACTTACATCGTGCGCCCGATATCCTGCATGTGTCGCTCCCCACTCAGGTCCGCCACCTTCTTCTTCCTGGTGCATGTAAGTGCTTGGCTTGCGACACAATTTAAAAGTTAAATCCCGCGGTTTGTCCGAATCCGTCGGATCGCCCAACGGCTCGCCTCGCCGATTTGTTTTGCAAGAAAGCTGACGCCAAAATCCGATCGCGTGTGACACAATGCTCTTCTAAATCCCTGTCCTGGTGGTGCGATCCCCGAAAAGTGGGAAAACCAGACGGAAATGCAGGACCCTTAGTAAATAAGCCCCATTATCTTTGTAATAAATTTAAACTTTGGACAAATATTGTTGATCCTGTGTAGTAGTTCAACCACCCTCCCACATCCCCACTAGTAATTGTTTAACAAGGACTTTTCTAATAGTATATATGGAAACAAGACAACCTCTATTGACAACCTCTGTATCCTCCTCTAAACTCTTTCTGTTTATTAGGTCTGATCGATCAGCTAAGTAAGATTGGCTCTTCAAACACCAGTAACGTCACATCCACTGAAGAGTTCAGACAGGTCATTACTGATGTGGAGAAAATACTGAGAGAGATGAGAGACAAGGATTTTACATATGCTAAAGATCTAGCAGGGAAGGAACATGAAGAAGGGAAAAAATGTAAGTAGTTTCTTCTCTAGAAAGAGCCTTTAAAAGAGAGGTCCCTTTTATCTCTATGCTCATTGAGATATGAGTAGGGGTTAACCTATACATTTTAGAATAAATATTTTTCTGGATTTACTCAGAATTAATATCCATGGTATGATGGAGACCTCTGTGTACGTTGATGTGATAGATAATTCTTCTTCTTAGTATTGGATCGGGTAAAAGCTGAGCTGCTCTCAAGTCTAAAGGCCAACCAAGACTTACTGAATGAGATCAGGAAGAGACTGGAGACCTACAATTCAGAAGTGATGGATTTACGGGATGCTTTGAATGAGGCAGTGAACAAAACCATAGAGACTGAGGGGCTGAACAGCCTCAACTATAACAACTTGGAAGAGAACAAGGTACTAAAAGAGACCTTCATTTATGAAATCCCACACTGGTTTCTCTAACCTTGTGATCCATCATTTACTAGAACATCTTTTTTTATTGATGCAGCTTAAGGTCAAAGACTTGAAAGCACTACACAAGGAGCTAGTAGGTGCTATCAAGATGGGAGAAAGTGCTCTGGCTCAGGTCTCGGACATCTGGCAAATGATAGATGATATGAAAGAGGTAAGGAGGGCATGGAAGGGGAACATCTACTCCTGTGTCACCTGTGAACAATCACATCATTGGCTTATATGGTCTTCAGGAGTATGAGAAGTTGGCAGCTGGACTAGATGGAGCTAGGGGTGCAATTATGGAGAAGGTAAAAAAGTTTTCCCCAGCGAGCAGCAAGCTTTCCATTGTGGAACAGGCTGAGGACCATGCAAGACTCTTAAGTCAAGTGGCAAAGAACTTGTTCAAGTGAGATATTCTGTTTTTAAAACCGGTCTTGTTCTAATAAATTATAATATTCCTTAAATAAATTATTGTTCCCAATTTTACAAACTAAATAGTGCCATTGGAGATTCCAATCAAGATGAGTACATCCAGAAAGCCATAAATGCCTCCAGAGCTTACTCCACCATCATTGATGCCATAAAGCAGGCTGACAAAGCTGCAAAAGAGGCCAACCGAGTGGCTGGAGAAACTCTTAAGGTAAGGGCCACAAGGTACCAATTTATATGATAGGCTAGACAATTCATAGCAAGTGAGTGGAAGTGACACACTTACTGACACTTTGATACCTAAACAGAACATCCTATCAGATGAGCTTGGGAAGAAAGGAAAGGAATTGAAAGAAAACAGCTCAAAGTTGGAGGAAGCTGCCAAAACTGCCCAGGATCAGTTAAATGGAGGTAAGTTTGGAAAGATTTGTGTTGGGTGTGACTTATTTTTAATTTTTTTTTTTTACAGCAAGTTTCCTGGTTATGACTGTAATCTTTTCAGCCAGAACATTACTGCTTAGGTACAAACAGGAGATTCCAGAAGAAATATTAGTTCAGTGCCACCTAATGGTATTCTATGATCTTCAGGTCTGACACTACCCTGGACATCATGCTGTTATTTTACTCAGCGGCAGGATCCACAGGGCAGCGTCAACTGCTTTTAAAATAACTCTGTTTTCTACAAATCACGAAGCTGCTGATAATATGTTTAGAGTCAGTTCAGTGCCAATTTCACACATACAGAGAATTTCAAATTACTTGTTTTAGCGGCTTGTGTCTATCGGAGTCCTAGAGTGACTTGTTGACCTCCTCTTCCCACAGATGTCCTGAAGAAACTGCAGGAAGCGAAGAAGAAGCTTCAGGATAGCAAAACAAAAAAAGAGAAACTTCAATCAGAACTGAGATCTGTCATGGACAAAATCAGCATGACACGAGGTACAAATAACAGAATTGTTTCCATCGCAACCATACCCTTTTACTCAAGAGTGGGCAAGAAGGGGTAGACCAAAGTAAATTGTACATTTGCCACCTTGCTGAGATTTTACATTTGAAAACCAAGCTGGACTTGTGTAAAATATTGTATATAACAAATTGATATATATGTGTTATAGATGCATAGATTAGTGGATAATTGATAAAGCGAGAGCCTGGACAATTGATAAAGTGCCTTTGCCATGATAGAAATTCGCTTTTCATCATTTGGTTAGACCACTCATCCAATCTAAGGAGACAAAGCAGCAGGGGCGGGAGAGAGCAGCAGACTGATCCAATAGGAAAGGAGGTGTGTCTCAGACCACTTCCCTAGACGCAGGAGAAAGTTAGAGATCCTAGTTTAGTTCTAAGAGGGATAAGTAAAAAGCAGCCAAACATCCACTATCAGCTGATCATTACCTGTAAGACTGACTTGCATATTACTGTTAAGCTGATGACTGGATTTTCCCTATAACTCTATGGTTGTGCAAAGAGAAGTTAGGGATTGGGGGTTTGTATTTGAAACAGGGAGTTATGGCTTCTGTAAATATATATTTTGAAATACATCTGTACAGAATATGTATATGTGATAGCAGTATTTTGGGAAAATATTTTTGATGTGAAGTGATGTGGATATTATGTATTGGTGTCATCCAACCAGACACTCGGGAGTAATTTCAGTGACCCCTGTGACTCTCTTGCCATATATCATTTATATTTACAACTTTTTTTATTATCTTCCAGAAAATGTTACTGATCAAATAGCCAAAGCTAAAGCTAAAGCCAATGAGGCCAACAACACCGCTAACAGGGTGCAAACCACGCTGACTGATATCAAGAAGAACCTTGATGAGTGGAAGGATAAATACGGAAACATGAAGAACGAAGACGTCAACAAGGCTGTAGATGAGGCCAAAACTACTGGTAAGTCCATCCATGACCTCTGAGGAGGCCTCTTTCAGTGGACTACTTGCCTTGACCATGGATCATGATGGGCATGTTTTATAGAAGAATCTGTACACCTACAAATAATTTTACAGCTGTCTAAAATTGCTCTCTCTAAAGTGTCTAACCTGGAAAGTACCATTCCACTGCTTTTGGACAAACTAAATAAACTGGAGGACCAACAAGGGCAGAACAACAGTATCTCAGATAGCATCCAGCGTATCCGACAACTGATCTCACAGGCCAGGGATGCTGCCAGTAAAGTGAGTATATATTTACCGTAACACTATTTGTTTTGGGGGAAATCCATGGATCCTACAGTGTAAGGGAAAAAATATAAAGCTCTTATACCTCTTGTCTCACTCCCTTCATCCTCATAGACTGTAAGCTCTTGCGGGCAGGGCCCTCACTCTTATTTTTCCATAGGACTGTTTGTACTCTGTAATGTAATATATTTGTATACGTCCTCCATGATTTGTAAAGAGCTACAGAATATAATGGCGCTATTTAAATAAAAAATATTATTATTATTAATATTAATCTTATTTGTCCATAACTTTTTACTCTCCAGGTTCGAGTCCCCGTGAAATTCAATGGCAGCTCCGGGGTCCAGTTACGTAACCCAAGTAACCTGCCTGATATAGCAGCCCATACCTACCTCAAACTGCACATCCAGAACCCCAACCCACAGAATAAGAAGAAGCGGCAAGCTGAAGCTGACCCCACACGTTTTGTGATGTTCCTTGGACACAAGGATGTGAGTCTGACATCATTAAGATTACTTTAAGGATATGGTGGGGACAGTATTTGTAGAACTCTTTATAGACATAGGCTACTTTAAGGGTTTACCCATATAATGGTCACGTGACCTAAACTCATCACCACCTCATCAAATAGAACTTTTAACATCTATGATCACGGGTTAAGGTTGACAAATATGTATGACAAATACACGGACGGCCGCATAAATGGGAGAATTTTTTGGTTTAACTACTCAGGATACACAGTAAATATCTATTTGCTGTGCGATGCTGGTGACATGGTACCTTTGCAGTTTAATATTTTTTGGTTTGTGGCACAGGGTCAGGGTGACTACCTCGGTATGGTCTTGAAAGGTAACAGACTGCAGTGCATTTATCGCCTTGGGGATGAGGAACCAACCTACCTCTCCGCCAATGAGGACATTAAGGAGCAATTTGTCACTGTCGTCATAGAGAGGTGAGCACAATTTATTTTAGTTACAAGGATCACAGATCGTTCCATTTTATTATGTATAAAACAAATATCCTGCTGAAATGGAGCTCTTATGTGTGGCAATCTGATTTTCTTCAGCTGCTTAGCTGGGAATGGAAGTTCTCTGTAAAACTAAGAGAATGTATTATCAGCATTGTGTTTCATAAGGTTTCATGGAAGTAAGGAGACTCCTCTGTGGCTCCTATATGTTTCATGTCCGCTCTTTGTTATGGAAAGCAGGTGAGCTCCTGTCTTCATCTTGCCTTCTCTCCTGACAGGATCCTGCAGTATGCCCAGATGTCTATATTTGTAACAAAGGATAGCTTACATGAGTTCAAAGGCGACAGCACAGCTAGTGGCGAGCAGGGACTTCTTAACTTGGACCCCCAACGAGTTGTGTTCTATGTAGGAGGGTATCCTGCAGAATTTAAGGTAAATTTCACACCATGGCTCTATTCCATGAATGACTATGAAAGAAAGGTTTAATATATACAAACTATTTTGTATAATATACCAGGGAATTGCTTAAGGTGCTTATACCGCTTATACAGGGGGCCCCCTGCTTAAGGACACCAAACTTACAGACGACCCCTAGTTATAGACAGACCGCTCTGCCCACTGTGAGCTCTGGTGAAGCTCTCTGGATGCTTTACTATAGTCCCAGACTGCAATGATCAGATGTAAACTTTATTGATAATCAATGTCACTGGTGCAAAAAAAATTTTTGTCTTGAACTACAAAACTAGTATTATAAAATATACAGTTTTAACTTACATACAAATTCAACTTAAGAACAAACCTAGGGAACCTATCTTGTACGTAACCTGGGTACTGCCTGTAATCAGAGCCATAAATAATATGTGAAACAGCACCAAGGGTTGTGTACAAAGAACCCAACAGATCCAGATATGTAGAAAATAGGCAGTGCTCACGGATCCCATTTCCAGGTTTTATTCCTTGGCAATAGTTCAGGTAGCCATTGTCCAGCTAAATTTCACTGGAAAAATGCTGATGTAGCTAAAACGTTTCTATGGAAGAAAACTTTGCAAACTGGATCAATGATTGTTGCCTCTACTCTCATTTCTTTATGCACAGAGTCACTATCTATCTAATATCTATCTACCTATCCTTTCTGTACTTGTATTACCTATTAATGATTATGTATTGCATGTTCAATATTTTGTCTGCAGCCGCCTTCCACACTGAACTATCCCAACTTTAAGGGCTGTATTGAACTGGACACTTTGAATGAGAAGCCTATTAGCTTATATGACTTTGAGAGGACCTTCCAACTGGACACAACAAAGGATAAGCCCTGTCCCAGGTATCCAGCCGCAACCAATACATCATTATTAATATCTTTACGTATACATTTCTTAGATTTTCTTGACCTTGAGGTAACATTGTCTGTCATCAGAAAATGACCTACTATTTAACTCTTATGTTAGACATATATGAAATAATTTTTGGTGTTTTTTCCTATTATCCATGTCATTATCTATCAATCTCCTGTGCTCTTGCACTTCACTCCACATGATGGGTTAGAACTTCCAATTAGGATTTCACTTCCTCAGTGAGTGATCTACAGTCTGCAGGTTCATATGGAATAAGTGGCTACAGCAGAGCAGCCAAGATGACTGACCTCATAATCATGTGCAGGGAATTCAAATAGTTACACTAAGCAAATAGAAACTGATGAAAAAATATATAATGGTGTCTGCTTTTAATTCATTAAAATTATTCATTTATACAATTTCATTCATTTAAAAGAATGTATTAAGGTGCAGTGCCAGATTTTGTTCTGTAGGTGGCAGATTCTTGTTTCCAGTGTTCAATTGTTTAACTGAATGTGATACTAATACTAATACATACTAATACTGATACAGTGGGTCATAGCAATTATAATACTGTCTAATATCTAGAATTAGTAAGTTTAGGCAGTTAAAAGATGCATCCATTTTATCACCCTTATACACTGCTACCTAAATTTATATCGCCCCCTCTTCACAATTGCCTAAAGCATATTGTTAATGAGGTGTAAGGGAAGAGCTTGCTAGAATACTGCTTAGTAAACTCCTTAGGGCTTATTCACATGGCCGTCTGCGGGGACGTACATGCGGCCGCAAATTTGCGGGCGCATGTACGTCCCCATAGACGGAAATAGCGGCACGGCGCAGATACATGTGTGGCACCGATCTGGGCCGCACACTGCAAAAAGATAGAGCATGCTCTATTTTTCGGCGTGTGTGCGGCCGTGTCCCGCTATTCTCTATGGAGGGAGGAGGGGTCACCTCCTCCTCCTCTCCAGCACACGGCTGTATGCCCGCACGGTGGGCATACCACGTGTGAATGTACCCTTACCTTGTGGTGTGCCATTTTTCACCCTTACTTTTGTTTTGGCAAATGGTTGTCTACGACTTATGCGATATATTTGATTCCTAGGTCTAAATCTACAGGAGATCCCTGGCTGACTGATGGATCTTACTTTGATGGGACTGGTTATGCTGAAGTGAAGCTCGAAACCCTTCCTGGCGTCAAGAGGTTTGAAATGGACGTCCGCTTGGTTTCTCACAATGGAATCATCTTCTTCCTTGGTGGAGAGGTTAATATCTGTCCCTTTAAAAGTACACTGTGATACTTATCTGAGTTGCAGCATTTATTGCTGCACTCACAATTATCCAGGCTTTACAGAAGTGTTCCTATCACTAATAAGATCAGAGCTCACTACACTGGAACATATTCCTATCAACAAAGACCTTGGTGGTTATTTATCATACACCGGCACTAGTGCTCCGGCGTTTGATAGCCTTTGGCACAGCCGGATAAATCAAGAGGCTTCAGCGGGGTCCTAGGCAGCGGATTGGGGAAAATGATTGCTATTGCTAGCTAAAAGGGCTTCAACGCCAGTGTCTGCACACAGAAGCCCCGATAAATACCCCCCACACACCTACACTCTAAGGCCCCTTTCACACTTGCGTTTTTCATGCGCGTTTTCTGCGCGTGCTTTTGACGTGCAGAACTTGCATTGCACTCTGACCCATTGTAACCAATGGGTCTTTTCAGACTTGCATTTTTTTTCACGCCCACACACGCGCGTTTTTTTTAATGCACCATACAAGTCTATGGAGATGCATCAAAAACGCATTGCACTCTGAGACACTTGCAAGTGCAATGCGTTTTTCACGCAGCAATTGCCATAGAAAAGATAGAGCTCAGTCCTGAGTCCATTTTTTCTGCGCGTGAAAAACGCATTGAAATTGTATTGAAAACGTGCGTGAAAAACTGAGACACTGAACAAACTCTGACTGAAAACTGATTGCACTCTGATGCAAAATGTGCGTTTTTCACTGACCAAACCCTGATCGCACCCTGATCAAACCCTGACGTGATCTGCAACGCAAGTGTGGAAGGGGCCTTATTAACACTTGATAAAATAGCATTAAAGAAGTATTGTTATCTCTGTGTCAACTAAAGCATATATTATAGAAGAAGGGTTAAAATAGTCAATCTATTTTCCATGCAATAGAAGATGCTTAAAACAGGAACTGTACTATCATAAACTTTGAGTTTGAATTGAGCTGTCGAAATCAAAATGTTGAACAGTGAGACACTAGTCTGTGTATATATTGCTGAGGGTGAATGGCTTGTATGATTGATTGTCTGCAGCTTGGCTCTTCTTACGCGTGGGCAGCGGCTGTCTGCTTTATGATTACATTACAAGCCAAGGATTCCTTGCTCTTTAGGAGAAATGTGCTTATATCTATAGCTCCTTCTCTGTATCCAGTATACTAGGGACAAGTCGCCAGTATGGTGCCCCTCCTAGTTAGGTGATATCGGGTGTGTGGCATTAGTGTTTAATAGGGCCTTTCCGACCACCTGTTGTTCCCTGCAGGGTCAATGGCTCTGCAGAACTTTGCAGCGGGGATTTACACACCCGTTGTATTGAATGACAGCCTCCACACTGCTACATCTGTTAATGCATACACACATAGAGATGGTGTCAATTTCATATCCTATTCTTCCAGGACCAGTTTGTGTGCTTGGCAGCACAGGAAGGTCAGCTTGCCCTGTATTACAATATCGGAAGTGGAACTGAGAGAGCAAAGTCGATAGAATCCTCCCCGCTGTTTGTCAGCACCTCTACGTCAAAAGCGGTAACAGCCCTTTATCCATCTGGTGATATATGCGACCTGAGAGGCAATTTTATTAATATCTACTAACTTTGTTCATCTTTTCACTAAGATCCAAGTGATTGTCGCTGTGATTGGTGGCAAGAAGAGGATATTTGTGCGATTTGAACGGTTGAATGTATTTAGCGTGGAATACGATGGTGGAAGCCTAGAGTCCTCCCGATACATCTATCTCGGGGGTCTCCCACTTGAGCAGATTCCAGAGGGGTGAGTCTCTAAAACTTTTTCCTCTCCAATTCACAGGATATTTTCAGCTGAAACACTGTAGTAATTTAGGTTGTAGTTATCTTTTTGTGTTGTGTTAGAAACGCTATTTAAGTTTAGCGGGAGGAGTTTCTCCCAAGTGCAGAAGTGAATAGACCTTAGTCAGTCAGAAAAGAGTGACACATGTTTTTTATTGGTTACATACAGAATATGTGTTGCTTATTCCCGATCACAAAAGTTTAGGTCTATATGCATCTGCATTCAGGAGAAGCTCCTCTATACTGCTCTTGAATTACGTTTCTAAACACAAATCAAATGCAGCATGTGAACACAACCTTAGGGAAACTCATTTCTTCTCTAACACCCCTGGTATTGGTTTTTACGCTGCTTTTAGTAACCAAAAACCAGTATTGTTGTAGAATCTATTGTGCTTTTCTGCACTTCCTCAAATACTGTAAGGCTACATTCATACAAACGTATCCGGCGGGCATACGTTCGCCACGATGGAGAGGAGGAGTGGTGACCCCTACCCTCTCCGTTGCGTTGCATGCACATGGGGAAAGATGGGACATATCATTTCCCCTGTGTACGGAGCGGTACGATGCTGCATCATATCGCTCAGTGCGCCCAGTGCCGAGCTTGCGGCTGTATATACGTCCCACTAAGATTGTGTGAATATAGTCTTTGGTTTATTGCATTCTCTGTTTTTCTCAGCCTGAAGGAGATTTTCCCTACTGGAGGATCCATCAGAGGTTGTATGAAGGGGCTCAAGGCGTTAGGGAAATATGTGGACCTAAAGAGGATGAACACTACAGGAGTGAGTTATGGCTGCACCTCGGACCTCCTGGTAAGTTCTTTAGAACTACATATCCATTGATGACATGGCTTGATCTCCACATCTTCATGGTCATGCTTCATTTTCCCCACAGATTGCAAGGTCAGTCCAGTTCAATGGCCATGGATTTTTGAACATGAACCTGAAGAATGTACCCAGCTTCCAAGATGATTTCTATGCTGGCTTTGGCTTCCAGACAAGTCAGAGTAATGGCCTGATGTACTACCATACCAATGAGGTGAACAATCCTGTCTTCTTCTGTAAAATATTCTTTGGGTTGGGCGTTGCCATTGTATTAATTCCCATGGTGCTCTGCTTCTTGCAGGATGGACTGTGCCAGGTGGCTGTCCAGAATGGCCATTTGTCTGTGAAGCTTCTGGCCACTCAGCTGAACTCCAAAATTCCCTACTCTGATGGTTCAAAACATTACCTGTCCTTGTACAGCAACAAGAATGAGTAAGACTGGGCTGATATCAGCATTTTATACTGTATGTAATGAGTATCTCAATAATTGGGTTCCCCATGTCCCTCCGATATGTCATAAATGTGTGAGATGCCCCCTGTTGAATAATGGTGGACAGTTGGGAGTCCCCCTTCAACAAACTTGAGAGTGCCAATAGAAAAAACGATTGCAAGTTACGATATATATATATGTATGTGTATATATATGTATATATATATTAGCCAGCGTTGCCCGGGATAGTAAATAACTGCACTTAGCTATAACATAATAGTTTACAAAAAATATTTTGTATGTATCTCTCTCTCTCTCTCTCTCTCTGACTGTCTCTGTCTAAGTCTGTCTCTGACTGGCTCTAACTGTCTCTGTTACTGACAGTCTCTGTCTCTGGCTGTCTCTGAGTGTCTCTGATGGCCTCTGACCGCTTCTGTCTTTGAGTGTCTCTGACTGACTGTGTCCGACTGTCTGTCTCCAACTGTCTCTGGTTTTCTCTGATTATCTCTGTCTCTGACTTTCTGTCTGACTGCCTCTGACCATTTCTGTCTCTGACTGTCTCTGTCGGTCTCTGACTGGAAATACATACATACATACACACACACACTCAGCTTTATATATACATATATCATACAGGACATGCACATGTGAAACATTGGCAACAGCTTTATGGTAAACCTTTTCATCACTCAGGTTGCGGCTATATGTGGATGATGAACTTCAAGGAAGCAGAAGATTATCTCAAGGTGGTCGCAGAAGAAGGCAGGAAGCTCCTACCAACAGCTTAGTCCTTGGAGGAGCACCAGATAGCACAACCCCAGCCAACTTTAGTGGCTGCATCAGCAATGTCTTTGTTAAAAGGTTAGATTGACACAAAGACTAATAGTTTTTTTTTACCATTTTAAGACGTTATGTACCTAAACAACACATAGTACTTCAGGAGAGGGGTATGGTGAACTCATACACTTAAGTGTTATGGTTATTTCTTCAGGGTAACTGGACCACAGACTGTTTTAGATCTGCAGCAGAACATTCGCAGTGTAAATGTAACCATGAAATGTAAAGAAGTCCCCCCCGAGGAGCAACCCCAAGAGATCAGAGCGCTTACACGAAAGGATAGTCTCAGAATGAAGGTATCCAGAAGTTTTATATCCTGTAGTTCCCCTTTTGCTTTCTATGATATTGCAGTTATCCATATTTCCATTTTGGCAGGCACGGCAAAGGAAGTTGGCTTTATTTGAACACCGACACTTACAGAACTCATCCTGTTCTGTTCCTAAACCTTTGAAGGGAGCGTTGCGATTTGGGGGATCTTCATCCAGCCACCTGAAATTCACCAGCACACCTGGTTCTTTCCATGACCGGTATGTAGGGGGGGGGATTAAACACGTTTGGATGGATACAAAATAGGTGGTGATTTTTGTTTTTCAGTATAAAATATTTTTATTAACATTTTTTACAATTTTAAAGTACCACAAACACACACACAAAAAAGCAGTCCACCAAAAACAGAAAACATCACTTATAACCAGAGGCCCACAATCCAAACCCATATGTCTTGACATGGTCAACATTGTTACATGGAAAATATGCAGCATCAACCATGCATGCTGGACCCTTCACTGCTTGAAAATGGCTACATTAAGTTAGCTGAAACATCGCCTTATATACACATGTGAATAAAAATCTAAAAAAACTAATTGAAGGAACAGGAGGGAATATCTCGGTTATCTTTGTAGGTTCCCTCCAGGTTCCTCATAAAAGAATCGCAGGGCCCAGAGGAGAAGATTAAATAATAATGTGACACTGTCCACACCTCCTCACTCCCCCTGCAGGCCCATGCAGCAGTGAGCACAGCATGTCCTGGGCAGCCTGAGACTGCAGAAGGAGGCCTTGATTCCTTTTTGGTGAACTCTATGACACACCCTGGGTGTCCATGAGGAGGTCTCCGAGTGCCATCTTTGGCCATCACTGCTATAGGCCCATGAGATATCACATGTCAATATAAACTTAACCACTATCTTTATAGTGGGAATCACATCAAAAACGTGTTATGCTTGTGGTTTAAATGTGTCCCAACTAGGTCTCCTGGTCCTTCACCTACCATTTACAGTACCGTTGGCAGAGAAGCCCCTCTGGTACTGAGGCTTAGGGGCTAGAGTTACATAGCTAGCTATTAAACAGTTAGCTCTCCGTGCAAGTTATACCTTCTGTTTTCCACCTTAATCAGATTCCACTTCTCCATGGATGTACATCTGAACTCTTCCAATGGTCTACTCTTCTTTGTTGCTGATGAGCAAGGAACCTCTTCTTTGTCCCTTTATGTTTCCAATGCCCGCTTTGTCCTTATGATGAACATCCATGGAAAAATACATCGAGTAAGAAGTAAAGAGCGATACACCGATGGGCAATGGCACACGGTAGGTTTATACCAGTGGTCTTTAAGCCTGGTTTTCAAGCTGCTGTAATGCCAACTCCCAGCGTGGCAAATGGCATAAAGCTGTACATTATATATAATGATATAAATATATTTAGCTATATCTACCTTGACTGCTGTATTGACTTCATGCTGCCCTTATGAAATATGGCAATAATGTTGCTAAGTTATTGTTAAAAATGCTATTTTGTGGTTTGGAGGCAGTAAGCATGGGTGCACCAGCCATGAGACAAGTTGAGCCTCAAGCAGCACCATCTGCAGCAAACTGGGTGGCAGCATCAGGGGGTAAGGAGTGAACATTTGACGGGGGGAAGGTTTTATGTCAAGTCAGAAAATGGACTGTTGCAGCACTGCCAGGGATGGAAAAAATGGTGAGGGTGCTGGAAAACAGTGGTCTGTGGCGTAGTTTTAGAAGAAGTGAACCAAGTGGATTGAATATACGGCTTTGCCTCCCCCCAGTATCAAGGGGGATACTATTAGAATAACATTGCTGCTGTAAATGCTGATTTTAATTTAGCTTGTTTTGGAAACATTTTTTAAAAATATGCAATTTCCATTTTAGATTTTCTTTGGAAAAGATAAGAATAAACTCCGCCTAGTAATAGATGGCCTCAAGGCTCAGAGTGTGCTGCTACCCCCAGGCTCCGTCCTGTCTTTAAGAAGTCCTGTTTACATTGGGGGTGTCCCTGCACTGAGGAACCGTCCAGATAACCTGGTGAGCACGTGAAACACTACTGTACATTTCATGTTTCTTTTCTTTTGTTAAGGATATTTGTTTCCAAAATCTATGACCGATACGCGTTATCTGATTTATCTGTGCTTTCAGGATGCCACTCTAACTGGTTTCCATGGATGTCTAAGGAACCTGAAGATGGATGGAAAAACACTGGATAACCCAGCAAAAGCTGTAGGAGTCACCCCTTGTTTTGAGGGCTTCACAGAACATGGACTCTTCTTCTGTGATGGGGGATTCCTGACCTTTGGTATGAATGTTAAAACTGACACAATGTACAGAAGAAGTTCAATGAGGCTGCATACTATGTGACATAACATACTGTATATTTACTATTTTTGTTAAAAAATAATTGTATATGTAACAGATATACTTGAGTATATGTAGCAGATATACTCGAGTATACTCTGCTTATACTCGAGTAAAAAAATATATCAGAACTCACCTTTCTGGCTTCCCCTCGCTGCTGGCTATATACTGGGGGACATGGGATGGCAGGCTATATACTGGTATACGGCAGGTGCTGGCTATATACTTTGGGGCATGGTCCGGCAGGCTATATACTGGTATACGGCAGGTGCTGGCTATATACTATGGGGCATGGTCCGGCAGGCTATATACTGGGGAGGCTGTGACCAATGCGTTTCCCACCCTCAGCTTCTACTCGAGTCAATAGGTTTTCCCAGGTTTTTGTGGTAAAATTAGGGGCCTCGGCTTATACTTGGGTCAGCTTATACTCAAGTATATATTTTTAAGACTTTCTTTCTCTTCTACTTCCTTTAGGTAACTTTATTGACGTGGAGCAGGATCTGGAGCTGAAGTTAGAAGTGCGGCCAATGCACCCGTCTGGACTTCTCTTCCATATACACACAGAGGAGGGTTACTCCATCACTTTGTCCTTGGCTGAGAGGAAGGTACAGATGACACAGTGCCCTGCCTATTCTACTCCTGTCTTATTAGGATTTCTTCTTATATTTTCATCTACCTTCCACAGGTGACCATAGTCCTGACGGATGCAAAGGGTAAACACTCTACCGTGGTTCATCTGCGCCAGCCTCTGTGTGATGGACAATGGCACACCATTGCTGGTCAGTATCTCAGTCATTTACTTGTTAGACATATTTTATTGACTATATTGTCCTAACATTTCTCTTCTGCTCCATTACAGTCACTAAAGGAAGTAATGTAATACAACTTGATGTGGATACTGAAGGAAACCATTTAGTGGGCATCAGTCCATCTTCTCATGCCAGGAACTGGGGAACACTATATATGGGTGGAGTACCGGGTTAGTATTTGGCTGCATGTAGTACAGTATGTCTAGTATGTACAGTGTGTACAGTATGTGTGTTTATACAGTGCGGCTTGTGTACCAGGGATCCCCAGCATATGTACCTGTCTAATATGTATGTCTGTAATGGGAAGACTGTATGAGGTAGAACCTTAGTCTAGATAAAGATTAGCCGTGGCCCTCCAACTACCCCCTAAGTCATGAAAAAAGCTGGCCTGCACAAACTAAAGCCAGCAACTATGAGGAGAAAATCCCCTAAACGCACAAATAATAGAACCATAAATAAAATAACACCAAATGATTGCAAACTACTATTCCAAAGCCCGTGCCTGTGCTTTTAACTGACTGAACATTGATACATGTAGGCCTCGTGCACAAGTACGTATACTCGCCGGCCCGCAGCTGGATGGAGGAGAAGTGAGCGCTCCTCACCACTCACCTCTCTATTGAAAGACATGCGACTGTGCCCACCTTGGTCACACTGCAGTGAGACTGGGGGGTGCCATAGACCTCTATGGGGGCCGTGATGCAACTACAAATCATATGCGATTGCAACAGCCACCATGCGGTCATGTGCATGGGGCCTAAATTGAATGGGATTTCACACACTAGACTCAGTGTACACAGGGTTTTTCAGTGATCCATTGCTATGGAACACATAAGCCACATACATTCAGCAGTTTTCCATTCCACTAGATGCACTCTGAAACAGCCATTACAAATTGACACATTAAGTAAAATTTGACATAGCAACTGGTTGAAATCATGCAGCCAGTAGCAGTGTAGTGGGATTTATGGCAATCCCATACACGTTTTGGGGGAACAGCTTTCCCCTGCCAATATAAGAACCGCAGCCATTAAATGACATTTCATATTCTGCTCATATTATGGATCAGTGGGTGGATGAAGCAACAAGACCGGCCCTTATGCGACATAAACTGCATCCGAAACCAATTTCAGCTGGATTGTAATGCTCGCAGAATTACTGCTGAGGTAAATTCCGCAGCCATTCCAAAACCTGGTGGAAACCTACAGGAAATAAGTTATGCTAATATGGTATAAATATATCTATATTTCATAGACTTCATAGCTCCAGTACTTCCTAGTTCATGGTGTGTATATGTTTATAAAGTCAGTGTATATTGCTGTAGTACTTACCAGTTCATGGTGTATATATATATGTATATAAGTTCAGTGTATATAGCTCCAGTACTTCCTAGTTCATGATGTGCACCTGTATATAATGTCAATGTATATAGCTGTATTATTAACCAGTTCATGGTGTATATATATGTATACAAGGTCAGTGTATATAACTGTAGTACTTCCCAGTTCATGGTGTGTGTATGTGTATATGTATATAAGGTCAGTGTATATAGCTGTATTACTAACCAGTTCATGGTGTGTGTATATGTATATAAGGTCAGTGTATATAGCTGTAGTACTTCCCAGTTCATGGTGTGTGTATATGTATATAAGGTCAGTGTATACAGCTGTAGTACTTCCCAGTTCATGGTGTGTGTATATGTATATAAGGTCAGTGTATACATATTATCTGTATATGTGATTGTCTTTTTATATTACTGTCACTTTATTAATCGTTGTTCTCTTTACTGCAGCAAACACCCCCAATACAGAAAGCTCTTCTCCTTATCAAGGATGCATGAGGAACCTGATAATCAACAGGAAAGCCATCGATGTCTCTAAATCCGGAGTTTTCACAGGATCAGCCGGCATCAACATCTGTCCAGCCCTTTAATTTCAAAGCAGGAAGCGGATGGACATGGACATAGGACTGCTGTTATTTTAGGGCAGAGACCACTTAACTGTGCCAGTAGGGGGGAGATGTTAGGTTGTGTTAAAAGTTGTTCCTGACATCTAACCCAGAAACATGGGTGCTTCTTACATGGTTACCTAACCAATCTATTTCTGCTGACTGTTCCCAGCCCCTCACACAATGTTTTACCCAAACCACATATATATTATGTATATTTACTTTGCAATATAATCTACACCCCCCAAAACCTTCAAAATGTTTAGAAATGGACAAGACACATTTCCATCCCTCTGATTAGGCGAGGAGGAAAGTCTTATAGCTGTAAGTTAAATGTTGGCAATGTAAGGGTGCAGCACTCCTCATTCCTGCAATTAACAATCTAATAGATGACACTGGAGCTCTGTGCCCGCCGCTGGCACAGTCTGCCACGTCCAGGTGGTTTAGTCAGAAAATGTTTTAGCTAGGTGGATATTATTCCGTCTCCAATCCTCTTGAATTACGCATTGGCTGCAACACAGAACCTGATTTCATGCAAGGTCTGAACCAATAATCCGTTCTGTTCCTTTACATTTATTTGAATTGGCAATGAGTTGGAATAAGTTTCTGCTGCTTAAAAGCTTCTTAATTTCACACTAAATTTGCCAGGGAGCTGAGCTGTGCACAAAAAGACAGAAACTTGCATCTACGCATTACTATGTAACTAAGGTTAAACCACCAGCTTTGTGTAAAACTAGTGGTGCCCGGCTACTGTACAAGCACAGGGTGTGATATTAAGATAGCGCGGCCCTCGTGCGCTTCCAGAGTAGATCATAATTTCATACTCATCAGCTCATGATCTAGGAGTAGTCAGCCTTATAGCGAGAACTTGCGCTATGTAGCGGTGATATAGAACTGCACGTTAGGAAGTGAATGATATCTTAGGTTTACGCTATGTCACCACCTACAACACCCTAAGCTGAAAATAATTGTAATGACATAACCACTGTGTAGAAACAGTCCTATACATATTTATTTTTTTGTCCCTTTCTTTGGTAGAACAGCGTGAATATTTTTTAAAGAAAGTATAAATATATATTTAAGTCTATTTCACTGAATTCACCTCTGCACTTACATTAAATGTCTGTATATATATGCATGTGTGGAACTATTTAATACACAACACTATCATGTCCTAGGAGAGGTCCCCGTTATTCACATTACAAAATACCACTAAGGAATCGGTAAAAGTGTTACGGACTATCGGTGCCTCTGCGATGTGGGGGGTAGGTGCCCTCAAATTGTACTAATAACAGGTAACATTAGGATTGTTAAGCCTACACAAAACAATACGACTAAATCTGCCTGTATTCATTAAAGCTTCCACATGAAAATATAGAAACTTATGGTACAAATCGGGTGCTCCAAAATAAAACTACTTTTCCCCTCTCTCATTTTCCTAGTAATTCTTAATTTGGGCAATGACAAGAATGGTTGGAAATGGTTAATGGTAGAAGCGTACGTTAAAAAAAAAGAAAAAAAACATTCACTATAATCAGCACAAAAACACAAACCATCGTGGGTCTGGGAACAAAGTGTACGCCATTTAATATAGTATAATTTTCCCAGAGAGAAGCTGAATAGCGCCCCCCTCTGTTCCTCACCCACAGAAGAGCAAAACAAAAGTTGTCGGCAGAATGTGCAGCTGAGAGGAAGGTTTATTAAGCACTGAAATGACATACATGTGGGGGTATAAAGCCGGCCCAAAGCACTCCACACCGATCTGCAGTGGAAAAACAACATACAGGAATTAATCTAAGCTCATGTCTTCCTCCTCCTCTTTCTTCTCCTTTGACTCCCTCTCCTTTTGAGAGGACGTGTTCTGCATTGCCTTGGCAAACGCTTCAATGTCTGGTTGGGAAAAAGAGAAAGATAAAATCCTAAGAGGGAACACGAGTAGTAAAGCCAATAACGGGTGCACAGCACGGTAAGGCAACATTCACACTGCCGTATGGGGGACGTATATATGTTGTATATACGTCCCCCATAGACTGCAATGGGTGCACAGGGCTGTACGGGAGCGGTACGGAACGTGTCCTATCTTTCCCTGGAATACAGCGCCGTGCACCATATATTACTATGCAGAGGAGCAGGGGTGAGCGGTGCTCCACTCCCCGGCGCCAACGTGTGCCCGCCGTGCTACTGTGCGGTGGCCACACGGTTGTGTGTATTTAGCCCAAGTTTCATTTCTACAATACCAGTGGAGGCAAACCAATGGCACAGGTAGCATTTAGAGCCATCTCTGTGAGTATCCAGGCCGTCGCCCCCAGCACAGTTTGCCAGACAAGTTGTGTGACTCAAGGCCTCTTCCTGCAGTCCTAGGTAGCCCAGGATGTGCTGCATTCAGCACCATTGTAATAAACACTTCCTGGGACTGCAGGAGGAGAAAGGAGGTGCTGGCAGGGCTTGAGTATCATTGGAGCTCCTGCTGTGGGCCCTACCATGCTTCCTGTTCTGGGACCCTGCAGTGTCGGCACTTTGTGATAAATAAGTGAGTTTTTGGCCTCTAAATGGTTCACCACCACTGGTATATAGGGATCACCTTTACTATAGGTCATGTTACAGCTCATGCTACATTCACAATTGCATATTACTTATCACTAGCGGAAAAAATAGAAGCATCTTTTATCCTTCTACAAATAATGGGGGACTTATGGAAGGTCCATTAAAGTTTATGGGGAACAGAATTTTTTTTGTTTCTGTTAGGCTCTCATAAAACAGAGGGCCACCCCCCTAAACAGCCATCACATAAACATGTGAGGTGCACTCGTGCCAGTAGAAATGACCCCCCACCAGACAGGAATAGGACATGTTCTGAGGTTTGTTGCTCAGGCAGTCACATCCATGCCCGCATATGGGAGCCCATCTGTTAAATTAATGGATAGCACACAGCCTAAACATCATTTGTGTGCAGAGGGCCTCAAAGAGGAGAGAAAGCCTCTGACAGATTCCGATTTAAAGGTTCATCTCTTAGAAAACACAAAGATTCAGGAAAGAAGAGGCTCCCATACACATTAGGCTGGTCAGGTAATAGGGAGGAAGTCGTGGTGTATGTCATGAAGATGGACAAAACAATAAAGGGGATAAAAGGCATTAAACACATCACAGCACTCCTACCTCCTTTGTTGGCCGCATCCACCGCCTCTGCTGGCAACCCAAACTGACTCATGAGAGGCCCAAGCTGGCAGGAGGCCAGGGCAGCACTGAACATACTAAGGGCCTGAGAAAAGAAAAGCAAGTTTCATAGGTAGACCTGCTTTAAGGTAGGTAAAGGGTTCATTCATTATAGGATAGTCAGTATAGTTGAGGGATAGCAGTCTGTCTGAAATACCTGTTCAAATATAATTCTATCAACATTGCAAACATGGAGAATTAAGTGTTCCAGGAGAAAACAACTATCCCCTCCACCCTGCTGTCATCTCCAGTAGGCAAGTCCTTTAGAGTACAGACCAGTGATTGGCCGTCATAGACAAGTCACATGATGTGCAGTCCCCATTACCTTCATGTGGTTTTCAAATGGTCAGTCCACCATAGCGCTATATAATAGGCAAGTTCACCCAAACTGTTGGTACTTAAAGAGGACCTGTCACCCATAAAAAAAAGCACTAAAGTCAGCAGCTCCTAGCTCTATATTCAATGCAGCAGTGTTACACTGCTAGTGTTATGGGAACCCTCCAATAAGGCTGGTAAACACTGCTGCGGAGTACAAAAGTATTCATGAAGGGGTGCCGCATGAAGCCCGGCAGTCACCACCGGCCTATGAAGTGGGTGAGGCCGTCCAGGGTAGAGGCATCACCTCGGACCGTTCCCTCATGAATACGCTGGACAACTTTGAGCACGGTCCCGCGTTTCTATTGTACTCCGCAGCAGAGTTTGCTAGAGTTATCGGAGGGTTCCGGTAACACTGCTGCATTGGAGATAATGCTAGGAGCTGCTTATGTAGTAGTTTTTGTGGATGAAAGGTCCTCTTTAAGGTATTATGGCACTGAAGGGCAAGTTCATCCAGAAGCACATGTCAAAATCCACATCCTGGCTTTCTGGTGCCATTTTGACAGACCTGCCCTATATCTCAGACCATACCAACATGGAAAGACTAGTTTTCCAAAAGGAATATCTGTGTCAAAATCCTAACTCCATGTCACAAATATGTCTGCTAGCTGTAATCCTGCAGTCTGCTCACCTGCTGAAACTGAGGAGAAGTGAGCGTGTTCTGAATTTCTGCTGCAGTCTGCGGCAAGGACTCTCCGGATGGCAGGTACGGCATTAGTCGCTCCTGGACTTCAGCATTGGCCAGTATGGGAGCCATGATTTCAGGTGTGAGGACGCTAGCCAGATCAACTGCTGAAAGGAAAGAAATACAATACTGTTCCAGATCTTTATACAATGCCCAATACCAGCAGTGGGCACCAAGCACTGCTCACAATATGAATAGCTGGATCATGGTATTACAGCTCTGCAATATCCTGGCTACATTCCCTCATACCAATATCTACCTAGCGTGACAGCCCCTCGAGGTATAACACGCCAGGCTGCAAGATACTTGGCAAAGTCAGAGCTTCATCCACATGATAAAAAACAATGGCTGACAGTCTCTCTACATGTATAGAGCGGTCACAGGGCCATCTGTAATGTTATTACATCTTCTCCACAAAGGGGGCAGAAAAACAAGCAGTAACGTCATGCTGCCCGCCTCAGTCTATTCCTGCATTCAAGAAAGTATGCTGTAACCTATGTGCGCAATTACCTTAATATTATTGACTCTACTCCTCCTAGAAGAGAGTGGATATTGTCCAAGGAGGCCAATTCTTAAATAGAGAGAATGGACAAAACACAAAAAACAGAGAAAGTGGTCTGTACAGCCAACAGGGTATGGGGGGAATATATCATCCCCCAAGGGGACACTCATTGAGTTTTTGATGTTTATAATGTAATGTAGCCAGGAAATAATTCAGTGATAAGGAGCAGTATAAGCCCTTCAACAAAATGCAACACGTCCAACTCACTTTTCTTGTGTGCAAGTTTGTTATTTCACTTTTTACCTATGTTTGCCCTATAAGCCACTCTGTCCATATGGTTTTTGTAGGGTTTATCGCACTAAGGTGCTTGTGTCACTAAAGATATTTTCCATGCTAACCAGAGCCCCACACTCATTGAGGAGTAAAAAGAATACCCTCCACCCCCATCCGGTGGCCCCTTGTGACTACCAGTCTATGTACAGGTGATCACTGAAGTCAGGGATGTAAAGCATATTTTACACCACCAAGTAAAGTCTGGATCAGAAACCATTCATTATAGAACCCTATGAAAAAACATATTAAGGATCTTAAATATGCTGATATGATAAATGTGCTTGTGGAGTTTCCCCACTTACCTTGCCCTCCCTCTGCATTGGCAGGAACATTCATAGTTGCCAGAATATTCTGCAGGTCACTTAGCTGGATGGGCTGTGTAGGGCTGGTGGCGGCACTTGCCCCGTTGCTGGAGCTGACTGCAGGGCTAGGGGTAGCAGCAGGCACTGATGCTGGGGCAGCTGGAGTGGTGGTGGTGGTGGTCCGTGTAGAAGATGAAGTGGAAGATGGGGTCACAGCTGCTGACTGGCTGCGGGAGCTATAGAACAATCATACAAGGATAGTGTCATTGTAGGCTATACACACTGGGTCCTGGAGGAGCAGGCTCGCAATTTAATGTTACCTGGACGATGAGCTGCTCGTTGTGGGTCCTCCGCTACCTAATAAACTAGCCAGTCCTGGACCAGTCAGAGCACCAAGGCCACCTAAAAGATACCACATATCAATTCATTGGCTACCCGCTGACACTGGAGCAAATCCCTGCCCATAGGAATGGAATATACTCTCATTTATTACAACCTAACATACAATTTAGGATAAAAATAAAAAGCTTTGAAGATAAAAATTGGCATCACATCTTCGGAATTTACTGGAAACTTACCAAGTCCGCCAAGCCCAGTTGGTCCAATAAGCTGCATCAGTTGGTTGTGACTCATATTTCCCAGAAGGCTTTGCAGGCCGCCTTCTCCTAAATTACAGAGCAAAAGCAGAAATTGTTTATATTGATGCAGATATAGCTGACCAAGCAGAAAGTCTGTGCACAAACCAAATGCAAGACACCATAAAGAACATAGGCAGAGTATCGCCTGTCTCCATGGGCATCTATATGGGACTCCTAAACATAGCACAAAGCCATATACACATGGCATCGACCCAACACATACACGTGGGGGAGATTTATCAGAAATGTAGGACCTTACACCTCTTACTAATCAGCTTAGCTTACTTCAGAAAATAAATCATCAATGTTCTAGTATATATTGGTGCCCGTCCCTCTTCATATGAGGGGATGTCCCTTTCGTTCTGGTTGTAAAAGTGTAACAAAACGGAAGGGACTGTTCACTTTCAGCAAAGATATTGTTTGTTGAATGAAAAGTTATACATTTTCCAGTATACTTTCAGTATCAGTTCCTAACTATTTTCTAATGTCTTCTTTTCTGAAAGTGGATAGCCCCTTTAAAGAAGACCTGTCACGTTGATTTGGGACCCAAACTCAACTAGAGGTTCTTATGGACCTGTGATTTAGGATCACAAATCAACCTGTGGGTGGTGGAAAAAGAAAACAAAACTCGCCGAGTCCAATGGGGGCGCTCACATCTCAAGATCCCGCACCATCAACTCCTCTCGTGGGGAGGCAAGTACAGCCGGGATAAAATTGCAGCTTCAATGTGCATGCGCTGTAACGACGGCACTTGCGCAGTAAAGCCGGGGTGTACTACGCTGGCTTCACTGCCCGCAACACACAGGCACAGAAAGATCAACGACAGAATATAAAGTTTGGGGGTTTTTTTGGTCACACCCTTCAAAAATCATCACAGGTCGACGGGGGACACTAAACCACTAGGTCATAAGGACCTGGGGGTTGTTTAATGTCCCAAATTCCCCTGATAGGTTCCCTTTAAGATATATTTTGACACAAATTACAACAATTTGGTCGGAAGCAGATTGATTACCCCCTTGTTTTCACATACCCATTTATAAGTTGCATCGGTGTTACTACTCACTGGGGCTCACTTATCATAGGGAGGTCTCTCAGTTGTTTTTAATCAAAAAGGCGCTAGTCCTCTGATCAAAGTGTCACAATTTGCACCTTTTTTATGCATTTTTCATCCTTCCATGATAGAAACCTGCTCAAGTCTAGGTTTTGCTGGCTTACTTTTCCGCCTTTAATGGTGCAATTTAGCCAATTTGCCTCAAAAAGGCATAAATCAAACAAGCACTTCTGCCCTGCTAAATAGGCCAATCTCCAATAAGCGCAAATAAGTGCAAAACACACAAAAAAGGCGCAAGGAAAGAGGAAAAAAACATAACTATGATAAATTATTCCCATTGTGGTCTACATTATGTGCAAGGGTTTTGAGCTCTTATACAGCTCATAATAGTCACAATTATTATGGAGTAGTAGCAATATGGGCTCAAAAGTACATGAAGCGAGTTACAGAGCTATTCCAAAAATAATATTAAAAAGTAACTGTAAAGTTTTTTTTCCCACAAATTAATAGCTCTAGGGATGTAAAACAACTTTGCCTATTATCTTTGTTACCTATATCTAGTAGTTTCTTTGTTATACCCCTCATATTATCTCATTGCTGCAGGAGCTGCTTCATCTGCCTATGCTGATAAGCCTTATGAGTCCACAGTTTATCTGTCGGTTTCATGGGAGGGGAGGGACTGCTGCTCCCTGCTCACAGAGGAGGTGGTCATGCGACAGAGCTCTCTGTATGTAGCAGGGCTGAATGTGTTCCAAGACAAATGATATAGGTGTCTCCTGCACAGAATAGTGTGGTACAAGATCCCCTATGTTCCCCATCAGTCTCTCCATCCCAATCTGTGATTCTACAGAACTTTCTCTGTTTCTCTCTGCACCTCATGCTGCTCCCCTCCCCCACCTTGTCATCGGTGCAGATAAGCTATTAACCCTTAGTGCTCACACAGCACAGGCTATAGACTTAATGTAACTGGTTTACTTATGATTTCTTCCACTTATTACTTGTTCCCTGATCCTCCACATAATGGACACTGCCTGGCTGTCACCAGATACAACCTGTATGTGCACTTTGCAGTGTTCAGTGGATTTACTTGTGGGAAACTATATGGATTTAATGCAAGATTACTTTGAGAGAGAACACAGGGCATCATGGGATCTGTGGGCAAGCTAACTGGCATCAGCATAGACAGACAGACATTAGTCTCTGACAAAAATTTTTCTCACCAGAGAAGCTGTTCTTGCAGAACAAAAAATGCCATAACTTTGGGAAGAAAATGGCGAGCAGGACAAAATAGGCATTGTTCCGTTTGTTTTTAAAGGGGGAAATCACATAAACTAATTTGGTAAAATCATTATAATTTTACAGTTAAGCTTTAAGTAAAAGCCTCTGCAGCCAAGAAGTTAGGCTACATACCTCCTAGGGCCGAAAGCTCATGACCACCACTGCCGCTGCCCCCTAATGCTCCAGGCATAGGAGGATTGTTCAGATACTCATTCACCTTGCGGCAGTATTCTTCATCCTTGTCAGTCTTGGGTTCCTAAGAATAAAACCAAACAATATAATAGCATCATTTACTATCCATCATGCATGGGAGAAGAAGTGATGACAGCACAACCTAGCACTTTGCATGTTACTAGGAGGATCTCACTGCTGGAGAAATGCCTCATACTCATTATTACTCAGCGTCTGGGCTATGGAAGTCTATAGAATTTCTGTCATTACATATTCAGAGATTTTCTCTGCACAAGTCTGGAATTACTTTGGACGTATTGACCAAGTCTCTCCCTCTTTTTATAGGGAGAGACTTGAAGAGAACATGATGAACGTACAATGTGACCTGCCTGCAGCATGTTATAAAGCAGGAGTATTGATGTATGGGTTTGTAAGGAAAGATCTATGACTAGAAGCAGCCATCTAGTAATCCGAGAGCGAAGGAAAGAGCAGGGCTAAAACAAAACAATGCAAAAAGCAAATCTTTTCCCACAAAGCTATATAAATCAATCAGCTCCCCTCCTCCCCTGCTCTATAACATGCTGCCTGCGGATTAAACTGCATTGCTTCGTTCTGAATTAATATTTTTGCTCCCATTTCTGAACCATTAACATGAACTCTGCTTTTTTTATTGACCACTTTACCATCAAAGTGAAAGGGACCATGGAAGAACAGAGCACTAAAGGGCTTATTCTTGGCGCAACAATCAGCAACTTTTGTGTGTATGAAGCCTTAGGGCTAGATGACTGGAAAAAAATATAGGCAACACTTTTTTCAGCCATGTGTAGACAATCGTTTGTCTTGGTCTGATTCATAAGTGACATTGAATAAACTATCAAGACAGGAGACATGTATTCTGCTATAGTATTTACAATGCATCCAGAAATCTTCTAGCCCTTTCACTTATTACCTTTAAAGGTGTATTCCCACAAAGACAAAATTCCTAAATATACTCAAGATAGGAAAATAACATTCTCACAGTGTTGCACAGATTTAATTCCAACCTGTATCTATCAGTTGTCAATGTTGGTTGTCCCTGGATACCACCGAAAATCTTCTGACTATGGTGTGACAATTCTGGCTTATCTTGTATTGCAGGGGAAGGCAGACAGCATTACAGACACAGGCACTCCTGGACCAGCCGTGCTTCTAGCAGCATAGCATGGGTCCAAGGGGAGGAGGCATAGCAGTGCTGACTGTGTTTTATTGATTAGATGAGGCAGCAGAGCTGAATGTGTGTTACTGTGTCTTGTATCCATCGCATGACTCTGATCTGTCTCATCTTTCTTTTTCAGAACCTAAGTGAAATTGTGGCTAAACCTGGAGCATGATAATGTAACCACATTACAGCACACAGGGATCATAATGTGTCTGCTTAGAGACTCCCCACCCACACTCTGGAGTAAAATTGTAAAGTAAGGGGACAAAAATTATCTTTATTGTGTAAACATCACCAGGGGATGAAACTTTCTTTCATGGGCACACCCCTTTAAGGTGCAGCATTAGACTAGAAAAATAATCAGGTTTTCACCATTATTCTGAACTCCTCCCCATTAAAGGGGTTTTCCCACGAACTATTCCGTGGATAGGGCCTTACTTGCTGATTAATGGGGGTCTCAGTGCAGAGACCCCCACAGATCGAGACCCCTCTTCGCTCCTCAGACTAATGGAGCAGACAAATGTACATGACCGTTCTGCTCCATTAATCTATAAGCGGAAATTGCCAAGCGCTGTGCTCACCGATGTCCGTCACCTCCATAGAGATTAATGGAGCAGAACAGTCATGCGTGACTGTCTGCTCCATTAGTCTGAGGCGCGACAAACCCCTCGTTTTCGTGATCTTTGGGGGTCTCAGCACTGAGACCCCCACTGATCAGCAAGTTAGTACATATCCCGTGGGTAGGGCCTAACTTTAGTTCGTGGGAAATCCCCTTTAAGACTATGTGACAACAAAATATTAAGCTAAAATCTTACATAGACATAAGTTTTCAGACCCATAACTCAGTGCTTACTTGAAGCACCTTAGGCCGCAATCACAGCCTCCAGTCTCCATAGTTAAGATGCCGGAAGGTTTGCATATATGGATTTAGGGATTTTCTGCCATTTTCCTCAGCTCTGCAAGGTGAGATGGCACTAACAGTGAACAGCAGTTTTCATGGCTCCGGCTGACATTTACAGAATTGTCCATAAGCCCCTCCTGTGTATCACTTGTGTACTTAGGACCCTTTCACAAGCGCAGTGCCGCATCTCCTCAGAGAAAGACTGACAAATTCCAACTCATTTCAATCAGTTTTTCTGTCTATTACTTTGACAGCGTCTCAGTTATTCACACACAATTTTTGATCCGTGAAAAAATAAAAAAAACAAGAACGGATGAATGTGGGTCTATATTTTTATGGCAATGGAGTGCAATGCGTTTTTGATGTGTCCCCATAGACATCACGTACATATAAGCAAGTAACCAGAGCACGTTGAGAGTTTCATGTGGGATATTGAAAAAAAAAAAAAACCTTTGGTGCGGTCGAATACATCACGATCTGGCCTCCTGATGTAGCTGTTGGTCGGGCTGCGCATTGTACAACTCTGTGCCAGGTCTGCTTGAACAGTCGCTGGCTACACTATAGAAGAGGGCATTGTTGCCTGCCGACTGTGCCCCCTTCATGCACCGCCATGCTGTAAAGGGGGAAATAATCAGAATGCCTGGCATTCTGTAAGGCATTGTGACTATTTCAGGGCTTCCACACCAGAAAACTGGCGTACAAGCCCTGATAAATGTCCCCCAGTGATCCAGTGTTTGAGTTTAGGGTCATTGTCTTGTTGGAGAGTAAAGATATGAACCAGTTTGAAACATTAAGAAAATGTCTGCTCCATTTAGCTCAGTGGTTTCCCCTCTGCCCCAACACCTAAAGTATGGCCATCATCATCCTTTACTGCGGGGGTGATATAAGTCCGGTAATAACTAGTTCCTGGTGTCGTCCAGACATCAGAAATCTTCTCCACCTTCTTTATATAGTATTTCCACTAACTGCATGATAACAAACACCTTATACATTTTAAAGAAATGGAAAAAATAAAAATAATTGTGCCTGACCTGCATCCAGAAAAACAGTCTCTTGGAGCCAGCCTTGAACTTGAGAACATAGACGCGGCCGGTGGTGCACTGGGCCACCCTCTTAAACTCGCAATCGTCTGGGAATATAATCAGATCCTGTAAAGGAAACAACAACGGAGGAGTGAGCCGCGCACTTTTCTAAGGGTCAATATCACAGCTTGTTAAGAGAAACAGAAAGGAGATATTGGGCAGAGAAACACAATGCAGCCTGGTTAAATGGGCACCAGCTGGGCACAGCGTGGCACCTTCATAGACTTCTCCACTCGTGTTACAGTCTCTGGTTTAATTGCTGCAGGGCAAAACTCTGTCACCTGTTCTGTACAAACAACTTTGCCAACAATAAGTAGTAAATGATGGGATGTCTAGACTTACATCCTCCACATTTCCAGAAGTCCTGTCCTTCCAGCAGAAGTGGATCAGGGAGTCATCCGTTTGCTGAATGTATACCAGTCCTTTTCTTTTGTCTGGAGTCACAGTACTGCCCTTCAGGGACATCTTACCCGCTCTGAACTCCACCAAGTACTTGCTGGAGGAGCCCCGAGAGCCAGGGACCAGACTGGGAAACAAAGCTCCTGAAGCCATCCTAAAAGGAAAAGAAAGATGATCAAAAGGTAAAGCTGTGCCTGAGGGCGCGTTCACACCACACGTTAATTTTGCAGATGCCGTTTTTGGAGTCATGTGTGGATGATAATGGGTTGATACAAGTAATTGAAAAGTGCTGTTCCTCCTCCTACTTTTACTCCACTCCTGGTTCAGGCAACAAAAACTGCATCTGATAAACTGAACGTGTGGTCGCATCATCGGGGCGATGCCACACGTGGTGCTTTTGGACCGTTTTTAAGCATTTTAAGCTTCAGCCTTGATCACATTCTGAGGTTACATTGTGTTTTAGTAAATGCAGTGGAAATGCGATGTAACCTCAGTATGTGATCAAGGCTAAAGCCTTTTGAATGCTGCAAAAATGCATTAAAAAAACGCAACGCAACATGTTTAATGCGCTCTTAAGAAGCCACACTGATTGACAATCAATTTCACATACTGTTGTACAAATGGAATAGACAACAGGTGGAAATTATTGGCAATTAGCAAGACACACTCAAATGAGTGGTTCTGCAGGTGGGGACCACAGACCACTTTGCAGTACCTATGCTTTCTAGCTGATGTTTTGGTCAATTTTGAATGTTGGTGGTGCTTTCACACTCGTGGTAGCATGAGACAGACTCGACAACCCACACAAGTGGCTCAGGTAGTGCAGCTCATCCAGGATGGCACATCAATGCAAGCTCTGGCCAGAAGGTTTGCTGTGTCTATCAGCGTAGTGTCTAGAGGTGCTACCCGGAGACAGGCCAGTACACCAGGAGATGTGGAGAGGCCGTAGGAGGGCAACAGCCCAGCAGCAGGACCACTACCTCTGCCTTTGTGCAAGGAGGAACAGGAGGAGCACTGCCAGAGCCCTGTAAAATGACCTCCAGCAGCCACAAATGGTTAGAAACAGACTCCATGATGGAATGAGGGACCGACCTCTTCCAGGTCTGGGAGGAGATCCCTCAGGACACCATTCGCAACCCCGTCAGGATCATGCCGGGGCGTTGTAGGGAGGTCATACAGGCAACACACACAATACCAAGCCTCATTCTGTCTCGTTTTACAGACATTACGTCATAGTTGGATCAGCCTGTGGTGTGTTTTTCCACTTCACAACTCCAAATCCAGGCCTCAATTGGTTAATAGATTTGATTGTCATTGATGATTTTTTGGTGATTTTGATGTCAAGACATTAAACTTTGTACAGAACAAAGTATTCAATGAGAATATTTCATTCATTCAGATCTAAGATGTGTTATTTCAGTGTTCCCCATCACTATCACACATACATGTACCCGGCACACAGGACAGCGCCAGAACATACACACAGCCTCCTGATCACTATCATACATACATGTACCCAGCACACAGGACAGCAGCAGAACATACACACAGCCTCCTGATCACTATCACACATACATGTACCCAGTACACAGGACAGCACCAGAACATACACACAGCCTCCTGATCACTATCACACATACATGTACCCGGCACACAGGACAGCGCCAGAACATACACACAGCCTCCTGATCACTATCACTCATACATGTACCCAACACACAGGACAGCACCAGAACATACACACAGCCTCCTGATCACTATCACACATACATGTACCCGGCACACAGGACAGCACCAGAACACACACACAGCCTCCTGATCACTATCACACATACATGTACCCAGCACACAGGACAGCACCAGAACACACACACAGCCTCCTGATCACTATCACACATACATGTACCCGGCACACAGGACAGCGCCAGAACATACACACAGCCTCCTGATCACTATCACACATACATGTACCCGGCACACAGGACAGCGCCAGAACATACACACAGCCTCCTGATCACTATCACACATACATGTACCCGGCACACAGGACAGCGCCAGAACATACACACAGCCTCCTGATCACTATCACACATACATGTACCCGGCACACAGGACAGCAGCAGAACATACACACAGCCTCCTGATCACTATCACACATACATGTACCCGGCACACAGGACAGCGCCAGAACATACACACAGCCTCCTGATCACTATCACACATACATGTACCCGGCACACAGGACAGCGCCAGAACATACACACAGCCTCCTGATCACTATCACTCATACATGTACCCAACACACAGGACAGCACCAGAACATACACACAGCCTCCTGATCACTATCACACATACATGTACCCGGCACACAGGACAGCGCCAGAACATACACACAGCCTCCTGATCACTATCACACATACATGTACCCGGCACACAGGACAGCGCCAGAACATACACACAGCCTCCTGATCACTATCACACATACATGTACCCGGCACACAGGACAGCGCCAGAACATACACACAGCCTCCTGATCACTATCACACATACATGTACCCGGCACACAGGACAGCAGCAGAACATACACACAGCCTCCTGATCACCATCACACATACATGTACCCGGCACACAGGACAGCAGCAGAACATACACACAGCCTCCTGATCACTATCACACATACATGTACCCGGCACACAGGACAGCGCCAGAACATACACACAGCCTCCTGATCACTATCACACATACATGTACCCGGCACACAGGACAGCAGCAGAACATACACACAGCCTCCTGATCACTATCACACATACATGTACCCGGCACACAGGACAGCGCCAGAACATACACACAGCCTCCTGATCACTATCACACATACATGTACCCAGCACACAGGACAGCGCCAGAACATACACACAGCCTCCTGATCACTATCACACATACATGTACCCGGCACACAGGACAGCGCCAGAACATACACACAGCCTCCTGATCACTATCACTCATACATGTACCCAACACACAGGACAGCGCCAGAACATACACACAGCCTCCTGATCACTATCACACATACATGTACCCGGCACACAGGACAGCGCCAGAACATACACACAGCCTCCTGATCACTATCACACATACATGTACCCGGCACACAGGACAGCGCCAGAACATACACACAGCCTCCTGATCACTATCACACATACATGTACCCGGCACACAGGACAGCGCCAGAACATACACACAGCCTCCTGATCACTATCACACATACATGTACCCGGCACACAGGACAGCGCCAGAACATACACACAGCCTCCTGATCACTATCACACATACATGTACCCGGCACACAGGACAGCAGCAGAACATACACACAGCCTCCTGATCACTATCACACATACATGTACCCGGCACACAGGACAGCAGCAGAACATACACACAGCCTCCTGATCACTATCACACATACATGTACCCGGCACACAGGACAGCAGCAGAACATACACACAGCCTCCTGATCACTATCACACATACATGTACCCGGCACACAGGACAGCAGCAGAACATACACACAGCCTCCTGATCACTATCACACATACATGTACCCAACACACAGGACAGCACCAGAACATACACACAGCCTCCTGATCACTATCACACATACATGTACCCGGCACACAGGACAGCGCCAGAACATACACACAGCCTCCTGATCACTATCACACATACATGTACCCAACACACAGGACAGCAGCAGAACATACACACAGCCTCCTGATCACTATCACACATACATGTACCCAGCACACAGGACAGCACCAGAACATACACACAGCCTCCTGATCACTATCATACATACATGTACCCGGCACACAGGACAGCACCAGAACATACACACAGCCTCCTGATCACTATCACACATACATGTACCCGGCACACAGGACAGCACCAGAACATACACACAGCCTCCTGATCACTATCACACATACATGTACCCGGCACACAGGACAGCACCAGAACATACACACAGCCTCCTGATCACTATCACACATACATGTACCCGGCACACAGGACAGCACCAGAACATACACACAGCCTCCTGATCACTATCACACATACATGTACCCAGCACACAGGACAGCACCAGAACATACACACAGCCTCCTGATCACTATCATACATACATGTACCCAACACACAGGACAGCGCCAGAACATACACACAGCCTCCTGATCACTATCACACATACATGTACCCGGCACACAGGACAGCAGCAGAACATACACACAGCCTCCTGATCACTATCACACATACATGTACCCGGCACACAGGACAGCAGCAGAACATACACACAGCCTCCTGATCACTATCACACATACATGTACCCGGCACACAGGACAGCAGCAGAACATACACACAGCCTCCTGATCACTATCACACATACATGTACCCGGCACACAGGACAGCAGCAGAACATACACACAGCCTCCTGATCACTATCACACATACATGTACCCGGCACACAGGACAGCAGCAGAACATACACACAGCCTCCTGATCACTATCACACATACATGTACCCGGCACACAGGACAGCAGCAGAACATACACACAGCCTCCTGATCACTATCACACATACATGTACCCGGCACACAGGACAGCAGCAGAACATACACACAGCCTCCTGATCACTATCACACATACATGTACCCGGCACACAGGACAGCAGCAGAACATACACACAGCCTCCTGATCACTATCACACATACATGTACCCGGCACACAGGACAGCAGCAGAACATACACACAGCCTCCTGATCACTATCACACATACATGTACCCGGCACACAGGACAGCAGCAGAACATACACACAGCCTCCTGATCACTATCACACATACATGTACCCGGCACACAGGACAGCAGCAGAACATACACACAGCCTCCTGATCACTATCACACATACATGTACCCGGCACACAGGACAGCAGCAGAACATACACACAGCCTCCTGATCACTATCACACATACATGTACCCGGCACACAGGACAGCAGCAGAACATACACACAGCCTCCTGATCACTATCACACATACATGTACCCGGCACACAGGACAGCAGCAGAACATACACACAGCCTCCTGATCACTATCACACATACATGTACCCGGCACACAGGACAGCAGCAGAACATACACACAGCCTCCTGATCACTATCACACATACATGTACCCGGCACACAGGACAGCAGCAGAACATACACACAGCCTCCTGATCACTATCACACATACATGTACCCGGCACACAGGACAGCAGCAGAACATACACACAGCCTCCTGATCACTATCACACATACATGTACCCGGCACACAGGACAGCAGCAGAACATACACACAGCCTCCTGATCACTATCACACATACATGTACCCGGCACACAGGACAGCAGCAGAACATACACACAGCCTCCTGATCACTATCACACATACATGTACCCGGCACACAGGACAGCAGCAGAACATACACACAGCCTCCTGATCACTATCACACATACATGTACCCGGCACACAGGACAGCAGCAGAACATACACACAGCCTCCTGATCACTATCACACATACATGTACCCGGCACACAGGACAGCAGCAGAACATACACACAGCCTCCTGATCACTATCACACATACATGTACCCGGCACACAGGACAGCGCCAGAACATACACACAGCCTCCTGATCACTATCACACATACATGTACCCGGCACACAGGACAGCAGCAGAACATACACACAGCCTCCTGATCACTATCACACATACATGTACCCGGCACACAGGACAGCAGCAGAACATACACACAGCCTCCTGATCACTATCACACATACATGTACCCGGCACACAGGACAGCAGCAGAACATACACCCAGCCTCCTGATCACTATGACACATACATGTACCCGGCACACAGGACAGCAGCAGAACATACACCCAGCCTCCTGATCACTATGACACATACATGTACCCGGCACACAGGACAGCACCAGAACGTACACACAGCCTCCTGATCACTATCACACATACATGTACCCGGCACACAGGACAGCACCAGAACATACACACAGCCTCCTGATCACTATCACACATACATGTACCCGGCACACAGGACAGCACCAGAACATACACACAGCCTCCTGATCACTATCACACATACATGTACCCAGCACACAGGACAGCACCAGAACATACACACAGCCTCCTGATCACTATCATACATACATGTACCCAACACACAGGACAGCGCCAGAACATACACACAGCCTCCTGATCACTATCATACATACATGTACCCGGCACACAGGACAGCACCAGAACATACACACAGCCTCCTGATCACTATCATACATACATGTACCCAACACACAGGACAGCGCCAGAACATACACACAGCCTCCTGATCACTGTCACACATACACAGCCCCAGCCTGCTCATCAGGCCAGGCAGGGAGACCCCCGGCCCCCGTCGACCATTACCTGATCACGGTACAACCTTCTCCTCAGACACTAAAGGCCGCTCTGGCTGCCAGGCCTCTGACGTCACTCGCGCCGCCTCCTCCGCCCTCCCATTGGTGGACAAACTCTCTCGATGGCCGCGAGATTTGCATACCGTTTTCTGATTGGTTTATGCAGCCGCCAGTCTGCGGCAGCCATTTTAGTTTGGGGCATGAATGAGTTGTGAGTTTGCTGTGTCACTGAAAGCAGGACGGACAGAGCCGGCGCCGGTCGGAACGATGGACAGAAGGCTACACATGGGGATATAGGAAGCTGGCGGGGAGTGGCCTCAGCAGGGCGTTTATAATGCTCACAGATCCCGACAAGGATAACGCGTGGCTAAATGTATGGCCACGTCTCGGGTCTTCTTAGTAATTCCTCGCAGAATTCTAGAAAAGAGCCGGGCCCGCCACGGTCCCAAAGTGACCCCACAGGCACAAAGTTATTAGTGAGGACTGAGGCAACAACCTTCTATGTAGGCAGCGCCATCACCAGCTCTCCACATCCTAAAGTTGAACTACAGAAAAATCCATCCCATAATAACCATCAGTGATGAATCCACCATACATAACAGGATCACCAGTCACATCCCAACATCCCATACATACAAGGGCCGGACAAAAACATTTTCCCATTGAGGCTTATTACTGGTAGTCCATTCCAATACCTGTGGTCCATCCCATAGTCACATCACCTCCCATCCACAGGGAATCGGCAGAGAGCTGCCAGTTGTGGCCACGGCCTAGAAATGAAGTCGTCTCGGCTCATTGTGGACACAGATCTTCTCATCAGCGAGGTTAAGAAACGCCCGGCCGTGTACGACCAGCAAGAGGACAACTACAGCGACCGCAACAAAAAACAGCGATGCTGGGATGAGATCTGTGCCGTCCTTGTACCAGGATGGGAAGAGAGTAGTCACCTGGAGAAAAGCTGCAAGGGTAAAAGCATTAGCAAAATCTAGATTGGGCTAGATGACCGGTTTACTCTCAAAAAAATATATATAGTGAAAATGGATATAAATTCTTGACCATTTTCAACATCTCTTTACTATCTATTAATAAGCTGAAACCTTTCTAAGCCAATAGATAATTGCATACGCTGAAGTAATTGTCTAGCACTAGAATGGTGCTGAACAGTATGCATGCGCGGGCATCTCTATGGAGATGATGGAGATCGCTGAGTATGTGCTTGGTTATCTCCATCAGATCCATATAGATGAATGTGGCAACCCATACATGTATCTCCGGTCATCCCAGGGTTCAACGTGGGTACATCTGACCCTGTTCTTGTCATCCTTGGGGGTCCCACCACTGAAACCCCAAATCCTACAGTCTTCCTGTTGTAGTAGCTGGAGACTTTACTTGAATCTCCCCCATCTGAAAACTAGATAACCCTCTTTATGTAAGTTCTGGAAAAGTCCCATGCAACAGGTTAACCATATTCCTAAAACTGCACTCCTAATTTTGGAATATTTCCGATGATGTCTGTAGAAGATTTTTTAAGTGATTTTTCCACGAAACAAGTTAGGCCCTATTCACAGTGCAGTGTTCAGCAATCTCTGACTGCTCCATAGAGAGGAGTGAAGTAAAACTTGTTGTTTGGAGCTGCTTACACGTCAAACTCGTGTGCTGGCTGGAACATCTGACACAAACACTAGCAACCGGAACAGAATTCAGCATGTCAGTTCAGTTTCAGTTGTCAGGCAAGAAGTTCTAGACAGCACATGCTGCTTGTGTAAGCGGTCTTAGACCTTAGTGTAGACTAGATCCTTGAACTTTCACACAGAACAGTTTTGCCACTGAATATTTATAACTCACACAAAATATTGTATTATAATAGCTAAGGAAATCCAAACCCGGTGGAGATCCTTAAAGGACTGTTTCAGGAGGGAGCTACACCTGCAGAAGAAGGAAGCAAGGAGCGGATCGTCGCCTTCAAAGCGGAAACGATACATGTTCTACGACCAGCTGACATTCTTGGAACCCACTTTAATGCGCAGATCGTGAGTAACCTTTACCAATTTTCCAAATTCCATTTTCCAAATCATTGAGTTGTTACAGAATTATTTTTCTACATTTTTAGAACATCTGGAAAAACATCGGACACGCAAGAAAGTCCTAAATCTGAAGGCAGTGACTCAGAACCTCCTCAGAGTCCATTGCCAGAACGTGTGACACAAATCCCTGAACCCCCACGTACCAAGCGGAATAAGTCAGGGGGAAGTGGTTTAGGGGACTTTGAAAGCCAAATTATTGGGATGGTCGACTCCCTAAAGAAGAAAAAAGACAATGAGAAAGATGAAGATTACCTGTTCGTCCAGTCTCTCCTTCCCTACTTAAAGAAAGTTCCAGAGGAAAAGAAAATTGACTTACAAATAGACATTTTGCAGCTTGTGAAAACTTACATGCAACCCTTGGGTTCACAGCCGTTAGCGGAGTAGACTATTGGGCACTTTGGAGCACATGTACCTTTGTATTTGCTTTTTTTATTGTTTTTTTGCAACTTTTTGTGGTGCATGTGCACTTCTGTGGCTTTTTTTGTGACAACCTCCCTGCAAATTTTGCCATGGGGGAGCTTTCTGCAGTTATGACCCTGAATTATCACCCGATTACAGATGTGAAAGTTACAACTTTGTTTTTTAGAAAAACTTGCAAATTAGATGCAAACCCAATTCCTAACAACATTCAATTACCAATGAAGGGAATAGATAGCTTGATCCAATTAGTTATGTACCACCGGGTGGATGGGATATAAATACAATATTTAATAAACCAATAGTTGCACGGCTAGCGACCAACAATATCCCTTATCCACCAGGGCTTTTGTAACTGGTTAAAATATATCCTTTATTATATTTACATTAAGAACAGTTATTAGTGAAGTCTATTAAAAACACAGACAGCTGAAGTTGTTGGTGATTGGGAACCATGGGATTCCATCCTCTATACAAATTAAGATTCTATCCAAAGCTGAACAATTCCCCCCTGAATAATTCCTATATAGGGCAGTAGCGATTATGGATAGAACTACCCCAATCGCACTATTGCAATTGAAACCCTAGTATCTGGCTAAATCGGAGAACTCTCCTCACTATTGACCAACTATAAGACTGCAACATAAATCAGAATACTGCCTGCTGCTGATTGAAATTGTGCTACTCAGCTAAGCCCACAGGAAAATCCATTGCGCAAAAAAGACATACACTAGAATATGGAAAATGAATAAACAAGCTTTATTAATCACAAATCATGATAAAACACATGTGTTAAAAAGTATGGCTACAGGAGAGACCAAAATTTACATAAGCAGCAACCATAGTACATGAGATCAGTAGTGATAAAAGGCATAATAAGGTAACCAACCATTATTAAGTATGCCCATCCGGACCACAAGTAATGTTAACCATATCAAATGCAATGTAGTAACACTAAAGTAAAAGCGTAAGTACATTAGTACGGGCGGTCCCCTACTTAAGAACACTCGACTTACATATGACCCCTAGTTACAAACGGACCTCTGGATATTGGTAATTTATTGTACTTAAGTCCTAGGCTACAATGATCAGCTCTAACAGTTATCAAAGGTGTCTGCCATTAAGCTTTATTGTTAATCCTGATTCTTATGACAACCCAACATTTTTAAAATCCAATTGTCACAGAGACCAAAAAAGTTCTGGCTGGGGTTACAATGATAAAATATACAGTTCCAACTTACATACACCAACAGTCCCTATCTTGTATGTAACCTGGGGACTGCCTGTATAGAATAATGGTCCGGATCCCTATGACCATGGTTACCTGGCTTGCGAAATCCCCCAACGTGCGTTTCAACCCGCCGGTCTTTCCCCCCTCGCGTTGGGGGATTTCGCAAGCCAGGTAACCATGGTCATAGGGATCCGGACCATTATTCTATACTAATGTACTTACGCTTTTACTTTAGTGTTACTACATTGCATTTGATATGGTTAACATTACATGTGGTCCAGATTGGCATACTTAATAATGGTTGGTTACCTTATTATGCCTTTTATCACTACTGATCTCATGTACAATGGTTGCTGCTTATGTAAATTTTGGTCTCTCCTGTAGCCATACTTTTTAACACATTTGTTTTATCATGATTTGTGATTAATAAAGCTTGTTTATTCATTTTCCATATTCTAGTGTATGTCATTCCTCTCGTGTTCTTTTTTGCGCAATGGATTTTCCTATTTAGTTGAGAGGAGCATTCAGTGTCCCTTGTCATAACTGCCTTGTATATTGTTATAGGTTTGATTAACCTCCTTATGTACAATTATTAATATTCGTTTGTGTTTATAAGCCCACCCTTAGGCTTAGCTGAGTAGCACTATATGGCCTAATATGGAGGTCAGAATAACCCCCTGGATCAACAGAACCGCTAACAAAAAGTTCAATTCCCATTACATAGTCTCACTGCTCTTACAGTAAAGAACCTTTGTCTATGTTGATGGTAGAATCGCCTCTCCTGTAGGCGTAGAGGATGCCCCCTTGTCCTGGTCACAGGCCTAGGTATAAAAAGATCTTTGGAGAGATCCTTGTACTGTCCATTCAGGTATTTGTACATTGTAATGAGGTCTCCCCTCAGTTGTCTGTTTTCTAAATTGAATAATCCCAAATTTTGTCTATGTTAGTTTTCTATTCCCCCCATTCCCTTAATAATCTTGGTTGCTCTCTTCTGCATCCGTTCCAGTTCTCCTATATCCTTTTATACACTGGTGCCCAAAACTTGACACAATGGGGCAGATTTACTTACCCGGCCCATTTGCGATCCAGCGGCGCGTTCTCTGTGCTGGATTCGGGATTTATTAAGGTAGTTCCTCCGACGTCCACCAGGTGGTGGTGCTGCGCTGAAGAGCATCGGAACGCAATGGAATACACCGAGCTGGGCTGAGTGAAGGTAAGTGCAATTTTCGCAGCACATGTTTTTTTTTTTTTAAATGCGGAGGTTTTTCCGAATCCGTTGGGTTTTTGTTCAGCCACATCCCCCGATTTCCGTCGCGTGCATGCCAGCGCCGATGTGCCACAATCCGATCGCGTGCGCCAAAATCCCGGGGCAATTCTGGGAAAATCGGTGCAAATCAGAAATATTCAGGTAACACGTCGGGAAACCGCGAATCGGGCCCTTAGTAAATGACCCCCAATGTTCCATGTGTGGTCTTACCAGTGATTTGTACTATGTCCTTATCGGGAGAATCTATTCCTCTCTTCATACATACCATAATTTTATTTGCTTTCGCAGCATCCGACTGACATTGGTCATTAAAATTGAGTTTACCATCCACCAATACTCCCAAGTTTTTTTCTACATCAGTTTTACCAAGAAATGTATTATTTAACACATAATTATAATTTTAATTTCCTCGACCCAAATGCATAACTTTACATTTATCTACATTAAACGTCATATGGCATTTGTCAGCCCAGGCCTTCAGTTTCTTCAACTCCCTCTGTAATGTTATACTATCCTATACTATATTAATTACTTTACAGAGCTTGGTATCATCTGCAAATATTGAAAGTCTACGGTGCAAATCCTCTAAGAGGTCATTAATACAAATATTAAAAAGAAATGGCCCAAATACTGATTGCTGTGGCACCCACATGGTAACGTCAACTTTAATGAATCTTCAAATTTTAGAAATAATGGTCTATCACAGCACATAATTCATGCAGTTTCCTTGGGTATATGCCATCTGTCTATTTCAGCGGCGTTGAAGCAGGGCAGTACCTCTTCCTGCGTTAAGCATCTGACATTTAATAGAGGCTGTACATAATTCCTCATCTTGTCATTTCTCATGGGAAAAGACAGTTCCCCTCCTCCATGACCCCTAAGTTATTTCTCAGAGAGTCTCTCTGTATTTAGTTTATAACTATTTATATATTTGAAACATAATTTGCGATTATTTTTACTCTCCATTGCAATTTTTCTTTCAGTTTCCATTTTTGCTACCTTTTATTTATTTATTTTTTTTACAGGATTTAGTTTTTTCTTTATAATCCTGTAATATCCTTTGAAACAATAGCTAGCACACAGCCCAAAAACAACATTCATGTGCATGTAGCTTTATAGGTTACAAGCATCCTTGTGATTGTGACAGAATTTCCATGTTGTCACTTTTACTGCCATAGAGGCTATCCGCATAGATGGTAGTGGAATTTCATTCTAATGCACTTCCTTTTTTAGCAATTACAGCTAATTTATTCCATGGAGCAATTGTTTACATGTTCTGTAAAATCCTTATTAGAAAACAAACATGTGACCAAAGAGGTCACAGCCGCCGGGTACAGGCAGAATCCTAATATTGTGTACATATGACTGACAACAGTAAGTTATGCTGGAATGTATTTGCAGTCATTTACATAAAGTGGCCAAATTCTTTAATAAAACATTACCCCTTAACGGAAACCTACCATTTGATTTGATGCATTATGAAGAAAACATACCTTGAAACTGCTGTAGCTACACTGATGCAGGATAATATCTTGATTAATTGCTGAGTTGAGTGGTTATGCTGAAAAAACAATTATAACATTCAGAACCTTGGGAGAGCTGGGTCAGGCTGGAGATTTTCATCAGACATGGAGGTTAGTCAAGACATGACTAATCAACCTGAGCTGGATCACTCAGACACAGCAGCAGGATGGTGCAGCAATTGATTATTCTGCCTTCAGGCACAACCCGGGGATTACGTCATCCTGTGCAGCAGCGAATAACTAATGTGCTAGGAGAAGCTCTGAACCAGCCATAGAAACAACAGAGCTTCATTATCATAATTTTATAGTTGTTTTATCAGCAAAACCACTCAGCACAGGGATTAACCAAGATATGAACCTGCATCAGTGTAGCTAGAGCAGTCTCAAGGTATGTTTGCTTCATAATGCATCATATCAAATTGTAGGTTTCTTTAACCCCTTCACGACCAGGCCCTTTTATTTTTGCAATTCAATTTTTTACTCTTCAACTTTATTATTTTTACATGTAAAGAGCTGTGTGTTGGCTTGTTTCCTGTTAACAAATTGCACTTCATAGAGACGATATTTAATATTCCATGCCATGTACTAAGAAGTGGGAAAAAGTTCCAAATATAGTGAAATTGGTGAAAAAAAACACATTTGCAAGTTTTTGTTGTGGGCTTGAATTTTACAGCTTTTACTGTGCGCCTCAAATGGCATGTTTACTTTATTCTTTGGGTTCAATCACAGGTATACCAAATTTGGATAAGATTAAAACCTCCTGCACAAAAAAAATTCTTCATTTTGCCATTTTCTGGCGCTTTTGATAATTTGGTGCATGGAGCTGTTGGTGGAGTCATTTTTGGGACAGGGAAAGGGAGGCGATTTGAATTTTTTGTTTGTTTAAATGTATTTTTTATTTTATTTTACTGATTTTCAGACTCCCTAGGGTACTTTAATCCTAGGTTGTCTGATTGATCCTACAATATACTGCCATACTACAGTATGTGCCATACTACAGTATATGGGATTTTGCTCATGGTTAAAACAAGACAGCCTCTGATCTTCAAATGACCTGAGGCTGTCATGTGACCAGATCGCTGTTTCCCGATGATGTCATGGTGAGTGACAATCTTCACCAAGATGGCGGCGCCCTGCAATGTGCAGAAAACGCTTAACAGCTATGGAGAGGGCTCAGCCCTGGTTATAGGTATCAAACACCATTTGCCAGAAAGGTTGTATCCCTGAACAGCTCCACCACATATGCAACACTGATCTCACCTCTGCACCGCACCTCCAACAGAGTTTTGAAACTGTTGGATACATTTTGTGAAGCATGAGAGGGCACCTGTGTTACATTGATAGTTCTTTGTCATTATTCTCCTGGGAACAACAGGGTGGGGGCAATCTGTGGCAGAATAGAAAGGCTTTTTCCCATTATGCATCAGTAAGCTCCACCGACATCACTGTCTTCCAGGTATATGTTAACCCCGGTCGCCCATGAGAAGATTCACTCAATAACATGGCATAGTTGGAATAGCACATGTTCAGGAGGGGATGGAGGCCTAAGGAGGGCCACTAGGGCCGTTGGGGATGAGCCAAATCTAGAGTCAGCATCAGAGGTAATGTAGGAGGCCAGTTGTTGATATTCCATCCAATATTATGGTATGTCGGGGTTGAAGGCTCGCAGAGAGTCCCACAGGGGCAAGGAGGATCCGCTCACTACATGTCCAAGGTATCCAACACCGGTTCCCAGCACAGGAATCGCCACCTATAGGGAATGAGACAAAGGACAATGCTGGGAGGGAGGGGGGGGGGATAGGATGCATGGATAACTCGTGTTAAGTTGCTATCAAATGAAAAAATGCTAGCAAACATAGCTTTGCCCTTATATAAATTATTTGTCACTCAACACATGGGATATTGTGCACAGTTTTGGGCACCAATGTACAAAAAGGACAGAACTGGAGAGGGTGCAGAGGAGAGCAAACAGGATGATTAGGAGAATGGGGGGACTTGAATACAATGATAGATTACTAAACCTGAGGTTATTCAGTTTAGACGGCTGAGGGGATTTGGAGGGGGCGGCCCATTTAAGGGGCGAAGTGGTGAGGCCCTGGGGTTCGCTCTGCACACCCCTCCCCCCGTAATCTGCCTTATATACAGTACAAAATAATGTTCTCAATTGTAATATGAGCGTGATAAACCATCAGGGGCGTGATAAACCGTAATGAGGTGAGGGGGACTAGGAGAGGCAGGCCCATAACAGAATTCTGAATAGAGGCCCCTCTTCCCACTTTAAAATATACATATTACACGCATATATACACAAACACATTTACACTACTCACATTTATACGTTCGCACACACACACACACATAGAGCATATACACATCACATATATACACACATACAGTGCCATATACATATGTACTGTATACATAAACACATCACTGATGCCTGTCTAATAAGGGGTTGCTTTTATTACTGATATAAAGGGAAGTGTAATATTTATGTTAACGTTTGTTTTAGTTATTCAGTTATTGATTAGATTTGTACATTATCTATAAATCCAGTATATATATACAGGCAGTCCTCTACTTAAGGACACAACCGACTTACAGACGACCCCTAGTTAAAGACAGACCCATCTGCCCACTGTGACCTCTGGTCAAGCTCTCTGGATGCTTTACTTTAGTCCCAAACAACAATGATCAGCTGTAAGGTGTCTGTTATGAAGCTTTATGGATAATCCTTGTTCCCATTAAAGCAAAAAATGTTAAAACTCCAATTGTCACTGGGGCAAAAATCTTATTTTGCCTGGAACTACAATTATAAAATATATAGTTTCGACTTTCATACAACTTCAACTTAAGAACAAACCAATGGAACCTATCTTGTAAGGGGACCGCCTGAATATATATATATATATATATATATATATATATATATATATATATATACCAAAAACTAGGAAAACCTATTGACTCCAGTATAAGCCGAGGGTGGGGAATGCATTGGTCACAGCCTCCCAGTATATAGCTAGCCAGCCCCCAGTAGTATATAGCCAGACAGCCCCCTGACCCATGTAGTATACAGCCAGACAGTCCTATGTAGTATACAGCCAGCCTGCCCCATGTAGTATACAGCCAGCCCTCTCTGGTATACAGCCAGCCCAGCCTGCCCCCAGTAGTATACAGCCAGCCCAGCCTTCCCCAAGTAGTATACAGCCAGCCCAGCCTGCCCCCAGTAGTATACAGCCAGCCCAGCCTGCCCCCAGTAGTATACAGCCTGCCCCCAGTAGTATACAGCCACCTCAGCATGCCCCCAGTAGTATACAGCCAGCCCAGCCTGCCCCTAGTAGTATACAGCCAGCCCAGCCTGCCCCCAGTAGTATACCGCCAGCCCAGCCTGCCCCCAGTAGTATACAGCCAGCCCAGCCTTCCCCCAGTAGTATAGCGCCAGCCCAGCCTGCCACCAGTAGTATACAGCCAGACAGCCCCCTGACCCATGTAGTATACAGCCAGACAGTCCTATGTAGTATACAGCCAGCCTGCCCCATGTAGTATACAGCCAGCCCTCTCTAGTATACAGCCAGCCCAGCCTGCCCCCAGTAGTATACAGCCAGCCCAGCCTGCCCCAAGTAGTATACAGCCAGCCCAGCCTGCCCCAAGTAGTATACAGCCAGCCCAGCCTGCCCCCAGTAGTATACAGCCACTCCAGCCTGCCCCCAGTAGTATACAGCCTGCCCCCAGTAGTATACAGCCACCTCAGCATGCCCCCAGTAGTATACAGCCATCCCAGCCTGCCCCTAGTAGTATACAGCCAGCCCAGCCTGCCCCCAGTAGTATACCGCCAGCCCAGCCTGCCCCCAGTAGTATACAGCCAGCCCAGCCTGCCCCCAGTAGTATAGCGCCAGCCCAGTCTGCCACCAGTAGTATACAGCCAGCCCAGCCTGCCCCAAGTAGTAAACAGCCAGCTCTGCCTGCCCCAGTAGTATACAGCCAGCCCAGCCTGCCCCCTGTAGTATACAGCCAGCCCACCATTATAATAAAAACATAAACTTATATACTCACCCTCTGGCGGCCCCGATGTTCGGCGCGGCTCCCCCGATGTCCGCGTGGCTCCACCTCTTTCTGCTTCGCGGCTCCTCTTCAACCTTCCGTCTTCTTTAAAAGCCTGCAGGGAGCGGCCATGTCTTCTTCCGCTGTTGACGCGCACTGGGGTGAGTATATAATTAAATTTTTTTAATTGACTCGTGTATAAGCCCATTTTTTGTGCTGAAAAACTCGGCTTATACACGAGTATATACGGTATATATATATATATGTACATTGCATATAGTGTATGTCCCACAGCCCTCATAGTAATGTCACAATACCAATGTTCTAGAACGATGGTGTCACAATGTCTAGGGGGGATAAAAGTTCTGGTTCCGTCCACACTTAGTGTGGTGATAGAGTTTGTGGAGTTAGGATTTTGCTGATCTGCTAAGCAAAATTGAATACAAAAATATGCCCAAACGTTGCTTTACCATCGAGTCTGATACAGGCAACAGCGACGGCAAAGACCAGGTAAGTGGTGGCCATTATTAATTTTTGTATCGATAATTTCTAGCAAAAAAAGTGCTTTTTTAATCTATTTTACTGTTTATCCATACAATCAGAACACTATTTAAGATCAGATCCAAGGTGACCTGTTAAATCACATATTAGAGCCCATGCTGTGATACAAACTTTAAGTTCTTATTTTTATTCCTTCACAGTTACTGGTTAATAAAAAATGCCGTAGGATTTCTGCGTCCGATATAGAGGACAGCAGCAGTGATGAGACCCTCCATCAGGTGAGCGCTCATTTCTCTCATGTATGGTCTGTATCTCAGGTTTTCTGTGTAGATGGAACATTATGTGTTATATTATTATATTAACCTAAAGGTTTGTTTTTTTATGTTTTGTTCTTCTAGTTTCAGCCACTTCCAAGGTCTCTGAGGAGCCTTGAAGATTATGATGATGGCTCAGGCCCTCATCTGCTCTATATACAGACAGGTATTTCATTATCACTTTTCCCAGTAAAATAAGAAATTAGACTTCTAATTGATTAAAAATCTGAATTCTTTAGAAATAAATGATGATATTTGTCCTATTTTCCAGAGCCAAGTTCTCCCCGGTTTAGTTTCGTGGATATTGAGACAGCAAGGTAATTTATTTCTATATCAACCACGCTTTATAATTCATGTTATCTGCTCACTAGGTGGCAGTATTATATGTTGCTTGTCTTCTTAGTTTGTGTTACATGTTGTATGCTCTTTACATTATTAATGTTTGATTTTCTATAATTCTAGTAACAGGAGATCAGAGCGTCCCACCAATTATGATTTCTTGAAGAATCTGTCTTCTCCAATATCCAAATTCGTGACCAACTTCCGTGGGAACAGACAGGAGCTTACAAGACGTCTGTACAAATTTTATAACAGAACTGTCTTTGAGAACCAGGTATACATTGTAATATAGAGCCCAGTACAGGGTGAAATGAGGACCTAGTGAATGGTGGGCCAATGTTTCCTGTATCTCTGTCATTTCTATATTTTCTCCTTCTGTCCTGTAGCTTCCTGCATCCATGGATATCAGCTGGAATAAAAGGCTGCGAAGAACATCTGGTCGCACCGGATACCAGCTGAATAATGGAGAGCGCGAAGCCTTCATACAGTTATCGGATAAAGTCTGTGATTCTGCCGGTAGGTCTCACATCAGGTAGAAGTTAGAGATTTGCTGTATTCTTCCATGTGTCTTTACAAATGACTATAAGTAACGTCTCCTCTTTCTGCAGAACGACTTCGAGACACTTTGATCCATGAACTGTGTCATGCTGCGTGCTGGATCCTAGATGGAGAAGTGGAGCCTGGCCATGGCTGGCTGTGGGAATCGTACTGCGAGAGAGTGGCACAGATTCTCCCTGATCTTCCACCCATCACAGCGTACCACAACTATAAGATCCACTACACCGTGATCTACCAGTGCACAGCATGCCAAGCCAGGTAACTGCCAACTTTATGCCACCTTATTACATTTACTATAGACATACTGGTGGGCAGTTCTGGGATGGTGTTCATCTATCTCAGGCCTCTGGTGCTATTTTTCGAATGCATATAATGTGTTAGTTACTACTTCCTTTTCTGTCAGTGGTTTCTGCAGTTATACATGTAGTGGATTTATAATTGATTTTGGACATGTTTTTTTAACGATTTGTTTTTTATTTGATCTTTGCCTCTTTAGTTATGGACGATGGACGGCCTCTTTAGACACTGAGAAGTATTGCTGTGGTTACTGTAAGAACCGGCTGGTTCTTATAAACCCCACCTGAAAACCTCCATCAGTGACCATCAGGCTCTACCATCAGCCAGAGCCAAGAAGGCAGCACATGAAGAAGTCATCAAGACCTGTGGTATTTTCCACCAAGACGTCTTCTAATCCATCCTAGGGCAGCACAGAGGCTCAGTGGTTAGCACTGGGGCCTTGCAGCAGCTGGGTCCAGAAAGCTCATGGATAGCGCTGCATGGAGTTTGTATATTCTTCCTGTGTTTGCGTGGGTTTCCTCCGGGCACTCCGGTTTCCTCCCACATCCCAAAAATATACTGATAGGTTAATTGGCTTCCCTCCAAATTGTCCCAAACATTATTGATGGTCATCCCTGCACAACACCAACATCAGCAGCAGGAGATGGATCCATCATAACATAAAAGATACATTTGATTATTTTAAATACATTTGATGATTTCTGTCATTCATTATACAGATCATTCACTGCAATATGTGTCCATAGAGCTATAAGCTAGAAGAGACAAAACTGTTCTTCAGCATCTGAGGTGTTCATTATAAAGGTATCATGTAAAACAAATGTGTTGTACAAGAGCAAGATTTATGACATTTACATCCTCTTTAAATTTAAGTTAAAGTTAAATGCAGGGTTTGTTCGATGTTGCCATGTGAGAAAGAAGAAGTCCACAGCCCAACTTTAAAAATACTGCATCTGTGTAATGGCAGGACTCAGACAAGGACAGTGAGCCCTGACACTGAGACCCCCAATCTGTCCCTACCTACTTATTGGGTCCCCTCTAAACAGAGGAAAATAACTGGGCGACGTTCCCTCCCTGGGTAAGGTGTGAACATGTAACAATACTGACAAAAAAACCACAATAAGGCGAGGTAAACAATTCGAGTCGGCAACAGCTGGGAATATAAATAACCAAAACACAATCCGAATAGACTAGTCAATAAACATGCAAGAATTCTGAAACCAGAAATACAAGAGAGCTAGAAACAAAGCAAGATAGCAGTTTGACCAGCAAGGAGTCAAAGCTAACCTGGACACTTAAGCCCCTTCCACACTGGCATTTTTCACGCGCGAGTTCTGCGCGTGCATTTGACGCGCAGAACTTGCATTGCACTCTGTCCCATTGTATTCAATGGGTCTTTCTTCATTAGCGTTCTTTTTCACGCGCGTGCTTGCGTTCGTTTTCACGCGCGTCAAAATCGCAGCATGCTCTACTTTTGCGAGTCACGCGCGTTTTTCACGCCCCATTCAAGTCTATGGAGATGCATCAAGAACGCATTGCACTCGCAATCATTGCAAGTGCAATGCGAGTGCAATGCGTTTTAAACGTAAGGGTTGCTAGGTGACATGAATAACAGTATTTCCCCTGCTCGCGAACGATCATTTAATTAAAAAAACACAATGAAGAATAGAATAAAAACAGTGAACACAGGATCATTTAAGAGAAAAACACAGTGCAGAACACAGTGCAGAATAGATTACAGATGTTCGGCACATCTGCTTACTTGTCGGGAGATACGCGCGGAACGGTGCGCCCAAAATAGCATGTGAAGAACAATATATATGTGTGAAGAACACATTGCAGATGTATTTTAACATTGCAGATGTATCCCGGGGCAATACAGGGAAAATCGGCGCAAATCGGAAATATTCGGGTAACACGACGGGAAAACTCGAATCGGGCCCTTAGTAAATGACCCCCAGTGTCTCCAAATCCTACCAGCACGGTTAGAGGAGACAGCAGGCACAGACATGACAATCTGTGTATACACACCACAGAGGAGAAATGCAGACATGTAATAAATGTAGCCATTTTGTTGTACCATGAGATCACTTAACGAAAACCACCACAATCAACAATGGAATAATGACAGGGTAAAGATGAAAACTGGTTAGTTTAAAGGAGTGAACACGTGGCGCCTGATGCTAGGTGTAATGGGAAGATTGATGGTGAACTGGTGGAATAGGTTAGTAGTGAATCTGGCGGGCTGCAGTGTCTCCCGTGACCCACAGTAGGACACTGGCGGTGTAGAAAAGTAGGTGCAAAAAACACAGGCATATAGGTGCACGCTTGTTTTTTTACGGATTTCATTTTACATTCTACTTTATTCTGTGGGTTGCTTTAATCATTGAGGGAACCAAATTTATAAGTTTTAATAAATTCAAAAATATGAAAACATTTGTTGGAAAAATATTCTTTGTTTTGCCATTTTCTGATGCTAATAACTTGGTGTTATTTTTTATGATATATTCATTTCTACCATTTTTCGACTGTGTGAACTTTTCAGTCTTGGGTCACAGGCGCACCCATGTGCCTCTCCCTGCCCCTGCAGCTAGGCCGCAGCATCACTCACCTCTCCAGGCTCCAATGGCGTCTCCTGTGGTTTGGCGCACACCTGCTCGGTGAGATTTAAACGCATCACTAACTGGTGCTGCTGGCTGCCTGCCCTAATAAACAGGCTGCCTCTTTCTCTGTTCCTTGACAGATCTTTGTTCCTCATGCCATTGAGAAAGCTTTCCTGTATACTCCTTGCCTATATTTAGATTTCCTGTCACCCCAGTTCCTTTTCTGACTATGTTCATCTGCTGCCTGTCCTAACCTCTTGTTTTGCCTTTCACCTTGATCCTGTGCTGCCTGTCTGTGCTACCTACTTCGCCTTGATCTAGCGGCACCACGACGCAACAAGTCCAACCTGCTTTGCAGCGGGCTCTGGTGAATACCAGGTGCCACTTAGACTCCCAGGTGTCGGCTTATGTCATCGTCCGAGGTGGTTCAGTGGATCCACAACTCACTGAATCCTGACAGTTAGATCAGGCCATGGATCCCACCAAGGTTCCGCAGTCCCAGCAGATTGCTGTGCAAGGCCTGCAACTTGATCAGCTGACCTCCGTCTTGCAGAAATTCTTGGCTACCCAGCGGCGCCCAGTTCCCACGGTATCTCCCGCTATGGCAGCTACATTAACCACTGCTAAACCCAGACTGCGACTATCCATGACTTCTAAATATGACAGAGATGCCAATTAATGCAGGGAAATCTTCACTCAGTGTTCCTTGCACATGGAACTGATGTCTTCACGGTTCACCACAGAATGGTCCAAGGTGGCGTTTGTGGTCAGCCTTCTCTCTGGGAAAGCCCTGGCATGGGCCACCCCTCTATGGCACAGGACTGACCCGGTCACAGCTAATATCACCGTATTCCTTGCAGAAATCCGGTCCGCCTTTGAACTTGCGCCAAGGGGACTTTTCTCTTGGTGACTATGCTTGCAGTTCCGCACTCTTGCTTCCATACTCTCCTGGAATGAAGCGGCCTTGATCGATACCTTTAAAAAAGGGATGTCTGATCAGAGGCCCTGTTTGCACAGGACCTGCAGTCTTCCCTAAGCTCCCTGATTTTTCTGGACACCCGGATTGACATCCGCTTCTTTGAACGCTTCGAAGAACAGCTAGCTGAACTAGTGCAAGCCAGGCTCCGATGACCTTGTTTGGCTCCAGTCTTCCAAAGGCCCCCTCTGCTGCCCTCTGGGTCTGTTACCGAGGAGCCCATGCAGGTGGATAAAACCTGGCTAACACCCCAAGAGTGCTCCAGACAAAGACAGGGCAAGCTCTGCATCTATTGTTCCAGCCGGGAACACTTTCTCCAGACTTGTCCAGTTCTGCCTCAGAATCCAGGAAAACGCACGCACCTTGGGTTCTTGGGAGAAGCGCCCCTAGTTGAGAGAGCAAACCTTGACCAAGTTCTATTCCAGAAAGAGAGACTGTCCTTCTATGTGCTTCCCTGTTCCACATCCTCTGTTTTATCGGGCCTTCCATGGTTGCCTGGGCACATCACCCCCGCAGATTTGAGTTTACCCACTCTCCATGCACGAAATCAAAGCCATGTCGGCCTACCTCAAGGAGAATTAACACAAGGGATTTATCTGCAAGTATTCTTCTTCTGCTGGTCCTGGTTTCTTCTTTGTGTCCCAGAAAGACGGTTCTCTCTGTCCCTGCATTGACGATCATGGTCTTAATAAAGTTACGGTGAAGAACCGGTACCCGCTACCCCTGATCACGGAACTATTTAACCACCTGGTCTTCATGAAATTGGATCTTCAGGAGTCATATAATCTTATCCATATCCGTGAGTGTGACGAGTGGAAGATGGCCTTTAACACTCGGGATGGTCACTTTGAGTACCTGGTCATGCCCTTTAGACTGTGCAATACATCTTCGGTATTTCAAGAATATGCCTATATGCCAAAATGCTGAAGTGCCAGTTCCATCAGAAGAGTCTTCCTTGGATATATAATCTCTGACAGGGGTCTATAGCTGGATCCTACCAAGTTCTATGCGGTACATTAGCCACACCCAGCACCTATTTGTGCGATACAGAGATTTCTGGGCTTCGCTAATTATTACCAGAAATTTATTCCCCATTTCTGCTCGGAACCTCCTTGGCATGTCATTCCTCCTGAACGAATGGTTGTTGCCACTCCAGTGGACCTTTTGGCAGCTTCCTTTTGGCAAGACCTACGTCCGACCTGGTCAAGGATGTACGGGATTTTGTGGGCTCCTGCACTTCCTGTGCCCGAAACAAGCTATATCATCTCAAACCAGCTGGTCTTCTCCTGCAGTTACGGATACCCAGCTGCCCGTGGACTTGGGACATAGATCTTCCACCTTCCTCTGGTAATGCCGTCATCTGGGTGGTAACAGATTGGTTCTCCAAGATGTCCCATTTTGCCTCTGCCAGATCTGCCATCGGCCCCTTTGCCTTGCCAACTTGTTCTTCATCCACATCTGCCGACTACATGGACTTCCTCTGCACATCATCTGAAGGGGTCCAGTTACTTTCCACATTTATGGCGTTCTTTGTGCAATCAATTACAAATTGAATTGGATTCCTCATCTGCATATCATCCGCAGTCTAATGTACAAGTGGAGAGAGTAAATCAGACCTTGGGTTGCTATCTACTTCACTTTGTCTCTGCTCAACAAGACAACTGGTCTTCCCTCTTATCTTGGGCAGAATTCTCATATAACTCCTTGGACTCTGAATCTGCCGGGGCTGTCCCCTTCTTTATTGTCTATCGACGACTGCCACGCCCACCTCTCCCTCTGTCTGTTCCTTTGGAAGATCCTGCAGTGGAAGAATTGTTTCAAGATCTTAAATCCATCTGGGAGCAAACCCATCGGACTTTGGGTTGTCTGACGTACAAAATCCAAGCCGATAAGAAGTGAGAAAGTGTGGCTGTCTTCCAGATACGTCCGGCTGAAGATTCCCAGGTACAAGCTTGGTCCTCGTTTCTTGGGTCCATTGAAGGTGCTGAGGCGTATCAATCCCATGGCCTATAAACTGTAACTCCCACCAGGTATACCAAACTCCTTCTATGTCTCTCTTCTGAAGCCAATCATTCTAAACCACTTCTCCCGGCAAGTTCCTCCTCCTGATTCTGAGGTTGATTCTTTTGAGATAAAAGAAGTTCTGGACTTGACGGTGAGAGGTATGTGGTACTTCTTTGTTGACTGGAAGGGGTTCGGGCCTGAGGAGAGGTCTTTGGAGCCTGAGGACAACATCCTGGACCATAATCTTCTTCAGAGGTTCCTTAAAACCAAGAAGAGGGGGAGGCCGAAGGGGAAGGGTACTGTCATGAGTTCCCTTGCGACCCATATCTCGGGTCACAGGTGCACCCATGTGCCTCTCTGTGCCCCTACAGCCCGGTAAGATTTAAAGGGCCAGCACACCGTTAATTGCTCCTGCTCCTGGACGCCTGCCCATATAAATGGACTGCCTCTTCCTCGGCCCCCTGTAGGTCTTTAAGCCTCGTGCCATTGTGAAAGCTTCCCTATATGCTCATCGAGAAATCTTTCCTATATGCTCCTTGTATTGAAAATTTCTGTTGGGACCCTGTTTCCGTTCCTGACTACATTCATCTGCCACCTGCCCTGACCTCTTGCGTTGACTTTGATCTTGATCCTCCGCTGCCTGTCTCAACCTTCTACCTGTCCCCGAATACGATTCTGCCTCACGACTCTATACCTCGCCATCGCTACGAACAAAGTCATACCTGTGGACCGACTCGGTGGTACCACACCGGAGCAAGGAAACCGGTTGCCACTTAGTTTCTGCTCCCAGGTGCTGGCTTACGTCATCGTCCACTGTGGTTCAGTGGGTCCACTACCCCTGAATCTTGACATTAATCACTTTTTTAGAAAAAAATTTTGCATTGCAAAATGTTCATGTACACTGCCTCTATTCATCTCACTGATCCTGTCATCGCCAAGACACTGGTGTTTGAGGCTGCTGCTTTATAACATCAAAAGCTGCTTTTGAGACTAAATGTTATAAACATGAAAATCGGGTAAGAATTGTACATTTCTCCTTTAAACCCTTGTAAGAGATATCATATTTCTCTCCAGACCCCAACTTGTTCACCTAGACGCCATGTTTTTCACTGTCAGCCATCTCATGATTCAGACACTATTTTGTGTAATCTGTTTAGAGATAGTATTTTTCACTGGCTCTTGTCTTTCTCTGCAGCTCCTGCCTGAAGGTCATGTTTTGATAAGACCCTGTTTCCCTGGAGTCTAAGATTTCTAGAAGAAATGATACATAGAGTTCATCAAGATTATTTTGGGGAAAAGCAGCTTAAGGGTGTTTCTGAGAGTTGTGCAAAATATATTCAAGCCAACCTATAGCATTTCAGTATTTTATCACCTTTTCACGCCCTATTCAAAGGATTTCTGTTTTCTATATACACGACAGCGTACCCTAAATAGAGTGTGATTTTGAGTGCAGCTTATGACCAGGTATCTGTGTCTTTCTGAGCTTCATCCCAGTACCAGCAGCAATCTTATCCTTCCCTGTAACGATAAATCTGGAGGTCACCTTAAAACTGTAGAAGGGTTGTTGGAGCCTTGGATAAAAATCTGTCACAGATATGGCGCTACTAAAAGTGGATATTTGACCATTCAGGTCACCTCCTCTGGACCGGCCAGTGATCAGAATTGACAAAGAGCACTGTAAGATAAGCCTACATTTTATTGGCTACCTTGACTGTCACTTCCGGTACACTGACCCGATGGATTGGGTAAGGTCAATTCCTTGTGTAATATTATGTACTCTGCCTTTAAATGTCCATATATAACAGTGCTCTCACTATAATTGTGGCAAAGAACCACAAGGTGATCGGACAGTGACTGACAGTCTGTAATGTATGTTGAAGCTGTGAGACAGGAAGGAGGAAGTAACCCTTAGCTGTCCACAGTGCCAGAGTGGGAGGTATTCTGTTGGTGATTGTCAGATTATCATAGTGTCTCAAATACTGTTTGACAGGTTGTCAATAAGGGTTGCCCATAGGGATATAGAGCTCAGAAATTTGTGCACGTACAATGGAGACCTGCCCTGGCAAGGTGTGCGTTCCACTCCCTTCTGAATGGCCTTGTGGGGCGGCAAGTACCTGGTGATATAGAGTAGGGTCTGACGGACATTGGGGCAGATTTAATTACCCGTTCCATCCGCGATCCAGCGGCGCGTTCTCTGCGGTGGATTCAGGTCTTCCGGCAATTCACTAAGGCAGTTCCTCCGACGTCCACCAGGAGTCAATGCCGCGCTGAAGTCCGCCGAGGCTCACTGGAGTTCACGATCCTATTCTTGGTGAAGGTAAGCGCACGTCCAGCAACAAAAAAAAATCGGTGTAAATTGGAAATATTCGGGTAACATGTCGGGAAACCGCGAATCGGGACCTTAGTAAATGACCCCTATTGACTTGGTGTAGAGTCAGTCTGAAGGACAGCAACTTGGTATAGACTCCTCTGTGAAAGTCTCAGGTGTCTACTTTTCTTGGGGGTCAGTAAAAGGAGATGTCGGCATCCTCTGGGTCTGTGGGGACAGGTTCCTTTGGCAGTTGTATATTGGGCAGTTGTATGATGGGTAGTGGACAGAGTAAATTGAGCCAAGGGCAATGCAGACCCAGGAAGGCGACTCAGTTTGTATCTCACATGAAAGATACACAGGCAAAGGGTTTTACTACTTTTGGAGCTTGAAGAGGGAGATAGGGGCGGAGCTGTGGAATTGTTTTCTAATTGGAATATTGGTATGTCTATCTTATCTCAGAGCACGGACAAGTGCAGTCTTGGAGTATAGAGGAATGAAGTGTGCCTTGCTTATGCCACCTAATGTCACTCTAAGATGGTGTAGATGTTTCCCCTATCCTCCACGTTGAACTTAAGAACAGAGTTAGACTCTAAGCAAAGAAAAGCCCCCAACCCTATGACAGAGCCTATGACTTGTGTTTCCTTTTTTTATCAACACCAACACCTTGTTTAAATGTACCTGGCAAGACCTGGAGACTTTGAGTAGCATGTGTTTTTTTCTCTGGGGGATGTGGGACCTAGTCAAAGGGCAAACCCCATATTAGGTAAAGCAGAGACCTAAACAGTCAGTGGAAGAATTCTACTGAGAACTGTTTATTGCTTTTGGACACATGGGATCACCTGACTAACATGTAATGTACTTTGCCAGGTTGTTACCAAAGTTGCATAACAGACTGTACACCAGTCTAGAAGAGAAATCTCTAGAGGTACCAACAAGACTGTTACAGAAAGCCAGGGGGAACAGAGACAAACCACTGCCAAAGTGAGACTGACAGAAGTTACAGAAGCCCCAGCAGCCAGACTCAAGGGGGCTTGCTTCAACTGCGGGGAGGAGGGACACTACCAAAGTGACTGAATTTACTGCCCACACTCTAGGAAACAAAGACGTCCCGAACAGGGAGGAAAAAATTGATGTGAGACTCAGTAATAATTTATCTGTTCCCGGTCAAGACAAAGATCCAGAAAAACCAGCCGGATACATGTATGATGGTCCATGACCTAATGGCCATCAACAAGTGCACTGAGGCAATCACTGCGGTGGTTCCTAACCCACACACGCTTCTAGCAGCTGTGCCTGAGAATGCCACATTCTTCATTGTTATTGATTTAGCTTTCTTCTCTGTACCCCTCCATGAAAATTGTCAGTACCTGTTTGCCTTTACCAACTTAGTCTTCCAGCATACCTGCTGCAGACTCCCACAAGGGGGGCAAAACTCCCCCAACCCCAGTACTCCACGGCCTTCGAAGAAGTACTGGCATATTGGTTCCCCCCTCACTTGATGTTGTTCTTTTACAGTATGTGTATGGCCTACTGTTGTCTGCCCCTACTTTACAGGTTTGCCAGGATGCATCTATTGACCTTATGTGTTTTCTATTGGAAGGTTTGCAAAGCTTCCAGGGACAAACCCAAGTACTGCCAGGAGAAGGTGGTCTTCCTAGGCCACTGATTCTCAGCCATGGACAGACACCTCACAGAGGAAAGAAAGCTGGCAGTATAGAAAAGTGCCCCCTGCCCTGAGGCCCTAAGCCTCTTCACATGTTTCTAGACCTGGCCAACTACTGCAGGTCTAGGATAAGGTCTTCCTGCAGCCTGATGCAGCGCCTTTATGGCTACATTGTCTCTTCCCTATTTGCCCTCAGTCAAGAGGCAATTGATACATTCCACAGCCTTAAGCTGGCAATACTGCTCTGCCCCGGCCCTAGGCACACCCCACTACACCAAACCTTTTGCTTTGTTGTGCACTGCGTATCTAGGAGTGCACTGCGTATCTTGTGCACTGCGTGCTTATCCTAGATGTTGAGGTTTTTGTGTAGATATGACCGATTTGGCGAGCTCTGTGCAGCTCTGTGTGTGCCATATAAATAACGGAATTATTATTCTTATTATTAAATGTCTCCAGGTCTACAGGAGAAGACGGACGGTTCTACACTGGATATGCAATGGTCAGTGGCACACATGAGGTAGTAAAAGCAGAACCACTCTCTCCACACAGGTCAGTGCAGGAGGCGTATTGGACAGCACTCAAGGCAGCACTACAGCTGGCGGAAGGTAAAAGGGCAAACATCTATACCGACTCTATACACTGCTATGATCCCATATGAAAGGCTAGAGATGTCCTCACTACGGCAGGTACCACTTTAAAGCATGGCACACTGATTAAAGAGCTCATGGATGTTCTCTTACTTCCACAAGCGATAATAAAAAAAAAAGTAAAAGCACACACAAAATTGGTAACCCCACAAGCCACGGGCAATGATGTGGCTGACAGGGCTGCAAAGGCAGCCGCACAGATGGAACCCAGACACTGTCTGTTAGTCTCAACGGTGAGTACTGAGCCTGAAAAGTTTAATCCACAGGGGTTCCAGTCCCTGGTGGCCCGAGTTTCATCAGAAGAGAAGTGTGGAGGAAAGCTGATTTGCCTATTTTGCCCAGAGCCATTTATCCGGTAGTAAGTCAAATAGCATAAGGATACACATACACATCCAAAATGCCAGTGGTTTCCTCTGGACATTACTACCCCTGTCACTAGACTAGTGGAAGCCTGTCTATGCCCGCCACAAACCAAGTAAAGTCGTAAAGACCCCACAGAAGGTGACACCCAAGCCGTTGTATCCCTTAAAGTGACTGCAGATGGATTTTATCCAGCTACCAAAAAGTGGTACGTAGGAATACGTGCTTGTGTGCATTGATCTCTTTCCAGGGTGGCCAGAAGCTTTTCCCATGACCAAGACTACTGCCAGAGCTGCAGCCAAGAAGTTGGTGAGTGAGATTTTCTGCAGGTTTGGACTCCAAGAGATCATAGAGTCCAATAGTGGAACCCACTTCACTGGACAGGTACTTACTGAAACCCCTTCCCTCTAGGCACTCTTAAGTTAAAGTTCCAGAAGGCCATGAAAAAACAGGGAAACCATGGCCAAGTGCCTTCCTGCTGCCCTCTATTCAGTTAGGACCACCCTCAATAGAAAGTAAGGAATGTTCCCCTTTGAGGTACTTTTTGAGTGTGCACCCGGACTAGGCTTCTACTTCCCACAGACCCTATAGTTGATGTCATAAACAAAAAACAATAAGTCATACATTAATTAGTACTCTAGGTAATCTGACAGTAGTTTATACCAGAAAATCCAAAAACCTCTTTAAGAAATCTCAAGAAATACCAAAAAAAAAGAAGTAAAGAGGAAGAAAACAAGGCTACACAATAATTAATGAAAAATAGTCATCTTTATTACACATAGAAAGCATAAAAATATATATATATATAAAATATGAGTGCATCACAGGGCGAAATACACAATGCACGACAGGTAATAGGTCCTAAATAAGTAAAGTATAAAGAGAGTAATACAGATAATAGATATTACAAAATGACAGGGAAAGATATAATATGACAATAGGTAGCAAAACATAAGAGCTAGTATACATACACATGCTAAACAAGCAGTAAAGTAGGAAGTGTGCAATAGCTACCAAACAATATACGCCCTGAATCACAGAAGAGCAGCACAGCCAGTGATGAACAAATAAGCCCCAGAAGGTGTCGAAAATAAAATGGCGCTAAGGTGACAGGAAGAAGGACAAACTATTACCTGGTGTGCAACCCCGACGCATGTTTCAACCGCAGCAGGTCTTCCCTCCTGGGTGTAGAACAGGCACTCTACAGTCATGGCCAAAAGTTTTGAGAATGACACAAATATTATATTTTCACATGATCTGTTGCCCTCTGGTTTTTATGTGTGTTTTTCAGATGTTTTTATCACATACAGTAATACAAGTGCAATCATATTATGTAACAAAAGCTTTTATTGGCAGTTAGAATGAGTAAATGCAGCAAGTCAATATTTGCAGTGTTGACCTTTCTTCTTCAGGACCTCTGCAATTCTCCCTGGCAGCTCTCAATCAACTTCTGGACCAAATCCTGACTGGTAGCGGTCCATTCTTGTACAATCAATGCTTGCATTTTGTCACAATTTGTTGGTTTTTGTTTGTCCACCCGTCTCTCGATGATGATTGATCACAAGTTCTCAATGGGATTAAGATCTGGGAGTTTCCAGGCCATGGACCCAAAATCTCTATGTTTTGTTCCCTGAGCCATTTAGTTATCACCTTTGCTTTATGGCAAGGTGCTCCATCATGCTGGAAAAGACATTGTTGATCACCAAAATGCTCATGGACGGTTGGGAGAAGTTGCTCTTGGAGGACATTCTGGTACCATTCTTTATTCATGGATGTGTTTTTAGGCAAGACTGTGAGAGAGCCGATTCCCTTGGCTGAGAAGCAACCCCACACATGAATGGTTGCAGGATGCTTTACAGTTGGCATGAGGCAAGATTGGCAAGCTCTGCACTGCTGGTAGCCCGATCCTGAAGTTGAAACACTTCCTGAGACAGTCCTGGCGCTTGCTGGTCCTTCTTGGGCACCCTGGAGCCTTTTTGGCAACAATGGAACCTCTCTCCTTGAACTCCTTGATGATGCAATAGATTGTTGACTGAGGTGCAATCTTTCTAGCTGCGATACTGTTCCCTGTTAGGCCAGTTTTGTGCAATGATGACTGCACCTGTTTCTTTAGAGATAACCAAGGTTAACAGAAGAGAAACAATGATGCCAAGCACCAGCCTCCTTTAAAGTGTCCAGTGGTGTGACACTTACTTAATCATGACAGATTGATCTCCAGCCCTGTCCTCATCGATACCCACACCTGTGTTACTGGAGCAATCACTGAAACAATCTTAGCTGCTCCTTTTAAGGCAGTCCTGTGTTTTGGGGGAAAAAGTTCATTTTCTAGGCAAATATTGACTTTGCAATTAATTGCTGTTAAGCTGATCACGCTTTATAACATTCTGGAGTAAATGCAAATTGCCATTATAAAATCTGATGCAGTAGACTCTGGTGGTAGGGTTGTGAGATTAAACGGCACTCTTAAGTTAAAGATCCAGAAGGCCATGGAAGAAACAGGGAAACCATGGCCAAGTGCCTTCCTGCTGCCCTCTATTCAGTTAGGACCACCATCAACAGAAAGACAGGAATGTTCCCCTTTGAGGTACTTTTTGAGTGTGCACCCGGACTAGGCTTCTACTTCCCACAGACCCTATAGTTAAGGTCAAGCTTGTCTCGAGGCTGGGAAGGTGAGTGTGCTGTGATAAAATGTGTGCATCCCTTCCTCGTCATCTCCAAGGATAAATTTGATCAGGCACACAAAGAAAAAGTAGACCTCCAGAATCCCTTGGTATTCTCTAAGAGAGAGAATGTAACCAACAGAGATTTGTGAATTATATCCGAGATGCTTTTGGAGGCGTAGCTGAACAGCTGGATGCAACCCCCATCATGGCGTTCCAGAACCGTATGGCTTTGGATATGATCCTTGCTGAGAAAGGAGGAGTCTGTAAGATGGGTGGGAGCAGCTTGTTGCAAGTACATCCTGAATGACACCGCCCCAAAGAAACTGGAGTAGACACTTCACTCTTCACTTTGTGTCCACCATGCCCCAGATGGATGGGCGTTTGGCAGTAAGAACCACGACAGGAGAAGTACCCGGAGTGGAGGATGATTGAAGAACCAGCCAGATTACAAACCTGTAAACTAGTATGCAGACCTGTAGCCCTAGAGTAACTGGCCTCTGGGGAATCTGGTGAAGCCTTAAAAAGTCCAGCAGGTGAGTATTTAGCCCACCAGAAGGTACCTAGAGTTTGAGGAGGTTTCTTGAGGAGGTTACAGGTCATGCAATACTCAAAAGGGTGGAAAGGTGAGAGATATCATATGCCATATGCCATCTTGTTCACTGTCAACCATTTCATGATTCAGACACCATTTTGTGTAATCTGTTTAGAGATAGTATTTGTCGCTGACTCCACGGTACATTGAATGATTAGACCCTGTTTCCCTTGAATCTAGGATTTCTAGAAGAAATGATACATAGAGTTCATCAATTTTATTTTCAGTATTTTATCGCCTTTTCACATCCTATGCAAAGGATTTTTCTATATACACACTATGCACCATAAATAAAGTGTGATTTTGAGTGCAGCTTATGACCAGGTGTTTGTGTCTTTCTGTGCTTCATCCCGATACTGGCAGTCATCTTATCTTCCCCAATAATGATTTATTTGGAGATCACTTTACATATGTAGAAGTGTTGTTGGAGCCCTAAATAAAAATCTCTAACACCCTTAACAATCAGGCCCCTTTTGGTTATTGCATTTTCATTTTTCACTGCCCACCTTCGCAAATCCCTCACTTTTTTATTTTTCCATATGAGGACTTGTATGAAGACTTGTTTTCTGCATAACAAATTGCACTTTATAGTGACGATATTTAATATCCCATGCGGTGTACTGGTAAGCGAGAAAAAAGGTTGTGAAATTGGAGAAAAAATGGCTTGGATCCTACAGCTTTCATTGAGCGCTCCAAATGACATGTCTGCTTTATTCTCCTGTTCGATAAGATCACAGGGATACCCTGCTCCTTGCATTTCAGCCCGGTCCAGCAAGGGTTACTAGCCTGATGGACAGTTCCCCCAGTGTGCTACTGGAGGCGTGTCCGGGATCGGCCTTATATATCTGCCCATTCCCATCAGACCTTGCTGGTTATTTTAGTCTTGTCTTACCTGTGTATCTAGTTCCGTTTTACCTGTCTCCGTTTGTCTGCCTGTATCTTGACCTGACCTGTATATAACCCGTTTGATCTTGACCTGACCTTTATATAATCTGCTTGATCTTGATCTTGACCTGACCTGTACCTGTATCTTTACCTGACTTGTGATTATCTGCCTGTAGACCTGTATAAATCTGTTGTTTTGTCCCTGTCTCAGTCCTGTGTTTGTATTCTGTGTACCAGTGTGAACACTGGTCTATTCCTGTATTCCGGTTACCTGTTCAGTCCTGTGTTGGTTTCTGTGCACCAGTGTGAACACGGGTCTATACCTGTCCGCTCCACCATCCAGCAGCTGCCAGACGAAGTAAGTTTCCCCTGTCATGTTGTAGGGTCGCTCAGGGACCGTCAGTTAGGTTCCTGATAGTGGTTTCGCCCTTATCAGGGTGGCTCATCTGCCTTAGGCAGGGCCTTAGCCCGCAGGGACGTCGCAGGGTGAGATCGCCACCACTTACCCAGTCTGACAGCTAATGCTAAGCCTGGTTGTGGTTGCGCGGTTGCTGGACAGGTACTGACAGTCACACGCCAGTAAGGAATTAAAAAAAGCCACAAAATGACTTTGCTAGCCCCAAAAATAAAAATGGATATGACTTCATAGGCTGCTACAGTACACGGTATGACCCCTTGGGTGAGGATCTTTTAGAGATATCTTTTAGGACTGGGACTTTTTATGGAAATGACCACCAGGACTTGGGTTTTTTTATGGATATGGCCAGCATATAGATATAGTGTGTGTGTATATATATATATATATATATATATATATATATATATATATATATATATACACACTCACCGGCCACTTTATTAGGTACACCATGGTAGTAAAGGGTTGGACCCCCTTTTGCCTTCAGAACTGCCTCAATTCTTCGTGGCATAGATTCAACAAGGTGCTGGAAGCATTCCTCAGAGATTTTGGTCCATATTGACATGATGGCATCACACAGTTGCCGCAGATTTGTCGGCTGCACATCCATGATGCGAATCTCCCGTTCCACCACATCCCAAAGATGCTCTATTGCAGTGATGGCGAACCTTTTGGAGACAGAGTGCCCAAGCTACAACCAAAATCTACTTGTATGTCGTGAAGTGCCAACATGACAATTTCAGCAGTAACTTATTGATTCCTGCTGAATCACAGGTTTTAATCGTATTGGTTTCCTGAGTTAACCAATACAATAGAAAGATGGAGAAATTTGGATTGTAGCTTTCCTCCAGGGTCCCCTGAAGAGGAAGAATCAGGGGACACAGAGCAGGAGCTCAAATGACAATCCATCTCTATCCAGCCCTTCCTGTTGCTCCTGTAGTCCTGGCAGCCAAGGATGTTGCTTTAAAATAGCACTGAGCTTGGCACGTCCTGGGCGGTATTGGATCACAGGAGAAAGCCTTGAGTCCTAGCTGGCAAACTCTGTGTTGGGGTGAAGGCCTGGGTGCCCACAGAAAGGGCTCCGAGTGCCACCTCTGGCACCCGTGCCATAGGTTCGCCACCACTGCTCTATTGGATTGAGGTCTGGTGACTGTGGAGGCCATTTGAGTACAGTGAACTCATTGTCGTGTTCAAGAAACCAGTCTGAGATGATTCCAGCTTTATGACATGGCGCATTATCCTGCTGAAAGTAGCCATCAGATGTTGGGTACAATGTGGTCATAAAGGGATGGACATGGTCAGCAACAATACTCAGGTAGGCTGTGGCGTTGCAACGATGCTCAATTGGTACCAAGGGGCCCAAAGAGTGCCAAGAAAATATTCCCCACACCATGACACCACCACCACCAGCCTGAACCGTTGATACAAGGCAGGATGGATCCATGCTTTCATGTTGTTGACGCCAAATTCTGACCCTACCATCCGAATGTCGCAGCAGAAATCGAAACTCATCAGACCAGGCAATGTTTTTCCAATCTTCTACTGTCCAATTTCGATGAGCTTGTGCAAATTGTAGCCTCAGTTCCCTGTTCTTAGCTGAAAGGAGTGGCACCCGGTGTGGTCTTCTGCTGCTGTAGTCCATCTGCCTCAAAGTTCAACGTACTGTGCATTCAGAGATGCTCTTCTGCCTACCTTGGTTGTAACGGGTGGCAATTTGAGTCACTGTTGCCTTTCTATCAGCTCGAACCAGTCTGCCCATTCTCCTCTGGCATCAACAAGGCATTTCCGCCCACAGAACTGCCGCTCACTGGATGTTTTTTCTTTTTTGGACCATTCTCTGTAAACCCTAGAGATGGTTGTGCGTGAAAATCCCAGTAGATCAGCAGTTTCTGAAATACTCAGACCAGCCCTTCTGGCACCAACAACCATGCCACGTTCAAAGGCACTCAAATCACCTTTCTTCCCCGTACTGATGCTCGGTTTGAACTGCAGGAGATTGTCTTGACCATGTCTACATGCCTAAATGCACTGAGTTGCCGCCATGTGATTGGGTGATTAGAAATTAAGTGTTAACGAGCAGTTGGACAGGTGTACCTAATAAAGTGGCCGGTGAGTGTGTGTATATATATATATATATATATATATATATATATATATATACAGTAATGTGAAGAAGCACTTCATATCCAAGCAGGTAAAAGTGAAGAAGAGTTTATTCTAAAACTGGCAATGTTTCGGTGTGTTGCCACCTTTCTCTAGCAATGTGAACAGGTTTTAATTGCAAATGTAGGAGTGTCTTATCTTTAACTCTTAATGAGCCATGATCACAAATTCATTTTAAAAGCTATTGGAAAATACAATTTATACAATAATGAAAACTTCATGATATGTGCCAAGTAAATATAAAGTGCAAGTGCTACATGTAATACAAAAAGGATTTGCTGAAAGCCATGAATACAATTATAAAACACAGAGGGGGTCATTTACTAAGGGCCCGATTCGCGTTTTCCCGACGTGTTACCCGAATATTTCCGTTTTGCGCCGATTGTACCTGAATTGCCCCGGGTTTCTGGCGCACGCGATCGGAATTTGGCGCATCGGCGCCGGCATGCGCGCGACGGAAATCGGGGGGCGTGGCCGAACGAAAACCCGACGTATTCGGAAAAAACCGCCGCATTTAAAAAAAAAAAATGGGTCGCGAAAATTTCAATCACCTTCATCCTGGGTAGGCCGTTGTGTATTTCGAGGCATTCCAGCGGACTTCAGCGCAGCAGCGCCACCTGGTGGACGGCGGAGGAACTGCATTGATGAATCCCGGCCGGACCCGAATCCAGCGCAGAGAACGCGCCGCTGGATCGCGAACGGACCAGGTAAGTAAATGTGCCCCAGAGTCACATGACCTAGTTGAGAATCAGGTGGTGCATAAACAAGTGATCGGTACCTGACGTCTCAATGTTTATATCAACATAAATATTCAGAATGTAAGAATCGTGTAGACTGTGCATGACCGGGAACAGTGTTTTGCGCACATGCATTCTCCGAGTGAGATTGCAGCAGCCATTAGGAGTGAGGGCAGGCCACGCTGTCATAGGCATATAGCTGTATGCAGCAAAATGGTGACAAAACAGACCGACTATACAGTCTTATTGCATGAAAACTACAGCATTAACGGGTCAGTATAGTATTGAAAGGTAATAATCATAGTGAAAGGGAACCTACCATCCAGTATGGTTTACACCAGGGGTACCCAAACTGCGGCCCGTGGACGGTTTTGATCCGGCCCCGACACTTGGCATGCCGGCGTCGGGCCCCCGCGGCCTTCGACAGTCAGGCAGGAGCCTTCATCCAGACAGGAAGCTCCTGCCCGTCACTGTATAGTGCTCGATGTGTCCGGAAACGACCGCTCGAGCACTATTACTAGAGCAATGTGGCCAGAAGACAACCCCGACGCACATCGCTCCACGAACTAGGATGCGCGGCCGTGCGAGAGACTTAAACTGGAGACTTAGGTGAGTACAGGGTTTTTATTGTTTATTAAAAAGGGCAGTAAAAAGATTGTGGCGGCTGGGGGCCCAATATATGAATTAATTAATCACGAGGGGCAGCATAGAAAAATAATTAATTATGAAGGAAAGCATAGGAAATAATTAATTATGAGGGGAAGTATAGGAAATAATTAATGGTGGGGGGCAGCATATGAAATAATTAATGGTGGGGGCAGCATATGAAATAATTAATGGTTGGGGCAGCATATGAAATAATTCATTGTGCGGGGCAGCATAGGAAATAATCAATTATGAGGGGCAGCATAGAAAATAATTAATTATGCGGGGTAGTATAGGAAATAATTAATGGTAGGGGGCAGCAAAGGAAATAATTAATGGTAGGGGGCAGCATAGGAATAATTAATGGTGGGGAACAGTATAGGAAATAATTAATGGTGGAGGTGCAGCATAGGAAATAATTAATGGTGGGGAGCAGCATATGAAATAATTAACGGTGGGTGGTGCATATGAAATAAATAATGGTGGAGGGGCAGCATATGAAATAATTAATGGTGGGGGCAGCATATGAAATAATTAATGGCGGGGGGCAGAATATGAAATAATTAATAGAGGGGAGTAGCAATAGAAATAATTAATGGTGGGGGCAACATAGGAAATAATTAATGATAGGCAGCATATGAAATAATTAATGGTGGGGAGTAGCATATGAAATAATTAACGGTGGGGTGCAGCATATGAAATAATTAATGGTGGGGGGCAGCATAGGAAATAATTAATGGTGGAGGGGGGGCAGCATAGGAAATAACTAATGATGGGGGGGGCAGCATAGGAAATAATTAATGGTGGGGGTATAGGAAATAATTAATTATGAGGGGCAGTCTAGTAATTAATGGGGGGAGGCATATTCAATAATTAATGGAGAGGGGTCCCAGTATATTTAATAATTACTCGGCCCAATTAATTAATTAATTGGGACAATATATAAAATAGTTCACAAGGGGGTGCAGTATATTAAATAATTAATTGGGGGGGGGGCAGTGTTTAGGATGCGGGCACATTTACGGCTATTTATTTTTAAACTTTAGTCCGGCCCTCCAACGGTCTGAGAGGGACCGTGAATGGCCCCCAGTCTACACTGACTCTGAAGCGGACCTTAGGTTCACCAGTGTCAGACGCGTGGTGTGCTAAAGGTACAACACTCGCCCCAATAAGAATAATAAGTTGCAAGCAAAGGCATCCACATCGACCTCCTGTATATACGGTATTGTGGATCCTCTATGTCAGTGGTGGCGAACCTATGGCACGCGTGCCAGAGGCGGCACTCTGAGCCCTTTCTGTGGGCACCCAGGCCATCGCCCCAGCACACCAGACAGGACTCAAAGAATTTTCCTGCAGTTCCAAGCAACTGGGAAGCAAAGATGCTGCTTTCAGTGATATTTTAAAGTGACTTACTTGGCAACTTAGGAAGAGGGAGAATGTGTAGACGGGGTCTAATTATCTTTGGAGGACCTTCTGCTTGCCCCACTATTCTATGTGTACGGAGGGACACTGGAAAGAAGCTACAATGATGCAAATTTTCCCTCCTTCTTTCTACTGTGTTGCTGTCCTCAGGAGACCAATATGATTGAACGTTGTTGAAGAACCGGGAGCAATAAGTTACTGCTTTAATTTTTGGTTGACACCTCGCGATAAATGAGGGTTTGGGGTTGCAGTTTTGGCACTCGGCTGCTAAAAGGTTCGCCATCACTGCTCTATGTAAAGAGAATGGCAATAATAACCCATAGCTTGGGAAAAGACCCAACACTGCATATAAAGAAAAGTCATGAATTAAGCCCAAACTCAAAAAAAGGCAACTGTATTGTGTTAAAAAATCAGAGACATCAGTTTCTTCAGTGATGGTGACAGTTGCAAAGTGAAAACATTTTGGGAAAAAAAGAAAAGGCATTAATAATGAGAATCTTCTAAATATTATTACATTTTACAAAAAGAAAAAATAAATTAAAAGGAATCAATGTTTATTTACTTTGAAGTGACAGCAACAGGATGACACAAGCAATCTAAGTGCCACTGCCTAAGTTATAGTAAACATTCAGACCATTAGGTCTTAGGGCAGTGGTGGCAAACCTATGGCACTGGTGCCAGAGGTGGCACTCAGAGCCCTTTCTGTGGGCACTCAGGACATCACCAGAGAGGACTCCAGGTATCTTTCTGCAGTCCCAGACAGCCCAGGACTTGCTGTGCACAGAGATATTTTAAAGTTACTGCGCTATCTGGGACTACTGGAGGAGTGGGAAGGTGTGGATATTATCATTGTAGCTCTTGCCCTGACAATTCTTCTTGTGTAGGGGATCCTGGAGGGAAGCTACAATGATCATCCAAATTTATTTTATTTTTTTGCTTTATTGGTTTCCTCAGGGTGCGATTATGAATATAAGATGTGACAGCAAGGGGTATAAAACACAAATTGCATTTCTGTGTTGGCACTTTGCGATAAATAAGTGGGTCTTTGTTGTAGTTTGGGCACTCGGTCACTAAAAGGTTTGCCATCACTGTCTTAGGGTGTTCAATTCATAAATCCAATGTAATTCTTTCTTAAGTAGCAGTTTTTCTCTGTTGCCACCTCGGCGTAATTGGGGTACATGGTCAATGAGAGTTAATTTTGGTTGTGCCTCAAATGTCCCTCTTCAAAAAAGTGTATTTTTCTTATGGAATACCTATGTTGGCAAAACCTGGTCTTAAAGTCCAAGGTTGTTTCACCAACATAAGCAAGTCCACACGGACATTTTCATAAATAAATAACATGATCACTGTTGCAATCCAAAGAGTGTCTTATTTTAAAGGATTTGCCATTATGCATTATGCAGGTTTTCACCTTTAGTCAAATAAGAACAGTTGATACACGACCGACAGGGGAAGCTCCCAGTATGGTTTTTACCCCATAAGCCAGTTTGGGTAGACATCCTTAGAGGGCCTTGGCCCTAATTTATTTTTTAACCCCTTCACGCTCCGTGGCGGATATATCCGCCACGGAGCGCAGTGACTTAGCTCTCAGTGGCGGATATATCCGCCACGGCGCTTATGCCGGCTCGGCTCTGGATCAGAGCCGAACCGGCATCGGGAAACACGGGGTGCCGGCTGTAACTAATAGCCGGCACCCCAGTGTAACACCCGCGATCGGAGTTGTCTCCGATCATGGGTGCTTAACCCGTTAAATGCCGCGGTCAGCGCGACCGCGGCATCTAACATGCATCTGGGGGGTCTTTCCCCCACGATCGCCCCCCCCGAACCGTTTTCGGGGGGCGCCGATCGTTGCTATAGTAACTCTGGGGTCGGATCTGGACCCCAGAGTTACTTTCAAGAATTGCCAGTAAGATGGCGTCTGTGACGTCATCTTACTGGCACAGTGCCAGCCTATGCAAGTGTATAGGCTGACACTGATAATACTCTGCAATACATCAGTATTGCAGAATATTATCATGAAGAAGCAATCAGAAGATTGCTTGTTCATGTCCCATGGTATAAAAGTGAAAAAGTAAAAAAAAAAAAGTTATTCAATAAAAAAATAAAGTCATAAATCACTAAAAATGCCCAAAACTCCCAAAACATATAAAGAGACATATAACTCAAAAAAAGTCTAAATCATAACACAAACCCCACATATATAGTATCACCGCGTCCGTAACAACCCGTAGAATAAAAGTAAATCATTATTGAACCCCCACGATAAACGCCGTAAAAAAAAAACTGGTATAAACCCTCCAAAAATTATGATTTTTACCTTTTCAATCCCACAAAAAATGCTATAAAATGCGATCAAAAAACCATATGTACTCAGACATGATACTGGTGCAAAGTACAACATGTCCCGCAAAAAACAAGCCATCAACCAGCTCCGTAGCCAAAAAAGTAACAATGTTATGCCACTTGGAAGACGGCAATACATAAATGATAGATTTTTCCCCACATTAGGGTTTTGTTTGACAAATTTAGTAAAACGTAAGAAAATATATTCATGTCTGGTATCCCCGTAATCGTATCAACCCATAGAATAAAGATAACATGATTATTAGTCTATACGGTGAACACCAAAAAAAAAAAAAAGTAAAAAATCCAGTACAGAATTGATGCTTTTCTACTCCTGCCCTCAAAAAAAGTTCCTAAATTTTCAACAATAGGTGATACCAACCCCAATATGGTAACAATGGAAAAAGCATCTCATCCCGCAAAAAAAATGGCATCACATGGCCCCAATAACGAAAAAGCGAAAATTTTATAGCCTTCAAAAGGGGCCAATGAGGAAACTAAAATCCTGGCAGCTGCAGGGCGCTCCTTCCCTTCTGCACCTCGCTGTGCCCCCATAAAACAAGTAACGGCCACATGTGGGGGGTCTTTGTACTCAGGAGAAATTGCAGAACAAATTGTATGGTGGGTTTTCTCTTTTTATATTTTGGAAATGTGTAAATTTTAGTGCTAAATGAACATATAAGGGAACAATATGACCATTCTAAATTTCACCCCCATTTTGATTCAATTACTATGAAGATCTCAAGGGGTTAACAATCTTCGTAAAAGCTGTTTCTGATAGCTTGAGGGGTGCAGATTTGAAAATGGGTGGGTTATATAGGGGGTTTTGATGCTAAATATGTAAAATTTCATTCAAAACTGTATTTATCCCCAAAATAGTCAATTCTGAAAATCCGGAAAAGCGATATTCTATTTGTAAGCCGCGTAACATCAAAATAAATTATCCAGACATTTCAGAAATTATGAAAATGTAAAGTAGACAAATGGGAAATGTTATTCTGCAAGTTATTTAGGTGGTAAATCTATCTGCCTGAAAACGCAATGATTTAGAATTTCGAAAATGGCAATTTTTTCAAAAAATTTATCATATTTTCTTTTTTTTGTAAATAAACGCAAAACTTATCTGCCAAAATTTACCACTAAAATGAAGTACAACATGTGGGGAAAAAACAATCCAGAATCGTTTTGATAAGTAACAGTGTTCAAAAGTTATAACCATATAAAGCGACGCAAGTCCGAATCCAAAAAATCGGGCTGAGCCTTAAGATACAAAATGGCTGCGTCCTTAAGGGGTTAAATTCTTAGTTCTTCTATAGGATAATGGAGGTGGGTTGTAGAATTCCACTATATTCATTGGGTCCCTGTTTAGAATCGACCAATGTCGCCTGATAATCTTAGCAATTTCTGGAATCTTTATAGGTCGAGACAAATGGTATTCTCATAACTTTATGTGCCTTATTGTTTGATTTCAATAGAGAATTACGATCTCTGGTTACAGCCTTCTTCCTATTTGACTCAATAACCCTGTTTGGGTACCCACGCTTTTTAAATTTATTCTCCATAAGGGACACATTTTTCTCCATAAATTAGGGTTGGCTTGAAATTTTTATCACTCTCAAAAACTGGCTCAATGGTAAGGACTCGAGCATAGGTTTTGGATGACTTTCAAATCTCAACAGGTTATTCCTGTCACAAATAAATCAGTAGAAAGACTACCCTCCGTACTACGTACAAGGACATCTAGAGAACTTCCAACCTAGACCACGCCATGGTAAATTTGATATCATCATCACTCATCAATCCAAGAGTTTTGGAATAAACTCTTCTTCACTTTCACCTGCTTGGATTTGGAGTGCATTTTTTGGATTTTACGCATACATGGGTTCCCACCCCGAACTCTGAGGCCTCTGCATATGTACATATACACTCACTGGCCACTTTATTAGGTACACCATGCTAGTAATGGGTTGGACCCCCTTTTGCCTTCAGAACTGCCTCAATTCTTCGTAGCATAGATTCAACAAGGTGCTGGAAGCATTCCTCAGAGATTTTGGTCCATATTGACATGATGGCATCACACAGTTGCCGCAGATTTGTCGGCTGCACATCCATGATGCGAATCTCCCATTCCACCACATCCCAAAGATGCTCTATTGGATTGAGATCTGGTGACTGTGGTGGCCATTTGAGTACAGTGAACTCATTGTCATGTTCAAGAAACCAGTCTGAGATGATTCCAGCTTTATGACATGGCGCATTATCCTGCTGAAAGTAGCCATCAGATGTTGGGTACATTGTGGTCATAAAGGGATGGACATGGTCAGCAACAATACTCAGGTAGGCTGTGGAGTTGCAGTGATGCTCAATTGATACCAAGGGGCCCAAAGAGTGCCAAGAAAATATTCCCCACACCATGACACCACCACCACCAGCCTGGACCATTGATACAATGCAGGATGGATCCATGCTTTCATGTTGTTGACTCCAAATTCTGACCCTACCATCCGAATGTCACAGCAGAAATCGAGACTCATCAGACCAGGCAACGTTTTTCCAATCTTTTACTGTCCAATTTCGATGAGCTTGTGCAAATTGTAGCCTCAGTTTCATGTTCTTAGCTGAAAGGAGTGGCACCCGTTGTGGTCTTCTGCTGCTGTAGCCCATCTGCCTCAAAGTTCGACGTACTGTGCGTTCAGAGATGCTCTCCTGCCTACCTTGGTTGTAACGGGTGGCGATTTGAGTCACTGTTGCCTTTCTATCAGCTCGAACCAGTCTGCCCATTCTCCTCTGACCTCTGGCATCAAGAAGGCATTTCCGCCCACAGAACTGCCGCTCACTGGATGTTTTTTCTTTTTCGGACCATTCTCTGTAAACCCTAGAGATAGTTGTGCATGAAAATCCAAGTAGATCAGCAGTTTCTGAAATACTCAGACCAGCCCTTCTGGCACCAACAACCATGCCACGTTCAAAGGCACTCAAATCACCTTTCTTCCCCATACTGATGCTCGGTTTGAACATGCAGGAGATTGTCTTGACCATGTCTACATGCCTAAATGCACTGAGTTGCCGCCATGTGATTGGCTGATTAGAAGTTAAGTGTTAACGAGCAGTTGGACAGGTGTACCTAATAAAGTGGCCGGTGAGTGTATATGTACATTGCATGTAGTGTATGTCCCACATCCCTCATAGTAATGTCATAACACCAGTGTTCTAGAACGATGATGTCACAATTTCTAGGGGGGATAAAAGTTATGGTTCCGTCCACACTTAGTGTGGTGATAGAGTTTGTGGAGTTAGTATTTTGCTGATCTGCTAAGCAAAATTGAATACGAAAATATGCCCAAACGTTGCTTTACTATCGAGTCTGATACAGGCAACAGCGACGGCAAAGACCAGGTAAGTGGTGGCCATTATTCATTTTTGTATCGATAATTTCTAGCAAAAAAAGTGCTTTTTTATCTATTTTATTTTTATGTTCAATCAGAACACTATTTTAGTTTCATCCAGTGACCCACATATATAGCTCGTTACACCAGTATCATCCATATTTCTTGTATCACTATCAGATTTATATAATTTGGAATTGATTTTCACTTCCTACTTGATACTATTAGAATTTGACACTTTTAAAAAAAGGAATTTTGGATCCAAGGTGACCTGTTAAATCACATATTAGAGCCCATGCTGTGATACAAACTTTAAGTTAAAAATTCTCTTATTTTTATTCCTTCATAGTTACTGGTTAATAAAAAATGCCGTAGGATTTCTGCGTCCGATATAGAGGACAGCAGCAGTGATGAGACCCTCCATCAGGTGAGCGCTCATTTCTCTCATGTATGGTCTGTATCTCAGGTTTTCCGTGTAGATGGAACATTATGTGTTATATTATTATATTAACCTAAAGGTTTGCTTTTTATGTTTTGTTCTTCTAGTGTCATCCACTTCAAAGGTCTCTGAGGAGCCTTGAAGATTATGATGATGGCTCAGGCCCTCATCTGCTCTATATACAGACAGGTATTTCATTATCACTTTTCCCAGTAAAATAAGAAATTAGACTTCTTATTGATTAAAAATCTGAATTCTATAGAAATAAATGATGATATTTGTCCTATTTTCCAGAGCCAAGTTCTCCCCGGTTTAGTTTTGTGGATATTGAGACAGCAAGGTAATTTATTTCTATATCAACCACGCTTTATAATTCATGTTATCTGCTCACTAGGTGGCAGTATTATATGTTGCTTGTCTTCTTAGTTTGTGTTACATGTTGTATGTTCTTTACATTATTAATGTTTGATCTTCTATAATTCTAGTAACAGGAGATCAGAGCGTCCCACCAATTATGATTTCTTGAAGAATCTGTCTTCTCCAATATCCAAATTCGTGACCAACTTCCGTGGGAACAGACAGGAGCTTACAAGACGTCTGTACAAATTTTATAACAGAACTGTCTTTGAGAACCAGGTATACATTGTAATATAGAGCCCAGTACAGGGTGAAATGAGGACATAGTGAATGGTGGGCCAATGTTTCCTGTATCTCTGTCATTTCTATATTTTCTCCTTCTGTCCTGTAGCTTCCTGCATCCATGGATATCAGCTGGAATAAAAGGCTGCGAAGAACATCTGGTCGCACCGGATACCAGCTGAATAATGGAGAGCGCGAAGCCTTCATACAGTTATCGGATAAAGTCTGTGATTCTGCCGGTAGGTCTCACATCAGGTAGAAGTTAGAGAATTGCTGTATTCTTCCATGTGTCTTTACAAATGACTATAAGTTATGACTATAACATCTCCTCTTTCTGCAGAACGACTTCGAGACACTTTGATCCATGAACTGTGTCATGCTGCGTGCTGGATCCTAGATGGAGAAGTGGAGCCTGGCCATGGCTGGCTGTGGGAATCGTACTGCGAGAGAGTGGCACAGATTCTCCATGATCTTCCACCCATCACAGCGTACCACAACTATAAGATCCACTACACCGTGATCTACCAGTGCACAGCGTGCCAAGCCAGGTAACTGCCAACTTTATGCCACCTTATTACATTTACTATAGACATACTGGTGGGCAATTCTGGGATGGTGTTCATCTATCTCAGGCCTCTGGTGCTATTTTTCGAATACATATAATGTGTTAGTTACTACCACTGCTTCCTTTTCTGTTAGTGGTTTCTGCAGTTATACATGTAGTGGATTTATAATTGATTTTGGACATGTTTTTTTAACGATTTTTTTTTATTTGATCTTTGCCTCTTTAGTTATGGACGATGGACGGCCTCTTTAGACACTGAGAAGTATTGCTGTGGTTACTGTAAGAACCGGCTGGTTCTTATAAACCCCACCTGAAAACCTCCATCAGTGACCATCAGGCTCTACCATCAGCCAGAGCCAAGAAGGCAGCACATGAAGAAGTCATCAAGACCTGTGGTATTTTCCACCAAGACGTCTTCTAATCCATCCTAGGGCAGCACAGAGGCTCAGTGGTTAGCACTGGGGCCTTGCAGCAGCTGGGTCCAGAAAGCTCATGGACAGCGCTGCATGGAGTTTGTATATTCTTCCTGTGTTTGCGTGGGTTTCCTCCGGGCACTCCGGTTTCCTCCCAAATCACAAAAATATACTGATAGGTTAATTGGCTTCCCTCCAAATTGTCCCAAACATTAATGATGGTCCTCCCTGCACAACACCAACATCAGCAGCAGGAGATGGATCCAACATAAAATAAAAGATACATTTGATTATTTTAAATACATTTGATGATTTCTGTCATTCATTATACAGATCATTCACTGCAATATGTGTCCATAGAGCTATAAGCTAGAAGAGACAAAGCTGTTCTTCAGCATCTGAGGTGTTCATTATAAAGGTATCATGTAAAACAAATGTGTTGTACAAGAGCAAGATTTATGACATTTACATCCTCTTTAAATTTAAGTTAAAGTTAAATGCAGGGTTTGTTGGATGTTGCCATGTGAGAAAGAAGTAGTCCACAGCCCAACTTCAAAAATACTGCATCTGTGTAATGGCAGGACTCAGACAAGGACAGTGAGCCCTGACACTGAGACCCCCAATCTGTCCCTACCTACTTATTGGGTCCTCCCTAAACAGAGGCCAATAACTGGGCGACGTTCCCTCCCTGGGTAAGGTGTGAACATGTAACAATACTGACAAAAAAAACCACAATAAGGCGAGATAAACAATTCGAGTCGGCAACAGCTGGAAATATAAATAACCAAAACACAATCTGAATAGACTAGTCAATAAACATGCAAGAATTCAGACACCAGAAATACAAGAGAGCTAGAAACAAAGCAAGATAGCAGTTTGACCAGCAAGGAGTCAAAGCTAACCTGGACACTTATAGGGAACTCAGCCCTGCCACAGGTTGTAGGAGTAAGCAATTACAGATCCACAGAGTTAACTCTTGCAAGGACAGAATCAATGAGGGGAATGGCAGACATCAGGTCAGACAGCCAGATAACCTAGTTCAGACTGCCGGATGATGAAAAACTCAATGGGGCAGATTTACTTACCCGGCCCATTCGCGATCCAGCAGCTCGTTCTGTGCGGTGGATTCGGATCCGGCCGGGAATCACTTAGGTAGTTCCCCCGTCCACCAGGTGGCGCTGCTGCGCTAAAGTTCCCCGAGGCCTGCCGGAATGCCCTGAAGTTCACCGGCCTATACCTGGTGAAGGTAAGACACTTTTTTTTTTTTTTTTAAATGCGGCAGTTTTTCCGAATCCGTCGGGTTTTCGTTCGTCCACGCCCCCAATTTCCGTCACGTGCATGCCAGCGCTGATGCGCCACAATCCGATCGCATGCGCCAAAATCCCGGGGCAATACAGGGAAAATCGTCGCAAATCGGAAATATTCGGGTAACACGTCGGGAAAACTCGAATCAGGCCCTTAGTAAATGACCCCCAGTGTCTCCTAATCCTACCAGCACGGTTAGAGGAGACAGCAGGCACAGACATCACAATCTGTGTATACACACCACAGGTTAGTTTAAAGGAGTGAACACGTGGCGCCTGATGCTAGATGTAATGGGAAGATTGATAGTGAACTGGTGGAATAGGTAGTAGTGAATCTGGCGGGCTGCAGTGTCTCCCGTGACCCACAGTAGGACACTGGCGGTGTAAGGAACAATAGAAAAGTAGGTGCAAAAAACACAGGCATATAGGTGCACGCTGCCCCTAGAGCTAAAATGTAACAGTAAAGTCCCAAGATGTGTGTTAAAGGCTTTATTTTTATGGACGACGTGTTTCGAGGACGAATTGTCCCCTTCCTCAGGTCCAAAAGCAACATACACTGGATGCAATGTAGAGACTCACATATATGCTCGGCTGGGGTGGGATCTAATAGACCTAGTCCTGTGGTCTTGGATAAAATGCCTTAACCCCTTCCCGATGGGTCCCGGTGCATGGAGAGGGCTCGCGGGCCCCTTTTTTTTATGGCAAAATCAAAAAAAGAATTTTGTACAGGAGGTTTTAATTTTTTTAAATGTATGAAAACATTATAGTTTATACGGTTGAAAAAAGACACTTGTCCATCAAGTTCAACCAAGGAAGGGAAGGGATTGGATGAGGAAGGGATTTAGGGGAAACAATTCTATATAACATAACCATCAATGTTATTTAGGTGTAAAAAGGCATCTAGACCCTTCTTAAAGCTCTCTGCTGTCCCTGCTGTGACCAGCGCCTGAGGCAGGCTATTCCACAGAGTGACAGTTCTTATAGTAAAAAAGCCCTGTCGCCTCCGGTGATTAAACCTTGTTTTCTCCAGACGGAGACAGTGCCCCCTCGTCTTTTGATTTGATCTAATCTGAAACAACTTTCCACCATATTTTTTATATGGACCATTCATATATTTAAATAAATTAATCATGTCCCCTCGTAGTCGTCTCTTTTCCAGACTAAATAAATCTAGTTGTTTTAATCTTTCCTCATAACCAAGACCCTCCATACCCCTTATCATTTTTGTGGCTCTACGTTGAACCCTCTCCAGCTCCAGGGCATCCTTTTTATGGACCGGTGCCCAGAACTGGACAGCATATTCCAGGTGAGGCCGAACCAGTGCCTTGTACAGGGGTAATATTACATCCCTATCACGAGAGTCCATACCACTTTTGATACACGACAAGATCCTACTAGCTTTAGAGGCAGCTGATTGACATTGCATGCTGTTATTCAATTTATGATCTACTAGTACCCCCAGGTCCTTCTCAACAAGGGACTCTCTCAGATTTACTCCCCCAAGGACATATTTTGCCTTTGGATTATTGGCCCCCAGGTGCATAACCTTACATTTATCCACATTAAACCTCATTTGCCAAGTGGATGACCAAACATTCAGTTTGTCCAAGTCACCCTGCAGCCTATGTACATCCTCCATAGACTGTATTACACTACACAGTTTGGTGTCATCTGCAAAAATAGACACAGTGCTATTAATTCCTACCTCTATATCATTAATAAATATATTAAATAGTAGTGGGCCAAGCACAGAACCCTGAGGTACACCACTCATAACTGGTGACCATTCCGAGTAGGAATCATTGACCACAACTCTCTGGATACGATCCTTCAGCCAGTTTTCAATCCAATTGCAAATGATTTCTGCCAAACCAATAGCCCTAATTTTACCCATCAGGCGTCTATGAGGAACAGTGTCAAATGCCTTTGCAAAGTCCAAGAACACAATATCCACAGCTGCTCCTCCATCCAGGCACCTGCTCACCTCTTCATAGAAGCAGATAAGGTTAGTTTGACAACTTCTATTCTTAGTAAACCCATGCTGGCTGTCACTTATTATTCTATTTGATGTCACATACTCCAGTATGTAGTCTTTTACTAACCCTTCCAATACTTTCCCCACAATGGAAGTTAAGCTTACAGGTCTGTAATTGCCTGGCGAAGTTCTAGAGCCCTTTTTATATATTGGCACCACATTTGCCTTGCGCCAGTCACTTGGCACCACACCAGACATTACGGAATCCCTGAAGATTTTAGACAGTGGTACAGCAATAACAGAACTGAGTTCTTTAAGAACTCTGGGGTGTAACCCATCTGGTCCAGGAGCTTTGTACACATTGATTTTATTGAGCTTAGATTGGATAATGTCTACATTTAGCCAGTCTAGTATATTACAGGGTGCATGACCCGCACTGGTACCACCCAAGTCAGAAGTTCTCTCTTCTATTGTATAAACGGAGCTAAAAAACCTATTAAGTAACTCCGCCTTCTCTTGGTCTCCAGTCACCGATGCCCCATTTTCAGAATAAAGGGGTCCAACCTGTTCTGACCCATTTTTTTTTGCATTGATATACTTAAAAAATTTCTTGGGATTTGTTTTGCTATCTTTAGCCACCTGTCTTTCATTTTGTATTTTGGCTGATTTGATTTCTTTTTTACAGATTTTGGTAACTTTTTTGTAAGTATTGAAAGCCTCTGGTGACCCATCAGATTTATATTTTTTAAATGCCCTCTTTTTCTCATTAATTGCCCTTTTAACTGTAGCTGTAAGCCACGAGGGGTGTAATCTAGCCCGTCTATACTTGTTACCTATTGGAATAAATTTAGAAGTATAAAAACCCAGGATAGATTTGAATTTCTCCCATTTAACATTAGTATCACCATGTGACAGTATCTGATCCCAGTCTGTATCCACTAGTGCAGCCCTGAATTTCTGGAAATTGGCCCTCTTAAAATTCAAAGTTTTCGATTTTCCCACCTGTTTCTGCTTTTTAAAGTTTAAGAGGAAAATAATTATATTATGATCGCTGTTCCCAAGGGGTTCCCGGACACTGACATTTTGGACAATCTCCTCATTGTTAGAAATCACAAGGTCCAACAATGCGTCACCTCTTGTGGGATCTTCTACAAGCTGCACCAGAAAATTATCCTGAAGAATGTTCATAAAATGTTTCCCCTTCATAGATGAAGACGAGCCCTGACCCCAATTTATATTTGGAAAGTTAAAGTCTCCCATTATCACTACGGTCCCCTCCTGTGCAGCCCGCTCCATCTGTTTATATAGGTGACCCTCTATTTCCTCAGAGATGTTAGGGGGTCTATAAATTACACCAAAAATAATTTTTTCAAAGCTCTCTTGGCTTTGAATTTCAACCCACAAAGTTTCAGCCTCCTCACACTCTTCTGAGACCACTGACTCATTCACAATCGCTTTTAAGTCTCTTCTGACATACAGACATACACCACCTCCCCTCCTATTTGCCCTGTCTTTCCGAAAGAGTGTAAAACCTTGAATATTAACACCCCAATCATGCGATGCATCGAGCCATGTCTCTGCTACACCAACAACATCTAACTGTTCCTCTAATATCAGAGCCTCAAGCTCGCCCATTTTGCCTGTGATACTTCTGGCATTTGTGAACATACAATTTAATTTTCCACAGTTATTTATCTGATTTAAAGTAATTTTACTGGCACATATATCCTCACCACTGTTCTGAAACTTGTGGATCTCCTTATCCACCGCCTTGGTCCCACATACACCGCCCACCTCACCACCCACCAACATATCCTGCCCCCTCTCTGACCTGTCTACCCCTTCAGTGTCTTCCTTTTCCTCCTCCCCCGATCCTAGTTTAAATACTCCGCCACCCCTGCAAGGATCCTCTCCCCCAGCACAGCAGCCCCCCTTCCACTTAGGTGCAAGTTATCTGCAGAAAACAGCTTGTACCCCAGTGAAAAGTCAGCCCAGTGCTCTAGGAACCCAAATCCCTCTGCTCTACACCAGGATCTGAGCCATGCATTTAACTCCCTGAGCTCCCGCTGTCTGCTCTGTGTAGCGCATGGCACAGGTAGAATTCCGGAGAATACTACCTTGGAGGTCCTTTCCTTAAGCTTTGAACCTAGTTCTTTAAAATTATTCTTCAGGCTCCTCCACCTACCATCTATTCTGTCATTGGTACCAACATGGACCACGACAGCTGGGTCATCCCCAGCCCCTCCCAGTAATTTATCCACCCTTTCCACCACATGCCGAACCCTGGCACCAGGGAGACAGCAAACCATTCGGTTGAGGCGGTCTTGGCGACAAATTATTCTATCCGTCCTCCTGATTATAGAGTCCCCTACAACCACTAGCTGCCTTGGCTTGCCTGCACTCCCATCCACCCTACTACTAGCTGGTCTGCTCCCCCGGCTGTGAGGGAGAGCAGGATCCGCTAGGGCTGCCATTTCTGACACTGACGTCCTGACATCATTGCACAATTTTGCAATTTTGCTTGGATGTTCAGAGTCAGAGTTGGCCTTCCTTTTCTTTGACCCCTTCCTACCCCCTCTATTTACAGTAACCCAGCTACCCACCTGGCCCTGCTGGCTTTCCTCTCCATAAAACCTATACAATTTTGGTATCTACGTAATCGTAGTAACCCAAAGAATAAAGTAGACCTGTCATTTGGGGCAGACAGTGAAAGCTGTAAAATCCAAGCCCACAAGAAAACGTCGCAAATGTGTTTTTTCACCATTTTCACTGCATTTGGAATTTTTTCCCCGCTTCCCAGTACGAGCCATGGAATATTGAATACCGTCACTACGAAGTGCAATTTATTACGCAGAAAATAAGCCATCACAGAGCTCTTTATGTGGAAAAATAAAAAAGTTATAGATTTTTGAAGGTGGGGAGTGAAAAATGGAAGTGAAAAAACTAAAAAAGGCCAAGTCGTTAAGGGGTTAATCTAGCGGCACCACGACGCAACAAGTCCAACCTGCTTTGCAGTGGGCTCTGGTGAATACCAGGTGCCACTTAGACTCCCAGGTGTCGGCTTATGTCATCGTCCGCGGTGGTTCAGTGGATCCACAACTCACTGAATCCTGACAGTTAGATCAGGCCATGGATCCCACCAAGGTTCCGCAGTCCCAGCAGATTGCCATGCAGGGCCTGCAACTTGATCAGCTAAACTCCGTCTTGCAGCAATTCTTGGCTACCCAGCAGCGCCCAGTTCCCACGGTATCTCCCGCTATGGCAGCTACATTAACCACTGCTAAACCCAGACTGCGACTATCCATGACTTCTAAATATGACAGAGATGCCAAGTAATGCAGGGAAATCTTCACCCAGTGTTCCTTGCACATGGAACTGATGTCTTCACGGTTCACCACAGAATGGTCCAAGGTGGTGTTTGTGGTCAGCCTTCTCTCTGGGAAAGCCCTGGCATGGGCCACCCCTCTATGGGACAGGAATGACCCGGTCATAGCTAATATCACCGTATTCCTTGCAGAAATCCGGTCCACCTTTGAACTTGCGCCAGGGGGACTTTTCTGTTGGTGACTATGAGGTGCAGTTCCGTACTCTTGCTTCCAAACTCTCCTGGAATGAAGCGGCCTTGATCAATACCTTTAAAAAAGGGATGTCTGATCAGAGGCCCTGTTTGCACAGGACCTGCAGTCTTCCCTAAGCTCCCTGATTTTTTTCTTTGAACGCTTCAAAGAACAGCTAGCTGAACTAGTGCAAGCCAGACTCCAATGACCCTGTTTGGCTCCAGTCTTCCAAAGGCCCCCTCTGCTGCCCTCTGGGTCTGTTACCGAGGTGCCCATGCAGGTGGATAAAACCCGGCTAAGACCCCAAGAGTGCTCCAGACAAAGACAGGGCAAGCTCTGCATCTATTGTTCCAGCCGGGAACACTTTCTCCAGACTTGTCCAGTTCTGCCTCAGGATCCAGGAAAACGCACGCACCTTGGGTTCTTGGGAGAAGCGCCCCTAGTTGAGAGCAAACCTTGACCAAGTTCTATTCCAGAAAGAGACTGTCCTTCTATGTGCTTCCCTGTTCCACATCCTCTGTTTTATCGGGCCTTCCATGGTTGCCTGGGTACATCACCCCCGCAGATTTGAGTTTACCCACTCTCCATGCCCGAAACCAAAGCCATGTCGGCCTACCTCAAGGAGAATTAACACAAGGGATTTATCTGCAAGTATTCTTCTTCTGCTGGTCCTGGTTTCTTTTTTGTGTCCCAGAAAGACGGTTCTCTCTGTTCCTGCATTGACGATCATGGTCTTAATAAAGTTACGGTGAAGAACCGGTACCCGCTACCCCTGATCACGGAACTCTTTAACCACCTGGTCTTCACGAAATTGGATCTTCAGGAGTCATATAATCTTATCCATATCCGTGAGTGTGACGAGTGGAAGATGGCCTTTAACACTCGGGATGGTCACTTTGAGTACCTGGTCATGCCCTTTAGACTGTGCAATACGCCTTCGGTATTTCAAGAATATGCCTATATGCCAAACTGCTGAAGTGCCAGTTCCACCAGAAGAGTCTTCCTTGGATATATAATCTCCGGCAGGGGTCTATAGCTGGATCCTACCAAGTTCTATGCGGTGCTCCAGTAGCCACGCCCAGCAGTTATTTGTGCAATACAGAGATTTCTGTGCTTCGCTAATTATTACCAGAAATTTATTCCCCATTTCTGCTCGGAACCTCCTTGGCATGTCATTCCTCCTTAAAGAATGGTTGTTGCCACTCCAGTGGACCTTTTGGCAGCTTCCTTTTGGCAAGACCTACGTCCGACCTGGTCAAGGATGTACGGGATTTTGTGGGCTCATGCACTTCCTGTGCCCGAAACAAGCTATATCATCTCAAACCAGCTGGTCTTCTCCTGCAGTTACGGATACCCAGCTGCCCGTGGACTTGGGACATAGATCTTCCACCTTCCTCTGGTAATACCGTCATCTGGGTGGTAACAGATTGGTTCTCCAAGATGTCCCATTTAGCCTCTGCCAGATCTGCCATCGGCCCCTTTGCCTTGCCGACTTGTTCTTCATCCACATCTGCCGACTACATGGACTTCCTCTGCACATCATCTCAGATCAAGGGGTCCAGTTACTTTCCACATTCTGGCGTTCTTTGTGCAATCAATTACAAATTGAATTAGATTCCTCATCTGCGTATCATCCGCAGTCTAATGTACAAGTGGAGAGAGTAAATCAGAGCCTGGGTTGCTATCTACTTCACTTTGTCTCTGCTCAACAAGACAACTGGTCTTCCCTCTTATCTTGGGCAGAATTCTCATATAACTCCTTGGACTCTGAATCTGCCGGGGCTGTCCCCCTTCTTTATTGTCTATCGACGACTGCCACGCCCACCTCTCCCTCTGTCTGTTTCTTTGGAAGATCCTGCGGTGGAAGAATTGTTTCAAGATCTTAAATCCATCTGGGAGCAAACCCATCGGACTTTGCGGTGTCTGCCGCACAAAATCCAAGCCGATAAGAAGTGAGAAAGTGTGGCTGTCTTCCAGATACGTCCGGCTGAAGATTCCCAGGTACAAGCTTGGTCCTCGTTTCTTGGGTCCATTGAAGGTGCTGAGGCGTATCAATCCCATGGCCTATAAACTGTAACTCCCACCAGTTATACCAAACTCCTTCTATGTCTCTCTTCTGAAGCCAATCATTCTAAACCACTTCTCCCGGCAAGATCCTCCTCCTGATTCTGAGGTTCATTCTTTTGAGATAAAAGAAGTTCTGGACTTGATGGTGAGAGGTATGTGGTTCTTCTTTGTTGACTGGAAGGGGTTCGGGCCTGAGGAGAGGTCTTTGGAGCCCGAGGACAACATCCTGGAGCATAATCTTCTTCAGAGGTTCCTTAAAACCAAGAAGAGGGGGAGGCCGAAGGGGAAGGGTACTGTCACGAGTGCCCTTGCGACCCATGTCTCGGGTCACAGGTGCACCCATGTGCCCCTACAGCCCGGTAAGATTTAAAGGGCCAGCACACCGTTAATTTCTCCTGCTCCTGGACACCTGCCCAAATAAATGGACTGCCTCTTCCTCTGCCCCCTGCCAGATCTTTGTGCCTCGTGCCATTGTGAAAGCTTCCCTATATGCTCATTGAGAAATCTTTCCTATATGCTCCTTGTATTGAAAATTTCTGTTGGAACCCTGTTTCCGTTCCTGACTACATTCATCTGCCGCCTGCCCTGACCTCTTGCGTTGACTTTGATCTTGATCCTCCGCTGCCTGTCTCAACCTCCTACCTGTCCCTGAATACCATTCTGCCTCACGACTCTATACCTCGCCATCACTACGAACAAAGTCATACCTGTGGACCGAATCGGTGGTACCACACCGGAGCAAGGAAACCGGTTGCCACTTAGTTTCTGCTCCCAGGTGCTGGCTTACGTCATCGTCCACTGTGGTTCAGTGGGTCCACTACCCCTGAATCTTGACATTAATCACTTTTTAAGAAAAAAATTTTGCTTTGAAAAATGTCCATGTACACTGCCTCTATTCATCTCACTGATCATGTCATCGCCTAGACACTGGTGTTTGAGGCTGCTGCTTTATAACATCAAAAGCTGCTTTTGAGACTAAATGTTATAAACATGAAAATCGGGTAAGAATTGTGCATTTCTCCTTTAAACCCTTGTGAGAGATATCATATTTCTCTCCAGACCCAACTTGTTCACCTAGACGCCATGTTTTTCAGCCATCTCATGATTCAGACACTATTTTGTGTAATCTGTTTAGAGATAGTATTTTTCACTGGCTCTTGTCTTTCTCTGCAGCTCTTGTCTGAAGGTTATGTTTTGATTAGTGGGGGCCTTCACGATACATTTAGTGATAAGACCCTGTTTCCCTGGAGTCTAAGATTTCTAGAAGAAATGATACATAGAGTTCATCAAGATTATTTTGGGGAAAAGCAGCTTAAGGGTGTTTCTGAGAGTTGCGCAAAGTATATTCAAGCCAACCTATAGCATTTCAGTATTTTATCACCTTTTCACGCCCTATTCAAAGGATTTCTGTTTTCTATATACACGACAGCATACCCTAAGTAGAGTGTGATTGTGAGTGCAGCTTATGACCAGGTGTCTGTGTCTTTCTGAGCCACATCCCAGTACCAGCAGCAATCTTATCCTTCCCTGTAACGATAAATCTGGAGGTCACCTTAAAACTGTAGAAGGGTTGTTGGAGCCTTGGATAAAAATCTGTCACAGAAATGGCACTACTAAAAGTGGACCATTGAGGTCACCTCCTCTGGACCGGCCAGTGACCAGAATTGACAAAGAGCACTGTAGGGTAAGCCTACATTTTATTGGCTACCTTGACTGTCACTTCCGGTACACTGACCGGATGGATTGGGTAAGGTCAATTCCTTGTGTAATATAATGTACTCTGCCTTTAAATGTCCATATATAACAGTGCTCTCACTATAATTGTGGCAAAGAACCACAAGGTGATTGGACAGTGACTGACAGTCTGTAATGTATGTTGAAGCTGTGAGACAGGAAGGAGGAAGTAACCCTTAGTTGTCCACAGTGCCAGAGTGGGAGGTATTCTGTTGGTGATTGTCAGATTATCATAGTGTCTAAAATACTGTTTGACAGGTTGTCAATAAGGGTTGCCCATAGGGATATAGAGCTCAGAAATTTGTGCACGTACAATTGAGATCTGCCCTGGCAACGTGTGCGTTCCACTCCCTTCTGAATGGCCTCGTGGGACTGCAAGAACTGGGTTTTTTTTGTACCTGGTGATATAGAATAGGGTCTAAAGGACATTGGGGCAGATTTATTTACCCGGTCCATTCGCGATCCAGCGGCGCGTTCTCTGCGGTGGATTCAGGTCTTCCGGCAATTCACTAAGGCAGTTCCTCCAACGTCCACCAGGAGTCAATGCTGCGCTGAAGTCCACCGAGGCTCACCGGAGTTCACGATCCTATTCTTGGTGAAGGTAAGCGTACGTCCAGCGACAAAAAATCGGTGCAAATCGGAAATATTCGGGTAACACGTCGGGAAAACGCGAATCGGGACCTTAGTAAATGACCCCTATTGACTTGGTGTAGAGTCAGTCTGAAGGACAGCAACTTGGTATAGACTCCTCTGTGAAAGTCTCAGGTGTCTACTTTTCTTGGGGGTCAGTAAAAGGAGATATCGGCATCCTCTGGGTCTGTGGGGACAGGTTCCTTTGGCAGTTGTATATTGGGCAGTTGTATGATGGGTAGTGGACAGAGTAAATTGAGCCAAGGGCAATGCAGACCCAGGAAGGCGACTCAGTTTGTATCTCACATGAAAGATACACAGGCAGAGGGTTTTACTACTTTTGGAGCTTGAAGAGGGAGATAGGGGCGGAGCTGTGGAATTGTTTTCTAATTGGAATATTGTTATGTCTATCTTATCTCAGAGCACGGACAAGTGCAGTCTTGGAGTATAGAGGAATGAAGTGTGCCTTGCTTATGCCACCTAATGTCACTCTAAGATGGTGTAGATGTTTCCCCTATCCTCCACGTTGAACTTAAGAACAGAGTTAGACTCTAAGCAAAGAAAAGCCCCCAACCCTATGACAGAGCCTATGACTTTTGTTTCCTTTTTTATCAACACCAACACTTTGTTTAAATGTACCTGGCAAGACCTGGAGACTTTGAGTAGCATGTGTTTTTCCCTGGGGGATGTGGGACCTAGTCAAAGGGCAAACGCCATATTAGGTAAAGCAGAGACCTAAACAGTCAGTGGAAGAATTCTACTGAGAACTGTTTATTGCTTTTGAACACATGGGATCACCTGACTAACATGTAATGTACTTTGCCAGGTTGTTACCAAAATTGCATAACAGACTGTACACCAGTCTAGAAGAGAAGTCTCTAGAGGTACCAACAAGACTGTTACAGAAAGCCAGGGGGAACAGAGACAAACCACTGCCAAAGTGAGACTGACAGAAGTTACAGAAGCCCCAGCAGCCAGACTCAAGGGGGCTTGCTTCAACTGCGGGGAGGAGGGACACTACCAAAGTGACTGAATTGACTGCCAACACTCTAGGAAACAAAGACGTCCCGAACAGGGAGGAAAAAATTGATGTGAGACTCAGTAATAATTTATCTGTTCCCGGTCAAGACAAAGATCCAGAAAAACCAGCCGGATACATGTATGATGGTCCATGACCTAATGGCCATCAACAAGTGCACTGAGGCAATCACTGCGGTGGTTCCTAACCCACACACGCTTCTAGCAGCTGTGCCTGAGAATGCCACATTTTTCATTGTTATTGATTTAGCAAATGCTTTCTTCTCTGTACCCCTCCATGAAAATTGTCAGTACCTGTTTGCCTTTACCAACTTAGTCTTCCAGCATACCTGCTGCAGACTCCTACAAGGGGGGCAAAACTCCCCCAGCCCCAGTACTCCACGGCCTTCGAAGAAGTACTGGCATATTGGTTCCCCCCTCACTTGATGTTGTTCTTTTACAGTATGTGTATGGCCTACTGTTGTCTGCCCCAACTTTACAGGTTTGCCAGGATGCATCTATTGACCTTATGTGTTTTCTATTGGAAGGGTTGCAAAGCTTCCAGGGACAAACCCAAGTACTGCCAGGAGAAGGTGGTCTTCCTAGGCCACTGATTCTCAGCCATGGACAGACACCTCACAGAGGAAAGAAAGCTGGCAGTATAGAAAAGTGCCCCCTGCCCTGAGGCCCTAAGCCTCTTCACATGTTTCTAGACCTGGCCAACTACTGCAGGTCTAGGATAAGGTCTTCCTGCAGCCTGATGCAGCGCCTGATACATTGATACATTCCACAGCCTTAAGCTGGCAATACTGCTCTGCCCCGGCCCTAGGCACACCCCACTACACCAAACCTTTTGCTTCGTTGTGCACTGCGTATCTAGGAGAGAGGGGTCCCAAAACTCCTTGTTTGCGTGCTTATCCTAGATGTTGAGGTTTTTTTGTAGATATGACCGATTTGGCGAGCTCTGTGCAGCTCTGTGTGTGCCATATAAATAACAGAATTATTATTCTTATTATTAAATGTCTCCAGGTCTACAGGAGAAGACGGACGGTTCTACACTGGATATGCAATGATCAGTGGCACACATGAGGTAGTAAAAGCAGAACCACTCTCTCCACACAGGTCAGCGCAGGAGGCGTAGTGGACAGCACTCAAGGAAGCACTACAGCTGGCGGAAGGTAAAAGGGCAAACATCTATACCGACTCTATACACTGCTATGATCCCATATGAAAGGCTAGAGATTTCCTCACTTCGGCAGGTACCACTTTAAAGCATGGCACACTGATTAAAGAGCTCATGGATGTTCTCTTACTTCCACAAGCGATAATAAAAAAAAAGTAAAAGCACACACAAAATTGGTAACCCCACAAGCCACGGGCAATGATGTGGCTGATAGGGCTGCGAAGGCAGCCGCACAGATGGAACCCAGACACTGTCCGGTAGTCTCAGCGGTGAGTACTGAGCCTGAAAAGTTTAATCCACAGGGGTTCCAGTCCCTGGTGGCCCGAGTTTCATCAGAAGAGAAGTGTGGAGGAAAGCTGATTTGCCTATTTTGCCCAGAGCCATTTATCCGGTAGTAAGTCAAATAGCCTAAGGATACACATGCACATCCAAAATGCCAGTGGGTTCCTCTGGACATTACTACCCCTGTCACTAGACTAGGAAGATAGCAAAAAGGGAACACAACAGCGCTCATAGGTTGATATTGTCTGGTTCAAGGTATCGGACGTGGATAGACAGTCGCTTACCTGGGTCAGTTGTGCTTACATATAAGGCACAACTCTCGTAATCGCATATATGGTTTAGGTCGGGGTGCAGCCGGCGTCTTAGGGTAATCCAGGCACGAGATGCTAGGTCGGCTGGAGTCAAAGTGTAGGTACAGTGGAATCAAGAGCGGAGGGCGCACAGAAAGACCGGGTATTGGTTTCCACCACACGCCCCTCCAGCGTTCGATTACTCATCCACTTGAAAAAGGGGACCCCAGATCCCCGAAACGTGTTGTGTCTTTTCCGTGTACATTTTAACATCGAAATATTAAAGCAAAATCATTTTGGAAACCAATACCCGGCCTTGCTGTGCGCCCTCCACTCTTGATTCCACTGTACCTGTCACTAGACTAGTGGAAGCCTGTCTATGCCCGCCACAAACCAAGTAATGTCGTAATGACCCCACAGAAGGTGACACCCAAGCCGCTGTATCCCTTAAAGTGACTGCAGATGGATTTTATCCAGCTACCAAAAAGTGGTACGTAGGAATACGTGCTTGTGTGCATTGATCTCTTTCTAGGGTGGCCAGAAGCTTTTCCCATGACCAAGACTACTGCCAGAGCTGCAGCCAAGAAGTTGGTGAGTGAGATTTTCTGCAGGTTTGGACTCCAAGAGATCATAGAGTCCAATAGTGGAACCCACTTCACTGGACAGGTACTTACTGAAACCCCTTCCCTCCAGGCACTCTTAAGTTAAAGTTCCAGAAGGCCATGAAAAAACAGGGAAACCATGGCCAAGTGCCTTCCTGCTGCCCTCTATTCAGTTAGGACCACCCTCAATAGAAAGTAAGGAATGTTCCCCTTTGAGGTACTTTTTGAGTGTGCACCCAGACTAGGCTTCTACTTCTCACAGTCCCTATAGTTGATGTCATAAACAAAAAACAATAAGTCATACATTAATTAGTACTCTAGGTAATCTGACAGTAGTTTATACCAGAAAATCAAAAAATCAAAAAAAAGAAGTAAAGAGGAAGAAAACAAGGCTACACAATAATTAATGAAAAATAGTCATCTTTATTACACATAGAAAGCATAAAAAATATATATATCAAATATGAGTGCATCACAGGGCGAAATACACAATGCACGACAGGTAATAGGTCCTAAATATACTTTATACTTTAAATAAAGTATAAAGAGAGTAATACAGATAATAGATATTACAAAATGACAGGAAAAGATATAATATGACAATAGGTAGCAAAACATAAGAGCTAGTATACATACACATGCTAAACAAGCAGTAAAGTAAGAAGTGTGCAATAGCTACCAAACAATATACGCCCTGAATCACAGAAGAGCAGCACAGCCAGTGATGAACAAATAAGCCCCAGGAGGTGTCGAAAATAAAATGGCGCTAAGGTGACAGGAAGAAGGACAAACTATTACCTGGTGTGCAACCCCGACGCATGTTTCAACCGCAGCAGGTCTTCCCTCCTGGGTGTAGAACAGGCACTATACAGTCATGGCCAAAAGTTTTGAGAATGACACAAATATTATATTTTCACATAATCTGCCCCCTCTGGTTTTTATGAGTGTTTTTCAGATGTTTTTATCACATACAGAAATACAAGTGCAATCATATTATTAGTAACAAAAGCTTTTATTGGCAGTTAGAATGAGTAAATGCAGCAAGTCAATATTTGCAGTGTTGACCCTTCTTCTTCAGGACCTCTGCAATTCTCCCTGGCAGCTCTCAATCAACTTCTGGACCAAATCCTGACTGGTAGCCGTCCATTACTGCACAACCAATGCTTGCATTTTGTCACAATTTGATGGTTTTTGTTTGTCCACCCGTCTCTTGATGATTGACCACAAGTTCTCAATGGGATTAAGATCTGGGAGTTTCCAGGCCATGGACCCAAAATCTCTATGTTTTGTTCCCTGAGCCATTTAGTTATCACCTTTGCTTTATGGCAAGGTGTTCCATCATGCTGGAAAAGGCATTGTTGATCACCAAAATGCTCATGGACGGTTGGGAGAAGTTGCTCTTGGAGGACATTCTGGTCCCATTCTTTATCCATGGATGTGTTTTTAGGCAAGACTGTGAGAGAGCCGATTCCCTTGGCTGAGAAGCAACCCCACACATGAATGGTTTGAGGATGCTTTACAGTTGGCATGAGGCAAGACTGGCAAGCTCTGCGCTGCTGGTAGCCCGATCCTGAAGTTGAAACACTTCCTGAGACAGTCCTGGCGCTTGCTGGTCCTTCTTGGGCACCCTGGAGCCATTTTGGCAACAATGGAACCTCTCTCCTTGAACTCCTTGATGATGCAATAGATTGTTGACTGAGGTGCAATCTTTCTAGCTGCAATACTGTTCCCTGTTAGGCCAGTTTTGTACAATGATGACTGCACCTGTTTCTTTAGAGATAACCATGGTTAACAGAAGAGAAACAATGATGCCAAGCACCAGCCTCCTTTAAAGTGTCCAGTGGTGTGACACTTACTAAATCATGACAGATTGATCTCCAGCCCTTTCCTCATCAATACCCACACCTGTGTTACTGGAGCAATCACTGAAACAATCTTAGCTGCTCCTTTTAAGGCAGGCCTGTGTTTTGGGGGAAAAAGTTCATTTTCTAGGCAAATATTGACTTTGCAATTAATTGCTGTTAAGCTGATCACGCTTTATAACATTCTGGAGTAAATGCAAATTGCCATTATAAAATCTGATGCAGTAGACTCTGGTGGTAGGGTTGTGAGATTAAACGGCACTCTTAAGTTAAAGATCCAGAAGGCCATGGAAGAAACAGGGAAACCATGGCCAAATGCCTTCCTGCTGCCCTCTATTCAGTTAGGACCACCATCAACAGAAAGACAGGAATGTTCCCCTTTGAGGTACTTTTTGAGTGTGCATCCGGACTAGGATTCTACTTCCCACAGACCCAATAGTTAAGGTCAAGCTTGTCTCGAGGCTGGGAAGGTGAGTGTGCTGTGATAAAATGTGTGCATCCCTTCCTCGTCATCTCCAAGGATAAATTTGATCAGGCACACAAAGAAAAGGTAGACCTCCAGAATCCCTTGGGATTCTCTAAGAGAGAGAATGTAACCAACAGAGATTTGTGAATTATATCCGAGATGCTTTTGGAGGCGTAGCTGAACAGCTGGATGCAACCCCCATCATGGCGTTCCAGAACCGTATGGCTTTGGATATGATCCTTGCTGAGAAAGGAGGAGTCTGTAAGATGGGTGGGAGCAGCTTGTTGCAAGTACATCCTGAATGACACCGCCCCAAAGAAACTGGAGTGGACACTTCACTCTTCACTTTGTGTCCACCATGCCCCAGATGGATGGGCGTTTGGGCAGTAAGAACCACGACAGGAGAAGTACCCAGAGTGGAGGATGAAACAGCCCTGTTGAAGAACCAGCCAGATAACAAACCCGTAAACTAGTATGCAGACCTGTAGCCCTAGAGTAACTGGCCTCTGGGGAATCTGGTGAAGCCTTAAAAAGTCCAGCAGGTGAGTATTTAGCCCACCAGAAGGTACCTAGAGTTTGAGGAGGTTTCTTGAGGAGGTTACAGGTCATGCAATACTGAAAAGGGTGGAAAGGTGAGAGATATCATATGCCATATGCCAGATGCCATCTTGTTCACTGTCAACCATTTCATGATTCAGACACCATTTTGTGTAATCTGTTTAGAGATAGTATTTGTCGCTGACTCCACGGTACATTTAATGATTAGACCCTGTTTCCCTTGAATCTAGGATTTCTAGAAGAAATGATACATAGAGTTCATCAATTTTATTTTCAGTATTTTATCACCTTTTCACACCTTTTCGCAAAGGATTTTTCTTTATACACGCTATGCACCATGAATAAAGTGTGATTTTGAGTGCAGCTTATGACCAGGTGTTTGTGTCTTTCTGTGCTTCATCCCGATACTGGCAGTCATCTTATCTTCCCCTATAATGATTTATTTGGAGATCACTTTACATATGTAGAAGTGTTGTTGGAGCCCTAAATAAAAATCTCTAACACCCTTAACAATCAGGCCCCTTTTGGTTATTGCATTTTCATTTTTCACTGCCCACCTTCGCAAATCCCTAACTTTTTTATTTTTCCATATGAGGACTTGTATGAAGACTTGTTTTCTGCATAACAAATTGCACTTTATAGTGACGATATTTAATATCCCATGCGGTGTACTGGGAAGCGAGAAAAAAGGTTGTGAAATTGGAGAAAAAATGGCTTGGATCCTACAGCTTTCATTGAGCGCCCCAAATGACATGTCTGCTTTATTCTCCTGTTCGATAAGATCACAGGGATACCCTGCTCCTTGCATTTCAGCCCGGTCCAGCAAGGGTTACTAGCCTGATGGACAGTTCCCCCAGTGTGCTACTGGAGGCGTGTCCGGGATCGGCCTTATATATCTGCCCATTCCCATCAGACCTTGCTGGTTATTTTAGTCTTGTCTTACCTGTGTATCTAGTTCCGTTTTACCTGTCTCCGTTTGTCTGCCTGTATCTTGACCTGACCTGTATATAACCCGTTTGATCTTGACCTGACCTTTATATAATCTGCTTGATCTTGACCTGACCTGTGTATATCCCGCCTGTACCTGTATCTTTACCTGACCTGTGATTATCTGCCTGTAGACCTGTATAAATCTGTTGTTTTGTCCCTGTCTCAGTCCTGTGTTTGTATTCTGTATGCCAGTGTGAACACTGGTCTATTCCTGTATTCCGGTTACCTGTTCAGTCCGGTGTTGGTTTCTGTGCACCAGTGTGAACACTGGTCTATACCTGTCCGCTCCACCATCCAGCAGCTGCCAGACGAAGTAAGTTTCCCCTGTCATGTTGTAGGGTCGCTCAGGGACCGTCAATTAGGTTCCTGATAGTGGTTTCGCCCTTATCAGGGTGGCTCATCTGCCTTAGGCAGGGCCTTAGCCCGCAGGGACGTCGCAGGGTGAGATCGCCACCACTTACCCAGTCTGACAGCTAATGCCAAGCCTGATTGTGGTTGCGCGGTTGCTGGACAGGTACTGACAGTCACACGCCAGTAAGGGATTAAAAAAGCCACAAAATGACTTTGCTAGCCCCAAAAATAAAAATGGATATGACTTCATAGGCTGCTACAGTACACGGTATGACCCCTTGGATGAGGATCTTTTATAGATATGACCACCAGGACTGGGACTTTGTATGGAAATGGCTAGCATATAGATATAGTGTGTGTATGTGTGTGTATATATATATACACTCACCGGCCACTTTATTAGGTACACCATGCTAGTAACGGGTTGGACCCCCTTTTGCCTTCAGAACTGCCTCAATTCTTCGTGGCATAGATTCAACAAGGTGCTGGAAGCATTCCTCAGAGATTTTGGTCCATATTGACATGATGGCATCACACAGTTGCCGCAGATTTGTCGGCTGCACATCCATGATGCGAATCTCCCGTTCCACCACATCCCAAAGATGCTCTATTGGATTGAGATCTGGTGACTGTGGAGGCCATTTGAGTACAGTGAACTCATTGTCATGTTCAAGAAACCAGTCTGAGATGATTCCAGCTTTATGACATGGCGCATTATCCTGTTGAAAGTAGCCATCAGATATTGGGTACATTGTGGTCATAAAGGGATGGACATGGTCAGCAACAATACTCAGGTAGGCTGTGGCGTTGCAACGATGCTCAATTGGTACCAAGGGGCCCAAAGAGTGCCAAGAAAATATTCCCCACACCATGACACCACCACCACCAGCCTGAACCGTTGATACAAGGCAGGATGGATCCATGCTTTCATGTTGTTGACGCCAAATTCTGACCCTACCATCCGAATGTCGCAGCAGAAATCGAGACTCATCAGACCAGGCAACGTTTTTCCAATCTTCTACTGTCCAATTTCGATGAGCTTGTGCAAATTGTAGCCTCAGTTTCCTGTTCTTAGCTGAAAGGAGTGGCACCCAGTGTGGTCTTCTGCTGCTGTAGCCCATCTGCCTCAAAGTTCTATGTACTGTGCGTTCAGAGATGCTCTTCTGCCTACCTTGGTTGTAACGGGTGGCGATTTGAGTCACTGTTGCCTTTCTATCAGCTCGAACCAGTCTGCCCATTCTCCTCTGACCTCTGGCATCAACAAGGCATTTCCGCCCACAGAACTGCCGCTCACTGGATGTTTTTTCTTTTTCGGACCATTCTCTGTAAACCCTAGAGATGGTTGTGAGTGAAAATCCCAGTAGATCAGCAGTTTCTGAAATACTCAGACCAGCCCTTCTGGCACCAACAACCATGCCACGTTCAAAGGCACTCAAATCACATTTCTTCCCCATACTGATGCTCGGTTTGAACTGCAGGAGTTGCACTGAGTTGCCGCCATGTGATTGGGTGATTAGAAATTAAGTGTTAACGAGCAGTTGGACAGGTGTACCTAATAAAGTGGCCGGTGAGTGTATATATATATATATATATATAATGTGAAGAAGCACTCCATCTCCAAGCAGGTAAAAGTGAAGAAGAGTTTATTCTAAAACTGGCAATGTTTCGGTGTGTTGCCACCTTTCTCTAGCAATGTGCATTCCATAGTGAACAGGTTTTAATTGCAAATGTAGGAGTGTCTTATCTTTAACTCTTAATGAGCCATGATCACAAATTCATTTTAAAAGCTATTGGAAAATACAATACAATAATGAAAACTTCATGATATGTGCCAAGTAAATATAAAGTGCAAGTGCTACATGTAATACAAAAAGGATTTGCTGAAAGCCATGAATACAATTATAAAACACAGAGTCACATGACCTAGTTGAGAATCAGGTGGTGCATAAACAAGTGATCGGTACCTGACGTCTCAATGTTTATATCAACATAAATATTCAGAATGTAAGAATCGTGTAGACTGCGCATGGCCGGGAACAGTGTTTTGCGCACGTGCATTCTCAGAGTGAGATTGCAGCAGCCATTAGGAGTGAGGGCAGCCCACGCTGTCATAGGCATATAGCTGTATGCAGCAAAATGGTGACAAAACAGACCGACTATACAGTCTTATTGCATGAAAACTACAGCATTAACGGGTCAGTATAGTATTGAAAGATAATAATCATAGTGAAAGGGAACCTACCATCCAGTATGGTTTACACCAGGGGTACTCAAACTGCGGCCCGCGGACGGTTTTGATCCAGCCCCGACACTTGGCATGCCAGCGTCGGTCCCCGCGGCGTTCGACAGTCAGGCAGGAGCCTTCATCCAGACAGGAAGCTCCTGCCCGTCACTGTATTGTGCTCGATGTGTCCGGAAACGACCGCTCGAGCACTATTACTAGAGCAATTTGGCCAGAAGACAACCCCGACGCACATCGCTCCACGAACTCGGATGCGCGGCCGTGCGAGAGACTTAAACTGGAGACTTAGGTGAGTACAGGGTTTTTATTTTTTATTAAAAAGGGCAGTAAAAAGATTGTGGCGGCTGGGGGCCCAATATATGAATTAATTAATCACGAGGGGCAGCATAGAAAAATAATTAATTATGAAGGGAAGCATAGGAAATAATTAATTATGAGGGGAAGTATAGGAAATAATTAATGGTGGGGGGCAGCATATGAAATAATTAATGGTTGGGGCAGCATATGAAATAATTCATTGTGCGGGGCAGCATAGGAAATAATCAATTATGAGGGGCAGTATAGAAAATAATTAATTATGCGGGGTAGTATAGGAAATAATTAATGGTAGGGGGCAGAATAGGAAATAATTAATGGTAGGGGGCAGCATAGGAAATAATTAATGGTGAGGGTCAGTATAGGAAATATTTAATGGTGGGGGGGGGCAGCATAGGAAATAATTAATGGTGGGGAACAGTACAGGCAGTCCCCGGGTTACATACAAGATAGGGTCCGGAGGTTAGTTCTTAAGTTGAATTTGTATGTAAGTCGAAACTGTATACTTTATAATTGAAGTTCTAGACAAATTGTTTTCTTTTGTCACAGTGACAATTGGAGTTTCAAAATTTTTGCTGTAATTGGACCAAGGATTATCAATAAAGCTTCATTACAGACACCTTACAGCTCAGCATTGCAGTCTAGGACTATAGTAAAGCATTCAGAGAGGTCAGCAGAGGTCACAGTGGGCAGAGGGGTCCGTCCTTAACTATGAGTTGTCTGTAAGTAGGGTGTCCTTAAGTAGGGGACCGCCTGTATAGGAAATAATTAATGGTGGAGGTGCAGCATAGGAAATAATTAATGGTGGGGAGCAGCATATGAAATAATTAACGGTGGGTGGTGCATATGAAATAAATAATGGTGGAGGGGCAGCATATGAAATAATTAATGGTGGGGGGCAACATAGGAAATAATTTATGATAGGCAGCATATGAAATAATTAATGGTGGGGAGTAGCATATGAAATAATTAACGGTGGGGGGCAGCATAGGAAATTATTAATTGTGGGGGGCAGCATAGGAAATAATTAATGGTGGAGGCAGCATAGGACATAATTAGTGGTGGAGGGGGGGCAGCATAGGAAATAATTAATGATGGGGGGGCAGCATAGGAAATAATTAATGGTGGGGGTAAAGGAAATAATTAATTATGAGGGGCAGTCTAGTAATTAATGGGGGGTAGGCATATTCAATAATTAATGGAGAGGGGTCCCAGTATATTTAATAATTACTCGGCCCAATTAATTCATTAATTGGGACAATATATAAAATAGTTCACAAGGGGGTGCAGTATATTAAATAATTAATTGGGGGGGCCCAGTGTTTAGGATGCGGGCACATTTACGGCTATTTATTTTTAAACTTTAGTCCGGCCCTCCAACGGTCTGAGAGGGACAGTGAATGGTCCCGGTCTACACTGACTCTGAAGCGGACCTTAGGTTCGCTAGTGTCAGACGCGTGGTGTGCTGAAGGTGCAACACTCGCCCCAATAAGAATAATAAGTTGCAAGCAAAGGCATCCACATCGACCTCCTGTATATACGGTATTGTGGATCCTCTATTTAAAGAGAACGGCAATAATAACCCATAGCTTGGGAAAAGACCCAACACTGCATATAAAGAAAAGTCATGAATTAAGCCCAAACTCAAAAAAAGGCAACTGTATTGTGTTAAAAAATCAGAGACGTCAGTTTCTTCAGTGATGGTGACAGTTGCAAAGTGAAAACATTTTGGGAAAAAAAGAAAAGGCATTAATAATGAGAATCTTCTAAATATTATTACATTTTACAAAAAGAAAAAATAAATTAAAAGGAATCAATGTTTATTTACTTTGAAGTGACAGCAACAGGATGACACAAGCAATCTAAGTGCCACTGCCTAAGTTATAGTAAACATTCAGACCATTAGGTCTTAGGGCAGTGGTGGCAAACCTATGGCACTGGTGCCAGAGGTGGCACTCAGAGCCCTTTCTGTGGGCACTCAGGCCATCACCAGAGATGACTCCAGGTATCTTTCTGCAGTCCCAGACAGCCCAGGACTTGCTGTGCACAGAGATATTTTAAAGTTACTGCGCTATCTGGGACTACTGGAGGAGTGGGAAGGTGTGGATATTATCATTGTAGCTCCTGCCCTGACAATTCTTCTTGTGTAGGGGATCCTGGAGGGAAGCTACAATGATCATCCAAATTTATTTTATTTTTTTGCTTTATTGGTTTCCTCAGGGTGCGATTATAAATATAAAAGGTGTGACAGCAAGGGGTATAAAACACAAATTAAATTTCTGTGTTGGCACTTCGCGATAAATAAGTGGGTCTTAGTTGTAATTTGGGCACTCGGTCACTAAAAGGTTTGCCATCACTGTCTTAGGGTGTTCAATTCATAAATCCAACGTAATTCTTTCTTAAGTAGCAGTTTTTCTCTGTTGCCACCTCGGCGTAATTGGGGTACATGGTCAATGAGAGTTAATTTTGGTTGTGCCTCAAATGACCCTCTTCAAAAAAGTGTATTGACACAGGACAATCCTGTCTGTTTTTTCTTATGGAATACCTATGTTGGCAAAACCTGGTCTTAAAGTCCAAGGTTGTTTCACCACTTAAGCAAGTCCACACGGACATTTTCATAAATAAATAACATGATCACTGTTGCAATCCAAAAAGTGTCTTATTTTAAAGGATTTGCCATTATGCATTATGCAGGTTTTCACCTTTAGTCAAATAAGAACAGTTGATACACACGACCGACAGGGGAAGCTCCCAGTATGTTTTTTACCCCATAAGCCAGTTTGGGTTGACATCCTTAGAGGGCCTTGGCCCTAATTTATCTTTTAAATTCTTAGTTCTTCTATAGGATAATGGGGGTGGGTTGTAGAATTCCACTATATTCATTGGGTCCCTGTTTAGAATCGACCAATGTCGCCTGATAATCTTAGCAATTTCTGGACTCATATCTTTATAGGTTGAGACAAATGGTATTCTCATAACTTTATGTGCCTTATTGTTTGATTTCAATAGAGAATTACGATCTCTGGTTACAGCCTTCTTCCTATTTGACTCAATAAGCCTGTTTGGGTACCCACGCTTTTTAAATTTATTCTCCATAAGGGACACATTTTTCTCCATAAATTAGGATTGGCTTGAAATTTTTATCACTCTCAAAAACTGGCTCAATGGTAAGGACTCGAGCATAGGTTTTGGATGACTTTCAAATCTCAATAGGTTATTCCTGTCACAAATAAATCAGTAGAAAGACTACCCTCCGTATTACGTACAAGGACATCTAGAGAACTTCCAACCTAGACCACGCCATGGTAAATTTGATATCATCATCAATCATCAATCCAAGAGTTTTGGAATAAACTCTTCTTCACTTTCACCTGCTGGGATTTGGAGTGCATTTTTTGGATTTTACGCATACATGGGTTCCCACCCCGAACTCTGAGGCCTCTGCATATGTACATATATATGTACATTGCATGTAGTGTATGTCCCACATCCCTCATAGTAATGTCACAACACCAGTGTTCTAGAACGATGATGTCACAATTTCTAGGGGGGATAAAAGTTCTGGTTCCGTCCACACTTAGTGTGGTGATAGAGTTTGTGGAGTTAGGATTTTGCTGATCTGCTAAGCAAAATTGAATACGAAAATATGCCCAAACGTTGCTTTACTATCGAGTCTGATACAGGCAACAGCAACGGCAAAGACCAGGTAAGTGGTGGCCATTATTAATTTTTGTATAGATAATTTCTAGCAAAAAAAGTGTTTTTTTTAATCTATTTTACTGTTCAATCAGAACACTATTTTAGTTTCATCCAGTGACCCACATATATAGCTCGTTACACCAGTATCATCCATATTTCTTGTATCACTATCAGATTTATATAATTTGGAATTGATTTTCACTTCCTACTTGATACCTATTAGAATTTGACACTTTTAAAAAAAGGAATTTTGGATCCAAGGTGACCTGTTAAATCACATATTAGAGCCCATGCTGTGATACAAACTTTAAGTTAAAAATTCTCTTATTTTTATTCCTTCATAGTTACTGGTTAATAAGAAATGCCGTAGGATTTCTGCGTCCGATATAGAGGACAGCAGCAGTGATGAGACCCTCCATCAGGTGAGCGCTCATTTCTCTCATGTATGGTCTGTATCTCAGGTTTTCCGTGTAGATGGAACATTATGTGTTATATTATTATATTAACCTAAAGGTTTGCTTTTTATGTTTTGTTCTTCTAGTTTCATCCACTTCCAAGGTCTCTGAGGAGCCTTGAAGATTATGATGATGGCTCAGGCCCTCATCTGCTCTATATACAGACAGGTATTTCATTATCACTTTTCCCAGTAAAATAAGAAATTAGACTTCTTATTGATTAAAAATCTGAATTCTATAGAAATAAATGATGATATTTGTCCTATTTTCCAGAGCCAAGTTCTCCCCGGTTTAGTTTTGTGGATATTGAGACAGCAAGGTAATTTATTTCTATATCAACCACGCTTTATAATTCATGTTATCTGCTCACTAGGTGGCAGTATTATATGTTGCTTGTCTTCTTAGTTTGTGTTACATGTTGTATGCTCTTTACATTATTAATGTTTGATCTTCTATAATTCTAGTAACAGGAGATCAGAGCGTCCCACCAATAATGATTTCTTGAAAAATCTGTCTTCTCCAATATCCAAATTCGTGACCAACTTCCGTGGGAACAGACAGGAGCTTACAAGACGTCTGTACAAATTTTATAACAGAACTGTCTTTGAGAACCAGGTATACATTGTAATATAGAGCCCAGTACAGGGTGAAATGTGGACATAGTGAATGGTGGGCCAATGTTTCCTGTATCTCTGTCATTTCTATATTTTCTCCTTCTGTCCTGTAGCTTCCTGCATCCATGGATATCAGCTGGAATAAAAGGCTGCGAAGAACATCTGGTCGCACCGGATACCAGCTGAATAATGGAGAGCGCGAAGCCTTCATACAGTTATCGGATAAAGTCTGTGATTCTGCCGGTAGGTCTCACATCAGGTAGAAGTTAGAGAATTGCTGTATTCTTCCATGTGTCTTTAAAAATGACTATAAGTAACGTCTCCTCTTTCTGCAGAACGACTTCGAGACACTTTGATCCATGAACTGTGTCATGCTGCGTGCTGGATCCTAGATGGAGAAGTGGAGCCTGGCCATGGCTGGCTGTGGGAATCGTACTGCGAGAGAGTGGCACAGATTCTCCATGATCTTCCACCCATCACAGCGTACCACAACTATAAGATCCACTACACCGTGATCTACCAGTGCACAGCGTGCCAAGCCAGGTAACTGCCAACTTTATGCCACCTTATTACATTTACTATTGACATACTGGTGGGCAGTTCTGGGATGGTGTTCATCTATCTCAGGCCTCTGGTGCTATTTTTCGAATACATATAATGTGTTAGTTACTACCGCGACTTCCTTTTCTGTCAGTGGTTTCTGCAGTTATACATGTTGTGGATTTATAATTGATTTTGGACATGTTTTTTTTAACGATTTGTTTTTTATTTGATCTTTGCCTCTTTAGTTATGGACGATGGACGGCCTCTTTAGACACTGAGAAGTATTGCTGTGGTTACTGTAAGAACCGGCTGGTTCTTATAAACCCCACCTGAAAACCTCCATCAGTGACCATCAGGCTCTATCATCAGCCAGAGCACAGACTTAGCCAAGAAGGCAGCACATGAAGAAGTCATCAAGACCTGTGGTATTTTCCACCAAGACGTCTTCTAATCCATCCTAGGGCAGCACAGAGGCTCAGTGGTTAGCACTGTGGCCTTGCAGCAGCTGGGTCCAGAAAGCTCATGGACAGCGCTGCATGGAGTTTGTATATTCTTCCTGTGTTTGCGTGGGTTTCCTCCGGGCACTCCGGTTTCCTCCCACATCACAAAAATATACTGATAGGTTAATTGGCTTCCCTCCAAATTGTCCCAAACATTAATGATGGTCCTCCCTGCACAACACCAACATCAGCAGCAGGAGATGGATCCATCATAAAATAAAACATACATTTGATTATTTTAAATACATTTGATGATTTCTGTCATTCATTATACAGATCATTCACTGCAATATGTGTCCATAGAGCTATAGGCTAGAAGAGACAAAGCTGTTCTTCAGCATCTGAGGTGTTCATTATAAAGGTATCATGTAAAACAAATGTGTTGTACAAGAGCAAGATTTATGACATTTACATCCTCTTTAAATTTAAGTTAAAGTTAAATGCAGGGTTTGTTGGATGTTGCCATGTGAGAAAGAAGTAGTCCACAGCCCAACTTCAAAAATACTGCATCTGTGTAATGGCAGGACTCAGACAAGGACAGTGAGCCCTGACACTGAGACCCCCAATCTGTCCCTACCTACTTATTGGGTCCTCCCTAAACAGAGGCCAATAACTGGGCGACGTTCCCTCCCTGGGTAAGGTGTGAACATGTAACAATACTGACAAAAAAAACCACAATAAGGCGAGGTAAACAATTCGAGTCGGCAACAGCTGGAAATATAAATAACCAAAACACAATCTGAATAGACTAGTCAATAAACATGCAAGAATTCAGACACCAGAAATACAAGAGAGCTAGAAACAAAGCAAGATAGCAGTTTGACCAGCAAGGAGTCAAAGCTAACCTGGACACTTATAGGGAACTCAGCCCTGCCACAGGTTGTAGGAGTAAGCAATTACAGATCCACAGAGTTAACTCTTGCAAGGACAGAATCAATGAGGGGAATGGCAGACATCAGGTCAGACAGCCAGATAACCTAGTTCAGACTGCCGGATGATGAAAAACTCAATGGGGCAGATTTACTTACCCGGCCCATTCGCGATCCAGCAGCTCGTTCTGTGCGGTGGATTCGGATCCGGCCGGGATTCACTAAGGTAGTTCCCCCGACGTCCACCAGGTGGCGCTGCTGCGCTAAAGTTCCCCGAGGCCTGCCGGAATGCCCTGAAGTTCACCGGCCTATACCTGGTGAAGGTAAGACACTTTTTTTTTTTTTTAAATGCGGCAGTTTTTTCGAATCCGTCGGGTTTTCGTTCGGCCACGCCCCCCGATTTCCGTCACGTGCATGCCAGCGCCGATGCGCCACAATCCGATCGCATGCGCCAAAATCCCGGGGCAATACAGGGAAAATCGTCGCAAATCGGAAATATTCGGGTAACACGTCGGGAAAACTCGAATCGGGCCCTTAGTAAATGACCCCCAGTGTCTCCTAATTCTACCAGCACGGTTAGAGGAGACAGCAGGCACAGACATCACAATCTGTGTATACACACCACAGGTTAGTTTAAAGGAGTGAACACGTGGCGCCTGATGCTAGATGTAATGGGAAGATTGATGGTGAACTGGTGGAATAGGTTAGTAGTGAATCTGGCGGGCTGCAGTGTCTCCCGTGACCCACAGTAGGACACTGGCGGTGTAAGGAACAATAGAAAAGTAGGTGCACAGGCATATAGGTGCACGCTGCCCCTAGAGCTAAAATGTAACAGTAAAGTCCCAAGATGTGTGTTAAAGGCTTTATTTTTATGGACGACGTGTTTCGAGGACGAATTGTCCCCTTCCTCAGGTCCAAAAGCAACATACACTGGATGCAATGTAGAGACTCACATATATGCTCGGCTGGGGTGGGATCTAATAGACCTAGTCCTGTGGTCTTGGATAAAATGCCTTAACCCCTTCCCGATGGGTCCCGGTGCATGGAGAGGGCTCGCGGGCCCCTTTTTTTTATGGCAAAATAAAAAAAAAAATTTTGTACAGGAGGTTTTAATTTTTTTAAATGTATGAGAACATTATAAAATCTATACAAATTTGGTATCTACGTAATCGTAGTAACCCAAAGAATAAAGTAGACCTGTCATTTGGGGCAGACAGTGAAAGCTGTAAAATCCAAGCCCACAAGAAAACGTTGCAAATGTGTTTTTTCACCATTTTCACTGCAAATGGAATTTTTTTCCCGCTTCCCAGTGCGGACCATGGAATATTAAATACCGTCACTACGAAGTGCAATTTATTACGCAGAAAATAAGCCATCACAGAGCTCTTTATGTGGAAAAATAAAAAAGTTATAGATTTTTGAAGGTGGGGAGTGAAAAATGGAAGTGAAAAAACTAAAAAAGGCCAAGTCGTTAAGGGGTTAAGTAGTGGGTGAGCCGGTTATAAGGGCTGCGGCACTGTAGTGAGGCAGGAGAGAGGCAGATCGCTGGTGGAATATGGGGTGTGAGTCTTGCTGCACGCTGGAGTATCTAGGGGTTTTTATATAGACAGTGCCTTAGGTGTTACAATGAATGGCTTCTGACTTGACACCTTGGTGTGGGCTCACAAGTTTCCACTTTCACACAAACAGCGGATACACTTCTGTATCCACTTCGGGATTCCCTGCCAGGTATTTGCATCTTCAGTGTGTGATAAGACACTTACAGCACTGGAAAAAAAAACACAGTGTAATACTATGTGTTTAACCCCATCTCACCAATGCCCTTTTTCAGATTTGTGTTTCCATTGTTTGCTCTCCTTCTTTAAAAACCCATAACTTTTTTAATTTTCTGTGTACAGAGCTGTTTTCTGCGTATCAAATTTTACTTCCTAGTGGCGGTATTCAATATCCCATGCTCTGTACAGCAAATTGGGAAAACAATTCCAAATGTGGCAAAACTGCCAAAAAAATGCATTTGCACCATTTTCTTGTGGGCTTGTTTTTTACGGATTTCATTTTACATTCTACTTTATTCTGTGGGTTGCTTTAATCATTGAGGGTACCAAATTTATAAGTTTTAATAAATTCAAAAATATGAAAACGTTTGTAGGAAAAATATTCTTTGTTTTGCCATTTTCTGATGCTTGACAGATCTTTGTTCCTCATGCCATTGAGAAAACTTTCCTATATACTCCTTGCCTGTATTGAGATTTCCTGTGACCCCAGTTCCTTTTCTGGCTATGTTCATCTGCTGCCTGTCCTAACCTCTTGTTTTGCCTTTCACCTTGATCCTGTGCTGCCTGTCTGTGCTGCCTACCTCGCCTTGATCTAGCGGCACCACGACGCAACAAGTCCACCCTGCTTTGCAGCGGGCTCTGGTGAATACCAGGTGCCACTTGGACTCCCAGGTGTCGGCTTATGTCATCGTCCGCGGTGGTTCAGTGGATCCACAACTCACTGAATCCTGATCAGATCAGACCAAGGTTCCGCAGTCCCAGCAGATTGCCATGCAGGGCCGGCAACTTGATCAGCTAACCTCCGTCTTGCAGCAATTCTTGGCTACCCAGCAGCGCCCAGTTCCTACGGTATCTCCCGCTATGGCAGCTACATTAACCACTGCTAAACCCAGACTGCGACTATCCATGACTTCTAAATATGACAGAGATGCCAAGAAATGCAGGGAAATCTTCACCCAGTGTTCCTTGCACATGGAACTGATGTCTTCACAGTTCACCACAGAATGGTCCAAGGTGGTGTTTGTGGTCAGCCTTCTCTCTGGGAAAGCCCTGGCATGGGCCACCCCTCTATGGGACAGGAATGACCCGGTCATAGCTAATATCACCGTATTCCTTGCAGAAATCCGGTCCGCCTTTGAACTTGCGCCAAGGGGACTTTTCTGTTGGTGACTATGCGGTGCAGTTTCGTACTCTTGCTTCCAAACTCTCCTGGAATGAAGCGGCCTTGATCAATACCTTTAAAAAAGGGATGTCTGATCAGAGGCCCTGTTTGCACAGGACCTGCAGTCTTCCCTAAGTTCCCTGATTTTTCTGGACACCCGGATTGACATCCACTTCTTTGAACGCTTCGAAGAACAGCTAGCTGAACTAGTGCAAGCCAGACTCCAATGACCCTGTTTGGCTCCAGTCTTCCAAAGGCTCCCTCTGCTGCCCTCTGGGTCTGTTACCGAGGTGCCCATGTAGGTGGATAAAACCCGGCTAAGACCCCAAGAGTGCTCCAGACAAAGACAGGGCAAGCTCTGCATCTATTGTTCCAGCCGGGAACACTTTCTCCAGACTTGTCCAGTTCTGCCTTAGGATCCAGGAAAACGCACGCACCTTGGGTTCTTGGGAGAATCGCCCCTAGATGAGAGCAAACCTTGACCAAGTTCTATTCCAGAAAGAGACTGTCCTTCTATGTGCTTCCCTGTTCCACATCCTCTGTTTTATTGGGCCTTCCATGGTTGCCTGGGCACATTATCCCCGCAGATTTGAGTTTACCCACTCTCCATGCCCGAAACCAAAGCCATGTCGGCCTACCTCAAGGAGAATTAACACAAGGGATTTATCTGCAAGTATTCTTCTTCTGCTAGTCCTGGTTTCTTCTTTGTGTCCCAGAAAGACGGTTCTCTCTGTCCCTGCATTGACGATCATGGTCTTAATAAAGTTACGGTGAAGAACCGGTACCCGCTACCCCTGATCACGGAACTCTTTAACCACCTGGTCTTCACGAAATTGGATCTTCAGGAGTCATATAATCTTATCCATATCCGTGAGTGTGATGAGTGGAAGATGGCCTTTAACACTCGGGATGGTCACTTTGAGTACCTGGTCATGCCCTTTAGACTGTGTAATACGCCTTCGGTATTTCAAGAATATGCCTATATGCCAAACTGCTGAAGTGCCAGTTCCAGCAGAAGAGTCTTCCTTGGATATATAATCTCCGACAGGGGTCTATAGCTGGATCCTACCAAGTTCTATGCGGTACTCCAGTAGCCACGCCCAGCAGTTATTTGTGCGATACAGAGATTTCTGGGCTTTGCTAATTATTACCAGAAATTTATTCCCCATTTCTGCTCAGAACCTCCTTGGCATGTCATTCCTCCTGAACGAATGGTTGTTGCCACTCCAGTGGACCTTTTGGCAGCTTCCTTTTGGCAAGACCTACGTCCGACCTGGTCAAGGATGTACGGGATTTTGTGGGCTCATGCACTTCCTGTGCCCGAAACAAGCTATATCATCTCAAACCAGCTGGTCTTCTCCTGCAGTTACGGATACCCAGCTGCCCGTGGACTTGGGACATAGATCTTCCACCTTCCTCTGGTAATACCGTCATCTGGGTGGTAACAGATTGGTTCTCCAAGATGTCCCATTTTACCTCTGCCAGATCTGCCATCGGCCCCTTTGCCTTGCCAACTTGTTCTTCATCCACATCTGCCGACTACATGGACTTCCTCTGCACATCATCTCAGATCAAGGGGTCCAGTTACTTTCCACATTCTGGCGTTCTTTGTGCAATCAATTACAAATTGAATTAGATTCCTCATCTGCGTATCATCCGCAGTCTAATGTACAAGTGGAGAGAGTAAATCAGACCCTGGGTTGCTATCTACTTCACTTTGTCTCTGCTCAACAAGACAACTGGTCTTCCCTCTTATCTTGGGCAAAATTCTCATATAACTCCTTGGACTCTGAATCTGCCGGGGCTGTCCCCTTCTTTATTGTCTATCGACGACTGCCACGCCCACCTCTCCCTCTGTCTGTACCTTTGGAAGATCCTGCGGTGGAAGAATTGTTTCAAGATCTTAAATCCATCTGGGAGCAAACCCATCGGACTTTGCGGTGTCTGCCGCACAAAATCCAAGCCGATAAGAAGTGAGAAAGTGTGGCTGTCTTCCAGATACGTCCGGCTGAAGATTCCCAGGTACAAGCTTGGTCCTCGTTTCTTGGGTCCATTGAAGGTGCTGAGGCGTATCAATCCCATGGCCTATAAACTGTAACTCCCACCAGGTATACCAAACTCCTTCTATGTCTCTCTTCTGAAGCCAATCATTCTAAACCACTTCTCCCGGCAAGATCCTCCTCCTGATTCTGAGGTTCATTCTTTTGAGATAAAAGAAGTTCTGGACTTGACGGTGAGAGGTATGTGGTTCTTCTTTGTTGACTGGAAGGGGTTCGGGCCTGAGGAGAGGTCTTTGGAGCCCGAGGACAACATCCTGGAGCATAATCTTCTTCAGAGGTTCCTTAAAACCAAGAAGAGGGGGAGGCCGAAGGGGAAGGGTACTGTCACGAGTGCCCTTGCGACCCATGTCTCGGGTCACAGGTGCACCCATGTGCCTCTCTGTGCCCCTACAGCCCAGTAAGATTTAAAGGGCCAGCACACCGTTAATTGCTCCTGCTCCTGGATGCCTGCGCAAATAAATGGACTGCCTCTTCCTCTGCCCCCTGCCAGATCTTTGTGCCTTGTGCCATTGTGAAAGCTTCCCTATATGCTCATCAAGAAATCTTTCCTATATGCTCCTTGTATTGAAAATTGCTGTTGGGACCCTTTCGTTCCGGACTACATTCATCTGCCGCCTGCCCTGACCTCTTGCGTTGACTTTGATCTTGAACCTCCGCTGCCTGTCTCAACCTCCTACCTGTCCCCGAATACGATTCTGCCTCACGACTCTATACCTCGCCATCACTACGAACAAAGTCATACCTGTGGACCGACTCGGTGGTACCACACCGGAGTAAGGAAACCGGTTGCAACTTAGTTTCTGCTCCCAGGTGCTGGCTTACGTCATCGTCCACTGTGGTTCAGTGGGTCCACTACCCCTGAATCTTGACATTAATCACTTTTTTAGAAAAAAATTTTGCATTGCAAAATGTCCATGTACACTGCCTCTATTCATCTCACTGATCATGTCATCGCCTAGACACTGGTGTTTGAGGCTGCTGCTTTATAACATCAAAAGCTGCTTTTGAGACTAAATGTTATAAACATGAAAATCGGGTAAGAATTGTGCATTTCTCTTTTAAACCCTTGTGAGATCATATTTCTCTCCAGACCCCAACTTGTTCACCTAGATGCCATGTTTTTCACTGTCAGCCATCTCATGATTCAGACACTATTTTGTGTAATCTGTTTAGAGATAGTATTTTTCACTGGCTCTTGTCTTTCTCTGCAGCTCTTGCCTGAAGGTTATGTTTTGATTAGTGGGGGCCTTCACGATACATTTAGTGATAAGACCCTGTTTCCCTGGAGTCTAAGATTTCTAGAAGAAATGATACATAGAGTTCATCAAGATTATTTTGGGGAAAAGCAGCTTTAGGGTGTTTCTGAGAGTTGCGCAAAGTATATTCAAGCCAACCTATAGCATTTCAGTATTTTATCACCTTTTCACGCCCTATTCAAAGGATTTCTGTTTTCTATATACACGACAGCGTACCCTAAATAGAGTGTGATTGTGAGTGCAGCTTATGACCAGGTGTCTGTGTCTTTCTGAGCCTCATCCCAGTACCAGCAGAAATCTTATCCTTCCCTGTAACGATAAATCTGGAGGTCACCTTAAAACTGTAGAAGGGTTGTTGGAGCCTTGGATAAAATCTGTCACAGAAATGGCGCTACTAAAAGTGGACATTTGACCATTGAGGTCACCTCCTCTGGACCGGCCAGTGACCAGAATTGACAAAGAGCACTGTAGGGTAAGCCTACATTTTATTGGCTACCTTGACTGTCACTTCCGGTACACTGACCGGGTGGATTGGGTAAGGTCAATTCCTTGTGTAATATAATGTACTCTGCCTTTAAATGTCCATATACAACAGTGCTCTCACTATAATTGTGGCAAAGAACCACAAGGTGATTGGACAGTGACTGACAGTCTGTAATGTATGTTGAAGCTGTGAGACAGGAAGGAGGAAGTAACCCTTAGTTGTCCACAGTGCCAGAGTGGGAGGTATTCTGTTGGTGATTGTCAGATTATCATAGTGTCTAAAATACTGTTTGACAGGTTGTCAATAAGGGTTGCCCATAGGGATATAGAGCTCAGAAATTTGTGCACGTACAATGGAGACCTGCCCTGGCAACGTGTGCGTTCCACTCCCTTCTGAATGGCCTGGTGGGACTGCAAGAACTGTTTTTTTTTGTACCTGGTGATGTAGAGTAGGGTCTGAAGGACATTGGGGCAGATTTATTTACCCGGTCCATTCGCGATCCAGCGGCGCATTCTCTGCGGTGGATTCAGGTCTTCCGGCAATTCACTAAGGCAGTTCCTCCGACGTCCACCAGGAGTCAATGCTGCGCTGAAGTCCGCCGAGGCTCACCGGAGTTCACGATCCTATTCTTGGTAAAGGTAAGCGCGCGTCCAGCAACAAAAAAACGGTGCAAATCGGAAATATTCGGGTAACACGTCGGGAAACCGGGAATCGGGACCTTAGTAAATGACCCCTATTGACTTGGTGTAGAGTCAGTCTGAAGGACAGCAACTTGGTATAGACTCCTCTGTGAAAGTCTCAGGTGTCTACTTTTCTTGGGGGTCAGTAAAAGGAGATGTTGGCATCCTCTGGGTCTGTGGGGACAGGTTCCTTTGGCAGTTGTATATTGGGCAGTTGTATGATGGGTAGTGGACAGAGTAAATTGAGCCAAAGGCAATGCAGACCCGGGAAGGCAACTCAGTTTGTATCTCACATGAAAGATACACAGGCAGAGGGTTTTACTACTTTTGGAGCTTGAAGAGGGCGATAGGGGCGGAGCTGTGGAATTGTTTTCTAATTGGAATATTGGTATGTCTATCTTATCTCAGAGCACGGACAAGTGCAGTCTTGGAGTATAGAGGAATGAAGTGTGCCTTGCTTATGCCACCTAATGTCACTCTAAGATGGTGTAGATGTTTCCCCTATCCTCCACGTTGAACTTAAAAGGTAAAGCAGAGACCTAAACAGTCAGTGAAAGAATTCTACTGAGAACTGTTTATTGCTTTTGGACACATGGGATCACCTGACTAACATGTAATGTACTTTGCCAGGTTGTTGTATGATGGTCCATGACCTAATGGCCATCAACAAGTGCACTGAGGCAATCACTGCGGTGGTTCATAACCCACACACGCTTCTAGCAGCTGTGCCTGAGAATGCCACATTCTTCATTGTTATTGATTTAGCAAATGCTTTCTTCTCTGTAATCCTCCATGAAAATTGTCAGTACCTGTTTGCCTTTACCAACTTAGTCTTCCAGCATACCTGCTGCAGACTCCCACAAGGGGGGCAAAACTCCCCCAGCCCCAGGACTCCACGGCCTTCGAAGAAGTACTGGCATATTGATTCCCCCCTCACTTGATGTTGTTCTTTTACAGTATGTGTATGGCCTACTGTTATCTGCCCCAACTTTACAGGTTTGCCAGGATGCATCTATTGACCTTATGTGTTTTCTATTGGAAGGGTTGCAAAGCTTCCAGGGACAAACCCAAGTACTGCCAGGAGAAGGTGGTCTTCCTAGGCCACTGATTCTCAGCCATGGACAGACACCTCACAGAGGAAAGAAAGCTGGCAGTATAGAAAAGTGCCCCCTGCCCCGAGGCCCTAAGCCTCTTCACATGTTTCTAGACCTGGCCAACTACTGCAGGTCTAGGATAAGGTCTTCCTGCAGCCTGATGCAGCGCCTTTATGGCTACATTGTCTCTTCCCTATTTGCCCTCAGTCAAGAGGCAATTGATAAATTCCACAGCCTTAAGCTGGCAATACTGCTCTGCCCCGGCCCTAGGCACACCCCACTACACCAAACCTTTTGCTTTGTTTTGCACTGCGTATCTAGGAGAGAGGGGTCCCAAAACTCCTTGTTTGCGTGATGTTGAGGTTTTTTTGTAGATATGACCGATTTGGCGAGCTCTGTGCAGCTCTGTGTGTGCCATATAAATAACGGAATTATTATTCTTATTATTAAATGTCTCCAGGTCTACAGGAGAAGACGGACAGTTCTACACTGGATATGCAATGGTCAGTGGCACACATGAGGTAGTAAAAGCAGAACCACTCTCTCCACACAGGTCAGTGCAGGAGGCGTAGTGGACAGCACTCAAGGAAGCACTACAGCTGGCGGAAGGTAAAAGGGCAAACATCTATACCGACTCTATACACTGCTATGATCCCATATGAAAGGCTAGAGATGTCCTCACTACGGCAGGTACCACTTTAAAGCATGGCACACTGATTAAAGAGCTCATGGATGTTCTCTTACTTCCACAATCGATGATAAAAAAAAAAAGTAAAAGCACACACAAAATTGGTAACCCCACAAGCTGCGGGCAATGATGTGGCTGACAGGGCTGCGAAGTTAGCCGCACAGATGGAACCCAGAGACTGTCCGGTAGTCTCAACGGTGAGTACTGAGCCTGAAAAGTTTAATCCACAGGTGTGGAGGAAAGCTGATTTGCCTATTTTGCCCAGAGCCATTTATCCGGTAGTAAGTCAAATAGCCTAAGGGTACACATACACATCCAAAATGCTAGCACATCCAAAATGCCATTGGTTTCCTCTGGACATTACTACCCCTGTCACTAGACTAGTGGAAGCCTGTCTATGCCCGCCACAAACCAAGTAAAGTCGTAAAGACAACACAGAAGGTGACACCCAAGCCGTTGTATCCCTTAAAGTGACTGCAGATAGATTTTATCCAGCTACCAAAAACTGGTACGTAGGAATATGTGCTTGTGTGCATTGATCTCTTTCCAGGGTGGCCAGAAGCTTTTCCCATGACCAAGACTACTGCAAGAAGTTGGTGAGTGAGATTTTCTGCAGGTTTGGACTCCAAGAGATCATAGAGTCCAATAGTGGAACCCACTTCACTGGACAGGTACTTACTTAAACCCCTTCCCTCCTGGATGTAGAACAGGCACTATACACCCCTTACCACTCCCAAGCCCATGGTAGGGTTGAGAGACTAAACAGCACTTTTAAGTTAAAGTTCCAGAACTCCATGAAAAAACAGGGAAACCATGGCCAAGTGCCTTCCTGCTGCCCTCTATTCAGTTAGGACCACCCTCAATAGAAAGTAAGGAATGTTCCCCTTTGAGGTACTTTTTGAGTGTGCACCCAGACTAGGCTTCTACTTCTCACAGACCCTATAGTTGATGTCATAAACAAAAAAACAATAAGTCATACATTAATTAGTACTCTAGGTAATCTGACAGTAGTTTATACCAGAAAATCCAAAAACCTCTTTAAGAAATCTCAAGAAATACCAAAAAAAAGAAGTAAAGAGGAAGAAAACAAGGCTACACAATAATTAATGAAAAATAGTCATCTTTATTACACATAGAAAGCATAAAAAATATATATAAAATATGATTGCATCACAGGGCGAAATACACAATGCACGGCAGGTAATAGGTCCTAAATAAGTAAAGTAAAAGAGAGTAATACAGATAGGCAGTAAAGTAAGAAGTGTGCAATAGCTACCAAACAATATACGCCCTGAATCACAGAAGAGCAGCACAGCCATTGATGAACAAATAAGCCCCAGAAGGAGTCGAAAATAAAATGGCGCTAAGGTGACAGGAAGAAGGACAAACTATTACCTGGTGTGCAACCCCGACGCGTGTTTCAACCGCAGCAGGTCTTCCCTCCTGGGTGTAGAACAGGCACTATACAGTCATGGCCAAAAGTTTTGAGAATGACACAAATATTATATTTTCACATGATCTGCCGCCCTCTGGTTTTTATGTGTGTTTTTCAGATGTTTTTATCACATACAGAAATGCAAGTGCAATCATATTATTAGTAACAAAAACTTTTATTGACAGAATGAGTTACTGCAGCAAGTCAATATTTGCAGTGTTGACCCTTCTTCTTCAGGACCTCTGCAATTCTCCCTGGCAGCTCTCAATCAACTTCTGGACCAAATCCTGACTAGTAGCGGTCCATTCTTGTACAATCAATGCTTGCATTTTGTCAAAATTTGTTGGTTTTTGTTTGTCCACCCGTCTCTCGATGATTGATCACAAGTTCTCAATGGGATTAAGATCTGGGAGTTTCCAGGCCATGGACCCAAAATCTCTATGTTTTGTTCCCTGAGCCATTTAGTTATCACCTTTGCTTTATGGCAAGGTGTTCCATCATGCTGGAAAAGGCATTGTTGATCACCAAAATGCTCATGGTCGGTTGGGAGAAGTTGCTCTTGGAGGACATCTGGTACCATTCTTTATTCATGGATGTGTTTTTAGGCAAGACTGTGAGAGAGCAGATTCCCTTGGCTGAGAAGCAACCCCACACATGAATGGTTGTAGGATGCTTTACAGTTGGCATGAGGTAAGACTGGCAAGCTCTGCACTGCTGGTAGCCCGATCCCGAAGCTGAAACACTTCCTGAGACAGTCCTGGCGCTTGCTGGTCCTTCTTGGGCACCCTGGAGCCTTTTTGGCAACAATGGAACCTCTCTCCTTGAACTCCTTGATGATGCAATAGATTGTTGACTGAGGTGCAATCTTTCTAGCTGCGATACTGTTCCCTGTTATGCCAGTTTTGTGCAATGATGACTGCACCTGTTTCTTTAGAGATAACCATGGTTAACAGAAGAGAAACAATGATGCCAAGCACCAGCCTCCTTTAAAGTGTCCAGTGGTGTGACTCTTACTTAATCATGACAGATTGATCTCCAGCCCTGTCCTCATCAACACCCACACCTGTGTTAATGGAGCAATCACTGAAACAATCTTAGCTGCTCCTTTTAAGGTAGGCCTGTGTTTTGGGGGAAAAAGTTCATTTTCTAGGCAAATATTGACTTTGCAATTAATTGCTGTTAAGCTGATCACACTTTATAACATTCTGGAGCATATTGCCATTATAAAATCTGATGCAGTAGATTCTGGTGGTAGGGTTGTGATATAAAACGGCACTCTTAAGTTAAAGATCCAGAAGGCCATGGAAGAAACAGGGAAACCATGGCCAAATGCCTTCCTGCTGCCCTCTATTCAGTTAGGACCACCTTCAACAGAAAGACAGGAATGTTCCCCTTTGAGGTACTTTTTGAGTGTGCACCCGGACTAGGCTTCTACTTCCCACAGACCCTATAGTTAAGGTCAAGCTTGTCTCGAGGCTGGGAAGGTGAGTGTGCTGTGATAAAATGTGTGCATCCCTTCCTCGTCATCTCCAAGGATAAATTTGATCAGGCACACAAAGAAAAGGTAGACCTCCAGAATCCCTTGGGATTCTCTAAGAGAGAGAATGTAACCAACAGAGATTTGTGAATTATATCCGAGATGCTTTTGGAGGCATAGCTGAACAGCTGGATGCAACCCCCATCATGGCGTTCCAGAACCGTATGGCTTTGGATATGATCCTTGCTGAGAAAGGAGGAGCCTGTAAGATGGGTGGGAGCAGCTTGTTGCAAGTACATCCTGAATGACACCGCCCCAAAGAAACTGGAGTAGACACTTCACTCTTCACTTTGTGTCCACCATGCCCCAGATGGATGGGCGTTTGGGCAGTAAGAACCACGACAGGAGAAGTGCCCGGAGTGGAGGATGATACAGCCCTGTTGAAGAACCAGCCAGATAACAAACCTGTAAACTAGTATGCAGACCTGTAGCCCTAGAGTAACTGGCCTCTGGGGAATCTGAAGAAGCCTTAAAAAGTCCAGCAGGTGAGTGTTTAGCCCACCAGAAGGTACCTAGAGTTTGAGGAGGTTTCTTGAGGAGGTTACAGGTCATGCAATACTCAAAAGGGTAGAAAGGTGAGAGATATCATTTGCCATATGCCAGATGCCATCTTGTTCACTGTCAACCATTTCATGATTCAGACACCATTTTGTGTAATCTGTTTAGAGATAGTATTTGTCGCTGACTCCACGGTACATTTAATGATTAGACCCTGTTTCCCTTGAATCTAGGATTTCTAGAAGAAATGATACATAGAGTTCATCAATTTTATTTTCAGTATTTTATCACCTTTTCACATCCTATGCAAAGGATTTTTCTATATACACGCTATGCACCATAAATAAAGTGTGATTTTGAGTGCAGCTTATGACCAGGTGTTTGTGTCTTTCTGTGCTTCATCCCGATACTGGCAGTCATCTTATCTTCCCCAATAATGATTTATTTGGAGATCACTTTACATATGTAGAAGTGTTGTTGGAGCCCTAAATAAAAATCTCTAACACCCTTAACAATCAGGCCCCTTTTGGTTATTGCATTTTCATTTTTCACTGCCCACCTTCGCAAATCCCTAACTTTTTTATTTTTCCATATGAGGACTTGTATGAAGACTTGTTTTCTGCATAACAAATTGCACTTTATAGTGACGATATTTAATATCCCATGCGGTGTACTGGGAAGCGAGAAAAAAGGTTGTGAAATTGGAGAAAAAATGGCTTGGATCCTACAGCTTTCATTGAGCGCCCCAAATGACATGTCTGCTTTATTCTCCTGTTCGATAAGATCACAGGGATACCCTGCTCCTTGCATTTCAGCCCGGTCCAGCAAGGGTTACTAGCCTGATGGACAGTTCCCCCAGTGTGCTACTGGAGGAGTGTCCGGGATCGGCCTTATATATCTGCCCATTCCCATCAGACCTTGCTGGTTATTTTAGTCTTGTCTTACCTGTGTATCTAGTTCCGTTTTACCTGTCTCCGTTTGTCTGCCTGTATCTTGACCTGACTTGTATATAACCCGTTTGATCTTGACCTGACCTGTATTTAATCTGCTTGATCTTGACCTGACCTGTGTATATCCCGCCTGTACCTGTATCTTTACCTGACCTGTGATTATCTGCCTGTAGAACTGTATAAATCTGTTGTTTTGTCCCTGTCTCAGTCCTGTGTTTGTATTCTGTGTACCAGTGTGAACACTGGTCTATTACTGTATTCCGGTTACCTGTTCAGTCCTGTGTTGGTTTCTGTGCACCAGTGTGAACACTGGTCTATACCTGTATTCCAGTTACCTGTCCGCTCCACCATCCAGCAGCTGCCAGACGAAGTAAGTTTCCCCTGTCATGTTGTAGGGTCGCTCAGGGACCGTCAGTTAGGTTCCTGATAGTGGTTTCGCCCTTATCAGGGTGGCTCATCTGCCTTAGGCAGGGCCTTAGCCTGCAGGGATGTTGCAGGGTGAGATCGCCACCACTTACCCAGTCTGACAGCTAATGCCAAGCCTGGTTGTGGTTGCGTGGTTGCTGGACAGGTACTGACAGTCACACGCCAGTAAGGGATTAAAAAAAGCCACAAAATGACTTTGCTAGCCCCAAAAATAAAAATGGATATGACTTCATAGGCTGCTACAGTACACGGTATGACCCCTTGGGTGAGGATCTTTTATAGATATGACCACCAGGACTGGGACTTTTTATGGAAATGACCACCAGGACTTGGGTTTTTTTTAATGGATATGGCCAGCATATAGATATAGTGTGTGTATATATATATATATATATATATATATATACACTCACCGGCCACTTTATTAGGTACACCATGCTAGTAACGGGTTGGACACCCTTTTGCCTTCAGAACTGCCTCAATTCTTCGTGGCATAGATTCAACAAGGTGCTGGAAGCATTCCTCAGAGATTTTGGTCCATATTGACATGATGGCATCACACAGTTGCCGCAGATTTGTCGGCTGCACATCCATGATGCGAATCTCCCGTTCCACCACATCCCAAAGATGCTCTATTGGATTGAGATCTGGTGACTGTGGAGGCCATTTGAGTACAGTGAACTCATTGTCATGTTCAAGAAACCAGTCTGAGATGATTCCAGCTTTATGACATGGCGCATTATCCTGCCGAAAGTAGCCAGCAAATGTTGGGTACATTGTGGTCATAAAGGGATGGACATGGTCAGCAACAATACTCAGGTAGGCTATGGCGTTGCAACGATTCTCAATTGGTACCAAGGGGCCCAAAGAGTGCCAAGAAAATATTCCCCACACCATGACACCACCACCACCAGCCTGAACCGTTGATACAAGGCAGGATGGATCCATGCTTTCATGTTGTTGACGCCAAATTCTGACCCTACCATCCGAATGTCGCAGCAGAAATCGAGACTCATCAGACCAGGCAATGTTTTTCCAATCTTCTACTGTCCAATTTCGATGAGCTTGTGCAAATTGTAGCCTCAGTTTCCTGTTCTTAGCTGAAAGGAGTGGCACCCGGTGTGGTCTTCTGCTGCTGTAGCCCATCTGCCTCAAAGTTCGACGTACTGTGCATTCAGAGATGCTCTTCTGCCTACCTTGGTTGTAACGGGTGGCGATTTGAGTCACTGTTGCCTTTCTATCAGCTCGAACCAGTCTGCCCATTCTCCTCTGACCTCTGGCATCAACAAGGCATTTCCGCCCACAGAACTGCCGCTCACTGGATGTTTTTTCTTTTTCGGACCGTTCTCTGTAAACCCTAGAGATGGTTGTGCGTGAAAATCCCAGTAGATCAGCAGTTTCTGAAATACTCAGACCAGCCCTTCTGGCACCAACAACCATGCCACGTTCAAAGGCACTCAAATCACCTTTCTTCCCCATACTGATGCTCGGTTTGAACTGCAGGAGATTGTCTTGACCATGTCTACATGCCTAAATGCACTGAGTTGCCGCCATGTGATTGGGTGATTAGAAATTAAGTGTTAACGAGCAGTTGGACAGGTGTACCTAATAAAGTGGCCGGTGAGTGTATATATATATATATATATATATATATATATATATATATATTGTGAAGAAGCACTCCATATCCAAGCAGGTAAAAGTGAAGAAGAGTTTATTCTAAAACTCGCAATGTTTCGGTGTGTTGCCACCTTTCTCTAGCAATGTGCATTCCATAGTGAACAGGTTTTAATTGCAAATGTAGGAGTGTCTTATCTTTAACTCTTAATGAGCCATGATCACAAATTCATTTTAAAAGCTATTGGAAAATACAATTTATACAATCATGATATGTGCCAAGTAAATATAAAGTGCAAGTGCTAAATGTAATACAAAAAGGATTTGCTGAAAGCCATGAATACAATTATAAAACACAGAGTCACATGACCTAGTTAAGAATCAGGTGGTGCATAAATAAGTGATCGGTACCTGACGTCTCAATGTTTATATCAACATAAATATTCAGAATGTAAGAATCGTGTAGACTGCGCATGACCGGGAACAGTGTTTTGCGCACGTGCATTCTCAGAGTGAGATTGCAGCAGCCATTAGGAGTGAGGGCAGGCCACGCTGTCATAGGCATATAGCTGTATGCAGCAAAATGGTGACAAAACAGACCGACTATACAGTCTTATTGCATGAAAACTACAGCATTAACGGGTCAGTATAGTATTGAAAGATAATAATCATAGTGAAAGGGAACCTACCATCCAGTATGGTTTATACCAGGGGTACCCAAACTGCGGCCTGCGGACGGTTTTGATCCGGCCCCGACACTTGGCATGCCAGCGTCGGTCCCCGCGGCGTTCGACAGTCAGGCAGGAGCCTTCATCCCACCTTGTGGCGGCTGGGGGCCCAATATATGAATTAATTAATCACGAGGGGCAGCATAGAAAAATAATTAATTATGAAGGGAAGCATAGGAAATAATTAATTATGAGGGGAAGTATAGGAAATAATTAATGGTGGGGGGCAGCATATGAAATAATTAATGGTGGGGGGCAGCATATGAAATAATTAATGGTTGGGGCAGCATATGAAATAATTCATTGTGCGGGGCAGCATAGAGAATAATCAATTATGAGGGGCAGTATAGAAAATAATTAATTATGCGGGGTAGTATAGGAAATAATGGTAGGGGGCAGCTTAGGAAATAATTAATGGTGGGGGGGCAGCATAGGAAATAATTAATGGTAGAGGTGCAGCATAGGAAATAATTAATGGTGGGGAGCAGCATATGAAATAATTAATAGTGGGGGCAGCATATGAAATAATTAATGGCGGGGGCAGAATATGAAATAATTAATAGAGGGGAGTAGCATATGAAATAATTAATGGTGGGGGGCGACATAGGAAATAATTAATGATAGGCAGCATATGAAATAATTAATGGTGGGGAGTAGCATATGAAATAATTAACGGTGGGGTGCAGCATATGAAATAATTAATGGTGGGGGCAGCATAGGAAATAATTAATTGTGGGGGGCAGCATAGGAAATAATTAATGGTGGAGGCAGCATAGGACATAATTAATGGTGGAGGGGGGGCAGCATAGGAAATAATTAATGATGGGGGGGCAGCATAGGAAATAATTAATGGTGGGGGTAAAGGAAATAATTAATTATGAGGGGCAGTCTAGTAATTAATGGGGGGGAGGCATATTCAATAATTAATGGAGAGGGGTCCCAGTATATTTAATAATTACTCGGCCCAATTAATTAATTAAGACAATATATAAAATAGTTCACAAGGGGGTGCAGTATATTAAATAATTAATTGGGGGGGCCCAGTGTTTAGGATGCGGGCACATTTACGGCTATTTATTTTTAAACTTTAGTCCGGCCCTCCAACGGTCTGAGAGGGACAGTGAATGGCCCCCGGTCTACACTGACTCTGAAGCGGACCTTAGGTTCACCAGTGTCAGACGCGTGGTGTACTAAAGGTACAACACTCGCCCCGATAAGAATAATAAGTTGCAAGCAAAGGCATCCACATCGACCTCCTGTATATACGGTATTGTGGATCCTCTATGTAAAGAGAGAGGCAATAATAACCCATAGCTTGGGAAAAGACCCAACACTGCATATAAAGAAAAGTCATGAATTAAGCCCAAACTCAAAAAAAGGCAACTGTATTGTGTTAAAAAATCAGAGACGTCAGTTTCTTCAGTGATGGTGACAGTTGCAAAGTGAAAACATTTTCGGAAAAAAAGAAAAGGCATTAATTATGAGAATCTTCTAAATATTATTACATTTTACAAAAAGAAAAAATAAATTAAAAGGAATCAATGTTTATTTACTTTGAAGTGACAGCAACAGGATGACACAAGCAATCTAAGTGCCACTGCCTAAGTTATAGTAAACATTCAGACCATTAGGTCTTAGGGTGTTCAATTCATAAATCCAATGTAATTCTTTCTTAAGTAGCAGTTTTTCTCTGTTGCCACCTCGGCGTAATTGGGGTACATGGTCATTGAGAGTTAATTTTGGTTGTGCCTCAAATGTCCCTCTTCAAAAAAGTGTATTGACACAGGACAATCCTGTCTGTTTTTTCTTATGGAATACCTATGTTGGCAAAACCTGGTCTTAAAGTCCAAGGTTGTTTCACCAACATAAGCAAGTCCACATGAACATTTTCATAAATAAATAACATGATCACTGTTGCAATCCAAAAAGTGTCTTATTTTAAAGGATTTGCCATTATGCATTATGCAGGTTTTCACCTTTAGTCAAATAAGAACAGTTGATACACGACCGACAGGGGAAGCTCCCAGTATGTTTTTTACCCCATAAGCCAGTTTGGGTTGACATCCTTAGAGGGCCTTGGCCCTAATTTATCTTTTAAATTCTTAGTTCTTCTATAGGATAATGGGGGTGGGTTGTAGAATTCCACTATATTCATTGGGTCCCTGTTTAGAATCGGCCAATGTCGCCTGATAATCTTAGCAATTTCTGGACTCATATCTTTATAGGTCGAGACAAATGGTATTCTCATAACTTTATGTGCCTTATTGTTTGATTTCAATAGAGAATTACGATCTCTGGTTACAGCCTTCTTCCTATTTGACTCAATAACCCTGTTTGGGTACCCACGCTTTTTAAATTTATTCTCCATAAGGGACACATTTTTCTCCATAAATTAGGGTTGGCTTGAAATTTTTATCACTCTCAAAAACTGGCTCGATGGTAAGGACTCGAGCATAGGTTTTGGATGACTTTCAAATTTCAACAGGTTATTACTGTCACAAATAAATCAGTAGAAAGACTACCCTCCGTATTACGTACAAGGACATCTAGAGAACTTCCAACCTAGACCACGCCATGGTAAATTTGATATCATCATCAATCATCAATCCAAGAGTTTTGGAATAAACTCTTCTTCACTTTCACCTGCTTGGATTTGGAGTGCATTTTTTGGATTTTACGCATACATGGGTTCCCACCCCGAACTCTGAGGCCTCTGCATATGTACATATATATGTGTACATTGCATGTAGTGTATGTCCCACATCCCTCATAGTAATGTCACAACACCAGTGTTCTAGAACGATGATGTCACAATTTCTAGGGGGGATAAAAGTTATGGTTCCGTCCACACTTAGTGTGGTGATAGAGTTTGTGGAGTTAGTATTTTGCTGATCTGCTAAGCAAAATTGAATACGAAAATATGCCCAAACGTTGCTTTACTATCGAGTCTGATACAGGCAACAGCGACGGCAAAGACCAGGTAAGTGGTGGCCATTATTAATTTTTGTATAGATAATTTCTAGCAAAAAAAGTGTTTTTTTTATCTATTTTACTGTTCAATCAGAACACTATTTTAGTTTCATCCAGTGACCCACATATATAGCTCGTTACACCAGTATCATCCATATTTCTTGTATCACTATCAGATTTATATAATTTGGAATTGATTTTCACTTCCTACTTGATACCTATTAGAATTTGACACTTTTAAAAAAAGGAATTTTGGATCCAAGGTGACCTGTTAAATCACATATTAGAGCCCAGGCTGTGATACAAACTTTAAGTTAAAAATTCTCTTATTTTTATTCCTTCATAGTTACTGGTTAATAAAAAATGCCGTAGGATTTCTGCGTCCGATATAGAGGACAGCAGCAGTGATGAGACCCTCCATCAGGTGAGCGCTCATTTCTCTCATGTATGGTCTGTATCTCAGGTTTTCCGTGTAGATGGAACATTATGTGTTATATTATTATATTAACCTAAAGGTTTGCTTTTTATGTTTTGTTCTTCTAGTTTCATCCACTTCCAAGGTCTCTGAGGAGCCTTGAAGATTATGATGATGGCTCAGGCCCTCATCTGCTCTATATACAGACAGGTATTTCATTATCACTTTTCCCAGTAAAATAAGAAATTAGACTTCTTATTGATTAAAAATCTGAATTCTATAGAAATAAATGATGATATTTGTCCTATTTTCCAGAGCCAAGTTCTCCCCGGTTTAGTTTTGTGGATATTGAGACAGCAAGGTAATTTATTTCTATATCAACCACGCTTTATAATTCATGTTATCTGCTCACTAGGTGGCAGTATTATATGTTGCTTGTCTTCTTAGTTTGTGTTACATGTTGTATGCTCTTTACATTATTAATGTTTGATCTTCTATAATTCTAGTAACAGGAGATCAGAGCGTCCCACCAATAATGATTTCTTGAAAAATCTGTCTTCTCCAATATCCAAATTCGTGACCAACTTCCGTGGGAACAGACAGGAGCTTACAAGACGTCTGTACAAATTTTATAACAGAACTGTCTTTGAGAACCAGGTATACATTGTAATATAGAGCCCAGTACAGGGTGAAATGTGGACATAGTGAATGGTGGGCCAATGTTTCCTGTATCTCTGTCATTTCTATATTTTCTCCTTCTGTCCTGTAGCTTCCTGCATCCATGGATATCAGCTGGAATAAAAGGCTGCGAAGAACATCTGGTCGCACCGGATACCAGCTGAATAATGGAGAGCGCGAAGCCTTCATACAGTTATCGGATAAAGTCTGTGATTCTGCCGGTAGGTCTCACATCAGGTAGAAGTTAGAGAATTGCTGTATTCTTCCATGTGTCTTTAAAAATGACTATAAGTAACGTCTCCTCTTTCTGCAGAACGACTTCGAGACACTTTGATCCATGAACTGTGTCATGCTGCGTGCTGGATCCTAGATGGAGAAGTGGAGCCTGGCCATGGCTGGCTGTGGGAATCGTACTGCGAGAGAGTGGCACAGATTCTCCATGATCTTCCACCCATCACAGCGTACCACAACTATAAGATCCACTACACCGTGATCTACCAGTGCACAGCGTGCCAAGCCAGGTAACTGCCAACTTTATGCCACCTTATTACATTTACTATTGACATACTGGTGGGCAGTTCTGGGATGGTGTTCATCTATCTCAGGCCTCTGGTGCTATTTTTCGAATACATATAATGTGTTAGTTACTACCGCGACTTCCTTTTCTGTCAGTGGTTTCTGCAGTTATACATGTTGTGGATTTATAATTGATTTTGGACATGTTTTTTTTAACGATTTGTTTTTTATTTGATCTTTGCCTCTTTAGTTATGGACGATGGACGGCCTCTTTAGACACTGAGAAGTATTGCTGTGGTTACTGTAAGAACCGGCTGGTTCTTATAAACCCCACCTGAAAACCTCCATCAGTGACCATCAGGCTCTATCATCAGCCAGAGCACAGACTTAGCCAAGAAGGCAGCACATGAAGAAGTCATCAAGACCTGTGGTATTTTCCACCAAGACGTCTTCTAATCCATCCTAGGGCAGCACAGAGGCTCAGTGGTTAGCACTGTGGCCTTGCAGCAGCTGGGTCCAGAAAGCTCATGGACAGCGCTGCATGGAGTTTGTATATTCTTCCTGTGTTTGCGTGGGTTTCCTCCGGGCACTCCGGTTTCCTCCCACATCACAAAAATATACTGATAGGTTAATTGGCTTCCCTCCAAATTGTCCCAAACATTAATGATGGTCCTCCCTGCACAACACCAACATCAGCAGCAGGAGATGGATCCATCATAAAATAAAACATACATTTGATTATTTTAAATACATTTGATGATTTCTGTCATTCATTATACAGATCATTCACTGCAATATGTGTCCATAGAGCTATAGGCTAGAAGAGACAAAGCTGTTCTTCAGCATCTGAGGTGTTCATTATAAAGGTATCATGTAAAACAAATGTGTTGTACAAGAGCAAGATTTATGACATTTACATCCTCTTTAAATTTAAGTTAAAGTTAAATGCAGGGTTTGTTGGATGTTGCCATGTGAGAAAGAAGTAGTCCACAGCCCAACTTCAAAAATACTGCATCTGTGTAATGGCAGGACTCAGACAAGGACAGTGAGCCCTGACACTGAGACCCCCAATCTGTCCCTACCTACTTATTGGGTCCTCCCTAAACAGAGGCCAATAACTGGGCGACGTTCCCTCCCTGGGTAAGGTGTGAACATGTAACAATACTGACAAAAAAAACCACAATAAGGCGAGGTAAACAATTCGAGTCGGCAACAGCTGGAAATATAAATAACCAAAACACAATCTGAATAGACTAGTCAATAAACATGCAAGAATTCAGACACCAGAAATACAAGAGAGCTAGAAACAAAGCAAGATAGCAGTTTGACCAGCAAGGAGTCAAAGCTAACCTGGACACTTATAGGGAACTCAGCCCTGCCACAGGTTGTAGGAGTAAGCAATTACAGATCCACAGAGTTAACTCTTGCAAGGACAGAATCAATGAGGGGAATGGCAGACATCAGGTCAGACAGCCAGATAACCTAGTTCAGACTGCCGGATGATGAAAAACTCAATGGGGCAGATTTACTTACCCGGCCCATTCGCGATCCAGCAGCTCGTTCTGTGCGGTGGATTCGGATCCGGCCGGGATTCACTAAGGTAGTTCCCCCGACGTCCACCAGGTGGCGCTGCTGCGCTAAAGTTCCCCGAGGCCTGCCGGAATGCCCTGAAGTTCACCGGCCTATACCTGGTGAAGGTAAGACACTTTTTTTTTTTTTTAAATGCGGCAGTTTTTTCGAATCCGTCGGGTTTTCGTTCGGCCACGCCCCCCGATTTCCGTCACGTGCATGCCAGCGCCGATGCGCCACAATCCGATCGCATGCGCCAAAATCCCGGGGCAATACAGGGAAAATCGTCGCAAATCGGAAATATTCGGGTAACACGTCGGGAAAACTCGAATCGGGCCCTTAGTAAATGACCCCCAGTGTCTCCTAATTCTACCAGCACGGTTAGAGGAGACAGCAGGCACAGACATCACAATCTGTGTATACACACCACAGGTTAGTTTAAAGGAGTGAACACGTGGCGCCTGATGCTAGATGTAATGGGAAGATTGATGGTGAACTGGTGGAATAGGTTAGTAGTGAATCTGGCGGGCTGCAGTGTCTCCCGTGACCCACAGTAGGACACTGGCGGTGTAAGGAACAATAGAAAAGTAGGTGCACAGGCATATAGGTGCACGCTGCCCCTAGAGCTAAAATGTAACAGTAAAGTCCCAAGATGTGTGTTAAAGGCTTTATTTTTATGGACGACGTGTTTCGAGGACGAATTGTCCCCTTCCTCAGGTCCAAAAGCAACATACACTGGATGCAATGTAGAGACTCACATATATGCTCGGCTGGGGTGGGATCTAATAGACCTAGTCCTGTGGTCTTGGATAAAATGCCTTAACCCCTTCCCGATGGGTCCCGGTGCATGGAGAGGGCTCGCGGGCCCCTTTTTTTTATGGCAAAATAAAAAAAAAAATTTTGTACAGGAGGTTTTAATTTTTTTAAATGTATGAGAACATTATAAAATCTATACAAATTTGGTATCTACGTAATCGTAGTAACCCAAAGAATAAAGTAGACCTGTCATTTGGGGCAGACAGTGAAAGCTGTAAAATCCAAGCCCACAAGAAAACGTTGCAAATGTGTTTTTTCACCATTTTCACTGCAAATGGAATTTTTTTCCCGCTTCCCAGTGCGGACCATGGAATATTAAATACCGTCACTACGAAGTGCAATTTATTACGCAGAAAATAAGCCATCACAGAGCTCTTTATGTGGAAAAATAAAAAAGTTATAGATTTTTGAAGGTGGGGAGTGAAAAATGGAAGTGAAAAAACTAAAAAAGGCCAAGTCGTTAAGGGGTTAAGTAGTGGGTGAGCCGGTTATAAGGGCTGCGGCACTGTAGTGAGGCAGGAGAGAGGCAGATCGCTGGTGGAATATGGGGTGTGAGTCTTGCTGCACGCTGGAGTATCTAGGGGTTTTTATATAGACAGTGCCTTAGGTGTTACAATGAATGGCTTCTGACTTGACACCTTGGTGTGGGCTCACAAGTTTCCACTTTCACACAAACAGCGGATACACTTCTGTATCCACTTCGGGATTCCCTGCCAGGTATTTGCATCTTCAGTGTGTGATAAGACACTTACAGCACTGGAAAAAAAAACACAGTGTAATACTATGTGTTTAACCCCATCTCACCAATGCCCTTTTTCAGATTTGTGTTTCCATTGTTTGCTCTCCTTCTTTAAAAACCCATAACTTTTTTAATTTTCTGTGTACAGAGCTGTTTTCTGCGTATCAAATTTTACTTCCTAGTGGCGGTATTCAATATCCCATGCTCTGTACAGCAAATTGGGAAAACAATTCCAAATGTGGCAAAACTGCCAAAAAAATGCATTTGCACCATTTTCTTGTGGGCTTGTTTTTTACGGATTTCATTTTACATTCTACTTTATTCTGTGGGTTGCTTTAATCATTGAGGGTACCAAATTTATAAGTTTTAATAAATTCAAAAATATGAAAACGTTTGTAGGAAAAATATTCTTTGTTTTGCCATTTTCTGATGCTTGACAGATCTTTGTTCCTCATGCCATTGAGAAAACTTTCCTATATACTCCTTGCCTGTATTGAGATTTCCTGTGACCCCAGTTCCTTTTCTGGCTATGTTCATCTGCTGCCTGTCCTAACCTCTTGTTTTGCCTTTCACCTTGATCCTGTGCTGCCTGTCTGTGCTGCCTACCTCGCCTTGATCTAGCGGCACCACGACGCAACAAGTCCACCCTGCTTTGCAGCGGGCTCTGGTGAATACCAGGTGCCACTTGGACTCCCAGGTGTCGGCTTATGTCATCGTCCGCGGTGGTTCAGTGGATCCACAACTCACTGAATCCTGATCAGATCAGACCAAGGTTCCGCAGTCCCAGCAGATTGCCATGCAGGGCCGGCAACTTGATCAGCTAACCTCCGTCTTGCAGCAATTCTTGGCTACCCAGCAGCGCCCAGTTCCTACGGTATCTCCCGCTATGGCAGCTACATTAACCACTGCTAAACCCAGACTGCGACTATCCATGACTTCTAAATATGACAGAGATGCCAAGAAATGCAGGGAAATCTTCACCCAGTGTTCCTTGCACATGGAACTGATGTCTTCACAGTTCACCACAGAATGGTCCAAGGTGGTGTTTGTGGTCAGCCTTCTCTCTGGGAAAGCCCTGGCATGGGCCACCCCTCTATGGGACAGGAATGACCCGGTCATAGCTAATATCACCGTATTCCTTGCAGAAATCCGGTCCGCCTTTGAACTTGCGCCAAGGGGACTTTTCTGTTGGTGACTATGCGGTGCAGTTTCGTACTCTTGCTTCCAAACTCTCCTGGAATGAAGCGGCCTTGATCAATACCTTTAAAAAAGGGATGTCTGATCAGAGGCCCTGTTTGCACAGGACCTGCAGTCTTCCCTAAGTTCCCTGATTTTTCTGGACACCCGGATTGACATCCACTTCTTTGAACGCTTCGAAGAACAGCTAGCTGAACTAGTGCAAGCCAGACTCCAATGACCCTGTTTGGCTCCAGTCTTCCAAAGGCTCCCTCTGCTGCCCTCTGGGTCTGTTACCGAGGTGCCCATGTAGGTGGATAAAACCCGGCTAAGACCCCAAGAGTGCTCCAGACAAAGACAGGGCAAGCTCTGCATCTATTGTTCCAGCCGGGAACACTTTCTCCAGACTTGTCCAGTTCTGCCTTAGGATCCAGGAAAACGCACGCACCTTGGGTTCTTGGGAGAATCGCCCCTAGATGAGAGCAAACCTTGACCAAGTTCTATTCCAGAAAGAGACTGTCCTTCTATGTGCTTCCCTGTTCCACATCCTCTGTTTTATTGGGCCTTCCATGGTTGCCTGGGCACATTATCCCCGCAGATTTGAGTTTACCCACTCTCCATGCCCGAAACCAAAGCCATGTCGGCCTACCTCAAGGAGAATTAACACAAGGGATTTATCTGCAAGTATTCTTCTTCTGCTAGTCCTGGTTTCTTCTTTGTGTCCCAGAAAGACGGTTCTCTCTGTCCCTGCATTGACGATCATGGTCTTAATAAAGTTACGGTGAAGAACCGGTACCCGCTACCCCTGATCACGGAACTCTTTAACCACCTGGTCTTCACGAAATTGGATCTTCAGGAGTCATATAATCTTATCCATATCCGTGAGTGTGATGAGTGGAAGATGGCCTTTAACACTCGGGATGGTCACTTTGAGTACCTGGTCATGCCCTTTAGACTGTGTAATACGCCTTCGGTATTTCAAGAATATGCCTATATGCCAAACTGCTGAAGTGCCAGTTCCAGCAGAAGAGTCTTCCTTGGATATATAATCTCCGACAGGGGTCTATAGCTGGATCCTACCAAGTTCTATGCGGTACTCCAGTAGCCACGCCCAGCAGTTATTTGTGCGATACAGAGATTTCTGGGCTTTGCTAATTATTACCAGAAATTTATTCCCCATTTCTGCTCAGAACCTCCTTGGCATGTCATTCCTCCTGAACGAATGGTTGTTGCCACTCCAGTGGACCTTTTGGCAGCTTCCTTTTGGCAAGACCTACGTCCGACCTGGTCAAGGATGTACGGGATTTTGTGGGCTCATGCACTTCCTGTGCCCGAAACAAGCTATATCATCTCAAACCAGCTGGTCTTCTCCTGCAGTTACGGATACCCAGCTGCCCGTGGACTTGGGACATAGATCTTCCACCTTCCTCTGGTAATACCGTCATCTGGGTGGTAACAGATTGGTTCTCCAAGATGTCCCATTTTACCTCTGCCAGATCTGCCATCGGCCCCTTTGCCTTGCCAACTTGTTCTTCATCCACATCTGCCGACTACATGGACTTCCTCTGCACATCATCTCAGATCAAGGGGTCCAGTTACTTTCCACATTCTGGCGTTCTTTGTGCAATCAATTACAAATTGAATTAGATTCCTCATCTGCGTATCATCCGCAGTCTAATGTACAAGTGGAGAGAGTAAATCAGACCCTGGGTTGCTATCTACTTCACTTTGTCTCTGCTCAACAAGACAACTGGTCTTCCCTCTTATCTTGGGCAAAATTCTCATATAACTCCTTGGACTCTGAATCTGCCGGGGCTGTCCCCTTCTTTATTGTCTATCGACGACTGCCACGCCCACCTCTCCCTCTGTCTGTACCTTTGGAAGATCCTGCGGTGGAAGAATTGTTTCAAGATCTTAAATCCATCTGGGAGCAAACCCATCGGACTTTGCGGTGTCTGCCGCACAAAATCCAAGCCGATAAGAAGTGAGAAAGTGTGGCTGTCTTCCAGATACGTCCGGCTGAAGATTCCCAGGTACAAGCTTGGTCCTCGTTTCTTGGGTCCATTGAAGGTGCTGAGGCGTATCAATCCCATGGCCTATAAACTGTAACTCCCACCAGGTATACCAAACTCCTTCTATGTCTCTCTTCTGAAGCCAATCATTCTAAACCACTTCTCCCGGCAAGATCCTCCTCCTGATTCTGAGGTTCATTCTTTTGAGATAAAAGAAGTTCTGGACTTGACGGTGAGAGGTATGTGGTTCTTCTTTGTTGACTGGAAGGGGTTCGGGCCTGAGGAGAGGTCTTTGGAGCCCGAGGACAACATCCTGGAGCATAATCTTCTTCAGAGGTTCCTTAAAACCAAGAAGAGGGGGAGGCCGAAGGGGAAGGGTACTGTCACGAGTGCCCTTGCGACCCATGTCTCGGGTCACAGGTGCACCCATGTGCCTCTCTGTGCCCCTACAGCCCAGTAAGATTTAAAGGGCCAGCACACCGTTAATTGCTCCTGCTCCTGGATGCCTGCGCAAATAAATGGACTGCCTCTTCCTCTGCCCCCTGCCAGATCTTTGTGCCTTGTGCCATTGTGAAAGCTTCCCTATATGCTCATCAAGAAATCTTTCCTATATGCTCCTTGTATTGAAAATTGCTGTTGGGACCCTTTCGTTCCGGACTACATTCATCTGCCGCCTGCCCTGACCTCTTGCGTTGACTTTGATCTTGAACCTCCGCTGCCTGTCTCAACCTCCTACCTGTCCCCGAATACGATTCTGCCTCACGACTCTATACCTCGCCATCACTACGAACAAAGTCATACCTGTGGACCGACTCGGTGGTACCACACCGGAGTAAGGAAACCGGTTGCAACTTAGTTTCTGCTCCCAGGTGCTGGCTTACGTCATCGTCCACTGTGGTTCAGTGGGTCCACTACCCCTGAATCTTGACATTAATCACTTTTTTAGAAAAAAATTTTGCATTGCAAAATGTCCATGTACACTGCCTCTATTCATCTCACTGATCATGTCATCGCCTAGACACTGGTGTTTGAGGCTGCTGCTTTATAACATCAAAAGCTGCTTTTGAGACTAAATGTTATAAACATGAAAATCGGGTAAGAATTGTGCATTTCTCTTTTAAACCCTTGTGAGATCATATTTCTCTCCAGACCCCAACTTGTTCACCTAGATGCCATGTTTTTCACTGTCAGCCATCTCATGATTCAGACACTATTTTGTGTAATCTGTTTAGAGATAGTATTTTTCACTGGCTCTTGTCTTTCTCTGCAGCTCTTGCCTGAAGGTTATGTTTTGATTAGTGGGGGCCTTCACGATACATTTAGTGATAAGACCCTGTTTCCCTGGAGTCTAAGATTTCTAGAAGAAATGATACATAGAGTTCATCAAGATTATTTTGGGGAAAAGCAGCTTTAGGGTGTTTCTGAGAGTTGCGCAAAGTATATTCAAGCCAACCTATAGCATTTCAGTATTTTATCACCTTTTCACGCCCTATTCAAAGGATTTCTGTTTTCTATATACACGACAGCGTACCCTAAATAGAGTGTGATTGTGAGTGCAGCTTATGACCAGGTGTCTGTGTCTTTCTGAGCCTCATCCCAGTACCAGCAGAAATCTTATCCTTCCCTGTAACGATAAATCTGGAGGTCACCTTAAAACTGTAGAAGGGTTGTTGGAGCCTTGGATAAAATCTGTCACAGAAATGGCGCTACTAAAAGTGGACATTTGACCATTGAGGTCACCTCCTCTGGACCGGCCAGTGACCAGAATTGACAAAGAGCACTGTAGGGTAAGCCTACATTTTATTGGCTACCTTGACTGTCACTTCCGGTACACTGACCGGGTGGATTGGGTAAGGTCAATTCCTTGTGTAATATAATGTACTCTGCCTTTAAATGTCCATATACAACAGTGCTCTCACTATAATTGTGGCAAAGAACCACAAGGTGATTGGACAGTGACTGACAGTCTGTAATGTATGTTGAAGCTGTGAGACAGGAAGGAGGAAGTAACCCTTAGTTGTCCACAGTGCCAGAGTGGGAGGTATTCTGTTGGTGATTGTCAGATTATCATAGTGTCTAAAATACTGTTTGACAGGTTGTCAATAAGGGTTGCCCATAGGGATATAGAGCTCAGAAATTTGTGCACGTACAATGGAGACCTGCCCTGGCAACGTGTGCGTTCCACTCCCTTCTGAATGGCCTGGTGGGACTGCAAGAACTGTTTTTTTTTGTACCTGGTGATGTAGAGTAGGGTCTGAAGGACATTGGGGCAGATTTATTTACCCGGTCCATTCGCGATCCAGCGGCGCATTCTCTGCGGTGGATTCAGGTCTTCCGGCAATTCACTAAGGCAGTTCCTCCGACGTCCACCAGGAGTCAATGCTGCGCTGAAGTCCGCCGAGGCTCACCGGAGTTCACGATCCTATTCTTGGTAAAGGTAAGCGCGCGTCCAGCAACAAAAAAACGGTGCAAATCGGAAATATTCGGGTAACACGTCGGGAAACCGGGAATCGGGACCTTAGTAAATGACCCCTATTGACTTGGTGTAGAGTCAGTCTGAAGGACAGCAACTTGGTATAGACTCCTCTGTGAAAGTCTCAGGTGTCTACTTTTCTTGGGGGTCAGTAAAAGGAGATGTTGGCATCCTCTGGGTCTGTGGGGACAGGTTCCTTTGGCAGTTGTATATTGGGCAGTTGTATGATGGGTAGTGGACAGAGTAAATTGAGCCAAAGGCAATGCAGACCCGGGAAGGCAACTCAGTTTGTATCTCACATGAAAGATACACAGGCAGAGGGTTTTACTACTTTTGGAGCTTGAAGAGGGCGATAGGGGCGGAGCTGTGGAATTGTTTTCTAATTGGAATATTGGTATGTCTATCTTATCTCAGAGCACGGACAAGTGCAGTCTTGGAGTATAGAGGAATGAAGTGTGCCTTGCTTATGCCACCTAATGTCACTCTAAGATGGTGTAGATGTTTCCCCTATCCTCCACGTTGAACTTAAAAGGTAAAGCAGAGACCTAAACAGTCAGTGAAAGAATTCTACTGAGAACTGTTTATTGCTTTTGGACACATGGGATCACCTGACTAACATGTAATGTACTTTGCCAGGTTGTTGTATGATGGTCCATGACCTAATGGCCATCAACAAGTGCACTGAGGCAATCACTGCGGTGGTTCATAACCCACACACGCTTCTAGCAGCTGTGCCTGAGAATGCCACATTCTTCATTGTTATTGATTTAGCAAATGCTTTCTTCTCTGTAATCCTCCATGAAAATTGTCAGTACCTGTTTGCCTTTACCAACTTAGTCTTCCAGCATACCTGCTGCAGACTCCCACAAGGGGGGCAAAACTCCCCCAGCCCCAGGACTCCACGGCCTTCGAAGAAGTACTGGCATATTGATTCCCCCCTCACTTGATGTTGTTCTTTTACAGTATGTGTATGGCCTACTGTTATCTGCCCCAACTTTACAGGTTTGCCAGGATGCATCTATTGACCTTATGTGTTTTCTATTGGAAGGGTTGCAAAGCTTCCAGGGACAAACCCAAGTACTGCCAGGAGAAGGTGGTCTTCCTAGGCCACTGATTCTCAGCCATGGACAGACACCTCACAGAGGAAAGAAAGCTGGCAGTATAGAAAAGTGCCCCCTGCCCCGAGGCCCTAAGCCTCTTCACATGTTTCTAGACCTGGCCAACTACTGCAGGTCTAGGATAAGGTCTTCCTGCAGCCTGATGCAGCGCCTTTATGGCTACATTGTCTCTTCCCTATTTGCCCTCAGTCAAGAGGCAATTGATAAATTCCACAGCCTTAAGCTGGCAATACTGCTCTGCCCCGGCCCTAGGCACACCCCACTACACCAAACCTTTTGCTTTGTTTTGCACTGCGTATCTAGGAGAGAGGGGTCCCAAAACTCCTTGTTTGCGTGATGTTGAGGTTTTTTTGTAGATATGACCGATTTGGCGAGCTCTGTGCAGCTCTGTGTGTGCCATATAAATAACGGAATTATTATTCTTATTATTAAATGTCTCCAGGTCTACAGGAGAAGACGGACAGTTCTACACTGGATATGCAATGGTCAGTGGCACACATGAGGTAGTAAAAGCAGAACCACTCTCTCCACACAGGTCAGTGCAGGAGGCGTAGTGGACAGCACTCAAGGAAGCACTACAGCTGGCGGAAGGTAAAAGGGCAAACATCTATACCGACTCTATACACTGCTATGATCCCATATGAAAGGCTAGAGATGTCCTCACTACGGCAGGTACCACTTTAAAGCATGGCACACTGATTAAAGAGCTCATGGATGTTCTCTTACTTCCACAATCGATGATAAAAAAAAAAAGTAAAAGCACACACAAAATTGGTAACCCCACAAGCTGCGGGCAATGATGTGGCTGACAGGGCTGCGAAGTTAGCCGCACAGATGGAACCCAGAGACTGTCCGGTAGTCTCAACGGTGAGTACTGAGCCTGAAAAGTTTAATCCACAGGTGTGGAGGAAAGCTGATTTGCCTATTTTGCCCAGAGCCATTTATCCGGTAGTAAGTCAAATAGCCTAAGGGTACACATACACATCCAAAATGCTAGCACATCCAAAATGCCATTGGTTTCCTCTGGACATTACTACCCCTGTCACTAGACTAGTGGAAGCCTGTCTATGCCCGCCACAAACCAAGTAAAGTCGTAAAGACAACACAGAAGGTGACACCCAAGCCGTTGTATCCCTTAAAGTGACTGCAGATAGATTTTATCCAGCTACCAAAAACTGGTACGTAGGAATATGTGCTTGTGTGCATTGATCTCTTTCCAGGGTGGCCAGAAGCTTTTCCCATGACCAAGACTACTGCAAGAAGTTGGTGAGTGAGATTTTCTGCAGGTTTGGACTCCAAGAGATCATAGAGTCCAATAGTGGAACCCACTTCACTGGACAGGTACTTACTTAAACCCCTTCCCTCCTGGATGTAGAACAGGCACTATACACCCCTTACCACTCCCAAGCCCATGGTAGGGTTGAGAGACTAAACAGCACTTTTAAGTTAAAGTTCCAGAACTCCATGAAAAAACAGGGAAACCATGGCCAAGTGCCTTCCTGCTGCCCTCTATTCAGTTAGGACCACCCTCAATAGAAAGTAAGGAATGTTCCCCTTTGAGGTACTTTTTGAGTGTGCACCCAGACTAGGCTTCTACTTCTCACAGACCCTATAGTTGATGTCATAAACAAAAAAACAATAAGTCATACATTAATTAGTACTCTAGGTAATCTGACAGTAGTTTATACCAGAAAATCCAAAAACCTCTTTAAGAAATCTCAAGAAATACCAAAAAAAAGAAGTAAAGAGGAAGAAAACAAGGCTACACAATAATTAATGAAAAATAGTCATCTTTATTACACATAGAAAGCATAAAAAATATATATAAAATATGATTGCATCACAGGGCGAAATACACAATGCACGGCAGGTAATAGGTCCTAAATAAGTAAAGTAAAAGAGAGTAATACAGATAGGCAGTAAAGTAAGAAGTGTGCAATAGCTACCAAACAATATACGCCCTGAATCACAGAAGAGCAGCACAGCCATTGATGAACAAATAAGCCCCAGAAGGAGTCGAAAATAAAATGGCGCTAAGGTGACAGGAAGAAGGACAAACTATTACCTGGTGTGCAACCCCGACGCGTGTTTCAACCGCAGCAGGTCTTCCCTCCTGGGTGTAGAACAGGCACTATACAGTCATGGCCAAAAGTTTTGAGAATGACACAAATATTATATTTTCACATGATCTGCCGCCCTCTGGTTTTTATGTGTGTTTTTCAGATGTTTTTATCACATACAGAAATGCAAGTGCAATCATATTATTAGTAACAAAAACTTTTATTGACAGAATGAGTTACTGCAGCAAGTCAATATTTGCAGTGTTGACCCTTCTTCTTCAGGACCTCTGCAATTCTCCCTGGCAGCTCTCAATCAACTTCTGGACCAAATCCTGACTAGTAGCGGTCCATTCTTGTACAATCAATGCTTGCATTTTGTCAAAATTTGTTGGTTTTTGTTTGTCCACCCGTCTCTCGATGATTGATCACAAGTTCTCAATGGGATTAAGATCTGGGAGTTTCCAGGCCATGGACCCAAAATCTCTATGTTTTGTTCCCTGAGCCATTTAGTTATCACCTTTGCTTTATGGCAAGGTGTTCCATCATGCTGGAAAAGGCATTGTTGATCACCAAAATGCTCATGGTCGGTTGGGAGAAGTTGCTCTTGGAGGACATCTGGTACCATTCTTTATTCATGGATGTGTTTTTAGGCAAGACTGTGAGAGAGCAGATTCCCTTGGCTGAGAAGCAACCCCACACATGAATGGTTGTAGGATGCTTTACAGTTGGCATGAGGCAAGACTGGCAAGCTCTGCACTGCTGGTAGCCCGATCCCGAAGCTGAAACACTTCCTGAGACAGTCCTGGCGCTTGCTGGTCCTTCTTGGGCACCCTGGAGCCTTTTTGGCAACAATGGAACCTCTCTCCTTGAACTCCTTGATGATGCAATAGATTGTTGACTGAGGTGCAATCTTTCTAGCTGCGATACTGTTCCCTGTTATGCCAGTTTTGTGCAATGATGACTGCACCTGTTTCTTTAGAGATAACCATGGTTAACAGAAGAGAAACAATGATGCCAAGCACCAGCCTCCTTTAAAGTGTCCAGTGGTGTGACTCTTACTTAATCATGACAGATTGATCTCCAGCCCTGTCCTCATCAACACCCACACCTGTGTTAATGGAGCAATCACTGAAACAATCTTAGCTGCTCCTTTTAAGGTAGGCCTGTGTTTTGGGGGAAAAAGTTCATTTTCTAGGCAAATATTGACTTTGCAATTAATTGCTGTTAAGCTGATCACACTTTATAACATTCTGGAGCATATTGCCATTATAAAATCTGATGCAGTAGATTCTGGTGGTAGGGTTGTGATATAAAACGGCACTCTTAAGTTAAAGATCCAGAAGGCCATGGAAGAAACAGGGAAACCATGGCCAAATGCCTTCCTGCTGCCCTCTATTCAGTTAGGACCACCTTCAACAGAAAGACAGGAATGTTCCCCTTTGAGGTACTTTTTGAGTGTGCACCCGGACTAGGCTTCTACTTCCCACAGACCCTATAGTTAAGGTCAAGCTTGTCTCGAGGCTGGGAAGGTGAGTGTGCTGTGATAAAATGTGTGCATCCCTTCCTCGTCATCTCCAAGGATAAATTTGATCAGGCACACAAAGAAAAGGTAGACCTCCAGAATCCCTTGGGATTCTCTAAGAGAGAGAATGTAACCAACAGAGATTTGTGAATTATATCCGAGATGCTTTTGGAGGCATAGCTGAACAGCTGGATGCAACCCCCATCATGGCGTTCCAGAACCGTATGGCTTTGGATATGATCCTTGCTGAGAAAGGAGGAGCCTGTAAGATGGGTGGGAGCAGCTTGTTGCAAGTACATCCTGAATGACACCGCCCCAAAGAAACTGGAGTAGACACTTCACTCTTCACTTTGTGTCCACCATGCCCCAGATGGATGGGCGTTTGGGCAGTAAGAACCACGACAGGAGAAGTGCCCGGAGTGGAGGATGATACAGCCCTGTTGAAGAACCAGCCAGATAACAAACCTGTAAACTAGTATGCAGACCTGTAGCCCTAGAGTAACTGGCCTCTGGGGAATCTGAAGAAGCCTTAAAAAGTCCAGCAGGTGAGTGTTTAGCCCACCAGAAGGTACCTAGAGTTTGAGGAGGTTTCTTGAGGAGGTTACAGGTCATGCAATACTCAAAAGGGTAGAAAGGTGAGAGATATCATTTGCCATATGCCAGATGCCATCTTGTTCACTGTCAACCATTTCATGATTCAGACACCATTTTGTGTAATCTGTTTAGAGATAGTATTTGTCGCTGACTCCACGGTACATTTAATGATTAGACCCTGTTTCCCTTGAATCTAGGATTTCTAGAAGAAATGATACATAGAGTTCATCAATTTTATTTTCAGTATTTTATCACCTTTTCACATCCTATGCAAAGGATTTTTCTATATACACGCTATGCACCATAAATAAAGTGTGATTTTGAGTGCAGCTTATGACCAGGTGTTTGTGTCTTTCTGTGCTTCATCCCGATACTGGCAGTCATCTTATCTTCCCCAATAATGATTTATTTGGAGATCACTTTACATATGTAGAAGTGTTGTTGGAGCCCTAAATAAAAATCTCTAACACCCTTAACAATCAGGCCCCTTTTGGTTATTGCATTTTCATTTTTCACTGCCCACCTTCGCAAATCCCTAACTTTTTTATTTTTCCATATGAGGACTTGTATGAAGACTTGTTTTCTGCATAACAAATTGCACTTTATAGTGACGATATTTAATATCCCATGCGGTGTACTGGGAAGCGAGAAAAAAGGTTGTGAAATTGGAGAAAAAATGGCTTGGATCCTACAGCTTTCATTGAGCGCCCCAAATGACATGTCTGCTTTATTCTCCTGTTCGATAAGATCACAGGGATACCCTGCTCCTTGCATTTCAGCCCGGTCCAGCAAGGGTTACTAGCCTGATGGACAGTTCCCCCAGTGTGCTACTGGAGGAGTGTCCGGGATCGGCCTTATATATCTGCCCATTCCCATCAGACCTTGCTGGTTATTTTAGTCTTGTCTTACCTGTGTATCTAGTTCCGTTTTACCTGTCTCCGTTTGTCTGCCTGTATCTTGACCTGACTTGTATATAACCCGTTTGATCTTGACCTGACCTGTATTTAATCTGCTTGATCTTGACCTGACCTGTGTATATCCCGCCTGTACCTGTATCTTTACCTGACCTGTGATTATCTGCCTGTAGAACTGTATAAATCTGTTGTTTTGTCCCTGTCTCAGTCCTGTGTTTGTATTCTGTGTACCAGTGTGAACACTGGTCTATTCCTGTATTCCGGTTACCTGTTCAGTCCTGTGTTGGTTTCTGTGCACCAGTGTGAACACTGGTCTATACCTGTATTCCAGTTACCTGTCCGCTCCACCATCCAGCAGCTGCCAGACGAAGTAAGTTTCCCCTGTCATGTTGTAGGGTCGCTCAGGGACCGTCAGTTAGGTTCCTGATAGTGGTTTCGCCCTTATCAGGGTGGCTCATCTGCCTTAGGCAGGGCCTTAGCCTGCAGGGATGTTGCAGGGTGAGATCGCCACCACTTACCCAGTCTGACAGCTAATGCCAAGCCTGGTTGTGGTTGCGTGGTTGCTGGACAGGTACTGACAGTCACACGCCAGTAAGGGATTAAAAAAAGCCACAAAATGACTTTGCTAGCCCCAAAAATAAAAATGGATATGACTTCATAGGCTGCTACAGTACACGGTATGACCCCTTGGGTGAGGATCTTTTATAGATATGACCACCAGGACTGGGACTTTTTATGGAAATGACCACCAGGACTTGGGTTTTTTTTAATGGATATGGCCAGCATATAGATATAGTGTGTGTATATATATATATATATATATATATATATACACTCACCGGCCACTTTATTAGGTACACCATGCTAGTAACGGGTTGGACACCCTTTTGCCTTCAGAACTGCCTCAATTCTTCGTGGCATAGATTCAACAAGGTGCTGGAAGCATTCCTCAGAGATTTTGGTCCATATTGACATGATGGCATCACACAGTTGCCGCAGATTTGTCGGCTGCACATCCATGATGCGAATCTCCCGTTCCACCACATCCCAAAGATGCTCTATTGGATTGAGATCTGGTGACTGTGGAGGCCATTTGAGTACAGTGAACTCATTGTCATGTTCAAGAAACCAGTCTGAGATGATTCCAGCTTTATGACATGGCGCATTATCCTGCCGAAAGTAGCCAGCAAATGTTGGGTACATTGTGGTCATAAAGGGATGGACATGGTCAGCAACAATACTCAGGTAGGCTATGGCGTTGCAACGATTCTCAATTGGTACCAAGGGGCCCAAAGAGTGCCAAGAAAATATTCCCCACACCATGACACCACCACCACCAGCCTGAACCGTTGATACAAGGCAGGATGGATCCATGCTTTCATGTTGTTGACGCCAAATTCTGACCCTACCATCCGAATGTCGCAGCAGAAATCGAGACTCATCAGACCAGGCAATGTTTTTCCAATCTTCTACTGTCCAATTTCGATGAGCTTGTGCAAATTGTAGCCTCAGTTTCCTGTTCTTAGCTGAAAGGAGTGGCACCCGGTGTGGTCTTCTGCTGCTGTAGCCCATCTGCCTCAAAGTTCGACGTACTGTGCATTCAGAGATGCTCTTCTGCCTACCTTGGTTGTAACGGGTGGCGATTTGAGTCACTGTTGCCTTTCTATCAGCTCGAACCAGTCTGCCCATTCTCCTCTGACCTCTGGCATCAACAAGGCATTTCCGCCCACAGAACTGCCGCTCACTGGATGTTTTTTCTTTTTCGGACCGTTCTCTGTAAACCCTAGAGATGGTTGTGCGTGAAAATCCCAGTAGATCAGCAGTTTCTGAAATACTCAGACCAGCCCTTCTGGCACCAACAACCATGCCACGTTCAAAGGCACTCAAATCACCTTTCTTCCCCATACTGATGCTCGGTTTGAACTGCAGGAGATTGTCTTGACCATGTCTACATGCCTAAATGCACTGAGTTGCCGCCATGTGATTGGGTGATTAGAAATTAAGTGTTAACGAGCAGTTGGACAGGTGTACCTAATAAAGTGGCCGGTGAGTGTATATATATATATATATATATATATATATATATATATATATATATTGTGAAGAAGCACTCCATATCCAAGCAGGTAAAAGTGAAGAAGAGTTTATTCTAAAACTCGCAATGTTTCGGTGTGTTGCCACCTTTCTCTAGCAATGTGCATTCCATAGTGAACAGGTTTTAATTGCAAATGTAGGAGTGTCTTATCTTTAACTCTTAATGAGCCATGATCACAAATTCATTTTAAAAGCTATTGGAAAATACAATTTATACAATCATGATATGTGCCAAGTAAATATAAAGTGCAAGTGCTAAATGTAATACAAAAAGGATTTGCTGAAAGCCATGAATACAATTATAAAACACAGAGTCACATGACCTAGTTAAGAATCAGGTGGTGCATAAATAAGTGATCGGTACCTGACGTCTCAATGTTTATATCAACATAAATATTCAGAATGTAAGAATCGTGTAGACTGCGCATGACCGGGAACAGTGTTTTGCGCACGTGCATTCTCAGAGTGAGATTGCAGCAGCCATTAGGAGTGAGGGCAGGCCACGCTGTCATAGGCATATAGCTGTATGCAGCAAAATGGTGACAAAACAGACCGACTATACAGTCTTATTGCATGAAAACTACAGCATTAACGGGTCAGTATAGTATTGAAAGATAATAATCATAGTGAAAGGGAACCTACCATCCAGTATGGTTTATACCAGGGGTACCCAAACTGCGGCCTGCGGACGGTTTTGATCCGGCCCCGACACTTGGCATGCCAGCGTCGGTCCCCGCGGCGTTCGACAGTCAGGCAGGAGCCTTCATCCCACCTTGTGGCGGCTGGGGGCCCAATATATGAATTAATTAATCACGAGGGGCAGCATAGAAAAATAATTAATTATGAAGGGAAGCATAGGAAATAATTAATTATGAGGGGAAGTATAGGAAATAATTAATGGTGGGGGGCAGCATATGAAATAATTAATGGTGGGGGGCAGCATATGAAATAATTAATGGTTGGGGCAGCATATGAAATAATTCATTGTGCGGGGCAGCATAGAGAATAATCAATTATGAGGGGCAGTATAGAAAATAATTAATTATGCGGGGTAGTATAGGAAATAATGGTAGGGGGCAGCTTAGGAAATAATTAATGGTGGGGGGGCAGCATAGGAAATAATTAATGGTAGAGGTGCAGCATAGGAAATAATTAATGGTGGGGAGCAGCATATGAAATAATTAATAGTGGGGGCAGCATATGAAATAATTAATGGCGGGGGCAGAATATGAAATAATTAATAGAGGGGAGTAGCATATGAAATAATTAATGGTGGGGGGCGACATAGGAAATAATTAATGATAGGCAGCATATGAAATAATTAATGGTGGGGAGTAGCATATGAAATAATTAACGGTGGGGTGCAGCATATGAAATAATTAATGGTGGGGGCAGCATAGGAAATAATTAATTGTGGGGGGCAGCATAGGAAATAATTAATGGTGGAGGCAGCATAGGACATAATTAATGGTGGAGGGGGGGCAGCATAGGAAATAATTAATGATGGGGGGGCAGCATAGGAAATAATTAATGGTGGGGGTAAAGGAAATAATTAATTATGAGGGGCAGTCTAGTAATTAATGGGGGGGAGGCATATTCAATAATTAATGGAGAGGGGTCCCAGTATATTTAATAATTACTCGGCCCAATTAATTAATTAAGACAATATATAAAATAGTTCACAAGGGGGTGCAGTATATTAAATAATTAATTGGGGGGGCCCAGTGTTTAGGATGCGGGCACATTTACGGCTATTTATTTTTAAACTTTAGTCCGGCCCTCCAACGGTCTGAGAGGGACAGTGAATGGCCCCCGGTCTACACTGACTCTGAAGCGGACCTTAGGTTCACCAGTGTCAGACGCGTGGTGTACTAAAGGTACAACACTCGCCCCGATAAGAATAATAAGTTGCAAGCAAAGGCATCCACATCGACCTCCTGTATATACGGTATTGTGGATCCTCTATGTAAAGAGAGAGGCAATAATAACCCATAGCTTGGGAAAAGACCCAACACTGCATATAAAGAAAAGTCATGAATTAAGCCCAAACTCAAAAAAAGGCAACTGTATTGTGTTAAAAAATCAGAGACGTCAGTTTCTTCAGTGATGGTGACAGTTGCAAAGTGAAAACATTTTCGGAAAAAAAGAAAAGGCATTAATTATGAGAATCTTCTAAATATTATTACATTTTACAAAAAGAAAAAATAAATTAAAAGGAATCAATGTTTATTTACTTTGAAGTGACAGCAACAGGATGACACAAGCAATCTAAGTGACACTGCCTAAGTTATAGTAAACATTCAGACCATTAGGTCTTAGGGTGTTCAATTCATAAATCCAATGTAATTCTTTCTTAAGTAGCAGTTTTTCTCTGTTGCCACCTCGGCGTAATTGGGGTACATGGTCATTGAGAGTTAATTTTGGTTGTGCCTCAAATGTCCCTCTTCAAAAAAGTGTATTGACACAGGACAATCCTGTCTGTTTTTTCTTATGGAATACCTATGTTGGCAAAACCTGGTCTTAAAGTCCAAGGTTGTTTCACCAACATAAGCAAGTCCACATGAACATTTTCATAAATAAATAACATGATCACTGTTGCAATCCAAAAAGTGTCTTATTTTAAAGGATTTGCCATTATGCATTATGCAGGTTTTCACCTTTAGTCAAATAAGAACAGTTGATACACGACCGACAGGGGAAGCTCCCAGTATGTTTTTTACCCCATAAGCCAGTTTGGGTTGACATCCTTAGAGGGCCTTGGCCCTAATTTATCTTTTAAATTCTTAGTTCTTCTATAGGATAATGGGGGTGGGTTGTAGAATTCCACTATATTCATTGGGTCCCTGTTTAGAATCGGCCAATGTCGCCTGATAATCTTAGCAATTTCTGGACTCATATCTTTATAGGTCGAGACAAATGGTATTCTCATAACTTTATGTGCCTTATTGTTTGATTTCAATAGAGAATTACGATCTCTGGTTACAGCCTTCTTCCTATTTGACTCAATAACCCTGTTTGGGTACCCACGCTTTTTAAATTTATTCTCCATAAGGGACACATTTTTCTCCATAAATTAGGGTTGGCTTGAAATTTTTATCACTCTCAAAAACTGGCTCGATGGTAAGGACTCGAGCATAGGTTTTGGATGACTTTCAAATTTCAACAGGTTATTACTGTCACAAATAAATCAGTAGAAAGACTACCCTCCGTATTACGTACAAGGACATCTAGAGAACTTCCAACCTAGACCACGCCATGGTAAATTTGATATCATCATCAATCATCAATCCAAGAGTTTTGGAATAAACTCTTCTTCACTTTCACCTGCTTGGATTTGGAGTGCATTTTTTGGATTTTACGCATACATGGGTTCCCACCCCGAACTCTGAGGCCTCTGCATATGTACATATATATGTGTACATTGCATGTAGTGTATGTCCCACATCCCTCATAGTAATGTCACAACACCAGTGTTCTAGAACGATGATGTCACAATTTCTAGGGGGGATAAAAGTTATGGTTCCGTCCACACTTAGTGTGGTGATAGAGTTTGTGGAGTTAGTATTTTGCTGATCTGCTAAGCAAAATTGAATACGAAAATATGCCCAAACGTTGCTTTACTATCGAGTCTGATACAGGCAACAGCGACGGCAAAGACCAGGTAAGTGGTGGCCATTATTAATTTTTGTATAGATAATTTCTAGCAAAAAAAGTGTTTTTTTTATCTATTTTACTGTTCAATCAGAACACTATTTTAGTTTCATCCAGTGACCCACATATATAGCTCGTTACACCAGTATCATCCATATTTCTTGTATCACTATCAGATTTATATAATTTGGAATTGATTTTCACTTCCTACTTGATACCTATTAGAATTTGACACTTTTAAAAAAAGGAATTTTGGATCCAAGGTGACCTGTTAAATCACATATTAGAGCCCAGGCTGTGATACAAACTTTAAGTTAAAAATTCTCTTATTTTTATTCCTTCATAGTTACTGGTTAATAAAAAATGCCGTAGGATTTCTGCGTCCGATATAGAGGACAGCAGCAGTGATGAGACCCTCCATCAGGTGAGCGCTCATTTCTCTCATGTATGGTCTGTATCTCAGGTTTTCCGTGTAGATGGAACATTATGTGTTATATTATTATATTAACCTAAAGGTTTGTTTTTTATGTTTTGTTCTTCTAGTTTCATCCACTTCCAAGGTCTCTGAGGAGCCTTGAAGATTATGATGATGGCTCAGGCCCTCATCTGATCTATATACAGACAGGTATTTCATTATCACTTTTCCCAGTAAAATAAGAAATTAGACTTCTTATTGATTAAAAATCTGAATTCTATAGAAATAAATGATGATATTTGTCCTATTTTCCAGAGCCAAGTTCTCCCCGGTTTAGTTTTGTGGATATTGAGACAGCAAGGTAATTTATTTCTATATCAACCACGCTTTATAATTCATGTTATCTGCTCACTAGGTGGCAGTATTATATGTTGCTTGTCTTCTTAGTTTGTGTTACATGTTGTATGTTCTTTACATTATTAATGTTTGATCTTCTATAATTCTAGTAACAGGAGATCAGAGCGTCCCACCAATAATGATTTCTTGAAAAATCTGTCTTCTCCAATATCCAAATTTGTGACCAACTTCCGTGGGAACAGACAGGAGCTTACAAGACGTCTGTACAAATTTTATAACAGAACTGTCTTTGAGAACCAGGTATACATTGTAATATAGAGCCCAGTACAGTGTGAAATGTGGACATAGTGAATGGTGGGCCAATGTTTCCTGTATCTCTGTCATTTCTATATTTTCTCTTTCTGTCCTGTAGCTTCCTGCATCCATGGATATCAGCTGGAATAAAAGGCTGCGAAGAACATCTGGTCGCACCGGATACCAGCTGAATAATGGAGAGCGCGAAGCCTTCATACAGTTATCGGATAAAGTCTGTGATTCTGCCGGTAGGTCTCACATCAGGTAGAAGTTAGAGATTTGCTGTATTCTTCCATGTGTCTTTACAAATGACTATAAGTAACGTCTCCTCTTTCTGCAGAACGACTTCGAGACACTTTGATCCATGAACTGTGTCATGCTGCGTGCTGGATCCTAGATGGAGAAGTGGAGCCTGGCCATGGCTGGCTGTGGGAATCGTACTGCGAGAGAGTGGCACAGATTCTCCCTGATCTTCCACCCATCACAGCGTACCACAACTATAAGATCCACTACACTGTGATCTACCAGTGCACAGCATGCCAAGCCAGGTAACTGCCAATTTTATGCCACCTTATTACATTTACTATAGACATACTGGTGGGCAATTCTGGGATGGTGTTCATCTATCTCAGGCCTCTGGTGCTATTTTTCGAATACATATAATGTGTTAGTTACTACCGCGACTTCCTTTTCTGTCAGTGGTTTCTGCAGTTATACATGTAGTGGATTTATAATTGATTTTGGACATGTTTTTCTAACGATTTGTTTTTTATTTGATCTTTGGCTCTTTAGTTATGGACGATGGACGGCCTCTTTAGACACTGAGAAGTATTGCTGTGGTTACTGTAAGAACCGGCTGGTTCTTATAAACCCCACCTGAAAACCTCCATCAGTGACCATCAGGCTCTACCATCAGCCAGAGCACAGACCCAGCCAAGAAGGCAGCACATGAAGAAGTCATCAAGACCTGTGGTATTTTCCACCAAGACGTCTTCTAATCCATCCTAGGGCAGCACAGAGGCTCAGTGGTTAGCACTGTGGCCTTGCAGCAGCTGGGTCCAGAAAGCTCATGGACAGCGCTGCATGGAGTTTGTATATTCTTCCTGTGTTTGCGTGGGTTTCCTCCGGGCACTCCGGTTTCCTCCCACATCCCAAAAATATACTGATAGGTTAATTGGCTTCCCTCCAAATTGTCCCAAACATTAATGATGGTCCTCCCTGCACAACACCAACATCAGCAGCAGGAGATGGATCCATCATAAAATAAAAGATACATTTGATTATTTTAAATACATTTGATGATTTCTGTCATTCATTATACAGATCATTCACTGCAATATGTGTCCATAGAGCTATAGGCTAGAAGAGACAAAGCTGTTCTTCAGCATCTGAGGTGTTCATTATAAAGGTATCATGTAAAACAAATGTGTTGTACAAGAGCAAGATATATGACATTTACATCCTCTTTAAATAAAGAAGTTAAATGCAGGGTTGGTTGGACGGTGTCATGTGAGAAACAAGGGGGCTTTGTGCCACACTTTTGTTGGAGCGTGCACGTTCTTCTAGGCTAAAACGGCTTACGGTATTTAAGAAGTGTCTGCGCCACTATTGTGTGACACACGACCCTTTTGTGGAGCAGCGGCGCTGGTCTCCATGTGACACAAATTAGGGGGAGTGCAGCAAATTGTGTCGCACGGCCTATGTTAAAGGTGAACCACAAAAAAGATGGTGAACTCTGTCGGACCAGTGCAGGGAAGTGACAGATTCATGATTACTGGTGCACAATTTTAGTGAATCACCGCACGCAGTAGTATATATCGCACTTTAGTGAACTCTCCGACTTTGTAAGTAAATGTGCCCCAAAAAGTCCCCAGCCCAATTTCAGAAATACAGCATCTGTGTATACACACCACAGAGGAGAAATGCAGACATGTAATAAATGTAGACATTTTGTTGTACCATGAAATCACTTTACAAAAACCACCACAATCAATGGAATAATGATTGTTTTCCATGAAAAATGGAAAAATGTTTTCCATGAATCCTGGAAAACTCCGACTTGGCACCTTGGTGTGGGCTCACAAGTTCTCATAACTCGCATCCCAATCCATAACTTTTTTATTTTTCCATGTAAGAAGCCGTATGAGCCGTATTTTCTGCATAACAAATTGAACTTCATAGTGACGGTATTTAATTTTCCATTCCGTGTACTAGGAAGCAGGAAAAAAATTCCATATGTAGGGAAATTGGTGAAAAAAATGGGCTTGTGGGCTTTCATCTTACAGCTTTCATTTTGGTCCTCAAATGACATGTCTACTTTATTCTTTGGATCGATACGATCATTGGGATAGCAATTTTATATAGGTTTTATAATATTTTCACACATTTACAAAAATTAAGACCTCCTGTACAAAATAAAATATTCTTCATTTTGCCCTGTTCTGGTGCTAATAACTTTTTCATACTTTTTGACTTTGGGCGCTATTTTCCGCTACAGGGTTAAACGCCTGGAATAACTTATTATATTTTAATAGATTGGACATTTTGGGATGCAGCGATACTTTACATGTTTATAAATTTTATTGTTTATTTATATTTATATTAGGTCTGGGGAAAGGGGGTGAGTTGACCTTTTATTTTTTTTATTTTATTTTTTTACTTTACTTAATTTTTTTCCCCATATTTTTCAGACCCCCTAGCGTACTTTAACCTTAGGTTGTCTGATTGATCCTACCATATAGTGTCATAATTTGCGAATCGAGACTGCCTTGGGTCTTTGTGTGACCCCAGACTGTCATAGCTATGGAGCGGCGCTCCCCGATGAACTCTCTAACTGCCTATATGCACCCTTCCTAGACGCTGTTTGTTTCAAGTATTCAAAGACTCTCTGCAAGGTTCAAAACAATAAAACAGGAAAAAATTGTGAAACATGTTTAAGCATTTGATGTCAGCGCTACGGCATTGATACTAGCAAGATGATGACTTAATGGCTAGTATCAATGCCATCGCGCTGACATCAAATGCTCAGAGGACCTGAGAGCAATGAGTACTACTCACAATCACTACTCACAGGTCCTGATTGTATGTAATAGCAATAGAACCCACACCTGAACAACACACAGATCATAGAAGAATGCTAAATGTGGTGCAGTGAGCAGAAGAGGAGCAAAGAGAGGTGAGTATTTAAAGGAGTGTTCCCATTTCAGCAAATGAATGTTAATGTTTTTATGATAAATAGTTAAAAAATTTCCCAATATACACTCTGTATCAATTCCTCAAAAATTTTCTAGATTTCTGCTTGCTGTCATTATATATAAAGCTTCTATATTTACTTCCAGTGGACAGAAATCTGACCGTAGTCACCCAGGTGCACAGCTCTTTATATCACACCGCTCTGATTACTCTCTATGATACTAACAAGCCGTGCACCATGGTCAGATGTCTGTCCACTGGAGTAAACATAGAAGCTTTCTACACTAGGACAGCAAGCAGAGATCTAGAAAACTGTGAGGAATTGATACAGAAAGTATATTGGAAAATTGTAAAACTTTTTATTATAAAAATATTAACATTCATTTCCTGAAATTGGAATACCCTTTTAACCTTTTTTAATTTTCTATTTGTTGGGGTTGGGGATCTCCAATGTTATTTGTCTGCTATGGGTGAGGAGAGGGTTCTCCACTATATTCGTCTGCTCTGGGATCTCCATTATTATCTGCTTCAGGTCAAACTCGTTTGTGGTCTGCATTAGATTTTGTCTAAGTGCAGTAGTTGCTTTCTGTGATATTATTTAGTGCTACACTTAAAACTTCATTTTGTGCTGTACTGTTGTAGTTGGTACATCTAGGATGCTGGTCAGTACTGTGGCCCCTTGAAAATGACAATGAAGCCCTTGGACCAGTGAAGGTTGTAGGACCCTGTTCTAGATCAACAGTGAAGTTTTAAACGTTGGACTTGAGCTATCTACATCAATGTAAACATACTACTTTACAAAGGTAAATGTATTTTAATTTTGCCCCAACTCTTGTGTTGGGGTTCCTTATGAAAGACATTGGCTGAAAAGCCAATATAAAAATACTAATTTTAGGATCCCCCATCTGTCATCTGAAAAAATAGTGATCAGGCTTCAAAAACTTGTTTCTTCTTTCATCAGATACCACATGTTTCAGCTTATGGCATCCTCACATTGTGGAGGGACGCTGTTTACTAAAGCTACTCCAGCTTGAAAACATCCACATAGCGCAGCTCTCCACGAATGAAGTGGTTTTTTTTGTGACTTATCTCTATTGACTTTGGTACTCATCATTTTGAAATGAGAATACACCTCAATAGGTAAGCGTTGTTCTTACTGTATTGTATCAGTGTAATATGTACTGCATCTCTGCTGTTAGATGGTTCAAGTAGAGAAAGTTTTCATCTGCCCTGCAGTGAGGGCTGGATTAAGGTTGGTGGGGGCCCCCACTGAATGTAGCATACATACATGTCCTTCTTCTTACTATCTACTATCAATCCCCCAATAATACATCTATATAAAGCCCCCCCTGTGTTTCATATACATACAATAACATTAATCACCCCCCCCCCTGCCCAGTAATATTAAACCCCCCAGGCTGAGTAACACCCCCCTGCCAAGTAACATCACACCCCATGCTGAGTAACAACGCCCCCCCTGCCGAGTAACAACCCTCGCTGCACAGCAATATATATATGTTGTGAAGCAAAGTACCGGTTTATTCCAACATGTGCCAAACAGCTACGTTTTGGCTCCTGTGGCCTGGAGCCTTCCTCAAGCTACCTCAAGCCCAATGTATGTTCATACAGTGGGATACATCTTAGCCCTCCGTGGTAAGGACACTTCGGGAATCTGTCCGATATCCTAGCAATGGAGGGCATAAACGTGATAATGAAGCCCTACATTAACCTTTGTAATTGACTAATTTTTTTTTATCCAGGACCATCTCCATGAAAATAACTTTATGATACAACATCCACATGGATTTTATGTAGCAGAGGTCCCCAACCGCCGGTCCGCGGACCAGGACCGGGCCGTTGGAGCTTATCAGCCGGTCCATGCAGGGGCGCGCGCCTCCGGCTGTACGAGGGGGCGGCACCGTGCTCCCGCCAGCCGGCCCGCATCCTACTCCCACCCGCCCTCCGGCCCGCACTCCAGCCGGCAAGAGACTCCCTGCGCCAGCCGGCACTGAGCTGCCACCTGTCCCTTCTGCCGGCCGGAAAGCGCCGAGTTCCCGCCGGCCGCCCGGAACCGAGCTCCCGTTTGCACGCCCTCCGGCCACCATCATTCTCTCGCCCGTGCTCTGGTCCCTGCCTGCCGAACCAAGCTGCCCGCCCCCAGGCACCGAGCTACCGCCCGCGCGCACCATGTAACCGGCCGTCGGCCATGACCATGCGACCGCCTGCAGACCGGCACCATGCTACGACCGAGACGAGCTCTCAAGTGCCTGGCCGGCATGCACCGATCTTCCGCCCGCCGACCACCTGGCACCGAGCTCCTGTCCGTATGCCAGTTGGCCGGCACCATGCTGCGGCAGCCCACTGGACAGCACCGGGTGCCCGGCTCCTCCACTCCCCGCATACCTGTCAGGACCATAAAAAAAAGTAATGTAACTTTATCTGTGCATGTATATATTTATGTGTTTGTGTATGTATATGTGTGTGTATATGTGTATGTGTGTGTGTGTGTATGTATAAGTGCATATGCTATATGAGTGTTTATGTATATTCTGTATATGGTGTGTGTATATATATGTATGTGCAGTGTGTGCATATGCTGTATATACTGTTTGTATATGTGTGTATATATGCTGTATGTATATGTAGTATTTGTGATATTTATCAGAGCTTCTATTTTGTACTACATGGCAATACGCTGTATACATTTTATACAACATAGCGGTACGCAGTATGCATTTCATATTACATGGTGGTATGCTGTATGCATTTTATACTACATGACAGTACGCTGTATGCATTTTATACTACATGGTGGCACATTGTATGCATTTTATACTACATGGCAGTACACTGTATGCATTTTATACTACATGGCAGTACACTGTATGCATTTTATACTACATGGCGATACGCTGTATGCATTTTATACTACATGGCAATACGCTGTATGCATTTTGCATTGGTTTATTTTTACACCAAACCAATATGATGGATCTGGTCCGGACACTCCCTGATATCTTATATTATAAGCTCCACCCCTCCATAACCCCACCCCATATGACCAAAGCCCCGCCCCCACCGGGCCATGGAAAACTGGTCTAGCTTAAAGCCGGTCCCTGGTGCAAAAAAGGTTGGGGACCTCTGTTATGTAGGATAATTCCTGTCAAACTAAGTAAATGGGTTACTAAATTATCACATTTTTTCACATATCCATTGAGCACAGGACCGGATTAAGGGTATTGGAGGCCCTTGGGTGGAAACTGGGACAGACTCTCCCCAGAATTTTCCCCTCCAGTAATAAATATATATATACAGCCCCTCTGTAATAAATGATATAGCCTCCCTATAATATATACACTCCCCTACAATAAATATAAACAGCCCCTCTATAACAAGTATATACAGGCATCCTAAAATATATACTGCTCCCCTACAATAAATATAAACAACTCCCCTATAATAAATGAATACATCCCCTATAATATATATACAGCCCCTCCAATAAATGTATATATCCCCTTATATATTCCTTTATAGTAAATATAAAGAGCCCCATATAATGTATATAAACAGCCCCCCATAATAACTATATTCAGGCCCCCATAATAACTATATACAGCCCCCTTTAATAAATATATAGTCCCCTATAAAAATATATGCAGCGCCCCTATAATAAATATATTCAGCATCCCCTATAATTAATATATAGCCCCCTGTAGTAGCAATGTACAGCCCCCTGTAGTAATGATATACTGCACTCTTCCCACAATAAAATAATAAAATTGTACTCACCTTCACCCATTCCCCAGATGCACACCGATATCTTCTTCCCTCCCGGTGTCAGGATACTGTTGCGGCAGGATGCAGATGTTCTGCATGCACGAAGATGGCCTATTGCAGAGCAGGGAACTTACTGTCCCCTGCCCTGCCATAGATTAAAGTGTATTGCACATCGGCTGCTACTTTTTCAGAGGAAAGTCGAGGAGCTCAACCCGACTGTACTGTGGGCATTTCACCAACATTTGATGTGGGCCCCTTTAAGGGCGGACTGGTGGGGGCCCTGGGGCATGCGCCCCCTAGTAATCTGGCCCTGTTTAGCCAGGATATCTTCATGGTCATCTAGTTTAGAAGCTGATTTAGCCCCAGAATGTTGCATTACAGACACTTGCTTCTCAATCACTCGAACTTCAGAGCGCAATGTAGTCAGTTCCGCCCTGTATACCGCCTCCAGTCTATACACATAAGATTTCATATTGTTTCTGGTGAAAATAGTATCGATATGTGCTCTTGTTATATAAAGTATCTCCCAGGGAGGGTATGCCCCCCCCCATGGTAGGAAGAGTGGAAGGTTGGGCTGCCCCAGGGAGAGGAATGAAACACATCTGGTGTGGACAGGCTAGATAAATCCTACCTAGGGGACACAGCGCAGTCGGGGGGACTCTGGCAGTATCCTCGCGGTTCCGTTTGTGGGACTGCAATGGTGGGAGGTAGCGTGGGGTTGGTGGTGCAGGGCCCATGTAAGTAAATCACAGTCTGTTGCTGCGCTGCTGTGTAGGGATGGTCAGCAGCCTCATTCCTGTCCCCTGGCAGCACTGGAGGGGACTGGGGAGTGTCCTCCAGGACAAGCAGCTGCTTAGCCCGCTCAGTAGCCACAGGCTGCACTGATGGGAAAGGTGTCCCTGGACTCCCGGTTGTAGGTGATGGTGTCGGCTGCAGGGTGTCCAGGAGAGGAGGTCGCTCTTGGAAAAGTCCCTCTGCCAGAGGAGGTGCTGGTGGTTGGAGGGCCTAGGATAGTGATGGTAGCACCGCTGGCAGTGGGGTGTCCTGCCACTGTGCGGCTGATGAGCAGGCTGTGAGGGCCTCATGGCAAGAGCTGCAGTGGCCATTTTGGATTTATCTGGCAGATGTTCTAGCTGGAAAAACTCTTTGATACACGGCGGGGCACCAGAGCAATGTCAGGGGCCTATTTCTGCCTCACCATCATGGCTGTTCCTATGTGGCTAGTGCGGTGGTGAACGAGTGAAGCCCTGGACCGGAGCAGGAGCACAAGGTAAGTGTGTCTTCACTTTTGTACAGCCAGGCCACGCCCCCGGCCTCATCTTTTATGTATATAAAATGCCAATAATCATATTGCCAGACCTGTACATAGACCATAGCATGTAACCCATATGTTCTAATCTAAGCAGTGGGTTCACTCTTTTCAGCTACATGCAGGTCATTAAATCCAGCCATGCAATCCCATCTCTACATTAGTAGTAAAGTAGGTGCAACACAATACCAAAAGAGAAAATTGCTAGACCACTGGTCTATCTTCTATTCTGTAAAATTATGCATGGTTGATGCTCCTGGTAATTTGCCATGCAGCATTCCAACTTACCTATAAGATATCCTACTTTCAAACCTTAAATCAAGTCAGCGCACTACAAAATAAATATTCATCAGCTTGGCATTCCATGTTTTAGATGACTTAGAAAAATGTAAAAGCTTACAAAAAAGTGTCAGCACTACTGAAAGTAAATAATAACATCAGATGGAATGCACCTTAGTCAACACAACCTGGTATAGCTAGCCAGTCTCTGACGTTTCAGCAACACAACCTGGTATTCTCAGCCAGTCTTTGTTTTATGTTTTGTAATTGCAACCTAGGATTTCCAGCCAGTCTCCCATGTTTTGTCAACACAACCTGGTATGGGTAGTGAGTCGCCCGTGTTAAGTCAACACAACATGTTATTCCCAGCCAGTCTCCTGATTTTCACGAACGCAACATGGGATGCCCATGCAGTCTCCAGCATTTTGTGAACGCAACCTGAGATTCTCAGCCGGTCTTTTGTGTTTTGTGAACATGACCCGAGATTACCAGACAGTCTACTGTGTTTCATTAATACAACCTGGTATACCCAGCCAGTCTCCCAGGTTTCGTCAACTCAACCCGGTATTCCCAGCCAGTTTCCTGTGTTTCATCAACACAACCTGATATATCCTATCAGTCTCTCGTCAACTCAAGCTGGGATTCTCAGCCAGTCTCCCGCGTTTTTCGTGAACACAATAATGCAATATCCTGCCAGTCTTCCAGGTTTCGTCAACTCAACCTGAGATTTCCAGCCAGTCTTCCGTGTTTCATCAACACAACCCAGGTTTCAAGACAGTCTATTGAGTTTCATTAACACAACCTAGTATTCCCAGACGGTTTCCTGTTTTTCGTTAACACAACCTGGTACATCCTATCAGTCTCCCAGGTTTCGTCAACTGAACCTGGGATTCCCAGTCAGTCTGTCATGTTTTGTAAATGCAACCTGGGATCCCCAGCCAGTCTCCCATGTTTCATCAACGCAACCTAGGATTACCAGGCATTCTACCATTTTTATGTGGTAAGTCTCCATGTGGCTAATTCTAGAAGCCTTATTATTGTAATATAGTTTGGGCCATTGCTAAGTCAGCCCCACATTTTTAATGTAAATATAATTAAGTTTTTCATTTTAATACAGGTAGCAATTGAGAAAGCCCAATAACTGACACCATCAATAATTTTGAAGCAGCAACGAGTGATAACAATGACTCAGCTCTGACCACACAAGTCCCTGGGATGGAAATACCAAATCTAAGACATGGGAAGTTTTGGACTCGGCTGTCCTCTTAATAAGTAAAACCAGTGCCTGGTGTACTTCTGAAGGCAACACCAGCAGAAGAACGCTACCCAGAGCTTCTCAGAGTCACCATTTATAATATAATTAACTGCCTGGTTTTAAGCATTTCATTATTGTTGCTCACTTTGAAGAATGAGCTTTCTGCACATAATCTACCTGTGAAAACCAACTCCACCTTTATAATGGAATTCATCATTAGGAAGGCTCAACTAGGTGCAATTACATTCTTTTCTATGTAGTTCTTTGTAGATCAAAGTCAGATTAATGTGAATCTAATCTCTCATATTTCCTAAATACATGTTCCTCACAAGGCAATAATTTGTCTATACAGGCAGTCCCCAGGTCTGCAGGATTGTTCTTAAGGTGAATTTGTATGTAAGTCGGAACTGTATACTTTATCATTGTAACCCTCAGCAAATTTTTTTTTTTTTTGTCTCTGTGACAATTGGATTTTAAAAATGTTGGATTGTCATTAGAATCTGGATTGACAATAAAGTTTAATTACACACACCTGTGATAACTGTTATAGCTGTTTATTGTAGCCTAAGGATAAATTACAGTAAACACCCAGAGGTCCGTTTGTAACTAGGGGTCGTATGTAAGTCAGGTGTTCTTAAGTAGGGTACCGCCTGTAGTCTCCTGATAAAACTATTATATGATTAACTCACCTTAAAATAGAAATGTGTACCAGTAGAAAAGAAAGTTGGGAGGGAGGTGCTGTCATATTGTAACCTGTATTCAGTGCACATTTAATGTTTTATGGAACTGAATATGAAATATTCCAAAATTCCAGGTAACCTTGAAACGTCTCTGCTCACTTACGTTAAAATAAATTGTAGCTGGTATTGTCAAGATAAAAGTAAGAAAAGCTTTCATGGTTTCATCTGGAGGGCAGAAGATTTATGCAAGGCACACGAGGATGGAACAGAATATACATGTGTGGTCAAAGTAGATTTATAAAACTGGCGGAGGTGACCTGCCTTATCTATAAAAAGTAGATAAAATATATGTTAAGATAATATCTAAATTTTTAAGTCAAGTTTTTAGCCAAGTCATTCTGTGGAGATTAATACACTACTACTATATATACTTGAGTATAAGCCGACCCGAATATAAGCTGTGATCCCTAATATTAACTAAAAAAACTGGGAAAACCTATTAACTCGAGTATAAGCCGATAATGGGAAATGCATTGGTCACACCCCCCCCCCCCCCCCCACTATATGGCTTACCAGCCCCCTGTAGTATATAGCCTGCACCCCTGTAGTAAAAGTTTTAAAAAATTACACTGTACTCACCTTTCCGACATCCCCTGTAGCTCCTCTTCTGCTTCCGATGCTCCGGTGCCTCCTCGGGTCCTTGGGGTCCTTCTGGTCCTCTTCAGGTCTTCGCGCTCAGCTAGCACACAGAATGACGCCAGCTGCTTTTTGACATAATTGTTTGTAAGCCACCGGCATTGCGATGGGACCCAAAGAGCAGCGGAACGACCCAAAGAGGAGCGGAAGAACCTGAAGAGGACTTGAAGGACCTGAGGAGGCACCAGAGCATCGGAAGCAGAAGAGGACCTACAGAAATGCAGTTTAATTTGCCAGCATCGAGATACAGAAGAAGAGGAGCTTAGCAGCTATTCAGCATAAGATACACAAAAAATAATCGGACAAATGAGCTTGGCAGGGTGATTGCATATGTAGTATAACTTGCAACACTAGTTCATATCCCTGGTCTTTATATGGAACTTTCACCACCTCAGCACAGCGTGCACCTAATTCTTGGTGAAATAAATTAGAGGCACACAGCCTTGATACCAATTACTTTAGTATGGGACTGACTTCTGGCATAATCTTCTAGCATGAAAGGAAAGATGCTTTTTACTTATTGAATAACGTGTAATAACTATTTTTTGTTGGTGGGATGAAACAACCACCACTCTAATTCTGGAGTTTCATTTCTGACATTCACTATATGGCATACATACCGTGTTATCATTTTTTGCAGCCGAGTATGGATACAGTCAGAGGTCGCTTTAACGCCTGTACAAGTGTCATAGATGCTTGTACAAGCAGCTTTACTACTCAAAAAATATCATGGTGTATAAAACACATGAGCGCTTTCTCACATCTACCTCTGTTGGGGCTAAAAGATGCAGCCACTTGATAATCCTTAACTGCTACAGTTAACACATATATATGCATAAATATAAGTATAAACAATAAAAATGGCAGCACGCCAAGATTCAATTTTGGGGTGCTGTTTTTCCGGGCAGTGGAGGGAGGGCCGTCAGGGAGGGAGGGCTGTTCCGGTGGCTGGTGATAGTTTGGGTGGCTGTGCTGGTAGGCAGGAGGGTGGACAATCCACACAGGCGAACCTGGTCAGCACAGCAGGGGGCCCCTTTACACTGCAGGTAGCGGAGCCTCTATTACTTGTGAGCTGTAGCCGTCAGCAGAGAGAAAGGGGCCCTGAGCAGCGTGGGCCCCGTAGCAGCCCCATAGCGGTTGTTATGCCCCTGAGACGGACATAATCTCCAAGTTTAAAGGGAATTTGCTAGCAGTTGTGACCATACAAGTATACATAAAGTGTCCTGTAGCATTCCTGGAGATGTAAGTACTTTCGTGTGTGTGTTAGCAGCAGCAGGAAGCTGAAATGCATTTATATTTATGGATTATAGCTGGGCTTCAAGTAGTCTGATTCACTGGTGTAAGGATCCAGCCTCCCCTCTGCTATGAGTCACTCAGTGTCGGATTATAAAGGGGCGCCCGGGCTGTGCGCCCCGGGGTCCTCACCACTTTGCTCCTATGGAGGCCCCCACCAACCGTTTACAGTGTAGGTGATTCCACCCATAGGCTAGAGGCCGGTAGATTTGGGTTTATGGCAGAGCAAGGAAACAACGTTCCCTGCTCTACCTTTGACATAGGAGCGTGCACCAGATGTCTGACCTGGAGGAAGTTGAACCGTGCAGAAGGAGAAGGTAGAATTTTACTAGGAACTATATATAGTTAATGCTGGATGACTGTATATAGTTAATGCTGGGGGGGGGGCTGTATATAGTTGTTGCTGGGGCAATGACTATAGTGATTACTGGGGTGCTAACTATAGTGATTACTATGGGCTGTATATAGTTATTACTAGGAGACTGTGTATAGGTATTGCTGGGGGCTGTATGTAGTGAATACTCGGAGTTGTATATAGTTACTGATAGGGGGCTGTATATAGTAATTACGGAGGGCTGTATATAGAGAATACTGGGAGCTGTATATAGCAATTGCAGTAACCTGTCTGGACTACATTCAAAGGGGGCCCCCACAAACCTTTATCCGGCCCTGGAGTCACTGCTATAGTGAGGGGGGTGTGCAGCAGCACCACACCACTCTAAATAAATTTATAATCCTGGAATATAAATGCACTCCTGCAACAACTACACAGAGGTATGGTTACACAGACGTCCAGGACTAGACCTATAGGGGATTTGGAGCTCTGTATCAGAAATAAATGATTTCTTAGCTGCCATCAAGAGTGATTTAATCCCCTAGTTAAATCTTGGCTCTACGAAACAACAATCTGTAACATACTTTCAATGTTGTTTAGACCTCAGTATAGTGAATAAATATCTGTATCTAATATTAAGGCAGCCATCCACCGCACAATGACTGGACACAGCTGCTACAGAGAGACAGAATGAATTCCATACAAACGGCAATCATTCCATAAATCTTTATTTCTTGTGATCTGCTCTGTGTACACAATCACGTATCGCACAAGGGAGGACAACACAGACACTGATGCTTGGTCACATGGGATGAGATGAAGGAACAATAAAACACATGCAGGGAATATAATAATCTTTATTTCTATAGCTCCATCATATTCTACATCGCAGTTTCCTTGCTAAAATATAGGAAAATAAATAGAAAAGGCTACTTTTCTACCTCATGTAAATAGCTGTATTCAATTAATGTTGCTGGGTATTTTAGTAGGAACATTGCGCCTGTACTTTGGGTAAAAACAAATTTTAATCTTTATTTGAATGAAATGCAAATGCTTCAGGGGGCATCTCTGGTGCTGTGGCTCTTGCACGTCCCCCCGGAGCATTACTCCCTACTCCCTCAGTGCCCCTGTTCCTGGAGAAGTTCTCTAGTGGGCACTTGCACTTTATTTAAATAAAGATTGAAGTACATTTTTACCTAAAGTACAGGAGCAATGCTCATGATAATCTTTATTTATATTGTACCATCATATTCCCTGGTGCTTTACAAATCATAAGAAATTACCAAGCAAAGGAAATCTATCATCAAAATCAAGCATGAGACGCCAGAGACACTTAAGTCTGCAGGGCCAGATGGTATCAGTGCAAGAATACTCATGACCTGTGGTGATCAGTTTTGTGGTATCATTGGTTCAACATGAGCCTGGAGTTGGGAAGAGTACCACAACTATGGAAAACATCTTGTGTGGTACCATTTCCTCCTGTGTCCTCCCCAACAATAAACTACAGCTCCATATTGCAAAATTTACCAACTTTATAAAAAGTAGAAAACACTTCCAATTCACAAGATTTAAACTTAATATTTTAAAGAGAATAGGGCATACGATTCCAACACCTTGGCACACGTAATGCCTGAGACTGACATCTCCTCCACAGACTATGATACATCAGATACTGAAAAAAAAAAAAAAAAGCCTCAAATCAGGGGAAAAAAAACCACAACTTGAGGGGGAAAAAGGAGAGGAACAAGAGGAGGTAAAGGTGGGAGAGGTACCCCAACCAGAGAATCAAAGGGGGAAGTACAGCATCATTATTTTAATCTCAGGGCCCTCCGATCACGCAGTACGTCCTGAGAGAACGAAAAGACCTCCCCTAATGACAACTATGACACAGATGACACGTCACCACACACTTTGAATGCCAACATACATAGAAACCAATCCAGTGACTCGGGTATGAGAAGGAACAACAATTCACCTATTAGTTCAGCCTCTGAGATGGATGACTCTTTAAAAATTAGGAGGCCGAGGGCATTCGGAGCGCAGAGGGCACTTTTTACGACCTTCTTCAACTCTGTAGTGGAACCAGCCTTCTTCTTTGGTGTAGCCCATTAGGGAAGCAGCATCTCAGCGAGGGAGAGGAGCAGACTGGACAAACTGATACGGAAAGCCAGTTCTGTCCTGGGGGTCCTCTTGTCACAGTGCAGGTGGTAGCTGAGAGAAGGAAACTGCAAGTGGAAAACTGTTGTGGAGAATAGCTCCCATCCCATGCATGAGACTGTGGTGGCATTGGGTAGCACCTTTAGTGACCGACTCAGTCACCCCAAGTGTGAAAGGGAGCATTATCAGAGGTCATTCCTCCCCGCTGCGATCAGGCTGCTTAACCAACAAATCCCAAATGGAAGTAAGCAGTGCTCACCATCTAACCAGTCCCTGCAGGTCCCATACACATGCTGAATAACAAACTGCCATCATTGCTTGTGTTCCATTTTTTTTTGTCACTTTTTATATTTTTGTTAATTTATCCCTAATATTATTATGTCATTATTTGTACTGTACTCTCTGTATTCTCGCTGCTGCAGTAACGTTGGGAATTTCCCCACTGTGAGATTACCTTATATTATCTGGGGTAATCTTCTTATATTTGTTATCCACAGCCTCCTACCTTCTAAAATCAACTTTTAAAAATATGCTAATGAGCCTGAAGGGCTTCCCTAGATCCTCTGTGACCTGGCGTTACATATTTGAAAAAAAACAAGATAACACAGCACTCATAGGACATTCTGGGATCTCCTTAAAAACTCTTCTTTATTCTTCCAATATTAAAAGACAGGATACATGGTGCAAACTCGATCAATGCATTTCAAAGCCCCGCCTCTTAGTCTTTACTTTCCTACACACATGGAAACTCAACTTATTTTTAAATTCCCCGCTTGTTACGTCATACAGGGAACGGGCCTCGTCATGATGCAATCATGTAACTCTGTGTTATCTACACATCCAGGTAAGAATAAAATCGGTTATGTAATAAAAAAATCAAGAAGGTTCATTTTTATCTTCATGTCACCTCCTCTGATCGGTTGTATTTTACTCTCAATACCCATCCTCCCAAAACTTGGTACTGAAGTATTGTTTGCTTCTCTAAAATGTCCTGATGTAGTGGATATATAAAAGATGTTATATAAGATTATCAATAAATAAGAGAAGGGCCGTGGCACTTTTTAAAAATTTTTTTTTTATAAAAGGTGTACTCAGCTCCTCCATCGCTCCTGATTTCTCGTGCAGCAGTCCCTCTGATCCATGCACCTGCTGCAGGAGCTTCCGGCTGTGGCCCAGCCACTCCCATCTGTCACCATATCCCAGCACCTACAATGCTGAGAAATAGGGACGCACTGGAGTGGCTGGCCACCTCTGCCAATCGGAAGCTCCCAGAGCGCAGCTGTAAATCAAGTGGCACGGATCAGACAGACCACTACATAGGACATCAAGAGCGAGGTTGGGGGGCGAGTACAGCTTTATTTTTCACTCCGGTACGGCGGGCATACATCGTGTGAATGTAGCCTTATAAGCATCATTTTAAAAAGTTTATATTAATAGGAAGGAGGTCATGGATAACAAATATAAGAAGTTTACCACAGTCACAGTGCCTCTAGTTTATTATGGTAGATTTTGATAGATGTCCTTTAAAGAAAATCTACTAGTGGTAGGCTGTCACCAATGTATAGCCTGTTACCTTAGGGGTTAACTGGAAGCGTTCTTATTTTCTTCTACGCCCGTTTTGCTACAAAAACAACTTCATAAAAATATGCTAATGAGCCAGAGGCATTCAAGACTGCGTCAGCAGTGCGCCTCCCGGCATCATCCGCTAATAAATTATGTATGCCCCATTCATAAAATTTTATGCTTTGAACCTCCCTGCTGTCTGCAAATTTCACCGGCTGGAGATCGCAAGATTTGCAGACTGCCTGATTCTCGGCATCACCAGCTATTTATTTATTCAATCCCCCACTGCTAGTCCTGCCCGAGCAGCTAGGGGAGAGCTCACGCCCCAAACCGCTGATGTCACCGACTCCTTCCTAGCCAATTTTTAATGCATATTAATAAATACATTATTTTAACATATCTTAGGTAATGAAATTCTCCTAATTTTTTTGTACAAGATGGGAGGAATTGTAATATTGTTTGGAGGGGCCTACACTGTGCTTGGTGTATTGAATTTTGCTGGAATTATGCGTTGGGTAACTTTGATGTAGTATGATAATAAGTATAGGACTTTGATAGCCAGTGACAAGCTGCACCGTGCAGATAAACTGCTGTCTGTATACAAGGACAATATATACAGCTTTAACAACTGGAGGAGAAAATCCAAGGACTGAACATGATTCATAACAGGGATGTATCTTTGGGCATACCCAGTGCAGTCTACACTGAGCCTCATTATAAGGGTGGTGTAACTGAATCAAAGTGCACCGGGGCGGGCCGCGGACGGACGCATATGCATTTGTATGCAAATACATGCGATCAGCAGTGAGCGGTCAGCAGTCAGCACAATACTAGACACCGGGCGCCGATTGAGTGCTTTTGCATACAAACGCATATGCAATTGGCCGCAGTCCAGTGCGTTTTGATTCCGTTACAGAACAGAATCAAAACGCTAATGTGTGACACCACCCTTAATGGCGCATGGCAGATCAAGGAAGGGGGGATACTATTCTAGAATTTGCATTTGGGTAGAAAAGCTTAAACTCTACTCCCTACCAGACATGACCCAAGGTTATGTTTTAAGGATTTTTTTTTTTTTTAGGGAAAATGGCCTCAGACTGCCTAGGGCCCACAAGTAGAGTACATTCAGGGGTCCACTAGATTGGAGACTTGTCTCTCTGTTGTGTGGGGCATACCAGTAATCTTGTCACAATTAGACAGCTGTATTTAAGCTGTAAAAACTCTTATGCACTGAAAACTGCAGATAACCAGGGACTGCTGGAAGAAGTAGCATCAACAGTTGAAGAAGCATTGGAATTAATTACGGATGGGGTTCTGGAAGACATTTAACAGAATATACGTCCAATGTGATGTAAGGAGCATGACACCACCTGCTGGTGTCTTATAACTGTCTACTCCATGTTTTTGGCAGGTTTTACTGCTACAGGTGAAGCCCCTTATGAGGTTGCGGTTTATTGGCAGCGATGTATAAAGAGATATATTGTCAGTATCTCAGCCCAGTTCCAAAGGTTCACATATATCTGCTGTTTATGCATGAGCAAGCTGACACAGTGGCCACATCTCCATCTCCACTCTGCATATGTTTGTTCCAAATTTCATTGTTACAGTCTATGAGATAACACAGCTTTGTACTCGGCAATTTCCAACACTCCCATGGGTTTGAATGGTGTGGCAAGACACTTGCTGGATCTGCCGCTCCATCAATTGTGATATTTAGGTTTCCTGGCAAATAATGAACTTACTGTTTGAGACCACCATAAGCACATAAAAAAAAGTTGTCACAGAAGGCAGTTTTTGTTTTTTTTTTGTTTTTGACAAACTCCACCACAATGGAGGAACATCTGATCGCTGTATAGCGAAAACGGACCCTCTGCACAGTCTTTCATAGTCTAGAAGTGGAAATACTTAAGAAGTTCACCAATAACATCAGCATATACATATTCACTCTGGCATAGGTTTTCATACAATTTAATATTCACAGCCACATTACATGGTCAATAAATGACATTGGGAAACCAGACAAAATGGTGATACATCAGTCACAACTATTTTTTAATAAACCCAGTTTAGACACAATATTATTCATCCATGGTGGCCCCCTCCCCCTTACTATAAAACCCCTCTGTAATGAAATCAATTGGCTTTATATTAAATATTGCTTTGTTATACAGCTTTACTCTATATATAAACATATATGCATAAAGGAAGGTATGTATGTACACACATACAAATGTATACCTGTATGCACAGTCTTCTCTCTTAAATATATATAAATTTTTACACACACGCCGACACCGCTGAAAACATAGTGGTAGTGATGTACAGTGCACAATGCTGGCTGCATGTCCTATGTACATATGTTGGAGATGTATAGCTGGTACCTCCGGGTTTAGATTTACCAGGCGCTATGCATATCTGACATAGATGTCCATTTAAATCTCAGTTTCAAGTCATAGCTTTAGAAATATAGAAACAAATGAGACATTTCCCCAAATTAAAAGAAATTCCATTTCATGATTATCAGGCCTTATTTCTGTTTATGGCAAAGCTGGGGAGGCACCAGTATGGCAGCTACAACCAACAAGCCACCCAGATGTACAGTGATAAAGGGACATGTAACCCTTATAGGCAGATTTATCCCAGTAGAGATCAGGAACCAAACCCTGTGTAAACAGTAACAATGTTATGGTGGTCACCAGCTGCCCCCCAATATGTCTAGATAGTGAAAACCTGACAAGGTAACAATGATTTATAGGGGTTGCTTTATTTATAGGGATTTGCTCTAAAAATCATGATTTCAGACAACTTCAGTCACAGTTTGCAAGATTCCCAGCATCCCTCCGGACATGTGCTGGTGACAAAATGGCTAGAGAAAAGCTATGTCCCTTCGTTATATATATATATATATAAAAAAAGAATTATATATATATCTTGTGAACCCCTCTCCTGTGCGCATACATATAATAGTAATGGTTACCTCTGTCTTGTTTTATTGCAATTGACTATATGGATGGGGGGTTTCACGAGTCCAAAGTATTGGTTTAGTTTTTTTGGGCTTATGTCCATTGTCAACGTTTGGGCATTCAATATCTTCTTGGAGGTTTCATTTTATATGCAAGACACCATGCCAATGGGTTACTCCCTATGCTTGAATCCCATGGGCATCCATTGGTTGTTGGACATGGGTTACATTCCTGGTATGGGCCACAGTGGCATGGATTTTTCTCATGTAATGGACCACATGGAATTTTTTCTAGACATTGTGCGAGATTTATCACAAGTGTCTGAGAGCAGAAATGTTCTAGTTGCCCATGGCAACCAATCAGGGCGCAGCTTTCATTTTCCCACAGCGGTTTATAAAATGTAATCTGAGCTCTGATTGGTTTCCATGAGCAACTAGAACAGTTTAACCTCAGACACTTCTGATAAATCTCCCCTATTGTCTTACAGCAGATGCAGGAGCTTTAGCCAGAATTCATATAGTCCAAGTGACAAATATGACTGGAAATAGACAGTGAAGGGGGTAATAGAAGAACAGAGCAATGCAAGTGAATTCAGCTACACTGTGAAGTAGCAACATATCTGAGCCTTGAAGTACCAACAGGATAAGATGGAATCTAACATTTACAAAGTGCCTGCTAAGTTTTTTGAACCCAGGGTACTTCTGGGAGAAAATGCCCATGCTGACGCAATTTCAGATGTAAATCATAATATATAGCTACATTTAAACACTCTACATAAGTGTCCAGTTACTTTTTTTTGCACTAGTTCATTCTGCACTATACCACAGAGCCATATTCATTATTCTGTAATATCACTCCAATGCACTCACTACTAGATGCAACCACTGGGACAGATTTATCAAGTCTCTAAAAGATAGAGCACAGTAGGACAGCCAGTATTAAACTGTCCAGTTCTGGATGATTAATGTGGCAAAGTTTGAGACTGTAACTCCTATTAGTTGGCTTGGTTTGCACCAGAAAAAAATCGGATCATATTTTGGTTCATTTGCATCAATTTTTTGATGCAAGCTTTTTTGCAATAAAAAAACACGTGACTACATTTTTAAAAAACTGTTGAAAAAGTCTGGATCACAATATTTGTGATATTCAATTGATGTAAATTAAGACACATATATTTAGCCCATTGAGTACATACATTACATTACTTACCCTTTGCAGAACTAATCCAACATATATCAAAATTCCAAAGCTGCATTGCATCCAGTTTTAAAATTAGCAGTGGCCCAGCAACATGGATGCATTGGGTTAACACTAAGAACTATACAGAGAAAAGGAATGTCATCTTTGTACACAGTTATTTCCCCAGCAGATTGGTAAGTGAAGCTCCTGATAATAATACAGAGTCACTCAGGATCAGTGAAAAATAAGTAATAGAGTTTATATAAGCAGTGATCCCACTAGCGGGATAGTGAGTGCAGATCTAAAATATAATGCAGGGTGTAACTGGGGATCAGTAGAGAATAAGTAATGTCAAGTATGCGGATAGCGATTTCACCAGCAGGATAGTGAGTGCAGCTATGAAATATCACAAAGGGTGTAACTGGGAGTCAGTACATGATAAGTAATCTCATGTATGCACATAGTAATTTCCCCATCAGGATAGTGAGTGCAGCTCTGAAATATCATACTTGGTGCAACTGGGAGACAGTACAGAATAAGTAATGTCATGCATGCACACAGTGATTCCACTAGCGGGATAGTGAGTACAGATCTAAAATATAATACAGGGTGGAACTGGGGATCAGTAGAGAATAAGTATTGTTATGTATGCACATACTGATTTCACCAGGAGGATAGTGAGTGTAGCTCTGAAATATCACACAGGGTATAACTGGGAGTCAGTACAAAATGAGTAATGTCATGTATGCACACAGCAACAGAATTGTTAATATTGCTCTGGTGTAAAATAAAGGATGTTACTTAAAAGAAGCCAAGTTATATATGTGCACAGTGACTCTCATCCACAGGGAGGAGGAGATAACTGTGATCTAAAGTGAACCCAATAGCTGTTTAGATCACTAAATCGTGCAAAAGAAACCATCCAATAAAAAGCTTTTAGTAGTGTCGGAAGCAGAAAAAATGTTCCAACAAAATCCTACTCCATAAATCCTTCCATTTATAGGCACAGCAATAACCAAGTGGACCAGACCTTCAGATATTCTGCATTTGACAGGGACTGTGCAGGACTTGTTTATATATCAAAATATATATTTTTTTGAGCCATGGGTGACATTATAAGCTATTCATATCCAGCGCAGTCTAAAACGTATGTACTGACAGCTACAACTGTAGGAGAGTACTGCACTCTATAAGCATTTATCCTAAAAGTCAGTGGTTACTTCATTCCAACAAACCCCAGTGATCAATGTAGAGACAATTAACTCCAATGCTTGTAGATTTGGTCATCAACGAGTACAGATTATTACAACAGTCATTATGTAGATACAGAGGCATTACACACCATTAGCTGAGATTGTGATTGACACATGCTCACTGGTGAGTAGACAAAACCATGTTTGGGAAGCAAGCGATTCCCCACGCTGCTGGATACAAAGGTATCAGCGTCTGTATACGCCTATGTAACTCGCATATACAAACTAACACAAAAAAATAGCATTACTTTTATTTTTGGCAACCAAAGTTGTTAAATAATTAATCCCCTGATTGCTGAACAATAAAGTTTACTAAAAAGAAAGTAAAGAGGTGCGTATATATAAATATAGATATATTTATATACAATCAGCACCACAGAGACACAGTAAGCGGGCCATGGCTCCGGTGAAAAAGTTGATATGATGCCTAGATCTGACGTAAAACAAGTCCAGAAGGGGGGGGGGGTATCAATAAATGTCAGGACAGTCTGTGAAGTTTCTATCAAAATATCCTCCAGTATAGAGCCAGTCAGAAGTCTTAGTGTGCGGGTTAGTCCCCTGTGTAAACCACCTGGAAGAGAGAAGACATAGATCATCATGAAGCAGAGAGAACACAAAGATTCCATCAAACATGTTTAGTTTTTTAGGCTTTTTGGAAAAATATGTGCAACACATTCTCGATTGTCACCAAGCCTCCACTTCTCCCAGATTTAATACACCTAAGATGTCCAATATGACCCATTGCTCAAATCCTCAATCCTAAACCTGAATGTCTCAGATCAACTGCACAAACTCTATAATGACTCCATAACTGGTGTTAATGTGACAGACTGCTATAGATTTTTATAGTGTAATCAAATCACAGACATATATGTGTGTGTGCGAGTATGTATGTGTGCGCAAGAGTATGTATGTATGTATGTATGTATGTATGTATGTATGTATGTATGTATGTATGTATGTGTATTTTTAATGGACCATTTGATTCTCAGTATACCTTGGGTCAGACTGAGGGATTAGTGAATTTGATATGATGATGCAGAGAGCAGAAATAGGTGAAGAAAAGATAAATGCACAAAAAAAGAAAAAGATGGATGAAGAAATTTAAGGGTAAGGTGGAGAAAAGGATTTAGGGGGAAAAAAAAAGTGAACAAAGATCTAAAGAAAAAGAATAAGAGGTGTAGTAGAACAATTGGAGAAAAAGATATGAGCGAAAAAGAGAACCAAAGAAGAAGAGAGGAAGGAGGAGGAGCTTACAATAACCTAGACGACCAATTAACCCCCCAGACACAGTACCTTGTCCTCCACTCCTCGCTGGTCTTTGCTCGCTCCCTCCGGGCTTCCCTTTGTTTCTCTTCTAACCTTTCTTTTTCTTTACTGGCCTGATCTGAAAGACACACAGATTGTGAGAATTTACCTGTAGTGATATATTCAAAGGCAGGACCACAAAAAAACTAATCACATTGAACGGTGATTAAAGCTTACCTAGATCTCCATTCTCCATATACCTGATGTCAGGTCTTAAACGGCAGTCAGTGGGGGCCAATGAAGACTCCAAGTCTTTGTCTAGCTCATTGAGGGCCACGGCAAAGTTGGTGAAATTGTACATCTTAAATATAAAGCAATGATAAAAGAGGTCAGACCTGTCTACCAAATGTTGTGTCATAAATTTAGGCCATGCTACAAAGGGACTTACCCGTTTATGTAGTTGGTAACTAGTATACTTCATTTGTAACTCTAAATGTTATAAGGGTCTTCCAGTGTACGGCAATTAGTGTACAATACATAACACTTGGGATCCCCACTGCTCAACTGATGTAGAGGTTTCCAATGCAGGAAATGACACATAGGTTTCTGTGTAGCGGTTAATGCAGCTTGGCCACTGCAAGCTGTTCTCTGCGCCGATTGTAGTGCTGGAAACAGTGGGGTCCCGAGTATCAGACACCCTCTAATCTGATAATGATGGCCTATTCTGTGGTCATTAGGGAACTTTATGAGTTTTCTGTTGACTTAGCTATGAACTGCAGTTTTAGGGAACATTTCATTTTTACATTTCTGGAAATGAGCTTGTCAATGCACCAGGGGTAAGGCAGAGTCTGCCGGTACACACACTTTTTTTTTAAAATTATTTCTTTCTTCCTTTTATCTGGGATGTCAATCATTGTGTAAAGGGAGTATAGCTGGGCAGCGCAAACAGAGGAAAGCAGATGCACCAGCAGGTGCAGCCGTGCCCACGGCCCACTGAGAAGCTCTCTTGCATCAAGATAAAAAGAGAATTTTCTCTAAAATAACAAAATCCCTGTGAATCAAGAAAGATATGCCTGGAAAGCTTACAAAGTATCTTCTCCCCGTCCACAGGGAGGCATACTGCCGGGCCATTCTTACAGCAAGTGATATAACACGCTTTTCCGGCGATGGCGCGGTACGGTGACATGTGTGTGCTCACTGTACCCTGCACAATGCACTATGTCGTACATACAGCTAGCATACAGCCACCATATACAGCTTAGACTCACTTTATACAGTAAGATGGGACAAAAACAATTTACTATGAACTTTGTGCTAACCTGGGTAGAATTTGGAGGTCGACTACCGATTCTCCAGAGCAGTTTACTACCAGTTATGACTTGGACTGTCTCTTGGATCTCGGGCATATCATCCGCTTCATCAGTCTCTGGGTTCACAGATTCTTCATTCTGTAAACAGGCAGTGACAAGGTTAAGCGAGCAAAGGACAGCATTTCTGTACCGCTTTTACCTCTACCATTAATCACATCTCAGCCTTGTATCCTACACCTTACTTCCCCCATGAGAGAAAGGGGTTTACCCATCTAGACTATTTAAAGCATATCTAAACTATATATTATAAATACATGACAGAGGAGGGTCTTACATCTGGGACCCGCACCTATCCTCTGAGAAGAGAGTGTGCCAAGCATGCTTAACCACTCTGCAATCACCTCTATGGGAGCATTGAAAATAGCCATCCTGCACCCATAGAGTTGAATTGACAGTGGGCGCATATGCGCAATGGACCCCTGTTAAGACCCTTAGCTATCATGTATGTAAAATATAAAATGCTGCTTATAGGACCCACCTGCTTATTTTTCCTCTGTTCACCTCCTTTCTTCTCAGATTTTTTATACGCTTCATACGTGGCAGGATCTACACTCCACAAACACTCGGTCCACTTTCCGTATATCATACACAGCTTCTTCTTACTATTTTGGGAAAAGCATTAATAAATAAGATTGTAAATGTATATTCCTACACAGATGGGAATATGGATAAGTAATGCATCTTAAGGGAGTAGAGGTAAAAATGTAGCTCTAAAAAGGTAGTCGGCTATATATTACTATGGAAGTTCAAATTTCATTTGGATCTCTGCTATAAAAATGTCCCTGCTTCTACTCTGGGGTAAAAGCATGAGATCCTCAACTTTTATAAAATCCATATGCTCTAGCTCTAATACAGAGTATAGAAAGAGGCTGCTCAAATAGAAACCATGTTAATTCATAAAAACCCACAAATTTCAGCACAGAGAAGCACAAAGAAGCAAAAACAATCTCAGTCACTTCTCCTATGTCCTATGATACAGTAGAAGATTGTGGAGTAGTTCTTTAGACCAATTACCATTTTATCTAGTTTACACTTAGCTTTGCGGTACACCAACATTTATCTCCAATGCCACATCCCCTTTTCCTTAGGTCAAGCCTAAAAATGATCTAAGCAGCTTTAGAAATGTGGAAGGCCTGTGCAGCTTGATTAATCTCCCCCATTATTTTTTTTTGTTTACAATAAGAAAGTTGGGTAGGATTCCTATGGGAGATAAAATGGAGGGCTATTATACAGTTCCCAAAAATATTTTCTGATCCCCAAAAATCCTGCATCAAAATACTTTTATAGTATGCTTTCATCATAAATGCCTGGTGTTACATGTGCAGAGCGCTGATTGATGGCGCTTCTGCATCGCGAGTCCATTATGGTTCTTAGACAGGTTTGAGTTGGCTCTTAAACTAGAAGACATCTGAATGGCAGCCATTATTTCTGTTATAGCTGCAATATAATGGGGGAGTCTAGAGATCCACATATCTACGCTAGCAAAACTACCACACTCTGCTCTGAAGTAAGTAGCCAAGAACAGAAGTATGGCTAACACAGGCCTGAAGTGACATTAGTGTCTGGAAATAAGGCTAAACATTTCCTATGATCGAACTCTGGCAAACTTGGGGTGCCAAGTTGGAACATCACTAAGTACATTTTAACAAAGTTTTTATACGTATCCAATGTGTGATGATGATGATATCAAAATAGAAACCGATAAGTTTTCTGTAAACTTCAACCTAATGTTTGCCTGAGCCATGTAATACTAATTATCTTTTCTCTTCAGCGCTGGCCACTTGGTGGTTTTTCTCCATCAGGTTACAGCCCTGTTTGGTGACTTCAGCTTATATTCAATGCCTAATAGAGCCTAATGTAGCTGGAAATTTACCACTGCTGCCTCATGTTGTCTCTCCCCCATGCTTTATACTACAGTTCGAACAATGTGCTTGTGTACTCATCAACCAAAACATAATCAGTCATTGGTGCACAGATTGCATTGTAAGCAGATGAGATGACTCCTGTATTGGAGCCCATCTATTTTGGGGAGAACATTACGTTAGCTAAGACAGAAGCAAGATCATTACTGGATTCTGGGGAAGGAACCCATATGGTATGGAACCCATACCTTAGGATCTCTATTACCCACCATTTCTGATGGGTATATGACGATACAAAGAGAAGGCTGTGTATTATACGGGTCCAGGAAAGGTGGCCAGGCCACATCTCTGTAACCTTCACAGACTTCTGGGCATGTTCACTTCTCTTATGTGTGTCTGCAAGAGGTGTTGGGGGTACCCTGGTTCTGGGCCCCCATTATATTTTTTGCACATAAAACTCCACCAACTTTAACCCAGCCCTGTCCACAGACTTACTTTTTATCCTGGATATATCCTTCTACTCTGTGCAGCTCCTTCCCAAATAATCCACATGGCTTGAAGTTCAGGACACATTTATCACCAGTGCTGTAAAAACAAAATACAGAAACTAAATAATGTAGCACTTATAAAGTAGAACTTTTCTTCCCAGTCACAGTGCCACTCCAGTCTATGGCGTCTTCACATTGAATCCCCAAAACAAGTGAACAAAAACATTAACCCTATGATTTATTGCCTGGTGCGTTTTACCTGTGGTTTACGATCTCTACTGTGCCGTACTGCTCGATCCATAGTTTTCCGATTATTACGTTGTGTACACAGCAGGTGGGATTCGTCCATGTGTAGACATCTTTGTGCCTAGAGAAAGCACAACTTGTAAGAATAGTTGGAAATGACACCATTTCTTTTGTTATAACTATAGATTTTTGAGTGCGTTCTCAAGATCAGTGGGTGTTTTGCCTACAGTGCTCCCAATATTAGAAGTTAAAAGAGCTGTATGGTGTAAGCCCCAGCAGCTAATCAGAATTCATTTCCATTCATTATTGGTTTCAATGGATAATGGCATTACTTTTTCCTTCCAATGACTTTTATACATCTGGTTTAAACAATGGTTCCAATGGTTTAAACAATAGATCTTTGCCGATGACGTAGCGTTGTACATGGCTAACCCTGCTGTAACCCTTCCCAGGGCCATCTCAATTATAAATAGGTTTGGTGACATCTCGGGCCTCCTCATTAATTGGGATAAGTGTTTTCTTATGCCACTATATAGGGAGGGCTATGGTTGGGGCCCTGAGTTCTGCGGCCTTCAAATAGTGGAAGGATTTCAATACCTGGATGTACATATATCGTGTGGGACATCTCCCGATCTTTCTCCCTTAATATTGCCCCTTTGGTGACGTATCTCAAAGATAAGGTATACGCTTAAAGGCTCCTGCCTGTGTCTGGACACCTCAATTTACTTAAAATGATTGCACTACCTAAACTGTTGTACACTCGAGAGCATGCAGATATCCCAGTGCCCAGAGGGTTTTTCGCTCCGCTGGATTCTTTATTAACGGCTTTCATCTGGGGCAGTGGGGTGTGTGAGGCTTTGTTTGTCCACTTTGCGAGGGCCGCTCTGCTGGATCCATTCTTGTATTACCTGGCGGGTCAGCTTCGCCATCTCCGTAGTTGGGCGTCACCAGGACATATGCCCAACGTTGGATGCCACCTTGCCCGGTTCTACCACCTATGCTCCCTGTGGCCTGTATTGGAGCCTGTTGATTATAAGCCTCACCATATCATCCCTCTGCATAGGCTGGTAAGGCAGGTCTGGTCTCATGCTAAGAAACGGTCAGCTGCTCTAAGAATCCTCATCCAGGTCCCCCTTTGGTCCCACCCAGGGTTGCTTCATTTTACAGATTTGCAAAGGCCTAGTAAACATTTCTCAACTTCTTGGGGACGATTGAGAGGCTCTCTCTCTGTGGAGGCAATTAGATTTCCTTTTGATGTCCCTGATAGGGAAATCTATTGTTGCCTAAAGCTAAGGCATGCTATTTTGGCTCAGTTCCCTCTGACAGACTGCTTTCTCCTCATTCCCACTTGGAAGTGTGGGGTTCCTGTGGGGTGCTCTTCCCCAGATATCCTTTTTAATGTTCACAGTCAGAGAGTCTCTTGTCCCTTTTCAATGGGTTCTATACTTGCTGTAGGTGGTATTACAACTTTACATGCTACAACTGTACTGTGGGCAGGAGGAATTCCTTAATCTCCAGATGTAGGGTGGCAGGTTACCTTGTTGTCTAACCATTGTTACTACTTTTTCTTTAACTTTATTACTCCCTTGACACCACTCGACCAGGTTTGTTACCGTTTTATGTATATGTTGGTGAGGCGTTTTTTAGATTGCTGTTTTGGGCAGAATTTATCACACATGACGAATAATTGCATACAGATGTGTGTTATTATCTCTGATGTACCTCAGCTAATGCTCCTTGTTTTGTGATGCTGTACAGTTTCATTTCTGTGCCAATAAAGTAATTTTAAAAAAAACAAACAATAGATCTTTATATAGTTAACAAAAAATAGAAAGGAATAAACAAAGCAGCAGCCATATTGATCAACTGTTCACAGTGAATGCAGGGGGTTGCTGTGCCGAAGGTTGGAAAAAGGAATCGGGTTGTTGCTGTAAATAATACTATTGATTTTCAATACAATTAACCAAAAGCGATTGATCAAATAGGAAGCATTTATAAAAATAAAAACTACAATTATGAACACTGTGTTGCCTACATTAAAAAAATTACCTTTAAAACTACACAAACAATACACAACCTAAAGTACATAAAACTGTAAAATAACCCATCAAATTTATTATAGACAATATCGCCGCCCTGCAGACACCTTGACTGCACCACAAGACAGGAAGCCAAGATATAGAGAGCAGTATGAAGAGGTCCTCATGCCCAAGACCACTCAACTTTCTAAATACTCACTTAAGTAGTTCTAAGGTGATTGTCCCTCGGGGTTCGGCTTCTACACTCTTCCCCCAGAATTTCAATTTAGGATAGATGGAACCATGAAAGATGAAGTCATTGTTCAGTCCCTCAGCATAAAAGGCACTAACAGGTGGGTGATGGCTGACTTGTTCAGAGATGAATCGGAACCCCAGATCTTCCCTAAAACAGATATTGCAATTTTCACTTTTATTATACGTGAAGTTAGGGTGTAATGCTGGGCTCCCACAATCACTCACACTCACCTCCTGAGTTCGTAAGTTTCTCCAAGAAGAGGGTTGAATGGTTTTCCTGTTCTCTCCCATTGGGATGCCACTGCAGAGACTGCAAAAGCAGCCACCGACTGTTGGGGTGAAACAAGAATACTGAGCTTAAAAATGATACGTACATTCTGCCAAGTATTTTTCTAGAAACAACTTTTGCCAAAGGTGTGGAGTGGCAAGGTGGTGGATTCACTGACTACCATTCGTGTCATCGTCTGACTTGTCTATACAGTACAGTACAGTACCCATTATGGGATTCCGCTTTATCAATTGTTAAAAGCAGTCTCAAAGGATGACGTAGGACACCCTCCTTCTAAGACATCCACATGCTATAACATGGTGGATTAACACTTCCATGGTCCCTGGGCTGCAAGAAAATTGCAGGCCCCCACTCGTTAAATTTTTTTTTCGGTTTTACATTGCCTACATGTAGAACCAGATCCAAGCTTCTTTGGAAAGGGCTCTTGAATAGACATTTGTCAGGAGTCGTCGTATATGGATAACGCAGGGCTGGAGATGCCACTTTATAATCACTACAGGGTAGTATTTAATTTGGTGGGCGGTTTTGATGCCCATGGATCCACCAAGGAGCCATGGGCCACTGCCCAAACCAATACCAATCCTCAAGACTGTAAAAGAATGCCCTTCCTTATACAGTGAGGTCCCCATTATTTACCCTGGTGAATCGTGTATAATATTACTGCGCATACGTTTTTAGATGTTGCCAGCATCCACAATCGGCTTCATTTAGTATATATTGACTTTTGCTCTTTCACCAAATAACCGATGAGGAAGCTGCTGATATGCATTTGGTCTCTTCTAGTCATCCCCTTTGGGCTACTACTTAAAAGGTGTCCATCGCTGCCATGCCCTTGTTTCTTTACAGGGGCACGGCACGACACCTCCGCTGCAACAACACTGCCTACTGCCCCATCTGTCCCTATGCCGCAGCGTATATTACATATGTGGTTTATTTTCTATTGATAAGTTTGTGTCTGCTTCTTTCTATGCCATTTTTTGTATTTGTTATTTACACTTCCATGTGTTTTCTGTACTTGTATTTTGTGATTTACATGCTGTGGGGGCAGGCATCTATATTTGCATCAGTTACTAGTTTTGTATATATTACTAAATCTAAACTAACTTTGGCGAGTCTATAAAAACCCTATTATTGCTTTTGTAGTGTTATATTGCACACCACTGTTGTTACATAGACCCTACATAAGTATTTCACTTTTCATGTTCTCACATTTCGCTCTTCTGCAGTTTAGGCAGCAGAAAGGCCATTCATAACCCTGCAGGCTCGGCTCATTTGTTACCATCTGTCAGAAAAACACGACTGTGGTGTCCTGTAAACTTGCGCCTCACTGTACATGGAGATCTTTCAAGAGTTTATTGTGTCACTATGTAACTTGTAGCTCCCTGGATATTGTAAAGGCTGTCAAAGCATATACAGTTGTATTTCCACAGCAACTGGAGAGACATAAGTTTTTCACAGTGAGCGTTGCTACTAAGCCTGGGAGCAGGATCAGGTACGGCAAGCTTTCCTGTAAGGCTAGAACTCATCAAGCAAATCATGATCAAGAGAAGAAAGATACAAAGAGAACACAAAAGAGTACGCTCATGTAAAATGACACAACCACGATACCCAATATTGTATAAATAACCATATTTTATTTCAAAGTGCAACATGTTTCAACCTGGAGCTAAATGCTTTAGATTACAAACCCAAAATTGGTGCCCGCCATGATCTGATAGGACGAGTGCATGGTATCATCATTCAGAAGCTACCCTCCTACTGTGCAGGCCCTGTGGTACCACCTCCAGTCTGCATGACCTCACATAGATATTGAATGGGTTTTCTAGTCATTTGGCATTTACTGTAGGATAAAGAGTTTTTTGCAGCTGCTTAATACATGGTGCGTTTTAATCCATCTCTCCGTTTAAAAATTCTGCTTGCTGTTAAAGGTATTGTTTGGGTAGGACTTTTTTAAATTTAATTGGCCCCTGCTGGTATAGAAATAAGTACAAACTTATCATTTTCCTCCTTAATACCTCCAGTCCAGCATGTTGGCTCCCAATAACACTGGTTCATCAGTGATGGTATTTTTACAGTGCGCTCCCGCCTGCTGTGATGGGCACAAGCTGTAGATGTACCATCACCGCTGAGCCACTATATACCAACAGAGGAGGAAGTAACGGGGGCCATCCTGCTGGACCGGAGGTAAGAACAGAGATCAATATAAATTCTCTCTTGTATTTAAAGGGGTTTTCCCATTTCGTCAAATATTATTGTTTGTATAATACAAAATTATACATTTTTCTAATATACTTTCTGTATCAATTTCTCATGGTTTTCGAGATCTCTGCTTGCTGTCATTTAATAGAAAGCTTCTATGTGTACTTCTACAAAAGTCTGGTCACACAGGTGCTGATTACAGATGAAGAGAGTAATCAGAACCGTGTGATATAACAAGCTATGCACCTGTGCGACCATGGTCAGATTTCTGTCCACTGGAAGTAAACATAGAAGCTTTCTATAGAATGACAACAAGCAGAGATCTAGAAAACGGCGAGGAATTGATACAGAAAGCATATTAGATATTAGCATATTAGAAAATTTTATAACTTTACTTAATTAAAATAATAAAATGTATATTCTGAAATGGGAACACCCCTTTTTAGAGTTCTACTTGTTCTTATACACTGTAGCAAATTATCACAATGGTGTAATGCGTTAATCTTACATAGGACTGTATGGGCCGGCTAAAGCCTCAGCTGTGGGAAGTATGAGGTCTGTGCCAGCTATCCCTAAAAGTAAAAACAATAATCCTGTTTGTTGGTGACTGTTAATATATAATAGAGCATCATGGACAGTCATGTAATAACCACACAGCCATTTCCGGTCAAGCTCCACAATCCAGTGTCAGATCCTCGACCACTGAATATACAAGAAATAGTCCACAAAGACTGACTCGTTTCCAATACTGAGTACACTCATTACATGTGACCAGAGCCCACATAAATAAAAGTAAGCTTTCAAGTGCTACCATCTAAGTAGGGTCTCTGCCGAGTAAAACAAAGCCAGCCCTACATGTAGACTTGTTCAAGGGGTTTTATCTGGCAAACCAAAGCCTGGAGCACATAAGGTCCTCAATACATCCTAGCACTAATATCACAATATTAATAATTATATTGGGCCAAAATATGTGCCATTTTTAGATGATGTCAGATCAGTCAACATTTATAGGACAGATTTCTGCCAACTTATTCAGGTGGATGGGGCTTATCACAATACCTAGCACAGCCAAACTTACATCTTGGCCCCCACATCTGTGGAAGCTTGGAGTTGTAGTCATTCATAATCACAGGGGCACTCAGGAACTCCCATTCTTGTAATACAGATGGTCCCAGACTACCAGCAATCAGATACATTCCTATTGAAATGTGTGAGCAGTAGGACCACCCTTTTAACTCTGCTGATACACAGTAGCAAATATCTTCTAAGCTGCTTTATGGACGTAACGTCTCATGTGTATTTGTACCAGTCTCCAATCCCCCACATTTCTAGGAAGGAGAACACACGTGGATCTCTGTACTGTTATCACGGCTTTCAGTGACAGATCGATACCTGTTGTTTACTGATGTTGTCTGACAGCTAAGTTTTTAAAGATCGGCGCTGCCTGTAACGCTGCTACCCTGCGGGGAGACTGAAATGTCTGCACGTAGCTCGACTGCCCAACCTTTTCCAGCTTAGTTACAGCAAAGGCAATGCCTGCTGTAGATTTATGCAGGAAGCGTTTAAGGGCGCGTGCCAGATACTGACCTGCATTCTGAGCAGGGGATCAGTGTAGGCGCAGGCTTTGTTGATCAGGTATGTGTGCTCCATATATTCTGTGATTCGCTGCAGAAAGCTCAGGGGCTCGTTGAAGACGATCGGCATTGTGATTTTCGACAATTCCTGGAGGCATAGAGAGAATGAGATAAGAAAAGGCAACCAGGGAGAGCAACTCCAGGGATATTTAAATCTATCATAAGGAGAATCTCAAGAAAAAAAACATTTACATAAGAAATTACATTGCAAGATTTATAGGTTAACCATTTATCAAATTCAACTAAACCATTTTGACCCAAAATACTATTTTCTTTTTACTTATTGATAGAAACCATTGTATTCTTGTTCAGGGGCTGCAGTACTAATAGCTCAGGTCCATGCAACCGTACCCCTTTAATGGAAATCTACCATCAAAATCAAGAATGATAAACCAGGAACACTCATTGGCCCAGGCACCGTGAATGTGGTAATCTCATTAAATTTGTCATATATGGCCTCCTTCCTTCTAAAATCAACCTTTTAAATTATACTAATGAGTCAGAAGAGCTCTTGAAGGTGTTACAAGAGATCCTCCATGCTGTAGCATTATAGTCTTTTACACTGCCCGCCCTCCCTTCTCAGCAGCTTTCCCCTCCCTCTGCCTGATGTAATCTCACGGCAGAAGGGAAAGTTTCAGTACACAGTGCAGAAGCATGTGAAGCTACAGCACAGAGGGGCTCTGGTAAAAAGCCCCCAAAGGATACGACCACCACTGCACCCTAGTGGTGGCCACACATGCGTTATTGAGCCCTACATGACCCTCTGGATTCAACTTTCATTACTATAGGATGGCTGTAAAGCATTTCATAAGCAAAAATGACTTGTTGCTTTGTGCAATCACTCCAGCAGCGGTGGTCATATCCAAGGACAGATATCTTGTTTTCAATTGACCACAATACATTTATGAGAAATTATCATCAAACAGGTACATTCTTTTAATAACATCCAACTACAGAAATCTATGTATGGCACATAAATTAACCCCTTCCCAACTTTTGTCGTAATAGTACTGCATGGGGGGGGGGGGGTGCTTTTCCTGCAATTTGCAGCTTCTGGTGCTGGCTCCAACACCCGCCTCTAACACCCACAATCGGAGATTCCTCTGATCACAGGTGTTAATGCTTTACATGGGGCATTTCAAGTGATTTGGACCCCCACGGCGCTTACCAGGGGGTCCACTGATCGGATGGCAGCCCTGGGGTCTGCCAGTGTCCCGGGGCTACGCAATCCTCTTCTGGGAGCCGGGTCCTGCCAGCGCATGCTCAACGAGTCCCCACTAATGCTATACTGGTATATTTTGATGTTACCAGTCTATATACCAACATTGACCATGAGAGGGGTATTGCCTGTATTAAACGGGTCCTAAGCACTACCAACTCTTCGGCCACCTGCCAGAGTTTATTATTGTATTGTATTGTATTTATTATTGTTTATTATAGTATGTTCAAAATTATCATTACTTGCAACTATTTTCTTTTTGGTTACGATTATTATCTCCAATTAAAACGTCACAATTCTACAAATATGTGTTGGGAAGGTGGCGTTTTATCGATGAGGTCTTCTTAATTTGGACCGGGGACCTATTAGAGCATGAGTCCTTTTTTGACTTCTTAAATACCATGGTTCAAGTGATTAAGGGAAATAACATTACCACTTCTCTAAAGCCTGGGTCTTATACCTGCTTACAATGCGAAAATTGCAAATATATCATCAAGGGCGATATCTTTACATACCCTATTACTGATAAAACATATAAACTGAGACATCATATGACATGTAGTATATGTTTTTATATGTCTATGCCCGAAACTGTACATAGGTGAAATCACAACGGAGTGCAGACTTAGGTTTAACAATCACAGATCATCGATCAATTCCAAAAAAAAAATAGAATTACACCTGTCCCCCGTCAGTTTAGGGAAGCAGGTCATGATATTTCTCAGCTCAAGGATGTTATCATTGATCATATCCCTCCGTTAAGACAGGGCGGTGACAGATAACATCTACTCAAAAAACTATAAACTGAGTGGAATTACCGTCTACAGACACAACATCCCACAACATCATCAGGATGAACATTGATTTTGACTTGGGCCTCCTGGTCTGAATTATGTCATGAGTTATGTCAAAGATATCATTGATTTCAGTATAAGGATGTAATTTACTTAGGTTACTACGTAACTATTTTCAACTTATTTTGTTATTTTTCTTTTTTATAGATCCACTGGTGGTTGAAAATGGACATGACATCCGACACCTTGGGATACCCTCATCTATGGACTATGCGTTTCTCTTTGATTTTTTGTATACAGGACCTTGCATATGAAAATGCCCAAGTTATGTCTTATTGCTGTCTTTCACGTTATAGTAAATTTTGGCTTATTTCTGAAATATATGTAAACCCTAGGTTTATATAACTACTGATTTAGTCCTTTATACCTTAGGTGACACCAAAAGGGGTTGATTACCTTGAGTGTTTCATACACCGATTGCGGCCAACCTAATATAGTGGGCTGTCACCCGTATGGTTTTGGACAACACGGCTGGCCTTAAAACCGGGGTACACACTGTGCACTATAGTAAGCCTTATGTCCATGATGTAGAACGTAAAAGCTTGAATTTCATACTTATGGGCAACTTTCCTTTAATAAAGATGGCGGCTCTGCACACGTACAAGGCTTCATAGTACACTAACCGGGTGATGTCATCTTGCAGTCTGGTCCTTCGGCCTAAACTTGGTCCGTTAGATAAAAAAACTTTACGTACACAAATGTATATATTGTTCACTACTGTGAACTATGTAATGGATCTTCTCACTGATGTATATATTCATATATTTAAAAACTTTTTTTTGTATCATATGTATTTAATGTACACCTGTAACAAACTATGTTACTAATTGCCTATGCCACTTCCTGGGAGCGTATGTAACATTCACTTGTATGCTTGAAAATAGCTCCATTGAGGGGCTGAAACAATGCCACAATGAGTGAATAAATAGATTTTCCAGGAGTGCTACCTTGCTTTCTGTTTTTTTGGTTTATCCATGCTTACCTTAGAGTCGGGTTAGGGGAGGCTTGCACCCACACCGGAGTTTATTCCAACATAGTGCTGCGCTACTCTACAATTTTCACCAAATATCTGATTTTCTCACAAATAAATGCAAAACATACCACCAAAAAGGTCAGGAAGGTGAAAAGTGGCTTTGGCTGGCGATAAGGGGTTAAATTAAATGTCAATGCGTAAAAGAAAATAATAACAGGAGAGTTGCATTTTAGATGGCAAAAATCTAGGAGAGAACACATACATATGTTTATAATATAGAAAGTAGAGGCTTTTCAGTCTTACCAGTCCAATGCACTTCTTCAATATGCTCCATACACTGAAATTATTTCTAGAAAACATTGGGGCAGGCAAAGTGGTCCTGAGAAACAAAACAAAGAAATACACTTGTTAGGAGTTTAATATACAGGTGGTCCTCTACTTAAGGACACCTGACTTACAGACGAACCCCTCTGCCCACTGTGAGCTCTGGTGAAGTTGTCTGGATACTTTACTTTCAGACTGCAATGATCAGCTTTAAGGTGTCTGTAATAAACAATTATTGATAATCGTTGTTCCCATCACAAAAATCAAATTGTCACGGGGCCAAAAAATATTTTGTGTCTGGAGCTACAAGTATAAAATATACAGTTCCGACTTACATACAAATTCAACTTAAGTACGTTACCCAGGGGCTGTCTGTACTATGAATGCCACTAGAAATAGTCATCTCTCCTCAGGATACACTAAGTAGGCACACTAGGCTACAGCGTGCCATGTCACCTAATGGTAGTAAATTATAGGTACACAGCAGCCAACAATAAAACTGCTGCTGAGATTTGTGTCAGCATTGTTATCCTCTGCAGATGTTAACTGGGAAAATATGCGGCAATTTGGAACTTAACATGTAAATATCCCTTCTTTTACCAAGATACCTAACAGGGGATGGGAAACATTTTGCCCAATTTACAAATCCCATATACCCTAGTAGGGAATATTCATGGATTGTAATTTGTGGATCAAATTTAACAGGGACAGACCCTAAAAATGTGGACCACTGGTGTGCGAGATCTCCTAAATGTACTGCCGCACAGCTCTGCCCCCTTCTGTAGCCGGATTCTGGCTAATAATGCAAGGGTCACTCAAGGAGGAGGTTCTGTGCTCAAAGCAGAGATCTCATCCAACTACAATCCTGAAATAGAAATGCATTTTCACAGTCCTGCTGCTAACAACAACAACAAATAGTCTAAGAAATCATGATACTGAAGCAGATACCATGCATTGAATTAAGAGGAGACCCCCACGGGATAGGGCCTAACTTTGCTTCGTGGGAAAACCCCTTTAAGAACACCCCACTTAGAAATGACTCGTAGTTACAAACGTTCCTCTGGATGTTGGTAATTTACTGTACTTTAGCCTTGGGCTAAACAGCTATAACAGTTATCAAATGTCTCTGCAATTAAGCTTCATTGCTAATCCTGGTTCTAATGACAATGAAACATTTTTAAAATAAAATCACAGAGACCAAAAAAAATTTTTGACTGGGGTTACAATTATAACGTATACAGTTCCGACTTGCATACAAATTCAACTTAAGAACGAACCTACAGAACCTATCTTGTACATAACCCAGATTAACATGCCTCTACCTCTATAACTTTGTATGAACATTACTCATCAGCAACGACTTTCAATTCTGTATTAAGCCTTTATTCTACATTATTAATATTGTGTCACATATTACAGCAGCGGAACAGAGCAAGTTTTCACATTAGTCCCAAAAACCTATAATCCAATACCCCTGAGCCTCTACACAAATCAGAAATCCAAGTGTCCATCAAACAAATCAGAATCTACAAACACTATGCAAATGTTGACCGGGATAAAGCACAGACTTACGGACCACCGTAAAATTCACCATTTCTTTATATATGATTTTCATTGTACTTATCCTGAGTTACATCCTGTTATTAAATCCAGAGCTGCTCTCACTATTCTGCAGGTTGAGCCAAAGTGCACATAAATTTCATTACTTTTCCTGTACTGTACCCAAGTTATATCCTGTGTTATATACTCCCTATTCTGCTGGTTGCTATATACATACATTTCATTACTTGTCCTGAAATGATCCTTCGTTACTTCCCACAATAATCTTCAGAACAGCACTCACTATTCTGCTTATGGAGTCACTAATAATAACAATAATAATCTTTATTTATATAGCGCAATCATATTCCGTAGCTTCCACACGGCTACACATGTGAACTGGCACAAAAAATTCCCAACTCGGGGTGCATGTAAAGCTCCACATTAAGCAATAGTCCAATAAAAGGTAGAAAAACGTCAGTCACCGGCCTCAAGGACAAAAAATACTTTATTGAAGGGAAGTCAACAGTGCAGGGGTGATGCACGAGAGGTTTGAGAATGAGCACACCACGAGAAACGGCCCTTTGTCTACCTGTGGCGTGCATCACCCCTGCACTGTTGACTTCCCTTCAATAAAGTATTTTTCGTTCTTGAGGCCTGTGACTGCCGTTTTTCTATCTTTATTGGACTATTGCTGAAGCTTTGGAGGTTGGGTAGAAGTCTGATAGAACGGGTAGGGCATTCCAGAGAATTGGTGGAGCTCAGGACATGTCCTGATCTGAGTGGGAGGTTCAAATTGTGAAGATCTTTGTACATACAATACATTGATTATCTGGTGTCGATCCTAAGAGTTCTTTCCAGTATTATTCTCCAAAGCTACTCTTACAGTATTATTCTCATGGTGAAATAAAATATTTATCCATGATCCCAAGGAATAGCCTGTATTATATTCAAGAGATGTACTACCACACTTCTGCTGGAATCACTGTGGACATAAATGACACTATTAATCATTCATTTTATCCTATATTATACTCCAGAGAAGGATTTACTACGCTACAGGTGAAGTTAATGTGTACTCATATTCCATTACTTATCCTGAACTCACTCAACCTGAGTCATACCATGTAATAAACTCCAGAGCAGCACTTATTATTCTGTCCAATTAGATTGCCCTAATTAAGGCAGTGGTATGGTGTTCCTGGACCCTCCAGAGCTACACAGAAGCAGCCGGAAAATTACAAAGACTTTTTCTGTTGCTAAATTTCTTTAACGAAAACTGTACATTAATTTGATAAACTAAATAACCAAATGTTTAGATGCAAAATTCCTACCATTAACAAGTGGAGTGAGGCCATGTCACTTATAGGGAAATGTGTCCCAAACCAAATTCAAGCATCACATAGATTAATTTAATAGGAGTACACACAAACCAGGGATTTAGAGTTAAATCGAATAATAAAAATGTATGAGACACAAAATAAATTTTATATTAACGTTGCAGGACAACCTTCACCTTGATCGTTACTGATCACACACATTTACTTGAAAATGCATACGATTGGGTTGAGCCCTGCCCCAGACATTTGCATTGCATTTCTTAACGCAATGTAAACGCCCCCTTATGACCGCACGCTAAACATTGAATTCAGATAATACAGTACTTTCAAGAAAAGAAAAAAGTATTGGTATCGCACTCCACACCCCTGTAGCCTCTTTGTAGCCCTCCAACCCCATCTTCCGTGCGCAGCTCGCTGGAGCTTCGTGCACGCATCCGTGAAGCCAATGGGTCTGTGCATGCGCGTAGCCATCAACTTCTCAGATGAGGTTTTTCTACTTTAGTCATGCCTTGCTTTAGTTTGCAAAATATGGAGAATGAGATAGACCAGTGGTGGCGAACCTATGGCACTGGTGCCAGAGGCGGCACTCGGAGCCCTTTCTGTGGGCACCCGGGCCATAACCCCAGCATGAAGTTCACCAGGCGGGACTCAAAAGAATCTTCCTACAGAATCTTCCTACAATGATAGATGAATTTGCCCTCCTCCTTTCAACTTGCGTAGGTGTCTTTAGGAGGCTGAACGATTGAAAGTTATCAAAGAACAAGAAGAAATAAATTACTGCTTAAATTGCTGCACTGGCACTTTGCAATAAATAAGTGGCTTTTGGTTGACGTTTGGGCACTGAGGCTCAAAAAGGTTCGCCATCACTGAGATAGACAGTAGATGTAAAGGGCTAATCTAGGAAATCCCTTTAATTACTTGCTATGTGATAAAGAAAGAGATGGGCGATCATTTAGATGGGTTATCAATAAGAAACAGGTGGGGTCCCCCACCTATCCCCTGATCAGCTATTCCCATCTATTCCACTAGGTGTGGAACTGGACACAAATTCTCTATTTCATAAAGACAAGCTTTTAGAGAAGGGTCTTTGTGGATTTCTCTTATAACCTTCTATAATCTTCTTGTGATGCTTCTCTGTATTTTAAAGAATATCAGTACATTAAAAGAAGTCTGCAGATTCCAAGATACAGTAAGCTATAACTTAGTGGGTGTAGTAGTTCTCATCAGACAGCATCCATTAGTATGTCCTAGCTGCTGGTATCACAAGACATCAATTTAAAAATTTTTTTTTTTTTTTTTTATGGCTGATACCAGAGAAGAGGAGACTATTCAAATGCAAGAGAAATGAGGTTGTGGGTTAAGCATTCCTTCATAGATAGCAGATGAATTAAAAATAGGCCTACCTGTGTTTCTTCACCCCATTCTCCTGCGGACTCCTATCTTCATCGCCTTCCATGTTCTGGTTGGTGAGCGTCATATCTGTGATCCGTTGGCTGGTGTCCGCAAACTCTCCTGAAGAATTATCAGAGTCTGTGCCTGTCAGAAAGAGGAAGCCAATGTTATGTACAGCTGACACTGAACCCTGCTCTACTGTGAGAAAAACATGAAGGTCAATCCAGCTTTTGTGTATTTTTCTCTGACAAAGTCTTGTGTGAGTATTGTGCAATAAGTGAGTGGTGCCCTGTACTGACATGTCACGGCTAAAGTCCAGAAATAAACCGACAAAACTGCTGCCTCAGCCTCAATATTTACATTATATATATTTTACATATTCACATGATCCTGCTAGGCACATCTAGTCCCCCAAACCAAGGTCCTACCTCATTTACAGTAGTGAGTTTTGCCCGATGATATTGAAACGAGTCAGCCATAAAATTAACCCCCCATTCTGCAGGGTAATCCTGTGAGTCAGCAAGGTGTTCCTAAACTAACCTAAATCAGGCTGCAACACCCCCTTCATCCTTCATTGTCTTGTAAGCCCCCAACCCGCACACGCCTCTGCTAAGCTGAAGCCCATAAAGGGGTGTGAATGACATGTGCAGGAGGCGTGTTTACAAAAAGACAGAGCAGGAAGGAGGCGTAGCAACCTGACTCCGGTCATCTTAGGAACACCCAGCAGACTCAATTCACAGGATTACATTGCAGAGTGATGAGGGTTCCTTTTATAATTCACTGGAACCGCTGACTCATTTCAATATCATCATGCAGGGCAACTCAATACGGTAAATGTGGTAAGACTTTCGGTAGGGGAGTGAGTTAAGAACCCAACAAGTTACTTTTAAAATATCCTTAAAGTCCACTTTCAACAGTTTAGCAAGATTGGAGTTTCTGTATCAGTTCATCAAGGTTTTACTAGATCTTGGCTGGAAGCAAACCTGGGAACCCTACCATCAGTGGATATAAAATCCTCCAGGGGAAGAGAAGTAGTAGGGCAGAGAGCAGAGGTCGCAGTAACATTTTTCTAGAAGAATAATAATACTCCTCTCGCTATTTTTGAGGAGCATTTTCAGCCGAGGAGGAGTATAACATTTTCAGTGATACAAATATATGACTCCCATTGTTTTTGGGCTTAAGTAGCCACTTGAGACAATTATACTATGTTAAATCATGTATTAAACAAGTGGTGTACAACCTTTTCATGGTCTCCTAATAAATTTAAAACCACAGAGTGGCGCCAGCCCCATACCCACTTTCTCCCGACAGAGAAAGCCGTGACTGACGCTGGAGCCAGAAAGCCAGACAGCTCACTACTTTTGATGGCTCTGTGTGTGCACACGGCCATTGGAATGGGAAGGGTTACTTACCGCTCCAGCCAGAGGCTGCTGTAGAGCATCATGTGACCTGGGCTCTGGTCACATGACTTTCTATTGGAGCCGAGAGCTAGTGATTACGGCTCTGCTTGAGCTGTCGCATTAGGCTCCACTCACTAAGAGGAGTCGGCTCTTCTGGCTCCAGTACGGCTCCCTATTAAATATATAATCGGGAGCCACAGGCCAGTCAATCAACCCACACCACTCTACTTTTAACCGGATTATATCGGGTTAAAGCGGGCAAGTTGAGCCGGTTAGGGACATGGGTTAAGTTAGCCAACGGCTCACTTACGGGAGCCAGCTCCCATCATTCACAAACAATAGACTCGTTCACAAACGACACATCACTACTGGCCAGCTCCACACATTTAGGTGCTTGGTGGTTTTTCTGGGGAGTAAATCAGCCTCTAAAAATGTCATAGACGGAATGCCACCTCCATAGTGGCACAATGTATCCTGCGATTAAGACGACATATAAAGTGAAGCTGGCCGGGCACAGCAGAAGGCAACTAAATACTAAAAGTTTCCCCAGGGTTTTACATAGGACTGCAGTAAGGCACCAGAAGTACTAAACAAACTGTCCTGTAACATTCGAATCAAACTACCCAACCATACAATGTGGTGTCCTCTTAAAAAAAAATTCTGCTGATGCCCCCAGTCCGTTTTCCTTGCAGCATGTTATGGGAGTAAAGTTTTATTGTGTCCAAGCAAAAAACACAATGTTGTCTGTTATTTATATTTAATAAAATAGATTAATAAAATGAAGATTCGGGTTTGCAGAGCGACTCTGGCAGAGCCTTCAGTGGATGCAAAGCAGCTCATTTATTTATTCATTTATTATCTGTTTTGCATTTTCTGACAAGACCTGAAAGTGCAGCCCCCTCTGCTGAATATCTAGTACATGGTAATGTGTCAGCAATGATTCGGCTGCCGCACTGTACGCCTGTCTGGCTGCAGATAAATATCTACAAAACACATACAAGCTATGAGGGGGGAGGCAGAACAGGGCCAGGAGAAAGAGAAAGGGTAAGAGCTAAAAAGGAGAAACCCAATGAGATTATACAGCCAGTATTTACATAAAAGAGGATTGTATGAGGCGGGGGAACAATAGAAATATTTCATTTAAATCAGACGGTTTGGTTCATTATATCAAACTTTTCTTAAAACTTTGCATTCTGCCATCCCTCCAGCAATACATGGAAAACCATCACCTTTAGTTAATTGGGAAAACTCACTAGGGGAAGATGTGATGGTGACCAACACACATTTCACCTCATGAATACATAATGCATTCTACAAGTAGCCAAGCAAAAATGATCAGAAAAGGTTAAATGCAATGAGATTTAAAGGACATTTAGGGAGGGGGGGGGGGTAGACGGTCCCTGAACATATACCTCAGGGGTGACGGGGGACTGCTGCTGGCAGGCTCCGGGCCATCTTCTATACTGAAATATGCAGTTATAAACTTTATGCAAATGAGTCGGAGGCGCTCACTGTTCAGCTACACTCCGGGCTCTGTCGGAACATGATTTATGCACGCCCCCTCATCTATATACATCCTAGTAGCCGGCTGTGTGATGTCACACAGCTAATCTTGAGAATGCGCGGAAACTACCGTCCTTGCACATCTGCCAGGAGTGAAGCACAAGAAAAACACAGGTGCAGAACCAGTAGGCGCTTGGCCAGCTGAACGGAGAGCGCCTCCAGCTCATTTCCATAAAGTTTATAACTGCATATTTGGTGTAGAAGACGGCCTGGGTCAGCAAGAGGTCCCCATCACCCCGAAAGTAACAAGCATACGTTTGGGGACAGTCTACCACCAATAAATGTGGTGGTAGAGGTCCTTTAGAGAGATGGTCAGATATAAAGGGGTCGTCAGTGATAAAGGTCCGATCATTGGGGGTCTGACCCTTGGCACCCAATGAGATGGGTCCCCATTTGCTATGAGCACGTAGGCAGTGCAACTAGTGAAGCCGAGAGCAAAACACCATTACCTCACTGCACTTGCTCTGGATACTGGGCAACTGTGCAGTACAGTGAGGTGTATGAGTCTTGACTTCACAAGGCGCACTGTATCAGAGGCGAGCTGTATTAATGCATGTTGGTCGCCTAGTGGTCCCAAACTACCCCAAGTACAGACAGGTACAGAGGACAGCCATAGGGAAGGAGATGAAAAATAATTCACAGCGTTTGTATTCTTAACTTTACAAATTAAAAAATTAGTCTAGAAAACCGGACCAATTTTCTAGAGAGATTTTGAACTTCGCTGGTGCATCTGGCATTTTAATGTGGAATGGGTAAAAAAAAAAAAAAGACAATGGAGTATAAAAACCACTAGTGTAATGGATATTAGTTTGTCCACTGAATTATTATACCTGCTGCTAATCCTAGACTGGATTATCATGTTACTTTGGTGCGTTCAGAATAATCCAAGCACATAACATTTAGTAACCTGTTCTGATCTGCATATCCCGCGCTCAGAGATACTTCCTCTCACCACTGCACTGGGTTATTAGCCAAGATCTGCACATATAGGTTAACCCTTCCCCTGCATATACTGTTATAGTCACTCTTATTTAACAAAGACAAAGCCGAGAGAGCGAGAAAAAAAAGACACTGAATAATTTGTCTGATGACCGATATTAGCAGTTTTTAGGCATGCACCTTGCTGGGAGCACGGCCGTGCTTAGGATAGATAGTTGTGTTTGGGTCAGCGTTTCTAATGGATTCTTTTTCCCCCCTGTTTATCCATCTACTATTGTATATCTAGTATCCGTTGTTTATCTGCATTTTTGCCTTTTATGACTTTATACTTGGATAGGATTTGGCTATTTACATATTAGTTTATATTGCGCCATACTATTAGTGCTCGTCCTTTACACATTTTACATTAAAGCACTTGTAACAGGTCTCATAGCTTCTATTAAGTTTTAATGAACAGTACTATAGCGCCCAACATTAGGACGCTATGCCATGCCTTCCATGGTATTATAGGAGGATGTTCTGCCTTCAAATGATTTATCTATGGGTTCCCTTTGCATACAACATGCAGTGGATGAAAGGTCACACAATAACAGCAATAGTAACTGTAATAGATAAGCTCCAGCACAATTGAGCAAGTGGAAACCTTGAGTCAGGATGGTTATTTGTTTTTCAGGCCACTGCTATAAGGGAAAGGACAGTACAGCATGTAATTTCTTCTCTGCAGCTTTAGAACCTCATGTGTTACAGAAATAATCCTTACAACTACATCACTGTAAAGCATTTTGTATACAGTATAGAATTAACATACACTGACAACTTGGTCAAATTCAAGTATTATGACAAACTAGAAATACATAAGTGGCATAAGCAGAAATCAAGTGTATATCATTGGTGATGGATATCAGATTCACATTGAGTGGCATGGATGAGAATCCTCAGAGCGGTAGACACATAGGGGAAGATTTAACACTGCTTTTATGCCAGTTTTACTGCTAAAAATTGTGAATACGTCACCTCCATGCCATGTGGGCGTAGCAGCCAGTGGAGGGGGCGGGCATGCCTGCGTTCTTTTGCAAAAAAAAAAAAAGCAAACTTTCGCTCACTGGTTCTAATGCAAAACCACGACAGGTTCGACAAGGGGTGCATGATAAATCTACACCATAGGATTTAGATGTGATTAAAAGGAGTTTTCTCTTTAGCTTTATTTAGCCAAGCCCAACTCACAGAGACCGCGTTGTACATTTGCTAGTGGCAGTGCATGGTACTGCGACACAGTCACATTGAAGTGAATGGAACTGAACAGCTGTTGGGCCTTATGGAATTGATCCATGTCATGTGGAGACCGCTGCAAACAACCAAAAAAAAAAAAACACAGAATGAAAGGAGATCCCACGTAATGAAATCTTTCGAAAGAATACGCCAGTCACAAAATGGGTGTTAGATGATGCTGTGCTGCATCTACAAAGGACCTACTCCTATCAGGAACAAAAGGGCAATATCGTAATAACAACCTTCTTTGACTGTCGTACTGCGAGGTTTTGTAACTTCTCCGGCCCAATTGAAATAACAAAACCCATCAGCACCCATGGACCAGAGCTGCCACCTGCTACCAATTCTTGCTCTGCCCAACTGACCCCCTGAAAATCCCCCCCCCCACAATTAATGAATTCATGTCTCTTATCGGTTATATGTGTGTTATATATACTTATACCTAGTCCTGGCTCAGATGGTGTGCGCACAATGCAATTTCCCACAAGGGGTCAATAAAGTTGTATTGTATTGTATAGTACATGTTGTCTATTTACCTGCGACGGCATCAAAAAACTCCTCCTCACTGTTCATCCTTCTCTACTGGGTTTCAAGCTCTTTTGGGTGGTTACTGCATCTTCTTTAGGCCTTGGTTTTCCAGCAGGGAGCGATATCTAGAACTGTGCTCCCAAATACTGGACCTGAAAAAGGCAATAGACAAGAAGATTCCAGTTAGCCAAAACGTATAAGGGACCATACAATACAGGATGCTATATGGCCCCTCCTACCCCAAAGAGGGGTAGGAGGGGCACATTATCATTTTATGCTGTAATAAAGGGGATTCTTCTAGACCTGTGAAAAACCCCGATAAACAACACAACAAAATGGAACATTAATAATAATATAATCAGCATTACAGACTAAACAGCCCGTATATCTCACATTGCAGGTAAAAGTAACAACATTTTAGTTAACTTTTCACAATTTTATTACAGTTTGCAAGCGGACATAAAAGGCCACTGGGTGTCATATGTCAATTACATAGGGTGCCCATAACCTCCATAGGTAGGTTAACTGCTGCAGATCAGCCATTCACTAATAGGACTAAGCCGAGGCCACTAATTTTACCACAGAAACCTGGTAAAACCTATATTTTTTTTACTCGAGTATAAGCTGAGTTTGGGGTTTCTAGGCTTATACTCGAATATAATAAATATATATATAAATAAATATATATGTCCCCAAAAATGTATGTAATGACAACCAAGAACAAGAGGGCAACAAAGTTAATTAGGGGGATGGCTGGATTAAAAAAGACAAAAATGTGAAATTTTGGAATAAAGACTGGTTAGACTGGGATTGAGACTTGGGAACTCTCTGCCACAATATGTTGTGATGGCGTTAAACACGATTCTAGCTATGTTAAGATCAGGAAGGGAATGGGTCAGGATGTTTTCCCCACTATAGGCATCTGCCTTATGCAAGTTATTTTGCCTTCCTCGGATCGATGTAGGATTATGAGTTGGACTTGATAAACAGGTCACTATTTACTAGTCTGATACTAGAGGAGTAATCTTGTGCCTTTTTTGATTACCTAGTCTGCAGTAAGATTTTGACACAATTCAGGTGCATATTGTCAGGGCCTTCCATTTAACCATGCACCTGTATCAGACAAGTCAGAAAACATGTCAAAAGTAATATGGCAGGTTTTTTTATTCCAATTAGCTTTCAAACTTCAGAAATCTGTCCAAACGTCAGGAAAGGAAATAGTGTGTTGGATATTTTTAACTAGGTAAAATGGTTAGAAGTCTTTAATTGATGAACAGTTAATATGGACTGAATACTGTAGGACTGCGATAGCAAATCAATTCCTGGACAATACTCATTCAACATGTGACCAACCATTAACTTGCTTCAATATAATACGTAGTGACAGCCCTAAGGCAAAGTTCCATCTGAACCGGAGTCTAAAGTGGGATCTTTTGGGCTCTTTTAGGATTTTGGTCATTTTAACATCTGGGACTTCTGTTATTTCCCCTCACACTAATATACACTAAGTACCACAATTTCAAGGGGGACTGAAAGGAACCAAACTCTGCCACGAGAATATGAGAAGATATAATGAAGTTGTACAAAAAGGTCATGGGATTCAACTATTGGGACATGCGGCAGTGATCAGTAAAGAACAGGAATTTTACTATGTGTAGCAATGGACTTTCCGTGGTAGCGATCACTTTTTAATATATTGGGCAATGATATTTCTATAAAGGTGTATTTCCATAACAGGCATTTATCCTCTATTCAAAGACTAGTGGACATAGTGGGAAAGACTGCTAGAACAGCATTTGTCCTTAAAATGCCCCACAATGCCAACTTCTGGCATCAGATTGTCTGTGTACCATGTACTGTAGTCTACAGAACAAGAGGCACATTTACATACCCAGGCCGCTGGACTTCACCGAAAGTCCATTATCCAACGATTCACTAAGATTGTGCGCCTGATATCCTGCATGTGTCACTTCCCCGCTTAGGTACGACAGAGTTCAATTTGAATGTTAAATCCTGCTCTCAGTCCGATCAGTCGGAAAGTCCGACGGCCCACCCCCTAATGTGTCATTGGAAGCAGGCCCAGCTGCGCCAAAAAAAGGATCACGCATGCCAAAATCCCAGTGCAGACAATTGCCGAAAAAGGCGCACAGTCCAACAAAAAAAGTGAGCAGTGCCACCCTTAGTAAATGAGCCCCATAGTCTGCTTATCAGGAGATCAGACATTTATACCCTACCCTGAAGAAAAATACAAGAGTTAGCTAGTGGAGAAAATTTAAACTGTAGTTTAGGCTGGTTGCCCAGAAGAGAGTTTGATGCATGTTTGACACGTCAAACTTGCATTGTGAGCTGCTTAAACGTCCCGCCTGACGTTCAGAAACCGGAACTGAACTGACATGCAGAGTTTAGTTCCGGTTTCTGAGCATCGGGCCGGACTTTCAATCAAGCGGACAATGTGAGTTTGATGAAAGTTAGATGCAAGTTAGATGCTCTCCTACATTCGACTGCAAATAATGCAGTCACAGCCCCTCAAAGAGATCTCCTTGTTCTTGGAGTCTTTCCAAATATATAATCCTAATCTAAAATAATTAAATATTCTTAAAAACATCACAGGAATGGTTGGCAAATGAGATGTCAGCCCACAAGCTGCTTGTAGAAATCCCCTGTAGGCATTTACACGACGATTCATCCTTTCAATGACTTTTGCGGTAAGATTTAAAAGAAACTTACTTTTCCAGAAAAGTTTGCCTCTCGCTACAAGCTACAAGCAGATGTTACCATGGAAACCTGTGTTGTTTTAATGGGACAGTCATTTTAATTTCCCATGGGATGGGAAGGGGGGGGGGGGTGATGACAACTCCAAAATACATCTTAAAACAGAAAAATAGAAACAGATTTCCCCTGGGCCAAGATGTACAAAGGATAGAAATCTCTCTGACTGGAAAATAGAGGAGAATAGTCCGAAAATAAAGGAGAAAATCATGCACCTCTGCAGCTATTTACACAATTGCTGACCAGGAAAAATTGTATTTGACAAGGAAAGAAAAATAACGCTAATAGACATACTGGAAGATGGAGACATCCTATTGCCACTGGCGGCAACGAGAAACGGATGCAAAGTATTGCATCTCTCCCCCAGCCTCCACTGAACTCAGGAAAGTCCCCAGTAATGTCACTTTCCATATAAGAAAAGTTATGTACCTGGGGGAAATACTCTGAACTTCTCCCCCTCAGTTCTGCTCACGCTTTCAAGGTGGAGGGGAGGAACTAGATGATGTTCATGCGCATATGGTGGGTAATCTTAGGCTAGATTCACATTGTTCCGTGATCATGGACATGACGATTGCTGTGGCACAAATTGATCTCTGTGTGTAATATTGATATATAATGCACTAAGTTCTGCGGCATATCAGGAAAACAAGAACTCTGTGTATTATATATCAATATTATGCATCATAATGATCAGTCCACGGCATGGCACTTCTTACGTCCCGACTGATCAGACAAATGTGAATACAGCCTTGGCCCTCTGTTGGAAGCACACATCAGGAATATGCCAGACTTATCCTTACAACAGACTTCAAAAAACCTAGAGTGAACCCAGCCAAAGAAGTTTTTAATTTTAAAATATAGAGGCAATAACTTTTCATAATAGAAAAAAAGGGTCCCTATCAAGTTTGTACCACTTTGCTTTCCGTAGTAAGCTAAAACTTCAATCTCCATTACATTCGCCTTCTGATGGAGTTCAGACCTGATCACCAACCAGTCTGGTAGCCAGCATAGCTTCGGAAGAAGCTCAGGCTGGAGTCGTTAAAAGTTTTCTGTAATGGCGATTTCTTTAAGTTTGACTGTTTTTCATTCAAACCTCTTATTTCTTATAAAGGCAGTCCCCTAGTTACATACAGGATAGGTTATATAGATTTGCTCTTAAAAGACCATCTACCAGGCCACCGTGCCGCCCTACAAAGAAATATACTGGAGTTTCAGGGCCTTCAATTAGATTATGGCATAAATAATGTGGACCACTTTATCTGATGGTAATGAGGAATTCTGGACCTCCATACCACCAGGACCATTTGTACGTGATCACTCAGGTGATCAATATGTAACTATACAAGATTTCATCAAGGTGAGGGTATACCCTTAATTATTTCACCAAGCGTTTTCATCCCTACATTTAATTTTTGCACGCAGTCTTCTTTGTCTTCCATTCTCCCGCTTACAGACACTACCTTCAGTGGTATTCTACTTCTGGAGATTTTTGTTCTATTATAAAATGAAACAAGTAAAAAGATCTTAAAAAATAAAAAAGATCCTGGATAATCTGACTGCAAACCATACTGGTAGGTTGATTAGATTGTGAGCCCCATTGGGGACAGGGACTGATTTGGTAAGCTCTGTGCAGCGCTGCGTAATCTGTGTGCGATATATAAATAAAGGAAATAATAATTATTATTACATTACAAACTCGAAAGGGAAAGTAACTGTCACCCACCTTTCCTAGTAATCGATTAAAGTGAACAACAGCTGAAGAGAGGTTTCCTTACAGGGGGAATCTCCCTAAGAGGTGACTTAGGTACCACAACTGGGGCTTATCACTATCTAGCCAGGGCTCTTGCTGCAGGTGTAACATGAGACCAAAGGAAATTCTAATGAACTCTTCACCTTGACCCTTATTATCCGATTTGAGGATTATTTAGGAACACAGCGCGCTGCACATAAACTTATTTTGTCCTTAATTTGCCCCTGCCTACCAGAAGCATATATGATGGGGTCAGCCACATGAAGCAGCAATAAGCAGCACTAACAAGACTCGCATGTATAGTAGGTCCCGGTGGAGCAGCACTAGGCAGACTAATGTTTCTATTTCTAGATGGGACTAGTGGGAGCCTCACTTGCTGCACAAGCGCTGCCGGGGTAAACACATGTCATCTCTGCCAACTCCGCACTACCAAAATAAAGTAAACAGCAGCGCCTTATGCATTATGCTCTTGTTTGCATCTTGAGCATATGTCAGATTATGTAAGAGGCCATGCACTAAGGTTATAATATTCAATGCCCGGGAGTGACCCTGACAGCAGAAGAATACTAAATACGGAATAACCAACCTTGGGAACAATTTTCTTTTTTACTCTATGGATAGACACATAGCAAGTCCTGCTGTAAGCGAAGATGGACATAATTGTATCTAGTCACACAAGGTTCTGTGAGAGAAATATATCTAATGTACTTTTCACATTGCATTGTGATCAACTTATGATCAGCTTGACAGAGGAGGGAGATTTGACGAAAAATAAATAAAACAACAAACTTCCTCACTTAAAGGGGTATTCCAGGAACCAGCATAATTCATATACGAATGGGTCCTTAAAATATAAGCTTAAATGTAATTAGTTGTTAAAAATTTGCTCCCGTTAACAGAAAAATGCTGATGACATACAGTGTAATGAAGAATTAAAATGCTACTCGCCCTTTAATCAGTCCGTTAATTTCCTCCACGCGGTCCGTTGCAGAGCGGATACAGGACAGAAGATGGCCGCTGGTCACATGTCCACATCACATATCCTGCACCTACCTCGGCAGGTCATGTGATCACCACCAGGTTTGGCTGTAGTCGGTTGGTTGCAGTGCATCCAGTATGGATAGAGTTTTGGTGATGTGCAGTGACACATCATTACTATGGTAACAGAGCAAGAAAATCTGTTGTATCATCACTGGGAGCAGATAATAAGAGTTAGGAGGAGTAATTGAGAACTAAAGGATCATGGGACTTGTAGTTTCCAGTGGCAGCCATCTTGGTGGATAACTCTGCTATTTAAGCTCCATTGTGTGAGATTACATTGAGTTTTGTTATATTAATTTATTTATAGCATTATGGGTTTTTGTATCAGATGTTCATATTCCCGGAATACCCCTTTAATATACTTAAACCAATCTTGTTTTGAAGCCTTTTTCTCTTTTTACACCCCCCTTTCCCACCTCTTTTCCCTTACACTTTGTTGCCCAATTGATACAGTAGCTGGCTATGTATTTGATGAGACTGTGTTATACTTCCCCCTGCGAGGGGCATTTGTTTTGCTGGTTCTATTGTAAGGCGTCTTTATGCTTCCTGATCAATAAAGTAAAAGAATAAAAGAAAGCAGCCATGTTTTATGCTTCTAGAGTAACAAATTTACCTATTCACACAAAACATAGAAAATCCCATTGACAAATGAAAAGTTAGATCCTAAATTTTATCTTTGTTCTGGACTGCAAAAACCTGCCCACTTCTTGGTCCAATGGAACAAACATCCAATGTCAAACAGAAAAACAGGATGAGCTGAAATTCTGAAAATAACCTGTAGGGCAAGTGCTATTCTAATCTTGGCAAACCCTTTCACCCTATTTTACCACCCTCTTCTAACAACCTTCGGAGCTGTGTGTCCAGACTGGAAAATACTTGGTAATTACAAGTGAAGGCAGTCAGAAGTCAGCTGTAGTAAGGCTTGATGGGTATTAGCAAAATACAGCATGAGTATTCATTCTGTGGGCAGATTATGGCTTAGCCATGTTTACATTCCAGCTCATCCTCACTTTTCTAAGCTGGGGGCACAGGGGATTAAATAAGCGCTCGTAGCATTTCTGCTCTAATTAGGCTTTAAATCTACATTTCCTTAGTCAAGTAATTGCCACCAGAGGGTATTTCAATGTGTTTAGTGCTCTGCGTTTCTGTCAGCTCCCAAATAGCAATGCTGCGGTCAGATGCCAGTCAGATGCCAAGCATAACCTTATCCTCAACCCCTCGGAAAATACATAATTCATCTCAAAAACAGAATTTGCAACAACTGAATTTGTACCTCTCCCTAATTGTTTTATAATTGTATAATTTTTTTTAAATTCATCCGGGTAGCAGTACGAGGCATTCCATATTCTTGAAATTCAGAGAAATGTGTTTAGGAATGAGTATAGGAAACCGGTCATCAGAAATTGCCCTAATAAACCACTAACAGTATGTTGTCAACCAGCCGAGCAGCTTCTAGATGAGGTTTCTTTTTTAGTCTGGTGTGGTGGCATCATCCAGAAAATCAACTTTCAAGTGAGATGCAAATTGGTTTTATGACGTCAAGGAGGTGGAGAGTTTAACACTGAAGTCAAACTTTCCCCGCTCACTTCAGTGTAATTGATGGTTCTGCGTCCAGGGAAATCATTAAACTGTTCTCTTGAAGACTGGTGCATGAGGAGGTGTTCAGAGGCAGAGAGAGCTTGACTTCAGTGTTAAATACTCCGCCTCCCTGACTTTATACATCTAATTTTCATCTCCCTTCAAAGTTGATTTTCTGGATGACGCCATTACACTAAGGCATGCGAGAAAAATGATATAGAAGCTGCTCAACTGCTTGAGAATATACTGGTAGTGGTTTAGTACATCCAATTTCTGATGACAGCATCCCTTTAACCAGCCCAACTTAGAGTAACTTTAGTCCACTGCTGCGATTCCTTACAACTACTGGAATAAAGCACTAAAGGATCTCATTGCTACAGAACAAGGAAGACTCAGAATAAATAGAAGGACATCATTGTGGTCCTGACACTGTCATGTGGACAGTGTATTATGCTAAATGACAGTTCTGTCAAAATTAGGGTATGGTCTTGTCAATAAATATGGCATACAGAAAAGCTGAGTGTTCTGGTTATTCTGAATATGACAAAAACACAACTACAGAAAACCTTCAATAACCTGAAGACAGACAGACATGTGCTGTATGGAGTGTGACCACTGTGTGACTGTCATACCACATGAGGTAAAAATCACATGTTCATGTACATACGCCTTACACCTAACTGAGAATGATCCGTAGGGGCTGAGGAAATCCAAGACAGAAGTGAATGTCCAGCAAAGATTAGAAGCAGATTACATATTACATGTAGATCTACAGTATACCCTGTTTGGCCCTGGGAGTATTGAGCAATGAGAGCCCGGCCTTCACATCTTCACCTCTGTGTGTAACATTACATTAACCCTTCAAATCGTTCCACCCTGTAGATAGAGGCTGCAATCCATATACTGTACTTCTGTCACATTTCCCCGGACATAGGAGGAAACAGGCGAGAATGTATATTGCGTTACCGAAAAAACATGTACATTTGGGCACATCAAGCTCGTGGGTTAAAGCTCATAGTAAACTCTTTTGTAAGAGTCAAAGTTTTATTGCTAAGAGCATGCATTCTGTAAAATGGAAATTAAGTCGTGTTAATCACTTTTACATGGCACACTTGAAATTATTTATTCGGAAATTTATCTTGTTGTTTATGGGGGAAAATAAAATTTCTGTGCAACATTTCGACAATTTCTCGCCTTTGTCAAGCACAAACGCCGCTACGCAAGTAGGAAAAAGTGGATTGGATTCCGCGCTCGGCACTACGTGCTACTTGAGCGTGATTCAACTATCACAGACGTGCACATCACATTGTGTATATTTATGACAACAGAAAAAAAAAAAAAACAGTGAAAACCTAGTGTGAGAAATGCATTGGTCACAGCCTCCACCAAGTATATAGCCAGCCAGCCCGCCCCCTACAGTATATAGCCAGCCAGCCCGCCCCCTACAGTATATAGCCAGCCTGCCCGCCCCCTACAGTATATAGCCAGCCTGCCCGCCCCCTACAGTATATAGCCAGCCTGCCCGCCCCCTACAGTATATAGCCAGCCTGCCCGCCCCCTACAGTATATAGCCAGCCCCCAGTATGTCCAATACATAATAAAAAAAAAACAGAGTACTCACCTTTCGACACCCCGGGCAGATCCTCTTCTTACTTCATGTACACTGTCTCCAGGTCCGTGCAAGGTCTGTATGCACGGACACAATGATGTCAGCAGCAGCAAAATAAAGGCTGGGTTGACATTACGTTTCGGGTCATACATGGTAAGGACACGCCAGGTGGATTCTGACGTGTCTTCATAATGTATTGCACAGGGGAGAAGTGTACATCAGCATAATGACATTACTGCCCCCCCCCCCACCCCCACAGAGCAACGTATGTGCTGTGGTGAGAGATGCAATTTATTGCTTCATCCACTTCTCAGAGCTGTCAATTGCCCCAGTCTTTCCATCCTGCCTTTTTTGGAAGACAGGATGTACATTTGCCGGACGAATGTAACAACTATGCCTCCGTCTGCCACTACTTGTATATGCTAATCAGAATCACCTGGGGTATACGCTTAGTAAATAGATTATACGTGGTGTGAACCCAGCCTCATTCTCTGTTGCTGATCTCTTCTGGATTTCTTATGACCATTGTCACTTCTAGCCCAGCAGCACTTCCTTCACCTGCCCAATTAGGTTTTCCAGAATTCCTGGAAAACAACTTGAAGGAACATCTAGCTCAAACTCAGAGCCCAATTGTCGGACCCCCACAAACCTTAAGGTTGTCAGCGGAACCATTATACTATCTCCGACAAGAAGATACCACAGCCAAAAAGAGCATGTGCCAACTACTGAATTATATTAGTGATAATGAAACTGGAGAGCACGAAATGAGAACTCCTTAGCAGTCGATTCAGGAAATAGCATCTCTAAAGAAATAATTGGCCAAGATAAGCATCCGGCAGGCCCGAGCAGGCATCACACCACATAGGACTTAATAACATCAGGAATGCAACTAACAAAAGGACAGGGATAGCTGGCATGAATACAGAACTGTGGAGGGTATTGTGAGGATAAGATCTCAATACACAAGAGCAAAGCTTTATACATCAATGAACACTCCAGGTAAAACCGATGCATCGGCTATGCTTAGCGCAGGTCATGAGGGAATAGAGGATAGATGGAGGATTGCACACGGAAGCAGTCATGCTCTTGCCCTAAGGCTCAGAAACAAGCATTGTCATGGTTCCTTTAACTCTATGGCGCTGTAGCATCACAAAGTATCCTATCCTTCTGTTAACGTTGACGACTTCAGAAGCATTTTAACAAAAAATCCATGAGAGTTGCAAAGTTCATATCTTTATTATGGGTAACTTTTTTGCTTCAGAGCTGAAATCTTCCAGAATGCCCCGCTGGTTCGATCATTAGCATTCTGCAAAGTATCATCTTAACACCAGGGAAATACTGCCCCAAGCATTATAGAATCTATGCCTAAAGGTTGGGCTGACAACAAGTTTGCAAGAACAAGGAAAATAGTATGTGAAGCTCTGCTAAATAATAGAGACGTTAGCCGTCACTCAAAAAGGTCAGTACGTGAGAAGTAAGTTCCAAATATAGTTCTAATCGCCATGAAAATACAATCAATTTCATAGTGTCATTCATGGTGGTTAATGTTATGAAATATATGTACACAGTGACTCTACCAGCACAAGAGTGAGTGCAGCTCTGGAGTATAATGCAGGCAATGCGGGATCAGTTATATAAAATGTATGTACAGTATTTCTTCCAACAGAACTTGCACATGAATTCTCACACTTTCACTAACAGGACACGGCAGCAGCTACCTCAAATCGCATACAAAAATGATAAAAATGCTTATCCTGGCATCTAGAGCAAGAGGGTGTGGTAAATACAGTACATTGCTTTCCGGGGAAAAAAAAAAAAAAAAGGGAAAGGGATACAAGTTCATAAAAATATATGAAATTCCTTTATTCTGGCATCAATGGGAGCAGACAAATACAAGCCTATAAAAGATTCAGGATTGGCGAAAAGATATACAAAAGATTTTAAAATTCACATGTAGGAAGTTGTATACCCTAACTAATGCTAGAAGGCTCTGCTCAGGTTTGTCATATTTGTATATATGGGTATGTATATTTTTAGCATTATTTATTACTTGACACATTTGCATCCGATGAATAAAAAAGCCTATGTGGAATTTCACAAGAACAAAGCCACAAAAAACAGAGACATTGATGTAAAGGAATAAAATAGCCCCGGGGATCTACTGATGCAGGTCTGAATACAAAATCTGTACAGAACAGGAGATGTCGCCATTGGCCATACAGATCCCCTACAGCAGAAATATAGCATAGTACAGAAATTATATAATACACAGCCAGATAAAATCCACCAACGTGCAGACAATCTTTGCTCATGGCCATCTCCTGAGGTCAGGGCTCTGAGGAAAGGGAAAAGGCTAAACTTTTAACCTTTAGAGGTCTTACTTCTCTGCCCCTGGAAGTTTTCTTTACACACATTTCTAAAACTACTGTATAATCCAAAATATCTGAGAATATGAATATCATTCAATAAGTATCTGACTCCCAGGACTACCAGCTTCCAGTGAAAGGAGGTGAAACCTCTTTGTATAACTTGGATTGCAGCTCGGCAAACATCTGCTTAAATATAACCTGGCCTGAAGAACGAGGACATCACACTATATAGTGTCTGTACATTGTTCAGTTCCAGTAGAGCAGGTGGAGAGGTAAGATAATGGATAGCGATGCCCAATGTCACTTCCCCTAGACTAGCTTTGAAAAGGAGTGTTCCCATTTCAAGTCCCTGCGTTGAGGTCAGAATTCTTTAAAACCACCCAGCAAGATGCACTACACAGCTTCCATAATGGTCACAAAAATAGTAAACTAGTGAAAATGAACTATGCCGATTCATCACGTATTCCCATCCCAACACTGGATTGGGCAGAGGACAGGGTCCAATCTTATTAATAAAGTTATTTGGCAACAAATCCCTTCTAGGAAAGTATGCAAATTACACCCTTAAACTTTCTTACTCACTTTAACCCTGAAGGTGTGTGGTGAAGACGTCTCGCAAGGCTGGGCAGATCACACACTGACTGGTGTCACCGGGGACTGTGCGCTATTCAGCACTCAAACAGGTTTCCCCAGATCGCAGTTACTCATTACTAGGCTATAAGTGATTAGTCATCCTGCAATAAAGACAAGGACCCAGCCGGATACTTATGTCACATCAGGACTACCATCTACCATATGAGGTTTCAGGAATTCATATTAACCTGGGCATTATTACACGGACGGCAAGAGGAATGGGCTGTAGTGACAGCTCAAGTATAAGATAATATTCTGGGTGCCTCTTGCCACATCTAGAGGGAGCCAAAGCAGACTTAAATTTTTTTTTTATTTTATAAATTAAATGTTTACAATAATCTTGACTATTGGGAATAACATTTGAGTTCTATTGATTTCACTAAATTACTTGGTAGAGGGGAAAGGGTGATGTGAGTTGTATTTCAAAAGGCAAACATTGTGTCAGGATAGCCGCCATTTTTGAGGTTCTGACTAATGGGATCTCCCATTCCAACTTGTCTGTTTGGCAACTCCCACATAGTATGATATAAACAGAAATCTTAAAGGTAGTCCTCCCTTTTAAAAGCCTGGGGCAAACAGTTTAACCAGATGAGTCATTTCTAGAATATATTATTGATACACTCCATGGGAAAGATTGATCAGAAGTGTCCGAGTGCAGAACTGTTCCAGTTGCCCATGAACCAATCAGAGCTCACCTTTAATTTTACAAACAGCTGTGGGAAAATGAAAGCTGAGCTTTGATTGGTTTCTATGGGTAACCAGAACAGTTCTGGTCTCATACACTTCTGATAAATCTCCCCCAATGTTTTGCTGAAATCCTAATTGGTACTAAAAACAGCACATACTATCAGGAAAACATTAACATTTCCAAATCCCCCGGTGACATTCTTGTCCCTAATGGAGTATGAGAAGGACTCAAGTCCCAAAGTTCATGTTATCAATAAAAAAATAGAGACACTGTTCTGGCCCTGCAGTTGCCCACTATACCCCTGCCTTGTACACAGTATTTTGAAGTACTTTCTAGAGCTGACAGTGCGGCTGATAACAGAGAACTAGACTGCTTTTAGCAAGATTAAAAGAGAAATTATGAGGAGTCTGACGGTTACGTAAAGATCCTTTGAAACATCCAGTAAGGGACAAATCCTATTTAGGTTGTATATATTCAAGGGGCTACCATAAAAGAAGCACCACAATAGAAAAAATATACAGGAAAATAGGCATTTACCTGCAGAGCTGGAAGAATGGAGATCACTAGCCAGGACGTGGCTGACCCTGCGTCTTCCCTGTACTCTGCAGCCTGGTCCTGCGTGTTCAGGTGATTTGAATAGAATGTGGAGGATCAGGAGCAGTCGGACAGGAGGAGCAGGTATGTGTCGCGTGTATGGAAAGCAACTGTTTGGCAACTCAGAACTATAGCCCTATAGCAACTGGCAAGAAGGACGTCATCCACATGTCATAAGGCCTTGTAAAGCCAGGGACATTTCAGGAAATCACAGCACAGTCCCTTAAAAATGTCTTAATCTGTTTTACTCTAAATGTAATTGCTAATTTAAAGGAATAGTGCACTTCAATGTTACACCTCATAGCATATATAACAATTCCATAATATATGTACATGATTGCAGTGGATAAATTAAAAAAAAAATAAATCTAATTCTCCCCATTTGCAGAATATTTATGACAGCCATATAGTACAGTATTGCAAACACTTTGGCATGACTGGGATATTGCTAAACCCTGACAATGTATTACAGTCTTGTTATTATTGTTCACAATGTAGTTGTGAGATCCACCTTTATTGAAAAACAAAAGCATCACCTGTACAACCAGTAAAACAGGTCATAAACAGATTAGGTGTGAGATTACATTTTGCAACCAATATTAAAAATCCCATAATCCCATTGGAATCTACAGAGAAAGCATCCAATTGTTTAGTAGGAGTTTATGATGACTTTAGGTGTGGATACTTCCATATATATCATAGCAGAAGTCAGTCTCTCTGACATCTGTCACCAGTCCAATTAAAGGCAGCACATGATATGCATTTATTACACACATTTAGCATTGTGGGGTTCAAAGGGAATCTGTCACCAGCGATCGTCCCACCAAATCACATACAGTACTTTTCAGACGTCTTTACACGTTTCACAGATGGCTCTATCAATGGGATTGCATGCTTCTAAAAATAAATAAATAAAAATTATTGATGGCCTCTGCTACTAAAGCTCCATGGAGGCAGGGGAGCTCGACATGCGGCCTATCCAACTTGCCTCCAATCTGAGGCTGACACGGAGTTGAGAAATACATTTCCTGTGTGTGACTTCCTGACGAGAAACCAGCTAATTCACTCTTCATTCACTCTTCCATTAGGAATTCTCTTCAGTGAGTCACACAGCTTCATTTCCCCTCCCTCATTCTTGGGGGGCAAGGTTAGCAGTGTTAGCGTCAATTAGGAGGCAGGGTAGTTTGACTGTATGCTGGAGCTCCCCGCCTCCATAACTCGATCTTTAGTAACATAGAGCATAAATAAAAGTTGGGTTTTTTTTCTAAAGAATGGTTGTTCTGGTACAATGGATAAAGGCATCAGTAAAATATGTACGTGGTGTGTTTTGTGGGGGGATTCCTGGTGACAGGTTCCCTTTAAGAATATAAGGTACCTGTTGTATAGACAGACCAAATTACTAGTCATTCAACAAAAACTAGAAAAATAATAGTAATAGTCTTGTGATGATAATCAAATGCCCTTTATTAACTGATTATTAGCAAGTCTGATATTTTATTATAAAAGCAGAAGATTTGGCAATTTTCTGGTCTTAAATTGAACCTAATATTGACCTAGACATTGACCTAATAAACCGCTACGTTGAGATCATCACCCTTTGTGGTGGCATCATCCAGAAAACTTAGCTTGATAGACTGATGTCTTTTTCTAACCTTTTTTTACTATGAACTTTGACGCGAGATAAAAAAGAAGAAGAAGAGGGTTTAGTAATGAAGTCAAGCTCTTCCCAACTCAGGATTGTGTCTTTGCTATAAATGACGTCCCCGCATTCTATGAAATATTAACCAACTTGTTAAAATTCTTGAGAATTATGTCGATCACAGCCGAGAGGGTGCTGGGAGACAGGAAGATCTTGACTTCAGTACTGAGCTCTCTGCCACCCCGACTTTATACAGCCAACTCACATTCACTCCAAAGTTGATATCCATGATGATACCATCACACTGGGTCATGAAAAAAAACAATCATCTGGAAGGAGTTTCTCTGCTTGACAACATACTAGTAGTGGTTTATTAGATTGATTTCTGCTGAGAAGTTTCTTTTAACGACCCGTGACGTAATAGCACGTCACGGGTAAGCTGCGGGTGCATGGAGAGGGCTCATGGCCTGAGCCCACTCCATAAAGTCTTTCCTGCATTTCGCACTTACCTATAACACCCACAATATGTGCTAGCAAACCGCATTTGCGCATTGTAATGAATGAAGAGGAAAATCCCCATATACTGCCAACCAGACAACCTAGGGTTAAAGTACCCTAGAGGGTCTGAAAAATGGTAAAAATAATTTTAAAAAAAATTAATAAAAAAAACCTAAAAATTCAAATCACCCCCCTTTCCATCGAACTGATATAAATATACAGTAAAAATCACAAACACATTGTTATGCAGAAAACAATCCATCACAGAGCTCTTTATGTTTATATAAAAAAAAAAACCTCTAAAACATCTAAAGATGTTTGGACCTACGGCACTGGTGCCAGAGGTGGCACTCAGAGCCCTTTCTGTGGGCACTCAAGCCATCAGCCCAGGACAGAGGTCACCAGACAGGAACAAATCCATTAAATCTTCCTGCAGTCCTAGCAACTTATGAGATGCTGTTCTCAGCGCTATTTTACAGCGACACTTCATTGACTGTTTGGAACTGCTTGATAAGTGAGAAGTTGTTGAAAGAAGTGCATTATTTTTTGGAGGTCCTCATGCTGGACCCACCATTCTTTCTAAACCCTGGAGACCCTGGAGAGAAGCTACAATGATGGTCTGAATTTGCCCTCCTACTTTCAACTGTATTGGTGGCCTCAGGCGGCTGATACAATTAAAGAAGTGTAAGAACAGGGAGCAATAAGTTGCTGTTTAAAATGGGACAATGGCACATCAGGGTAAATAAGTGTGTTTTGGTTGTAGTTTGGGCACTCGGTCTCTAAAAGGTTCACCATCACTGCCATAGGGTGAAGTTTGGCCATAATATACAAGACTTTATCTGGAGAAAACCAGGCACAGTATAATGATGGAAGGGTGAGACTTTGGGCTTCTTTTGAAGCTATAGGATTTGGGAACCTTACAGGCACATAGAAATGATGAACACCACTGTATATCTAATGTGCATCCATCAACCTAGAAGCTAAAATGTTCACAACTATGAAGAAGATCTAAAAAGGTTAACAATCTTTATACAATCTCTTTCTGATAGTTTGAGGGGTGCAGATTTGAAAATGGAGTGATATATAGGGCGTTTCTAATATTATATATTTCACATCTCATTAAAAACCAATAATGATCCCCATAAAAGAAGAAAATCGATGTCTGATTTGTAAGCCACATGACATCAAAATAAAATATTCAGACATTTTAAAAATTATTTGAACAAAAGCAGACATATGGGAAATGTTAGTTTGATAACCCAAATTAATTACTAAATATCTGTCTCAAAACAAGATATTCTCGAACTTTGAAAAAATTGGCAAATTTTTAGAAAATTACATTTTTTTTTTTTAAATAAATGCAAAACTTATCAGCCAAAAAACAATGTCAAAATCACTTTAACTTCTCAAAGTGTTCAAAAGTTATAATCATATAAAGCGACATGTCAGATTACAAGAAATGGGGCTGAGCCTTAAAGATACTCTACCATTTGATTTCATGCATTATGAACCAAACATACTTTGAGAATGCTGTAGTTACACTGATGCAGAATCATATCTTGTTGCTCTGTGCTGAGTGATTTTGCTGAAAAAACTATTATAAAATTCAGCATAATGAGTCTCCTCTTACACTGCTCAGGAGAATGATGTAATCACTGATAGGCAGAAGTAATCAATAGCTGCACCATCCCCCAACTTTGTATGAATGATCCAGCTCATGTTGATAAGTCCTGTCTGGACAGTGCAGGCAGCTTGTTTAATGTGTTCATGTACCGCAAGAAGCATGCAATCCAGCTAGCCCAAGGTCCTGAATATCGTAATTGTTTTTCAGCAAAACCACTCAACTCAGAGATTAACCAAGATTTGCTGCTGCATCAGTGTATCTACAGCAGTCTCAAGGTATGTTAGGTTCATAATGCATCACATCAAATGGTAGATTTCCTTTACACTATAAAACTGGCTGTGTCCTTAAGAGGTTAACCTAATTTTTGGTTAAGAATGACAATGTTGAATCTGTTGTGTGTTGTTGTTACAATATATAATTTATTAAATAGGAACTTAAGAGGAACAGATTTTTTTTGTCACAATATGTAATGTCATAGAATTGGGGGAGAATTCATTGGGAACTGTACTATCTTTCTTCACGACTGTGTATATATTTGTATTTATTTGGTAAACCATTGTTAATCATGTAAAAGGGTTGAAGGCGACAAGAAAAAAAAACTTACATTCTCGTTTGAGATTTTACACTTTGGTCTCCCTAAGGCACCTTTCGCACATATGTATATATGGTGGCCATAAGTTAGCCATATGAACGTCAGCTAACGTATGGCTGCCATAGAAGTGAATCGCACACGGCACTTGAGCACACACATATACCTCGAAAAAATAGGCGAAAAGATACAGCACACTCTATAAGTACGAATGCAGGCAAAAGTACAGGAAAATATAGAGGGGAGGGGTGAGGAGTACTCACCCCTCCACCCGGACTTGAGAAGCCAGGGTCCAGGCCCGGGTAAAGCATAAGATTAGGAGCTCCATTCTTCCAAAACATGGTCTCCTGACCATAGTTTGTGCATGGTATTAAAACTAAGCTCCATTCAGCTCTATACTGCGGAATTGAAATACCAGCACAAACCATGGCCAGATGTGACGCGGTTTTTAGAAGAAAGCAACCATGATTATCAACCTAGGGACAACCCCTTAAATGACATCTTCCACCAGGATGAAAGGCTGTATGCAAATGAGCCTGTGGGGCTCCAGGTTCCATTAACACCTATCGAGTCTGGAGACCCTCAGGCTCATTTGCATACAGTTCTTCATTCTGGTGCTAGATGCCCTTTATGCTTCAACAACAGTTACAGCCCAAAAGTGATGGATTCCCAATGGAAACCAATCAATCTATTGCAATGAAAGATAAATTGGAAAAGTATCCTTTGAAATACTAAGCGATTGCTTATTCCTTTCCATGGTCCGTCATCTATATAGCAACTTAAAGATTCCGATGTAAAGTTTACAGACCCTATATTATCAGGGACAATATTCCACCAAAATACATAGAAATTGGTGGGATGTCCATTTCATTGCTCCATCAGCTGATAATGTCATATCTCCAGCGGAACTCATATTAATGGCATCTTTAGTGTACCACAATTTCTGATATCCAATGCAAACATTAGATGTAAATAAGATGTGTAATAATTAACTTACCTGACGAGACCCAGGGAGACTCTGCACAGCTAGACTTTGTCACCAAGCTGCTTTGTGCACTGTATGGTGCCAGGGATAAACTGTCGGTACATTTGCTGCAGCTGACTATACAAGTACCTGCTCTTACCACCCAGGGACATTGCCCATTATTTGCCACTTGCAGGCAGAATTATAAAGCAGAAATCCACAACTGGTATAGACTCACACGGTATATTATATTTTTAGGCGGATTATCTAAGTCTACATTGGCTACAAAATTAACAGGATTAGTAAATCTGGGCCAACTAAGCAAAATGCCTCCGAAGTCCGGCATAATGTGCAATTTGTAATACCTTGTGGCAGGCAGTGCCCAAGTTGCATACAAGAAATGTTCTTTCGGTTTGTTCTTAAGTTGAATTTGTATGTAGTTGAGAACACATATATACGCTATAATAAGTTCTATAATAAGAACGTTTTTTTTTGTGCCTGGGACAATTAGACAATTTTTTGCTGTAATGGGAAAAATAATTAAAACAAGAATAAAACTTAATTACAGACACCTTATAGCCTAGGTCTATAGTAAAGCATCCAGAGAGCTTCAACAGAGGTCACAGAGGGCAGAGAGGTCCATCTGTTACTAGGGTATGCCGAGGCAGTTGGGGACCGCCTATGATATAGAACTCAGTAAGGAAAGAATGGCTTTCTAGGAAATGGGCAAGACCTACATTGTGACAACAGGGACCAAAAAGTGCCTATGAGCCAAAAATTTGGTTGGCATTTCTAAAATAAGCCTAAAAAGGGGGGATAAAAAAATTATACATAAAGGTATACATAAGGTATACATAAGGCAGCAGAGGGTTCATTCAGCATTAGGATGATAATATAATAAATATAACAATAATGTGCAGCGCAGTAGCTCCGGCTTCGGAACCCAGCATGCGCAGCCGCCAGCTCAAGCGAGGACAAGTTTGCGCAGAAGATATAGGAGGAGGATTGAAAGAGGCTACTGGGGCATGGAGCATTAGCTCCGGCTACTCCATGCCCCAATAGCCTCTTACCAATTTGCACATTAGGCAAATAAAACATTTCCAAACTTATCAGGCACTCAACGATAAGCCCTAATAAGGGCTCCGATGGCATTAATTAGAGGAACCTGCCACCGGATCTACCTATTAAGTATTCCATCTTTTAAAGAAACTAACATTCAGGACAACCCTGGGTACCCTATTCATTATCACTATTCACTTGTTAGGTCAACTGTGTTAAAAGTTATAGATATAACTCTGTGTTAATGTAAAAACATGTGGGAAGAAAAGAACATAACATCTTTCTTAGGGGGTTATATCACGGTGGCTTTAAATTTGTTCAAATCTGTGGGAAAGCTGCAACATAACCCATAGTCTAACAAATCCACTGGATTGAATTTAAACAGAATCTGACTTCAGATTTCACGCTGTTTAACTATTAGCACCCTCAGGTAGAGTATGGAATTTCCTTTCACAAATTCTCGCTTTTTGTGAAATCTCTACAATTTACCTATTAAAGAAAATCTCCTCCAAAGTCAAGTGAGAATGTGAAGAAGGGTTACATTTGCCTGAAATAAGTCAAGTTCAGAGGGAGCGTCACTTCAGACACACCATCTCCAGTTCTACTGTAGAATTAGGTTTTTGTCTTATTAAAGAATCTCACTTTCCAGATCGCTTCAGGCTTCAGGACTGGATTATAGGGGTAGGCACACAAGGCTCACCACTTTGCCCTTAAAGGGGGAACCCCCCAATTGTGGGCGATTCGCCAACAGTGTGTTTGGTTCCCTGCTCTGCGATAGACAATAATAATTTATTCTATATAGCGCACAGATTACGCAGCGCTGCACAAAGCATGTCAAATTGGTCCCTGTCTCCAATGGGGCTCACAATCTAATCAACCATGCAAACACGGAGAGAACATACAAACTCTTTGCAGATGTTGACCTGGGTGGAATTCAAACCCAGGACCCCAGTGCTGCAAGGCAGAAGTTCTACTCACTCAGCCACCGTGCCGCCCATCAAATGTAAATAAAGATGGTGGCACCTGCCACTGACGTTGCAGCGCTTAACGTCACCGCATGCGACGTCGGGGCATAGTTATAGTTATAGTAGGGGAGCTGTATACAGTGGTGGCTGGGGGAGCTGTATACAGTTATTTCTGGGGAGCAGTATATAGTGATTTCTGTTCCCTGTCTGGACTACATTCAATGGGGGTCCACCTCCATATTTTGCTCCCATGGGCCCCACCAACCTTAATCTGGCCCTGAACAGATCTAAATCCATTTCCGCCTTTCTTTAACTCACTGTATCTCCAGTTCTGTAGCTCCCAGAACCACAAGCCTGATGCGATCTGAAGTGACCTTTGCCCTGGAGCCTCTAAACTTGACTCATTTTAGGCAAATGCAACTATTCTCTGCTCATTTTCATATGATTTAGAGGGAACTCCAGAAAGGACATTTCAAATCCTACCTGAGGATACTTCTAATTTACTGGGGTAAAGTCTGATAAGAGAGTCATCAATATCTGGATCCTATTGCTCCAGGAAAGCTGGGTGATCACCATCAGTGGATATATATTTCACACGAAGCTGGTTTTTACCAGTGAATAGGGGCACACGCCACCTCCCACATTATACGTGCATATCTTAGAAACAGTCCGTCAATCTTACTACGTTAAAAAAAAAAAAGCAATAATCATTCTGGAATTTTTGCAATTTGACCTGCTCCTTGTACAAATGTCAATTAGATGTGAATCACCATTACCCTGGTCTTGTAAAACAGGCTCTACAACCATCACTGCCCCCTGGGGCAAAGATTTGTAGTGCAGGTATGTGCTGTATAACACCGACACTATGAGGATAAAATAAACTGCTACGAGTGGCAAACCCAGTATCAAAATAATATGTGTGAGCCCACAGCTGGAGTTGAAGGTGCACTGGCACTATAATTAATCAGCAATAGCCTCAGGCATCAATGTTGTAAAACAGCACATGATACAGCGCCATGCAAATCAGGTTATAATGTGCCCGTCACATGGTTTCACCAACTGGCTAAATGACGCAGCACTTACTCACAGCCATCAGGAGATGAGATCACGTCACCATAAGCCTCCTGTACAGCGTGGAATGCAATGGCCGACCAAGTCTGTACTCAATCCAACTAACAACCTGTGCACTTCACAGCTGAGGCACAATTATCACAAGTGTCTCAAAGTTGCAGATGAGCCCCAGTGACCGATGCTGGATTATTAAACTGACATCATGCAAGACTGCCTAGTCTTACTTTGTACCCCTACTAGTTAGCCAAGTCTTCCGTATATCATCAAGTATAATCTGAGATTTTCAGCACAAAAAATGCTTATTATACTGGAGTCAAGATAAAACACAAAAACTGTGTACTCACCTTCCAACGCCCCCCGGCAGGTCCTCTCCTACACAGCACTGTCCATCGCATCGCATGTGACCAATGCATTTCCCACTCTTTGCTTATACTCGAGTTTGTGTTAAAATTAGGGGTCTCTGCTTATATTCGGGTCAGCTTATACTTGAGTATATGCAGTAACATAATCGTTAGCGTGCAGCCCTCCCCCCCCCCATAAAAAACCAAACCCTTTCTCCTCATACTAGATGTAAGAGAGCCTAGAACCTAACTTTCTTAACCCCTAGAGGTCCCTGTCTTTACTCCCAAACTTCAAAAGCCATGACTTTTAGATTTTATCGTTAACAGAGACTTGAGGGTTTTTTTGTGAAACCAATTGTACATATCAGTGGCACCATTTAACCCTCTCCTGTTGTTGCCCTTTTTCGATTTTGCATTTTCATTTCTCCCTCCCCACAAGGAAATATATCAAAATTGAGGATGATAAACTAGGGACACTAACTCACAGATCCAGGCACGGTCACTGTGGCTTATATTTGTTATCCATGGCCTCCTTCCTTCTAGCAGAACCCTCCGGTTCCACAAGGTGTTACACTGTGAGGAGCTACTCCCGCTGTTTGTTGCTGCCATGAGAATAAAGCAGTGGGAAGGGTCTGCCAGGGAGCAGAGGGTTGGGTGAGACAGTGCCGAGCGCAGAGGAGCTCTGGTAAAGACCTTCTCGTTCATTAGCAGAATTTTTTAAAGTTGCTTTTAGAAGAAAGGAGGCCATGGGTAACAAATATAAAACAATTACCACAGTCTCAGTGTCTGGATCTATGAGTAAGTGCCCCGTTATAATGCTTGATTTGAGGGTAGATTTCCTTTATATGTATTGCTCATTGTATAAAAAGGATATAGTAGAACTGGAACTAGAGCAGAGAAAAGAAACCAAGATTACTAGGGGAATGATGGGACTAGAATACAATGACAGATTACAAAATTTGGGATTATTCAGTTTAGAAAAAAGATGGCTAAAGGCAGACCTCATTACAATGTACAAATACCTGAAGGGCAGTACAAGGATCTCTCCAAAGATCTTTTTATACCTAGGCCTGTGACCAGGACAAGGGGGCATCCTCTACGCCTAGAGGAGAGGCGATTCTACCATCATCATAGACAAAGGTTCTTTACTGTACGAGCAGTGAGACTATGGAACTCTCTGCCGCAGGAGGTTGTTATGGCAGACTCTATGTACATGTTCAAGAGAGACCTGGATGACTTTCTGGAGAGAAAAAATATCATGGGTTATGGGGAAAAAACATTTGTTTAATTCTTAAAGGTTGGACTTAATGGACTTTTCCAACCTATATACTGTGATACTATGAACTTTTACAGACTAAAGGAAGCGGCTGAATGACAGGCCTTGGAGGCTCTGAGATGTCATGCAATTTGATTTCCATCAATGAAGTCAAACCATGTACCATTCAGTTGCAGAGTCTGCGAGCCCTCTCCAAACAGGTTTAACCACTCCAAGATGTACGTAGATGGCACCTGACTTACAGACAGACCTCTCTGTCCACTGTGACCTCGGGTGAAGCTCCCTGGATGTTTTACTTTAGTCCCAAAATTCAACAATCAGCTGTCAGGTGACTAATGAAGCTTTATTGATAATCCTTGTTTTAATGACCGTGCCCAATTTTGAAAATTCAATTGTCACAGGGACAAAAAAAAATTCTGGAGCTAAGATTATAAAATATAAATTCATAAACCCATCTTCTATGTAACCCTGTCAGTATTCCCAGAATTACTGAAAGTTGAGCAAAAAAAATGTTGCCGTGACCATTTACAGCAGTTTAAGTCATGTACATAGCCCCCTGCATAAAAACCACAAGGAGGCCAGCTGCACATCTCTCCATCCATATAGAGCAGCACTGCCAGGGCCGAGGGTTACTCAGAGACATTGACATCTTCCCTACTGGCATTTAGCACAGCCAAGCTGGCCAAAAAACTGTCACCACCCTCCAAAAGAAGAAAAAAACACAACAGTGGAAGGGCCAAAGGGCTCAGAGTATGGACGGCAGGACAGGAATTGATAGAATCATCTAGAATCCTAAAAATCCAGAGGAAACTTAAAGGAAACCTGTCACAGGGGCTATTTTTCACTGGTGACAGGTTCCAATACACACTGAGCAGTACATAGTAAGCATGTTTTTATTGATTCTCTAGAAATATGCTATGGTAAACTTTACCTGGCTCCCTGCAAGCTCACGTTGGCGAATCCTGGGGGTTGTGCTATTCAAATGGTAACAGGCGCCTGCTCGCCCCAACACCCTCCCACATCTTCCCTCTCATGACATGGGAGGATGTGGGAAGGGGTTGGGGCAAAAAGTAATGAGTGGGGCAGAGAGTGTATTGAGTATGCAAACGAGCAGGCGTCCGTTAACGTTTAAATAGCACAACCCCTGAGTGTACTTACAGGGAGCCAGGTGAAGTTTAACAGAAAATATTTCTGGAGAATAGATAGTACTAGCTATGTATTGTTCAGTGTCTATTGGAACCTGTCACGAGTGGAAAACAGCCCTCTGGTGACAGGTGCCCTTTAACTAAAGTCACTCATTCAGGAAAGAAATTTAACAGGAAGTTCACACCAGCTTTTAGGGCATTTACATTCTCTAGGGACATTCATCATACACAGATGCCCACAAATCATTAAGGTCCCGATCCTCTTGCACCACTGAATGCACAAGGTGGCTTTGGCCTACCGGTGTATCTGCCGGGCAGTTGTGCAACGTACAAATCCTGCGGTAGATTCACATTATTGTCCCCTTGGTGTGGAAGAGGCGTAAAGGAAATAATGATTGGATTACCTGATGTATTGGAGGGCATGTATGCTAAAAGGCTTGCATGCATACATAAAAGTAAAAAAACTAAAGTAAAACAAAAAACAAAAGATTAACTTCTCTTCTGTTTTTGTAAGCTGCGGTTTAAGTGTCATAACTCTATTTTTTTGTGTGCTACCTTAACATTTTTGCGGTGGTTTTTTTCAGGACACATAAGGGCATTTACTTACATTGCGCTGGAGTTCATTGAAAGTGCATTGCTCGCCGATAATGCACTGTGCCGCGATTCACTGAGATTGTGCGCCCAATATCCTGTATGTGTCGCTTCCCGCTCAGATCAGACAGAGATCCCGCTTTTTAGTGTTGCATTTTAGTGTTTAAGACACAATTTGAAAGTTAAAGGAAAGGAGAGTACAGAGGTTTTTTAATTGACTCAAGTGTAATCCGAGTTACGGTTTTTTTCGGCACATTTTTTGTGCTTTTGTGCTCAGCTTATACTCGAGTATATACATTATTATCTTATTTGGGGTTAACAGCAGGAAAAAAAAATTTTTTTGTAATTTATAGTACATTTATAAAAAAAAATTCTCCTTTTTGTTTAGGTCGTTTTGGTATATAAAATATGTATAGTCTTGGGCAAACGAGACGACTATGGCGGTGTATGTTTAGGAATATTTATGAATTTTTTGGGGGGTATGTGTTTGTTTTTATTTTAAATGTCCCCCATGAGGACATAAAAGACTCCTGGAGGACATTTTCCTTTTTTTTTTCTCCAATTCTACTTTATTCTTTTTCTTTTCTTTTGTAACTGGGGCATCTATAAGAGCCTCAGTTACAGGGGAAATGACCACCTGTGACTGGGGAATCTGATCAGAGCGGGTCTCGGGGTGTCCATGACTGCAGCGACGTCCAAAGACTAAGCTTCCAGTTTGCACTGACCTTGCAAAAATTATGTTTGTTGAGCGTTCCAAGTCTGTGATTTCTAAAATATTGCATCTTTAAAACATAATTAAAGTCCCACAAATCACTATCAAAAGAAAATGCAAGGAAAGACAGGATAATGCAGAGAATCTCCATGGGTCGTCATTTCAACACTGCAGCTCGAATGGCTAGCCAGTTCAGCAGTGAAGAGGGTAAGGATCTGTCTTGCCATACAGTCTCAACTTTTAAGATAATTTGGACTGAAAACTCTGCAGAGACTAAACCTCTCATCAGCAGAAAGAATCAAAAGGCTAAATCAGTGATGGCGAACCTATGGCACGGGTGCCAGAGGTGGCACTCAGTGCTCTTTCTATGGGCACTCAGGCCATCACCCCAGGACAGAGTTCACCAAACACTTCCAATCTTCCTGCAGTCCCAGGCAAATTAAGGGATGCAGCTCTCTCAGTGCTATTCGGCACTACATGGCTGTTTGGAACTGCGGGAAAAGTGAGGTTTTGACAGAACTGCATTATCTTTGGAGGTCATCATGTTGGACCCGACCATTGTTCCTTTACAGAGAGACCCTGGAGAGAAGCCACAAAGATAATCTGAATTTGCCCTCCTTCTTTTAACTGGTGGCCTCAGACCGCCAATACAATTGAAAGATGTGAAAGAACAGGTAGCAATAAGTTACTGCTTAAAATTTCATGTTGGCACTTCACGGTAAATACGTGGATTTCAGTTGTAGTTTGTGCACTCGGTCTCTAAAAGGTTCGCCATCAATGGGCTAAACTAACCTTTGATGAGGAGGATGTTTGTGGACAGAGAAGAAATGGTCCACAGTTAATTTAAGTGATGAAAGCAAGTTTAATTTATTTGGGTCTGATGGGAAACAATTGGCCACATTTACCAAAAACCAATGCAAACTGTACTATGTGCAGTTTGCATGTGCAGTGTAGACGGTGCGCCTGATTGATGAATTGCGGTGCATGTTCTTTACGAATCTGGCACCCTCTGCACTGCTCTGGAAGTGTGCACTATTTTTTTGGGGGGGGGGGCACTTTTTTCATGCTGCAGAATTGTGGCACATGTTTCGACAAAGCACTAAGGCTGCTTTCGGCCGAACCTAAGGGGGACGCATGTACAGCCGCAAGCTTGTAGCCGTAGTCATTCACAGCAAAGGTCTGTACACGTCCTACTGACTGGTGTCAAAAAATTCAGAAAATAAAATTATGATCATTACATTTTTTTGTAAAATGAAGGTTTTATGTTACTATATTTTGTTAATTTGGTAAATCACTATAAAGACCTTTTCATATCATACCTGAGGCTAGTAGTTCAATAATTTTACAAGACCATTTCACCAAGCTTTCTCACCTCTTTGCTGAAGTACAAATTGCTTTTGAAGGGTCTAGGAAAGTTGGGTGACACACTTGTTGGGGTGATCACCAAGCTATTACAGGAACAAATGTGAAGAAACAGGTCTTTCTTTCTTACTAAATTTATTTTAATGGAATCTGAAGACGGTAGTTAAAATGCAGATGAGAAGCCACAGCAAAGTTAATGTTGTAAAAATCCCAAAAAATTAAATTTATTCTAGGTACTCTTTACTTTAATTGTGAGACAGGGAATCAGATAGGTGATACATAGCAGGCACATTTCCACTGATTGACTTAAGTTATAATAACACTGGCACATTCAATATTAATATTCATGACTTCCCACAGCTTGTGTGACAGGTCAAGTTGTTTGAGAAGAGCACATCCTGGAGGTTTACAGGCGCAAAGAGGCCCCTATCCCTGCATGGCGTCCCATAGAAAAATCTAACATTTATTGGATTTCAGCAGGATACAGATCATCTTCAGGTTTTATTTCCCCAAGGCAAATCCTAACACCCCGCCCCGTCACTACTCAACGATGAACCCTTCAGTAAATGTGATGTTTAATATACATGGCAAGTAATAATTCAAGTGTAAACTTAAGACCGTGGTGCCAACAATGCATCAAAATCATAAGAAATGCAGCAAAACCATAAGAAAATCTCAGAGTCCCATTTTTACACATTCATTTCAGCTGCTTGTTAGTATAACCTCTGCACAAGAAGACAGGGCAATAACCAATATGGCAGCCAGTGTTGTCCCCTAGGACAAAGTGGTCTCACGAGCTCCATTATCCATCACACGACAGTGTAGATTTGCTCCTCAGAACTTGGCGTTTTGTATTGTTTCACTGGAATGGCAGATGCGATTGGGCTGAGCTCCGACCCCAGGCGCTTTCATTGCACTATTAATCTGGCCCCACAAACTACTCCATCAAAATTCTGGTGTAATCTAATCTTAGATTTCTTCCCCTATCCCATAACCACCCCCACAAGAACTACAATGGCAGAACTACTGTCTACCTTTACATGGAACAGAAACTAAAAAATAAAAGATGCAGCTGAACAGAATACTGAATAAAATGCAAAACAATTCTGACTTGCCTGACGGCACAAGCAGGGGGTAAGCATGGGATTAAACCGTCCAATCAATACGGCTCTTATTTACAGGAAGAGAATTGGGTAGAAATTAAATCGGAGGTTTATGAAGCTTCTGCCTGAAGGCAAACACGGTGCTCGAGATATCGTCCAACCGGCCGAGGACTAATGATGTATGTCTTACATTACAAACACAGAACTAGACACACCTCAAGGCAAAACTACGTGTGACATAGAAAATGATTCTAAAACCTCCTCTTCGTGTAAAGTAGATAAACATGAGAGCGCACTGCACCACGGTGGATGCCAATTAAAGAAATACTTCACCTAAAATGTATGGCTTCTCTGGTTTACATGGTTTCATGAAGGACAAGAAACCCCGAAACACCCATGTACTGTTGGTGAACTCTGGTTTGAATAATAGGCATTATTTACATCATGTGACAAGAGCTATTACTCTCTTATCAATAACTATATAGGCTGGAAGAAGATGTGGACTATAAGAAGAACAAAATGTGAGAGATGCAAAGCATGAGCAGAAACGTCCACCATATTCAATGGGTGTGCTACAAGTGGGAGTCTTCTCTGCCCTGTATTATAACTCAGAGCTGCAACCGAATTTCCGCTACTTGTAAGGGGTAAGCAGATTGTGCCAGAGCTCCGTTAATGCAAAGGGCACTCAGCATAAGTACAGGCCATGTAATGTATGATGCAGGAGAGTTTGGCTCCAGAGAATAGAACAGGTTGGATCTCTGGACAGGTACAGAAACAGAACTCCTATGTACATCATTATACCATCAGAATAGTGAATGCAGCTCTAGAGCAAAATGCAGAATATAACTCAAGATGAGTTCAGGCTAGGTAATGTAATGTTTGTACATTCACACTATGGGCAGAAAAGTGAGCACAACTCAAGATACAAAATACAACATGTAAAGAAGAATCAGTAGAGGATAAGCAAAGCATGTACACGGTGACTCCTCCAGGAGAATAGTGAGCACAGCTCCGGAGTAAAATACACAATATATCTTAGGAACACTGCATGTTGTATGTACATTCAAGCCATGGGAAGAAAATTGTGCACAACTACAATGTATAATACAGCATGTTATTCTGGATCAGTACAGTAAAAGCAACAGATGTACACAGTGACTCCTCCAGCTGAATAGGGAGTACAGCTCTGGATACCGCATTTTCTATTTATTACCTACACAGGAAACAAACCCTACAACATACAGCACAGAACAGGACTAATATTCTGCTATGCACATGTCAGATGGTTTTCACAGTCCTTTTATCTGATCCGATCCCATCAGAGGAAAACTGTTCCACACACGTCTTTCCAGGAAGTTGTTCAGGCTCGTAAAATTCTGATTTGAAAATCTGTCACAACTTGGATGATACTAGTTCTAAGGCTGCAACACAACAGGAGAGGAGGCGTGTTAACAGTGCATTAACGTTTTGTTAATGCAGACTGTTTAATAGCATTACAAGTTGTACGATTTTCACTGTACAATTTGACAGTCTGTTTGTGTCCAAATGTACGATTTTGATCACATGCTGTACAAAGATAACATGGCAACTGTAAATCTCTATCCTTCAACCAATGCTGATGCACTTGCCTCTTATAATATGTGAGCTGTGGTACGTCATCCACAGATCCCAGTGCGCCATCCACAGATCCCAGAATCCCAGTGCGCCATCCACAGATCCCAGAATCCCAGTGCGCCATCCACAGATCCCAGAATCCCAATGCGCCATCCACAGATCCCAGAATCCCAATGCGCCATCCACAGATCCCAGAATCCCAATGCGCCATCCACAGATCCCAGAATCCCAATGCGCCATCCACAGATCCCAGAATCCCAATGCGCCATCCACAGATCCCAGAATCCCAATGCGCCATCCACAGATCCCAGAATCCCAATGCGCCATCCACAGATCCCAGAATCCCAATGCGCCATCCACATATGGTGCGTTATCCCCAACCAATCTTCCTGTCCGGTCTCTGGAAAGATTGTTTTCCATGCAGCTGATCCCTTGATCATATAATGTAAGGAGATACTTGCTGTAGCTCCTCTCTGCTTTTGCCCATAGACAAGGATCTTGCATGGAAGAGGTCCCTCTAATAACTTGGAATTCCCCTATAGGATATTAACCCATAAATATATATTAAACAAAGCAGCACCTTCCAGAATTAACTACTAAATTGCAGCCCAGTGCAGAGTCTTGTAAAAACAATCTGCAGCCTTAGATGAACGTGGATCGAGTCTCCAGGGAACAATCCGGAGCAAACAAAGGATTTATTAACACAAAATACTGTTACTCAGCGGACTCTCCCAGGTTGTTCATCTTGGCTGCTATGAGGAGGTGGAAATCTATATGGTCAGCATCAAGTCCAGAAATACTAATAATCTTTGCATAACACCATCAGTGAATGGAAGCAATTGGTCTAACTTCCAGGGGCCAATAATCTCATCCAAATACATTTCTACTGACAGAGATACAGATCATTTCACATAAAATTGCTAATACACTCTAATATCTGGTGCAGCTATGGAAGGTTATTGTGGAGCAGTCAGTGTATGTGACAGAACCACCACCCAGTGGATATAACACAAGGCAAGTGGAGATCTAGGGAGAAAATGGGGAACTAAAAGTGTATAAGAGCAGTGTAATATACAGATTCAGAGTTTCATACTAACCTATGGCTTCTCCCGTGATCATATGCCACGTGAATGTGGCTTAGGTGAATAAAGTGATTGTGTGAGACTTTTTCCCCCCCCATCAGTGGGGTTGTCTCATACTGTCGATGCATTTCATTGTATATAGGAATGATGAGTACCAATATGTACATGGGATGATAAATGATGAGGCAAACCTACATTGTTTGATTATTTGCATGGTCTCAGCCCAATCGCATTAACATTTCCAGTAAAACGCATGCGATCGGTAACCACCCCCCCAGTGACTTGCAACATACAAGACACCGGGTGCTGGATACCAGACGCATGCATGGAAACGCATGTCCAACAAAACTCATTGGATACAATGGGTCAGATTTATCAAGCTGTCTGAAAGTCAGAATATTTCTAGTTGCCCGTGGCAACCAATCACAGCTCAGCTTTCATTTTACCAGTGTTCATGAATATTTCAAAGGGGAGCTGTGATTAGTTTCCATGGGAAAGTCCAATGCAGGTCAGAAACATGCACAGAACATGCAGGTGTAAGAGGCCTAACGGTTTCCAACAAAAGCTACAAGAACCTAGAGCGGGGCCCTAGGGTGCGGTCACACGTGGAGCTTGTGTTGTATTTGTAAATGCACCACAAGCGCCCACGGACGGGCTTTGGCCTAAGTTCATATGGGTTCCCAAGGAATCACTTGCATTTGGTACCCAGCACCTGGTGTCTTGATTTCAAACAATGCAAGTCGACGAGGGCTGGTAAGGCCGGCGGCACAAGTGAACCTGTTTTTGTGCCGTTTTTAAGTAGTGCATAAAAAAAAGCATGCGTTTCTTTGAAAACTCATCTGTTTTTGACCTGTTTTAGCAATTATCTTAATTAAAACGTGTCAAAAACAGACGCTTTTTTAAAAAAACCACATACGGTTTTTAACGGACAGGTTCAAAACGCTATGTGTGCAGCCGGCCTAACCGAACACATTTTTTTGGGGCCCGCCCATGGGCGCTTGCGTTACCGTGACCGCACCTTGAAGTACATGACAAAAACCTCATGCACATGTGCGTTAAAGGGGCTGCAAAAAAAAGGCCCCGTGGTCTATTTGCAGTCCATGTGGTTCTCTCACATATGGATGACAGAAGAGACTTCCCGCACTGTAAACATGGGTGGGAATAGGATGGGCCCGGAGTTTCGTGTCCTGGGCAGTAAGTTCCTGCACAGGGCCATTGAAACCACAGCCACGTGTATCAGCGTATAGAAATACATAGGACCATTTTAACATAAAGTACACGTTACCAAAATATTATTGTATGCATGAGGCCTCTGGATGCATTAACACTTGTGAGGTAGAAATTTTAACTAAAATATACAGGCGGTCCCCTACTTAAGGACACCCGACTTACAGACAACCCCTAGTTAAAGACAGACCCCTCTGCCCCCTGTGACTTCTGGTGAAGCTCTCCGAATGCTTTACTATAGTCCCAGACAGCAATGATCAGCTGTAAGGTGTCTGTAATGAAGCTTTATTGATATATGTGGTCCCATTACAGCAAAATGTTAAACGCCAATTGTCACTGGGGGAAAAAAAACATTTGTCTGGAACTACCATTATAAAATATACAATTCCAACTTACATACAAATTCAACTTAAGAACAAACCTATTGACCCTATTTTGTAAGTAACCCGGGGACTGCCTGTACTTCCTGTTGATGTCTTCCTCAAGATCCCTGCACATATCTTCATTAGGGCACATTTACACGAACATATGTCCGGCGGGCCATAGCCATGGAGAGGAGGAGGGTTGACCCCTCCCCCCCTCCATAGAGCTATACGGCGCACATCGCTGTAACACGGGGAAAGATTTGACATGTCCTATCTTTTCCCCCATGTACGGAGCAGTACAGTCCGTGCGCCCATTGCCGGCCGATGCGTGATGTAAATACGACCACAAGCTTGCAGCCTTGTATAAACCCCCCAACAATCCTAACACTAGTAAAATATGTTAATTAGTTTCAGATGCTTTGTGTACATCACACAAGCACTCCAGGATTATAACTATGCACGCCTCCAGCGGCAATACTTACCTCCTCTGTACTGCTGGGAGCCTGGTGACGTCATGCAGGAGGCGTGCATAATTAGCCTTCGGCACTCTGTGTACGTCACACAGGCTGCCTAGAGCTCTTGGTTAATAATTATGCACACCTCAAGTGTGACGTCATAAGATACCAAGGGGAGAGGGAGGTAACTATTTGTGCTGGAAGTGTGCCTAATTATTAGCCAATAGCACCGGGGGGCCTTTGTGACATACACAGAGTGCCCAATTAACATACTTTTAAAAAAATTTTTGCAGACTAAGGCCCCTTTCACACTTGCGTTTTTCATGCGCGTTTTCTGCGCATGTTTTTGACGTGCAGAACTTGCATTGCACTCTGACCCATTGCAATCAATGGGTCTTTTCAGACTTGCATTTTTTTTTCACGCACACAAAAAAAACGCACCATACAAGTATATGGAGATGCATCAAAAACGCATTGCAATCTGAGACACTTGCAAGTGCAATGCGTTTTTCACGCATCAATTGCCATAGAAAAGATAGAGCTCAGTCCTTAGTCCATTTCACGCTCATTTTCTGTGAGTGAAACCGCATTGAAATTGCATCAAAAACGCGCGTGAAAAACTGAGACACTGAACAAACTCTGACTGAAAACTGATTGCACTCTGATGCAAAATGTGCGTTTTTCACTGACCAAACCCTGATCGCACTCTGAGCAAACTCTAACGTGATCAGCAACACAAGTGTGGAAGGGGCCTAAGGGTGAAGACACACATGGCGTTTTTGGGCCGTTTTTACTAAGTGCGTTTTCAGATCGTTAAAAACGCATGTGTTAAAAAACGCATCCGTTTTGCGCAATCCGAAATTGCGCAATGAAAAACGGACAAAAACGCACGCGTTTTCAAAAGACGCATGCGTTTTTAAAAATCGGATGCGTTTTTTAACGCATGCGTTTTTAACGATCTGAAAACGCACTTAGTAAAAACGGCCCAAAAACGCCATGTGTGTCTTAACCCTAAGGCCGCGGTCACACGTACCGCTAGGCGTCCGTCATAACGCGACGCTAGCGCACAGGGGGAGGTCCTCGGCCCGAACGCACACGCGTTTCCAGGGAAACGCATGCGATTGTTAAGCCGATCGCATGCGTTTCTCAGGAAACGCATGTGCGTTGGGGCCGAGGACCTCCCCCTGTGCGCTAGCGTCGCGTTATGAACGGACGTCTAGCGGTACGTGTGACCGCGGCCTAAGGCTTCTTTTAAACAAACATGTGCTTCGTCCGGGCCGGGACCTGAGTGTAGCACATGTCAGGCTGGAGAGGCAGAGGGGTGATTGCTAATCACCGCTCCCCTTTCTATAGGGAAGCATGTTGCCCAGCCATACGTACAGGAAAAAGTGAATTAGTTTTACCGGTAATTCCATTTCCTTAGTCCACCATGACGGCCCACCTGGAGGATGACCCCTTGACCTCTGTAGGGACAGGAAGCAGAGAAGTTAAAAGGCCCCACCCCGGCATCCGTACTCCAGTGTCTACCAAATAACTACACCGGCTTGGATGCAACCCGATTTATTGCCTGTTAATATGCACAAACAATTAAATCAAGCAAGATTTTAAATAAATTAAATCACATACCTAGGGTGGGAAAAATATATGGGCCGTCATGGTGGACTAAGGAAATGGAATTACCGGTAAAACTAATTCACTTTTTCCCTTACGTCCCCATGACGGCCCACCTGGAGATATACCAGATGAATTATTTTTTAGGGAGGGACTATGGCCTGTAGTATCTTTCTCCCAAAGGAAAGGTCCATGTTATTCGGAATGTCCAGTCTGTAATGTTTAGCGAAGGTAAGTGAAGAAGACCAGGTAGCCGCTTTACATATCTGCTCAATTGTGGCTCCTCTTCTTTCAGCCCAGGAGGTAGCCATCGCTCTTGTGGAATGGGCTTTTATGGTATCTGGCGCAGCCATATTCAGAGACTCATAAGCCTCTTTGATGACGGTTTTTATCCATCTGGATAAGGACGTTTTTGAGGCCTTCTTCCCTTTGTTTTTTCCTTGGAATTGGAGAAGAATATTAGAGTCTTTCCGCCAGCTCTTAGAGACTTCTATGTACCTGAGTACTATTCTTCTTACATCCAGGGAATGCCAGCTGATTTCCTTAGCGGCTCTCGGATTCTGGCAAAATGAAGGTAGGACCACTTCCTGATTTCGGTGGAAAGCTGTGCAAACCTTGGGGACAAAGTTTGGGTCAAGCGTTAAAATGATCCTGTCATCTGAAATTAAACAATAAGGTTCAAACTGAGGTCCAGTAAGAAAATTTAGCACTAAGGATAAGTCCCAGGGAGCTACTGAAGGTTTTACTGAGGGCCTGATTCGGACAGTCGCTTTTACAAACCTCTTTATCCATCTATGATCTGCCAGGGATGAATCAAAGAACACACTTAGTGCTGCAATCTGGACTTTAAGGGTACTAGTTTTAAGGCCCATGTCGAACCCGGCTTGCAGGAATTCTAAGATCTGTAAGATATTAGGAGAAGATTGATTGGGAACTGCTGGACCACAGAAAGAAATAAACTTCTTCCATATCTTCAGGTATATAGCTGAGGTAACTGGTTTTCTACTGGATTGTAGAGTAGAGATTACCTTGTCCGAAAGGCCTTTTGCCCTCAAAAAGCTCCTTTCAGGATCCAGGCCGAGAGCTTGAGATCCTGTGGCTTCGGATGAAAAAGTGGCCCTTGATGGAGGAGATCTTCCTGAATGGGTAGCATTAGAGGTTCTGCTAGAGCCATCTTCTTTAGGAGCGGAAACCAGCTCTTTTTGGGCCAGAAAGGAACAATGAGAATGACCTTGGATTCGTCTCTTTGAATTTTCCGAAGAACTCTTGCAATTATAGGCAGAGGAGGAAAGGCATATGCCAGAGGAGCATCCCACTTGTGGCTGAATGCATCTAACTTCGAGGTGGTCTCTGAATAACTGAGAGAGTAGAAAAGTTCCGCTTTCGTATTTTCTCTGGTGGCAAAAAGATCCACTACAGGTATTCCCCACATCTGGGTTAGAAGCTGGAATATTTTTTGGTTCAGACACCATTCGTTGTGGTCTAGTTTTTTCCTGCTCAGAAAATCTGCCACTTTGTTGTCCTTCCCTCTCAGATGAACTGCTGATAGAGACTTGATGTTCGATTCTGCCCATGAGAATATTTCGCTCGAGAGGTCTGAAAGGTCTGGAGATCTTGTACCCCCTTGATGCTGTAAGTAGGCTATTGTCGTTGAGTTGTCCGATAGGACTTTCACGTGTTGTCCCACCAGGAGATGACTGGCTGTCTTCAGGGTTTCCAGGACTGCCCTCAGTTCTCGATAGTTGGATGACATTCTTTGGATAGGAGGAGGCCAACTTCCCTGGAAGAAGGATCCTGCTATGTTCGCACCCCAGCCCTTTTGACTTGCATCTGTCTGGACTATAGATAGGGGCCAAGGATGCCATGGAACTCCCTTCTGTAGGTGTGTAGGAATGGTCCACCACACTAAGGACTGTTTGACCGCAGGAGTAATGCTGATGTAATTGTCCAGATGTAGGGGATCTTTGTCCCATGATTGCAGTATCCAGCCTTGCAGGACTCTCGTATGGTTCTGTGCCCACTGGACACACTGGATGCAAGACGTTAACTGCCCCAGGAGCTTAATAGCATCTCTTATCGAGCATCTTTGGCGATGGAGAAAAATGTTTACCTGACCTACCAGGCGTTCTGACTTTTCTCTGGGAAGATAAGATTTCTGGTTCACAGAGTCCAGGAGGGTTCCCAGGAAAAGGATCTGAGTATCTGGATGCAAGGCAGACTTCTCCCAGTTTATAATCCATCCCAGATTCTGTAGCGTTTGGATTGTAAAGTCTCGGTGTAGAATAAGTTCTTCTCAATTTTTCGCTATTATGAGTAAGTCGTCCAGGTATGGAACGACCAGGACTTGATGTGTTCTTAAGAAGGCTACGACCTCTATGATGATTTTTGAAAACACTCTTGGCGCTGATGCTATCCCGAAAGGTAGAGACCTGTATTGGAAGCATAGTTTCTTCCCCTGTGGTGAGACTATTGCAAACCTCAAAAACTTTTGAGACGGAAGGTAGATAGGGACGTGGTAATACGCGTCCTTCAGGTCTATCGTGCACATGTAGGCTCCTGGATGGATCAGTGTTACTGCAGACTTTATTGACTCCATCTTGAACTTCCTGTACAAGAGATGCTGGTTCAACCCTTTGAGGTTGCAAATCATCCTGTGGGATCCATTTGGCTTTTGGATGAGGAACAAGGGGGAGAAGTGACCGCCCTTCCACTTTTCTTCTGGAACAGGTGTAATTACATCCATCTGAATGAGTTTCTGGACTTCCTGAAAAATTAAAGCAGTCAACTTTTGAGACCCCAGCCTGGTCAGGATAAACTTTTGGGGAGGAAGAGATGTTAATTCTAGCTTGTACCCTTGCTTTATTATGTCCAGAATCCAAGGGTTGGATGTGATCTGGGACCATCGTGCAAGGAACCCTAGTAACCTTCCTCCCACTCTGGCGTCATTGTCTCCCAAATGAGGTTGAATTACTGGAGCTGAGGAGGAAGCCTCTACCTCTACCTCCTTTCGGATGGCTCCAGCGCCCTTGCTTGCCTTTGCCTCTGTATGAATTTTTTCGATCTCTAAAGTCCTGAAAGGGCTGTTTTCTGGGTGGTTTTTTAACCTCAGGAAACCCCTTCTTTTTGTCCGCCGCCTTCTCCAGAATAGAGTCAAGTTCAGGACCAAACACAAATTCTCCCTCAAATGGAATGCTGCAAAGTTTGGACTTTGACCTGAAATCCCCACACCATTGCCTTAGCCATAGCGCTCTTCTAGTTGCAATGGACAATGCTCCTTCTTTTGCAGAGAACCTGACGGATTCACCAGATGCATCAGCAATAAAGGCAGTAGCCGACTTTAAAGTTGGAAGAGTCTCTAACAGGAGTTCTCTGGGAGTGCCTTCCCTAATGTGATTTTCCAGGTCAGATAGCCAGAAGTACATCGTACGGGCAACCGAGGTAGTGGCTACATTCGCTTTTAGATTAAGCATAGCAGACTCCCAAGCTTTTTTAAGTAAACAGTCAGCTTTCCTATCCATAGGATCTTTTAGCTGGATAGAGTCTTCAAAGGGCAGGTCAGTGCGCTTTGTTAATTTTGTTACCTGGACATCAACCTTGGGAGGTGAATTCCAGAATTTAGTATCATTTTCGTCAAATAATAGACGATTCCTGAACTCCTTAGACACAGAAATTCTCTTTTCTGGATCTCTCCACTCTTCCTGAATGAGTTGTTTGAGAGTATCGTTAATGGGGAATACTCTCTTTTTCTGGGATCTAAGGATGCCAAACAGCTCATCCTGAATGGATCTAGCTTCTTCCACTTCTTCAATTTTTAGAGTATCACGAATGGCTTTAAGCAATTGGTCTAAGTCGTCAGAGGAAAACAGATATCTGGATTCCATCTTTGAAGCGGATAGAGAAGTGGACGGCTCCAATTCTAGAGAATCCTTAAAGGAGGAATTATCCTCTGAGTCAGGGTCTGATTCTGAGGCACATATTAAGGCCCTTTTGGGTGGGGGCCCAGGGAGGCTAAGTGAGGCTATGGAGGAGGCTACAGAAGAATGGACTTCTTCTTTAATGAAAGCACGTATCTCTTCCCTAAAGCCTGTTCGCTCTTCTTTTAGAAGGTTATCCAGACATTCCTTGCATACTGGTTTTTTATAATTAGAATTAAGCCTTGTATTGCACATGTTGCATTTACGATAGGCTGATTTCTTCCCATCTTTAGAGGGATCTTTGCTCCTCACTTTCTCTTTCGGCTCCTGCCAAGAGATAAGTGACAGCTTTAGTATTTTACAGGGGATATAACATATATATGAATAGAGCCCCTGCCCCATTAATCTTTAAGACACTCACAAGGCCTGTAGACAGGGGATCTGATACAGAAGATTCCATGGCCAGGACCTCGCTAGAAAAGATAGATACTTCCATGGGTCCTATAATCATAGGTAAGGGGGGCTTATTCACATACAGCAGTACAATATATGCAGAATCAAGTACATTAACACATCAGCCTTGTGTACAGTACCTTATCGGCGTAGTGGTAGGCGATCTAGACCTCAGAGTCAGAGTGACTACCTGCGACCAAACTTTTAAATTTTGGCGCCGCCGAGCCCCCAAACGTCACTTCCGGTGCGACCGGAAGTCCTGTAATTCGTGTGCCGCAGCACGTGATCCGGCCTCGGCCAATCAGTGACTCCAATCGTCACTTCCGGTGCGACCGGAAGTTCACCAATGAAGCGTCGGAGCACGTGACCGGAGCCACCACGCGTGCTCCGACTTCCGGGTACCCTGGAACTACGCGGAGTCGGGGGTAGAGCCGGCACAACAGTTCCCCACGGAGCCAGGGAGGACGCGCGATGCGCCGAGGCGAGGTCCGGGAACTGGCAGGGTAAGGGTCGGCCCGTGCCTGCAGACTTGTGCTCCCCCCACTGCCCCCCTGGAGGAGGCCCGTGAGGAGAGATCTATCTCTGCTCCCTGCCCTGTGTAGGGACAGGAAGACACTGGAGTACGGATGCCGGGGTGGGGCCTTTTAACTTCTCTGCTTCCTGTCCCTACAGAGGTCAAGGGGTCATCCTCCAGGTGGGCCGTCATGGGGACGTAAGGGAAAAGCATGTTCTTTCTTTTTCCCGGCAACTGTACAGTATGGTGACACACGTTGTGCTCACCATATGGCGGCCGGAAGCCATAGGCGTGAATTGTGCGGCCGGATATCCATCCCCAGAACGTCAATGTTAAAAGGAGCCTTATGAAAAGTTTTATGAAAAGTGCCTTAAGGTAAGACCATGCAGAGTTAGACTAGACAGTCTTAGGCCGGCGGCACATGTGGCATTTTCAACCCGTTTTTAAGCAGTCCGTAAAAAAACACATGAGTTTTTGAAAAGTATATGCGTTTTTTGAAAACGCATCCGTATTTGACCCGTTTGAATTAAGATAATTGGTAAAACCGGTCATAAAACATATGCGCTTTTCGAAAACGCATGCCTTTTTTAATGGACTGCTTAAAAATGGCCCAAAAACTGGTTCAAAATGCCACATGTGCTGCCGGCCTTAGGCCGCATTTAGACGAACATATACGTCCGGCAACATAGAGAGAAGGAGGGGTGACCCCGCCCCTGTACATAGAAATGCATTACATATGGGTCGTAACACGGGGAAAGATAGGACATATCGCTCCGTGCAGCCATTGTCCGATGCTGGATAATAAATCTAGTGCAGCATAAGACCAGACACAAGATGAGACAATTCTTAGCATTATTTTTTGCATGAGGCCACGCCCCTTTTGTCAAGCTAGTCGCAACAGTGCCAGAAAACTGTCAAACCCTTTTTAAATGTGGCCCAGGTAGTTTTTTTAGTGCAAATTACGACAAAACAACACCCCTCACCCCCAATATTTACATAGAGTAAAGTAATTCAATTGTGTTTACAAAGAATTTAATGCAATGTGTGAACGAACCCTTAGTACCAAATTTTCCTATGATGGATCTCATCCCAAATCAAAGATTCATTTTTAACCATTAATTCCTAACCTATCACAAGTATGGATTATACATTGGGCTGAGCTGTGGATCCACTGCAGGTTCTCACCTTTACATTGTAAAGTGTGAAAATCTGTGGCTTTTACATACATGATGATTTAAAAGACCAAATCATGCTCCAGTCTCCTTCCAGATTCTTTCAGTTACAAGTCACTGGGCTTTTGTAAATTTGCCACATCTTAAAGTAAACAATCTGCTGTATTTACATAGTTACTCAATGTTTAAATAGATATTTTTAAAGGAGTCTTCACATACAAAGCTGCAGACAGTGCTAGGTAGAGAGCTTTGCAAACATACATGTGTATGTTATTAGTAGCAGGAGGACTGCAAAAAAAAATCCATTTATGTTCCAGGATTGTATCTGGACTTAGAGTAGTGGAGAAGCTTCAACAAACTTGTTCAGGAACAGAAGTTCTTCCCTCTTCTGTAAAATCTATACAGAGAAATGCTGTAAGGTCTCACATCAGTTCAGGGTAACAATAGGAGAGGCTGAGCCACACAGCAGACTTCTGCATGGGCTCCCTCTTCCCCGGATAAAATATACATATTTGTACACTCACATGTTTATACAATGAAACACAATTATATACTGATGGACACATTTCGTTCTACACTCATACATACATTTATAAACTTATGCGCACATATTTATGCACACTATATACATTTATACACATTAAATATATTATACTAATTACACATACAGTATACACACACAATATAGACACCGCATAAACATGCATACATACAGCATTTATACACTCATACACACATATGTATACACTCACTATAATGCCGGGACCCAGTAGCTTCTGACCACATGGGAGAAGTAAATAGCAGGAATTAGAGATGAAACTTTTCTAGTGCTGCCGTTCTGCGCTCCCCACCCCTGAAATTTGTCATCTAAACTTCCGTCTCAGCTATGTGCTAAGAAATATGTGCACTTTTATATACATATTATACTTGCCTGTCTCCTTCCAAATAATCACCCTCATACACAAGCTCTGCATAATGCTGCACTTCCCTACCTCTCCTCCTTTGTTTTGTTCTATTGCCCAACCGTGATCTTTGAACTGCCAGTGATCTACGATTATGCTCCCACTTACATCTCCAGTACTTCTCTAGAGCTGCAGCGATTCTCTGGAATGCCCTACCCCAGACTATCAGACTTAGGCCCATTCCACACTTGCCTGGATCTCCCAGCCCAAGCGCTGCAAACTGGAACTGAACTCAGCATGTCCGTTTAGTCCCGGTTTGCAGCGTTCGGGCAGCACATGTGTGGAACGGGCCAGATACTCAACCTCAAAAGTTTCAAACGTGCTCTTAAAACCCATCTCTTACGGAAATCCTTTAGGAAATCACACTCCCCAACTGCATGAAATTTCAACTTTCTTTACTAACCCTGTGTTCTCCACCCATCTGTTATACGGCAAACACTAGATATATACCAAGCTCCAGGCTTCTCTGCAGTCCCATTGACCTGGTATATAGGATGGCAGCTAATGGCTGGTTCAAGCAGTAATATTTTTACTTATTAAATTATTTTATGTTGTTCTCTTATACAGCCCTTATAATGGGTGGACCATTACACAAAGTCTTACACCTCTTGTGTCACCCCTTCACCCTCATAGACTGTAAGATCTTATGAGCAGGGCCCTCACTCCTATTGTTCCATATGACTGCTTGTACTATTTGTATATGTCCCCTTTGATTTGCAAAGCTCTAGAGCAGTGGTGGCGAACCTATGGCACTGGTGCCAGAGGTGGCCTTCAGAGCCCTCTCTGGGCACCATCACCCGAGCACATAGGTCGCCAGACAGGACTCAAGGCCTCTTGCAGTCCCAGGATCCTGGAAGGAATGTACAATGATAATCCAAAACGTCTTCTTCTTTCTACTGTGTTGGTGTCTTCAGATGCCTTTGCAATTTAAACCTGTGACAGAGCAGGGAGTAAAAAGTAACTGCTTTAATTGTCGCATTGGCACTTTGAGAAAAATAGGTGGGTTTTGGTTGTAGTTTGGGCACTCAGTGTCTAAAAGGTTTGCCATCACTGCTCTAGAGAATATGATAAAGATTATAATCATGCTGTTCAATGAGCAGCATAATGTGTATATAATGGTGAACATCCTCCATTCATCAGTGTGGCAGGTTGGGTGGCCAGGCCCCCTACCACTTCGGGCTGCCATGGCTGCTACTCCTGTAGTTACACCCCTGAATGGCGGAGGTGGGGATAAAAATCTCAGAAGGAAGCCACTAGACTGACAATCCACATGAGGATTTCCATCCTACCCCATTGCCACCTCAAACATCCGGTAATGCAACTCTCTCTGGTTTTATCTAGCTAGAAATTTGGGGGTGTATCTACTTGAGTATACCTTATATTATACCTTTAGATTTAATTGTTTCATTTTGTATTTGTTCTATATGCACATCCTCCTTTCTTTCGTTTTGCTGATAATTTTCTGATATGTGACCCTCCCTTAATATTATTGAATTGGACCCGAACTTTTGAATAACATTGACAGTGTTCTTATGTTCTTTTTGTACCTGGAGCCTGGCTAGACTTATGTTAACTCATATATAGTTTATACCTTATACACAGCGTGCCGCTAACAGATCTCAACGGCCTTTATATTCTCAAATTTAGCCTGAAATAATACAATTTTTAAGAAATGCTACCGTGTGTACCCAAAGGCCTGCTTTCATTGCCAGCTCCTGTGACTATCGCTATACTATTCGGAAAGCATACTAAAGCACACTTCTGCCAACACTGAACAAAAAATGGCAAGGAAACTCCTGACACTTTCAATGAAAATAAAAAAGAATGAATAACTATTGAAAGAAGCTTCAGAAGATGTTCATATGACAATAACTTCCCTGGGGGTTTTACTGAATATAGAACAAGATAAACAATGGTCTAACTCCAGTATCCTGCACTGAAAGAACCACACAAAACAGTTCTGGCTATGTCCACAGCACAGCAGGGAACTGCTCGACTAGCAATTGCTTTAACATTATTCTTCCCTGGCCAGATATAAAGCAGAAGCCAAATAAGTCTGTAACAGCATGTTATATTTTGATGAAAACTAATTTTCAACGTCAATACTTGCTAGATATATCTTTATGCATAGCTCTTTATTCCATTGTTTGCGTTCTGCTGTTATTCACCCAATGATCAATAAGCAATGATGTTTCCTAGTGATCCGGAGGAGAAACACATTTGCACTCAACAAAATACAAGTTTCTAGTCCCAGCATGCACCACCTCATCCAAGATGGAGGCCTCCACTGGGACCAATGTTCGGGAGTATAACTCCCACAGGCAACGGTGGGGAGTCTGTCAGAGACTTGCCCCTCTCTTCATTAACTGGGATGGCTGCATAATGAGAGGGACGGAGGAAGGGGTCACCGGACCTTCATAGTCGGCTCCAAGGTCAACAGGGAGGGATACCCGACTAAGGCCCCCCGGGCGCTGCCAGGTTTTGTAAACACATAAATTCCCCCCCATGAGGGAGGAGGATGAGACCTATCATAGTTCATCCTACAGGGACAGGAAAATGCTGGTGTCAATGGTAGAGGGGAGGGTTTTTAACCTCTCTGAGTTTCCTGTCCCTACAGGGGGTCAGAGGTCAACTTCCATGTGGCCGGCATGGAAAACAGCAATTATGCAAAGTCAAGAGTTTATACAAACTACCACATCTGGTTATTTTTTTTTTTACTTTTTTATTTGAACAAAAAAAAAAATAGATCATGAAACACCATGAAAAATAAAAAAGGAAATGAGTATGAAATGTCAGACACAATAAGTGCTCATGAACACGTGCAGCCGTGTCAGCTTGCCATATGTTGGCTTGATCCCACAGGCAACACACTGAGCAGAGGTCTGTGCAATGCAGGGACTCCCAACCTCTCTTAAATTGTGGCACAGTCTTAGGGTGGTGACACAAGGTGTTTTTAGGCCATTTTTAGTGCGTTTTCAGATCTTAAAAATCGCATGCGTTTTTCACAGGTTTGACCAATTATCTTAATTTAAACTGGTCAAAAACACATGCGTTTTTTACCATCTAAAAACGCACTAACTAAAAACGTCCCAAAAACGCCATGTGTGTCACCACCCTTTGGCCGGCATTTTGAACCCGTTTCTGGGCCGTTTTTAAGCAGTCCATTTTTGAAAACGCATCAATTTTTGACCTGTTTTAATTAATAATAATAATAATAATTGGCAAAAACGACAATTGTTTCAGTGCTATGGGCAGTGTCTCTTCTGCCAAACCAGAAGCAGCCGCACACCACTGTTTCACCACAATCCCTGTTAATGCCACACCAGCGCCCCTACTGTAGTACCCCCTATGCATGTCTGTCTACCCGGTGTCTATTTCTTATTGTCCCTAGTGTATTTTGTGCTGTGATTGCCTCCCTTGTACATGTAATGTAACATGGTCATGTAACCTGTATTGTGCTGTATCGCAATGTCCTGTTACTATGTTTCTACGCAACATGTAAGCGCCTCTTGTAGTGTATGTATGTAACTGTAACATTAAGCATCTCCTTTACTGTATGTAACAATTGCCGGGACTCCATGTACAAGAAAAATCACCCCGGGGATCAACATATGCAGATAGCGAAACCAGAAAAAAGGACTTACATCCGGTTATGAACACTACACGGGGTTGACCTCGAGTTACAGAGGATGAGCTGCATTTGTCACACAGACAAGACGTGAGCATCTTACAATCGGCTGACACAAGCGACTACACGCTGTCCAGATCCTGCCATGTTATCAGCTTCGTTCTGCTGTGCTTACATGTGAAAAACAAGCGAAAGTCACATGAACACAAAGTCACTGCAAGTACCATAAGAGCAGTGATAGCGCTGCGCCAATGATTAGTCAGAGGTCATTTATGCTATGTCCAAAGGCGTTTTACAGAAAGCCACAAGTAGGGGGTGCCAGCTGGTGTCTGAAGTAGTCTAAAATCCATCTCCTGTCTCATAAGTGTATTCCACTGACTGCTGTATCATACAGCTGACTAATGGAGGGGTGGCGCCATTTCTGAAAAAGAGCAGCCATGTTTTTCTAATCCTGGACATGCCCTTTAAGGTGCATCCACAAGTTCAGTTTTTCAGATGCAGTTTTTGATGTCCGAAGCAGGAGTGCAGTGAAAATAGAGGAGAAGTAGCAGTTCTTAATGAAAAGTCTTTACCCATTATAATCCACACCTGCTTTTGGCTTCAAAAACTGCATCTGAAACACTGAACACGAGGCTGCATGGTCACACGTTCCGCTATTGTTGCATTCATAACACAACGGGGGACGGGCCTCGGCCCGATCGCATATGCGTTTCCCTGTGCGCTAGCATCGTGTTATGAACGCAACACTAGTGGAATATGTGACACGTTGCGCTTTGGTTGCGTTTTCATTGTGTTTAAAACGCATTACAACAGCTGAGGAGAGGCGATTTGCCCAATTACATTACTATTTACATTTGTTAATGCGATATTAACGCATGCGTTAACAAAACACATGTGTTAATGTATTGTTTACAAATGTTAACCGTAATGTAATTAGGCAAATCACCTCTCCTCCCCTGTTGTAATGCATTTTTAAAACGGAATGAAAACGCAACCAAAGCGCAACATGTGAACGCACACTCAAGGCTAATGTTCTAGACTCCAACATACTCAAATCTACAGCTATTTTAAGGCTTTCTAAATCTCATTGAACTGAATAATACTGTTATGCAGGCGATTTTTTTTTTTTTTAAGCATGAGAACTTGTGTATAAAACTGTGCGAATTTACCCCTATTGTTTAACTGTATATTTCTACTTAAAAATGTATCTTTATTATTTTTATTGCAGGTCACTATAAATAATTAAAAAATACAAAATATCCCGTAATTGTCACTGGCCATCAGACTGATTTCTGAAGGGAATTTGCACTTCTTATTTAGATAACAGAGAAGAATAATAGAGCACAAAAGATAACACCACCATAAAAAACACCACCGTTCCATCCACCGCTATCGAAAACAACTTACAGTTCCTATGTACAAAGCAAATGAAAAAAACTGCTGCCTATGTATTGTAGAGTACTAAATGCTTTTTTTTTGTTCAGGCAAGATGACAGCCTCCATAATCATGGACAGAAAATATTTTAAGATCTGAACATTTAAATTTGGCAAGACATTCCCTTTAAATACCTTCCTCTCTGCAGATTAAGCTTAGATGCTGTCACTTTGTCCTTATGTGTGATCATTGCTAGGGGTCCAACTGCTGTGTGAATGGAGAGGTGGTCATTGCTATGTGACTGATGAAGTGATGTGATCTACTTTCCCATCTTCATCAGTCCCACAGAAGTAAATGAACCCCTAAATTCTTGTGAATGTCGATAAGATCAGTCGCTTGCCCCATATCCTATGGAGAGTGGAACAACCCTTCAAACTGACTTAGGATCATACATGAAAAACATACAAGAAGATGATCTCTGGACATTCAAAAAGCTTTCCACTCTGAAGTCACTGGGGGCTATGTAAAAGATTTCATAGACTGGATGTAATAGTAGCAAGTGCTCAGCTGTACAGAACTTTCTAGTGTATAACTCAGAAGGACCCCTTTAATTACAAATGAAGAGGACCCCTTTAACATTATCAGTTGAGTTGTGATCCACGTGTATTTTATACTAGTTTTGGCTGTAATATACAGGGCATATCCCAGCAGTCCATATACACAGGACATACAGCATACTGATAGCTCGTACCCCGGTAGAAGCACAGGCCTGCAGCCACTGCTACAGCCATCGCAGCCCCCGGTGACTTCCCAGCATGCCCCGATGAGGGCCCCCATCAGGCCTGTTATTTACCTGCTGCTCAGCACCCAGCTTCTCCACTGACACCCAGGCGGAAGTGCCAACCAGGCCCAGCCGCCTGGCACGCACCAATCACCGCCCAACAACGAAAGACAGGCAGCACAAGCAGCCAGTAGAAATGGCCGCTGGGGACTGAGGGGCGGGACGCGGCAGCTTGGTAGCATGTGAGCTGATGTCAGGACTGGAACCTGCGTTCATATGAGATAAATGGATTATTACATACAGGGAAAATAGAGTTATGTAACCAGCCAGGAGCTCACACTGCACTACAGCTCTCCGCCCTGATGGGTCGTATCTGATCCTGGGAAAGCTGGATGGGCGCCAGCATGGCCACCAGTGTTATAAGCCAGTGTGTGATATAACTTGGTGTCAATCAGTTTTTGGCTTCCCCTTTCCTTTTTAAAGTGGTTCTGAGATTTTATTTCTTAAATGGCCTAAATACGAAAAAAAGCTGCATCAAGTAAAAAACACAACTTGCCCAATAATTGTCTCACTGCTACAAACCCTGGTCCCTGCTGATCCTGTTCCCGTGTCATGTACATCACTTCTGTGACTGGTGCTGCCAATCACTGGCCATACTGACTTCCTCCATGGCTCTGCCAATATCTGCTGCTTTTGTCAGTCTGTAACTGCTGAGGTCATGTTCGTTCAGAGTGTGGTCAACAAGCCAAACCTTGCTTTCATCCATCACATGCTGAATGAGGGCTGTATCAGATGACCACACCATGGTCAGTCCATGAATAACAGATTGTACGCTGGCTGCAATTCACACAGCAATGACAATGCCAAGGACGGGGCTCTGTGCATCATTGTGAATATATAGGGGGTCATTTACTAAGGGCCCGATTCGCGGTTTCCCGACGTGTTACCCGAATATTAACAATTTGCGCCGATTTTCCCTGTATTGCCCCGGGATTTTGGCGCACGCGATTGGATTGTGTCGCATCGGCGCCGGCATGCACGCAACGAAAATCGGGGGCGTGGCCGAGCGAAAACCCGACGGATTCGTAATAACCGCCGCATTTAAAACAATAAAAGTGTCGCTTGGGATGTGCTTACCTTCACTTGGTCCGGCTCGGTGAAGTTGAGTGCGTTCAGATGCTTTTCAGCGCAGCAGCGCCACCTGGTGGACAGCGGAGGAACTACCTTGATGAATCCCGGCCGGACCCGAATCCACCGCAGAGAACGCGCCGCTGGATCGCGAACGGACCGGGTAAGTAAATCTGCCCCATAGTGTGACACTGCAATTTAGCGGAGAAGAAGGGACTCCTTGCATCACATATCACTATTATGTATGGGGTCCTGTCCCAGGCACTGTGGTCGGGCCATGAAACTGTACTATTCACACTCCGTGATTCACGGACCGACCACAGCACTTAAATAATGGCAGTGCCCATTTTGGATTGGTTGATCAGCTGTTTTTCAGGCAGCCCAAAGCAGGGCCTACTAATACAGATGCAACATATACTATTGTACTATATTGGATCAGCCCCCATAGGGTGCTTGATGAGAAAAAAAAAAAAAAGGCATATTTTTGTCAATTACTGCTTTGCAATTTTTTTCCAGCTTCCTATTTCATTCCCGTACACTAGGAAATACAATTTGTCCCACAGATAACAAAAAATACAAGTTATGGCTTTTGGAAGATATAGAGTGAAAAATGCAAAATCAAAAAGGGCCAGGACATAAAAACCAACCTGCTAGGGGATTAGTAACCAGTGGTGGTTCAAGCACTGACAATCCCGCCAGGGGATACAAGTCCCCCCTCCAGGGGCGTAACTACAGTGGTTGCAGCCATAGCAGACGCTATGGGTCCCACAGTGTCAAGGGGGCCCCGTCATCCAACCTGACAATAAAGAATAAAGGAAATGCACCATTATATATATGCTGCACGTTTGTATATGGCACTGTATGTGTGTATATGTGATGTGTATGTGTATAAGAGTGTATAAATGTGTGTGTATGAACTGTAAGTTTATGTATATTGGTATATAATTGTGTGTGTTTATATGTGAGTGTAATATGCAAAATTTAAAACGGGAAGGGGGGCGCCATTCAGAAGTCTGCTATGGGGCCCTGTCTATCCTAGTTATGTCCCTGCCCCCCACCTTAATGGAGCAGAGGCAACACATGAATAGAGTAACTTCATTCACTTCAGCTGATGCCAAAAAACATGCTTTCTACTAGTTTACAATTTGTTAGCACAGTTCTTTTGTAATAATGCACTTTTGCTGCACTTGTATCCAGTCAAAACAGTGCTGTGCCAGCCAAATAAATAAGCACAACAGCAATCTACTGTGTCCTAATGATTTGTTACAATGTATCAATGTAGGTAAACTGTATCAGTTTGGAGTTCCAAGCAACTTAATCTAGACAAGATAAATACAGAAACAAAACATCACAGAGCAATAACATGGACAGATGAAACAACAGGGATGAGGGCCCTGCTCAAAGAGCTTACAATCTATGAGACGGAAGGGGTGAAACAGGAGGTGACAGTGCTTGTACAATGTTCCAGTCAGTCTTATATAGGGTCATATAAGGTATAAGAAAGAATAAATAAATACATGACAGCAAGCAGAGATCTTGGAAGCCATGAAGAAAAGATACAGAAAGTACACTGTTTATTGGAAAATGTTATTACGTTTCATTACACAAACAATATTAATTATTTTCTGGAATGCGCTCGAGGTGGACAACCGCCTTAAACATAAAATTTAATTAGCTGTAATAAGTTGTTGGGCTTATTCACAAGTCTGATTTAAGTTCTTTCTATGATCCTGTGATTTTTTTTTTCAGGACAGGAGTTCATTGCAGTCTGTTGTGTACAATATGGATGTCGTACAGAGATGGAATATGCTAGTCCGCACTGCTACATTCCAAAAAACATACTGGTAGGTTGATAAGATTGTGAGCCCCATTGGGGACAGGGACTGATTTGGCAATCTCTTTCAAGCACTGCGGAATCTGGGTGCGCTATATAAAAAATAAAGGCTCTTCCTATTTGCACTCTGTGTATAGGTTTTATTTCCTGCAAATAGGAAACATTTATTGAGGACAGGAGCCATAGCTCAGTGATAAGAGTAGAAGACGGTAGATAAATACGGCTGCTATCTGTTTATTCTCCATGCTGTAACATTAACTCCAATTAACATTTATTGCACAGAATGACTGATAAATCCTCTCTTCATTGTGTCATAACAATCTTTTGGGAACATTCTAATAACTGAAGATTATTTGTAGATGAAAGATTATAAATTCTTCCTAAGGCAAGCTCTTTAACTTAATGGCAAGTTCTTAACTATTATGGTGTCATTGCCTGGCTAAAACAATCATTAGTTGATCACTCAACTAATGTTCATTAGGCTGGAAATACATGGTGCGGCCATGGAGTGATCAGGATGTGGCCAGCCACGTCCAATTAAGGAATTTTGATAATAATTCATTTCAAAATGAGTATTTAGTGACTGTATCATGTTAACAGTATGTTATATAGTCACTCTATATAGTGAGGTGCCTGGGGCCTACCAGTAAAACTAACTGTTGGGACCTTCCTACTGCTTGCTACATGACAATATTAACTATAAGCGGATCCATTAATTTTTTAGACACTGGTTGGGGAGGCAGTGAAAAATTTTGTAATTTCTTTCTCCTTCCCAGCACATTATGTCATGGAAGTGATGTTGGGGATATTGTGAGATTACCCCTGGTTTCCTGAGCTTTCTGTTGGTTCCTGAGTTTAGGTCAGGGATGTTTTAGCACTTATCACCAATGTTACCAATAAGAAAATGCTGACAATATTAATAACAATAGATTACAATAACCCTTATCTCCTATCTCTGGAAGGGGCTCCATGTAGGGACAGGTGGTGGATCCAGATCCAGTCCGAGCCTGCAGTCTCTAAATAAAAATTTTGTTAAAAGCAAAATGCATGTGGCCATCAGCATCATAACTGTGGTTGGCTGCATCCTGACTGCACTGTTTATTGGCGCCCTTATGATTGAAAAAAACACATTTAATAAATAAACATTTTTAACTACAAGGGATATTGTTCAGTGGAAACAGACCCAGGACTCATGCACATCAAGAGATTAAACTCTCGTGTATTTTTTACAGCTAGCACACGTCACTATTCACTTTCTAAGCGCACACGCACCGGAGGATTGCACAGCTCAGTTTATGAGCTGACTGCCTGAGTCCCAAAAGATAGAGCAGACCATGTTCCTGCCTGCTTTGCGGCCTGGGCAATCTTTTTTTATTGTCATCGCCAATGACACAATGGATGCAAACAACTGTCCACAGGACCTTTGTTAGGGTCCCAAAGATTGCCATGTGCTGTGTGCATGTAGTCTCAACACCTACATTGCAGGATATAAATTATTAAGTTTATACATATTGTTAGCTAAAATAAAATTCCAAACCATAGGTTTTTGACCTCTAGTTGAAACCACAAGTGTTCACCACATGTATTATTGTGTGCACCAACTTTCCAACACCCATGATGATTAGAAGTTGGCAAAGATTTCATAAAGTGGCATAGAATGCTGGTGTTAGAGTTATCAAGACTGGGGTAAGCGATACCAGTCTTGAAAAATGATTCTTTCAACCTGATTTTCACATAAGATGAGTCAAGTTTAGTGGTTGGAGGGCTAGTGTCATTTCAGAATCTGTAGTACCTAAAAAACCCAGAACCATGAGGCTTACGGTTCTGGGAGATACAGAACCAGATATACAGGCAGTTAAAAATATAGACGGGAACTGGATCTTTATATGCAGCTTGCATTTCTAACTATGTCTTTAGCTGTATGTAGCTCACAAAGCCATAAGCCTGATGTGAACTGACAGATGAATGAGTTTCTTATCTTTAATATGACACAATAAGTTGTTCCTAGGTACTATAGAACAGATGATAGGGGCTTCTGAAATGACCAAACCCCTGAAACCACTAAACTTGACTCTTTTTGTTTGAAAACTGAAGATTCGAATTTCCTGGACTTTGAGGGAGATTTCTTATAGGTAAACGGGTAAGATTACACATAAAAGATGGGACATTTCATTCCCTATCTGAGGGGACCGATAGTTTAATGGTCTTAAATGACTCAATATTTCAATAAGCTACTTAAGTCACACCTGCTTTCATTTTATTTTTCTAAAATGAAATGTACATGGATAATTTTTTGGCCTTGCCCCACAATTCCAAAGTAGTACCTTATCAGGGCCGGCGCTATGGGTAGGCAAAGTGGGCAATCCCAGGGCCTGAAAGGGGAGAATCTCTTCTTTCAAATGAATCTTGAATTTTGTTTCTAGGTGCTATGGATCCAGAGATATTCAGGTTTAAAATGAGAATATCAGGTGCCATTTTTATATATAAAAATCACTCCAGACTGCAGTTTAACAGTTAATATTTCCGTTTTCCTGACACTTAGAAAGATAAATTTTGATTCATATGAAAGGATAGATTCTCTTCTTTCATAGAAAGAAAGAAGTGAGGTTCTATGTGTCACAGAGCCAGAGATACAGCCCTCTGAAGTGTAACCCCTCCCCCCTCCAGATTCTTAGCCATCAGGCTGCAGGGAGAATTTGCTGCACACAGGAGCTGCTGCACCTCACAGATAATGGAAATATTCACTTTATATGTTACTACATTCTTATAACAACTAATGTTCATGTTTTTAACCCTTCTCTATGTAGAACTATCTAAGAGCACATATTCTCTCTTATTGCCTTTTATTTCATAAGCAGATATCTACCGTATATTCCGGCGTATAAGACGACTTTTGAAGACAGAAAAATCTTCTGTCTTCTCTGGGGTCGTCTTATACGCCGGTAATCCCGACCGCCCGCCGTGTATTCACTGCGGCTGTCGGGTCGCGCTGCATGGAGAGGGCTCACGGGGTGAGCCCTCTCCATAGCCGGTAAGTCTTTGCTGCATATTGCAGAAAAGGCTTACCGGTAACTGTGTTTTCACAGCGTTGGCTGCCGGCAAAGCAGCCGGCAGCTTCAAAAAGATGGTGGCGCATGGGCACCGCCTTCTTACCTGGGATCGCCGCTCCCCGTGACGTCATCGGGGGCGGCGATCCGTCTCCATGGTAGCCTCGGGTCTTCCGAAGACCCGAGGCTATTTCGTTTTAACCCCTTCATTACAATGTGCTGATAGCACATTTTTTATATTTTGAAAAATATAAAAAAATCTATAAAAAGTGATCAAAAGGTCGTACAGTCCTAAAAATGACATCATTGAAAATATTATCAAATTTCGCAAAAAATGACACCACCCACTGCTCCGTACACCAAAGTATAAAAAAGTTATTAGCGCCAGAAGTTGGCAAAATCAAAAAAATAATTTTTGTACAGGAGGTTTTCATTTTTGTAAATGTATGAAAACATTATAAAACCTATACAAATTTGGTATCCCCGTAATCGTACCGACCAAAGAATAAAGTAGACATGTAATTTGGGGCGCTCAGTGAAAGACGTAATATCCAAGCCCACAAGAAAATGGCGCAAATGCCTTTCTTCACCATTTTCATTGCATTTGGAATTTTTTTCCCGCTTCTGAGTACATGGCATGGAATATTTAATAAAATAAAAATTTAAGGTACAGTATGGTAACATTTACAGTAAAATGGACGATGGTAATGTTGTTGTTGTATGCCTTATGTTTATGAGCGACAGTTTTCCTGCTATATACCTGCATGTCATAAAAATTTAAATTCAAATCTGTTTTTTTTAAAATATACGGCGAATATATCTTAAACTCTATATTTTAAACAGGAAAGTAGGGGGGTCGTCTTATACACCAGGTCATCTTATACGCCGGAATATACGGTAGTTATTACAGTTTTAGTGATATTTTGTGGATTTATTTATGTGAACATATGAATATTGCACATTTGTGAAGTCTACACATGTTCATTTATTACATTTAGGAGATGTGCAGAATATTTTCTGAATATTTTCTGTTTGGAGTAAATTTTTTGCCATCAAAGTCAAATTTTAAGGATTTTTTATAAAAAGTCTGTTTGAATCAAAATTGCATGAGTTTTGCAGTAATTTTGATTTTATTTTTAAACGTCAAAATTTTTAAAAATTGCTCCGGCACTAACGCAACAAAATATCCAGAAATGGGGGGGGGGGATTAATCCCCCTTGGCTGAATTCCTGGGTGAAGATGCTTATCATCTATCTGTCTAGTTATCTATCTCCTATAATCTAACCATTTATAAATCTCACTTTTTCTCTATTTATCAATCTTCTATTTCTCTTCTACTGTATTTACCTCTCATATCATCTACTTTATATTCTGTGTCTAGAAATCTCTATCATCTTTCATATTTATCTTGTATCATAATAATAATAATTTATAATTATTTATTTATATAGAGCACACAGATTACGCAGCGCTGCACAGAGCTTGTCACATCAGTCCCTGTCCCTAATGGGGCTCACAATCTATTCAACCTACCAGTCATTTTTTGGAGTGTGGGAGGAAACTGTAGGACCCGGAGGAAACCCACGCAAACACAGAGAGAACATACAAACTCTTTGCAGATGTTGACCAGCGCTGCACAGTGCTGCCCTATCTATCTCCTATAAAATCCTCCCATATTACAGATTGTTTTACCTTACTAAAGGGAGCCTCTTGCTGACTGTGATTGGTCATAAAATTGTTTTATTTTGGGGCCCCATTTTTAGTTTTGCCCAGGGCCCCACTCTGTCTAGAACCGGCCCTGTACCTTATTGTGTACTTTTCTAGTCGTATGTTGTATCATTCTTCAAAAGTCCACTTTTACTCCTTCTCTTCCATTGCTAAGATAAGGTCAAGACGGTGGAGTGCTAAACCACCTGCCTCCTGATAGTTCTCTGCTTTCTAATAATGCACCTCATTGCCAATGTTACTCTTTCCTCCTGCAAAAGTTTTGCGCTGTGTGAGTGAGGCTGGACAGGCGGAGGCCTTCACCAAAATCAGAAATTCTTGACCCTAACTTAGTGAAAGGTAGAGGAAGACTAAAATGTGGATGTGGTGCAACTAAGTCTAAGAAAAGAAATAATCGGACACTTTCAAAGTACAGAATAATGCACTAATTGGGGTTTGCGGGGCAGAGGTGAGGTGACAGTTTCCCTTTATGCTTCTTCTCAACTTTTACAAGGAGAGTTCTATTTGTATCTATAGGATCACTTGCCTTGTAATTCAAGGCTGTCTTCACACCTGAAATACCATTTACATAGAATAATCTTAGTACACAGCAGTTTTCTTTTCTCAAATTTCATGGGAATTTGCAAGAATTCCTTCAAAACGGCTAACCTACTGCCAAAAACAGTGTACAGTAAATTCATCCATGTAATGTACATAAACATTGTTCCATGCACATATGAGCCCTTTCCCTATATAAGCATCTGGCAACTGTTTGTGTAACACCCCTGCCAAAGCAGTGTGTTAAGAAATCAAACTTCTATTAGATGTTATGTGTCCCATAAAGCCTGATCACCTATGTGCGCCATCTACGTCTATAAATGGTAATGCAGCTGAATAATATCTGCCTGGGTAGGAAGGTTATTTAATATTGGCCAATCAAATGTAATGGTTATCACCTATATTACAAAGGTGCTGGTTGGATAAACTCTGGGCTAACCACTCCAAAGTTTATATAAACCCTTGAGGTGTAAGGTTCTAGGCCTGTCTTTCTCCTGAGTCTTCTTAAGGTGGTCTGTATCCAGAGAGTGTTGAAGCACAGCACTCCTCACCATATGGCTTACAGCCATAAGACCTCTGCAGGGCTCTGACCTACATACCAAGAGTCTGCCTAAAATCATGCTACTGAAACAGCCATTCATCTCCAGCCTGAAGCTACCTATAGCAGGCTTTGAGCAACCTTTACTGAACACCATCCAACCAGCGATCTTGAACCTGTTGAATCATTATCTGCTGTTGTTGCCATTGCCGTGTTCTGGATTAAAGGAACTGTAAGTTTACAGTGGACATCCCTTGTCTCGCTTAACCCCATAGCGCAATAAGACGTACCCTTACGTCTTACTGCGCATGGGGGAGTATGAAGAGGGCTCACAGGCTGAGCCCTCTTCATACTCACCGGGCGTTTGCTTCATAATGAAGCAAACGCCCGTCGCTAACACCCGCGATCGGTGCTTGCACCGATCGCGGGTGTTAACCCTTTGATTGGCTTTGCCGGCGGCATTAAAGAGCCGGCGGCGCGTGGGCGCCGCCATCTTGGCTCTGATCGTCACTCCCCGTGACGTCACCGGGGAGCGGCGATCCGTTGCCATGACAGCCTGGGATCACACAAAGATCCCAGGCTGTCATGATCGGGGCTTTCTATTATAATGTGCGATCTGCACATTATAATAGATGGTATGCAAAATCCCCATATACTGCCATACTGTAGTATGGCAGTATATGGTAGGATCAATCAGACAACCTAGGGTTAAAGTACCCTAGGGAGTCTGTAAAATAGTAAAAAAAATAAATAAAAAAAAGTAAAAAAAAAAAAATTATATTAAAAAAACATAAAAATTCAAATCACCCCCCTTTCCCTAGAACTGATATAAATATAAATAAACAGTAAAAATCATAAACACAATAGGTATCGCCGTGTCCGAAAATGCCCGATCTATCAAAATATAATAACAGTTTTTCACTGCGTTAAACCCCGTAGCGGAAAATAGCGCCCGAAGTCGCAAATGGCATTTTTTTGCCATTTTGAAAAATAGAAAAAATTCTATAAAAAGTGATCAAAATGTCGAACAGTCCTAAAAATAGAAGCATTGAAAACGTCATCAGAAGTCGCAAAAAATGACACCACTCACAGCTCCATACACCAAAGTATGAAAAAGTTATTAGCGCAAGAACACTGCAAAATGAAGAATTTTTTTTCTGTACAGGAGGTTTTAATTTTTGTAAATGTATGAAAACATTATAAAACCTATACAAATTTGGTATCCCCGTGATCGTATTGACCCAATGAATGAAATAGACCTGTCATTTGGGGTGCACAGTGAAAGCTGTAAAAACCAAGCCCACAAGAAATGGCGCAAATGTGTTTTTTCATCATTTTCACTGCATTTAGAATTTTTTTCCCGCTTCCCAGTGCACGGCATGGAATATTTAATACCATCACTACGAAGTGCAATTTGTTACGCAGAAAATAAGCCATCACACAGCTCTGTACATGGAAAAATAAAAAAGTTATAGATTTTTGAAGGTGGGGAGTGAAAAATAAAAACGCAAAAACGAAAAAGGGCCTGGTCCTTAAGGGGTTAAAGCAATTACGATCCACCCAATGATCCCTACACATACATAAGGAGTGTCCCATGGAGAACTGTGTCCATCCATCCTGGGCATTATCATCTGTTCTTGCAAATCTACCTTTCAGATATGTGCCTGGCGTGAACGAGGCCTGTTCCTCTGGTACTCAGGGACCATGACACAGACAAGTGCTAGACCACACTTAGCCAGTTTCTCAGGTACCAAAGGAAATCCAGCTGCCCCCAAGCCCAAAAGGCTAGGCCCAGGTGGGGGATGTCGCATTTAGACATACTGGGCTACAACATCCAGTTAAAACAGAATTCACCACATTTTGCTGTTAGAGAGAAACAACTAAATTCTGTCATGCTGCATTAGGCTGAGCACAGAGATGAATCTTATAGCTGTCCAGTCTTATCTTAGAATTTTTATGACTTTATTCTCCAGTATATCTCTATTTGGTGATAAAATGTTTACAATATATTTGTTGTTTTGGTAAAAGACAAACTTCTGACTATCCATCTTAAAAATTCATTTGATAGAATTTGTTCAAAAGCTGACCTTGCATGACCACTGTTGCATTAACAAATTTATGTACACAAATTGTAGTCACCCATTCTATACAGCAGCTACATCCTGCAGAATTCACTGGAAGCTACAAGAAGCTCATTAAAAGGGGTTTAAAGACTACAAAGTCAATGGCTTACAAATGAATGGACTGTGCTGTGGAACCACAAATAGCCACTAGAAACGTACAGTAAACAAGATGATGTTGACTTTACCTGTCCCTTTCCAGTAGGTGATCCAACATCTACTTTGTAATTCTAAGGATCCTCTTAACTTATGCTACATAAGTTAGGGGGTCCCTTGGTCATTGGAAGTCCCAACATTTGTATCACCCACATCATGTAAGATCCCTTTTGCGTGAGATTATGGGTTTTTTTCCACTAAAATATGGGTAAAAAGTCTGCATGTAAATCAAGTAGTCTTTTGTGGCCTTGTTTAGTAGTACTAAAACAATGGGTTACAGGCAAAGGGGTCCATCAAATAGAATCTTGTTTGTCACCGGGCCCATACAATCAGAATGGTAGACTGCTGCCCTATATTACCAACTAGGGGGTCTGTGCTGTTATTGAGAAAGACTCTTTACTTGACTGTACAGCAACTATTGGATTGGATAGACTAAAAGATCACTGAGATGGAAGACATGAGGACCACTTCTGTGGTTGCTAAAGGTCTGAAAGAAAGAGCCACCTTCTCTGTCTAAGCACCTATATACCACAGTTGTGGGTTGTACAGGGGTTGTACCAAGTTTGTTATGCTCTTACCAGCGTTGTAGAAAGGGTTTCAACACAGGTGGGTAAATGCATTCAAGAGGGCCTTACCAAGACATGCCAATATCACCACCAGCCACCAGACATATAGGGGCTTATATGCGTGGATCGCACTTTTGTCAGTTTGTTCGCTGTTTTCGGGATTTGCGCAGCTTTGACAAGTATTTAACAGGGGTTTGCACTGGGATTGTGGCGCACGCGATCGGATTGTGGCGCAGCTGCACTGGTTATCATGCAACAGAAATTGGGGGATGCGCCGTCAGATGATCCGACTGTTTCGGACTGAATGCAGGATTTAGGTTTTAAATTGAGTCGCAAGACAATGCACTTACATACACCAGGAAAAAGAAGGTGAACTCCGGTTGACCTGAGTGGGAAAGCGACACATGCAGGATATCAGGCGCACGATCTTAGTGAGTCGCGGCAGAGTGCATTATACACTGACAATGCACTTTCTGTGAACTCTTCTGGACGGGTAAGTAAATGTGCCTCATAGTGGCAGATGGAGGGGCACATTTACTTACCCGGTCCAGTCGCGATCCAGCGGCGGGTTCTCCGACGCTGATTCGGGTTCTGCCGGGATTCACTAAGGTCCGTGCGCCGATATTCACCAGGTGTCGCTGCTGCGCCGAGGTCCGCCGAAGTTCACCTGCTTTTTTCTGGTGTATGTGAGTGCTTGATCTTGCGACCCAATGGCTTTTTAAATTCTGCGTTTTTTCCGAATCCTTCGGGTTGTCCGGTGGCCACGCCCCCCGATTTCTGTCGCGCGAAAGTCGGCCTGATTGCGCCAAAAATCGATCGCGTGCGCCACAATCCCATGAAATACAGCGCAAAGCGGAAATATTCGGGAAAAACCCGACGGATTCGCGGCTGCGGACCCTTAGTAAATGTGCCCCACTGTGTTAGGACTTCACACCTGTTTAGTGGTTACATAAGAAGTTAGTGATCGGTGCAATCTGTGACTGTTATTTATATATCCTGTCTCTTCCATCCAGCCATCACTACCATGACCATTTATTGGGCAATATTTGTTCCCAAGATACATTAGGAGCTGGACCCATTGTACAGTACTATGAGGAGAGCTTGACACAAAGCTTTGGCATTTATATTGACAGAGGGTTTTGAGTATTTGTAACCTCTTGGTTGTCAAACAGCCAGAAAACACTGGATATATTAAAAAATATTGACTGAAAGGGATCTTAATTGAGGAAATGCATTTTTTGGCTGTAGGGAGGGGTGCTGGCAGAGCAAGGGGGACAGTAAAACAGGTTCCTGCACAGTGTAACAGCCTGTGAAACTATAGCACAGAGGGGCTTTAGCAACACCCTCAAAGCCCCTGTGGGGCTTACATAGTTACATACTTTTACATAGAAGGTAGGAGGCCACAGGCAACAAATATAAGAAGATTACCAGTCACATTGCCTGGATCGATGAGTAAGTTTCAAGGTTTGGGGTCAGTGGACCCCCTGGACCACCACCGGAGATGGTACTAGCCGACACCTGGGACCGTAGTCTAAGTGCCACTAGGTCGTTCCACAAGTGCGACTAGCCCGCAGTGGCAGCCAAGGTCCCAGTACAGGAACGTGATCCAGGCTCAACGTCAGGAGCAGGCATGGAGTCAAGGCAGGCGGCAGAGATGCAGAGGTCAGGTCCGAGGTCACAAGGGTGTGCCCGCGCTCTGGGACATGGATTGTGGGGGCACCCGTGACAGTAAGTGTCCCCGGTATATCATGCTTGATTTTGATGATAGATTTCCTTTAATTTCAGGAGCATGAAAGAGCAAATAAATTAAGCCGAAAAATTCTGTGCCCTTTATTGTCTTCTTTACATAGCTCTTGATGCTTTTTTTCTGCATTCTCATTTATTGAACATATTTAATGCAAAAACAAATTATGCTGTACACTTTCTGTTGGAGAAAGCCACAGAATGTTAGAGCCAAACAAGCAGTTTTATTGCCCACATTAAGAGCTTTTCACACTCGTGTTACTTTTCTCATCCGTGATTCAGTGATTTTTGTGGAACCCTTACTGCGCCAGTTCTTTTCAATTGATCCATTTTTTTTCAAACATTTTAAGAACCTACCCCTTCGTTGCTGGTTATGTAATAAAATATGTAGCCTAAATGAAACTACGGGTAGGATGATGCCAAGTGTGATTTCCTTAGTAACTGTCGATACTTAAACTGCAGAACATGCTTGTCACAGTCTATGGGGATTAGTCCCTTAGGACTAAGTAAGTGGACTCCCTGGACCACCGCGGGAGATAACCACCTTAGCCACACCCGGGAGCGGAGTCTAAGTGAACTCCTGGTCTTCACCAGAGCCCGCCGCAAAGCGGGATGGACTTGCTGCGGCGGGGAGTCACCAGGTCGCTCCACGGGTGCGACTAGGCCCACGGTGGCAGCCAAGGTAGGGACAAGGGGACCACGGGAAGGCAGGCAGGCAGGACCACGGGAAGGCAGGCAGGCAGGACCACGGGAAGGCAGGCAGGCAGGACCACGGGAAGGCAGGCAGGCAGGACCACGGGAAGGCAGGCAGGCAGGACCACGGGAAGGCAGGCAGGCAGGACCGCCACAGGATGCCAGGACTGCCACAGGAACCGCAGAACAGGGGAACAACACGGAAGACAGGAAACCGGGAACACGGGAACTCAGAGGCGTCTGGAAACGCTCAAGAAGGCTTTCTCCTCAGAAGAATGAGCTGAAGATCCGGCAGGGGATGCTGGGAGTCGCCAGGCTATATACCCAAGCCAGGAATGCAAGAGCCAATAAGGAGGACGCTGGCCCTTTAAGGCTGGGAGAAGTCTGGGCGCGCCCCCTCTAGTGGCAGGAGCACGCGACTGCATGGAAACAGCATGCGGCCTACACGCTGGGAGCAAGAGTGCAGGCCGGAGCCTGGAGAGGTAAGTGAGAGCTGGGGGAGCGGGGACCGCGGCAGCAGGCACTGGTACACCCTCAATCCGTACCGAGGATCGTGGGTGTAACCGTGACAATGCTTTGTAATTGTACTGTATTTTATGTTATCCCGACACAATAAAAGATTGTTTCAAAATTTGATGACAGATTTTTATTTTCATGATGATGCTGGGGAGCCATGTTTTATGTCTTCCAACCAATATTAGACCTCAATTTTTTTGTTTTTGCAGATGTGAAAAAGAAGCATAGCAAATGTGAAAAATGGATGTGGACTAAAAAATTGAAGCAAAACTAACATATAGGCCTTTAACAATTTAGATAAAATTAAAATAAAAATAAAAACCTCATTAAAATAGCATTATTATCTTTATTCAAGCCTTCCATGCTGGTAAGAGGAGATCATGTGTCATACGTGCGCTTATTAAAAGCTTGGTCTTCTCTGGAATGATCTACCCTAATTTCATCTTTTGTCTGCAAATGCTCAAATGTTTATTAAATTGGCTTTAATCAACAAAACCAATTCAACCATGTCAACCCACCCATTATGTAGTACATATATATGTAAGTATTCCGGCAAATTCAGAAGTATTTATGCTGATATAAGCCATTCACCTGTTTTCTTTTCCTTTTGTGACTTAATTCCCTGGTTATTATTATTAATGATAAATAATTAGCGACAGGCAACAGGAGACAGAAAACACATGGAGCGTTTCTCACAAAATTCAGACACTAATTAATCTCCTTTGCTGTGCATTAAATATACAAAGTGAAATTAATTTGCTGTTCTCATAAATAACTCAAATTGCAAATTACTTGACTGTCTGAGCCATCTCATATGGAGGGCGAGGATGTAAGACAGGCCCACGTGGAGACAGAGCTTGACAAATCAGGTAGAAACTGTGAAAAACATAGAATTCCAGTTCCCTAAGCCTCCTTTTATTTGTCTAAAAGTAGATAAAACAAAGGCATTGAGAACATTTGTTGAGCTTCACATTAAATCCTTTTGTTCCATTCATGGAAATATTTTTTGGGGGAAGTATTTTTTATTAAGTAAGGTTTACAATAAACTAGAATTATGTTTTCGCCAGTTTGCTTATTAGCTTTGCTGTGTAGTCTGAGGCTGTTCAACGGAAACAATTTGTTGCAACAAAAGCATAAAGTAACCTTATTCTTAAAGGGAACCCGTCACCACTATTTTCACAAATACAGCTAGTGACAGGTTCCTATAGAGCTCTAATAACTATTTGACACCCTGCTTGTAGCTAAACATTATGCCCCTGAGATTCCCATATATTCAACTTTATAGTTTTATCTGGTAACTAAGCATGGCTACATGTAGTCCAGGTGGGCGTGGCCTCCTTGGGCTGAATCCAGCAGCTCCTCCCCATCCCTATCTCTGTATGCTGCTTTAATGTCATGTGACCAGGGTGACATCATCGCAGGTCCTATAGCTTTTGTAGCATTAGGAACTGTACACTATGAAATCACAGCATATTTTATCAAATGAAATCACAGCAGGCTGCATGGAGAGGAGTAGAAGTCCATGGAGGCTGCTGTGATGGTTTTATGTGGTCAGATATGTACATGGGGTATAGTTTTCATATTAAGTAGCTCAAGGACCTTTGATGATGTCACCCTGGTCACATGACATTAGGCCATGCCCCCGTGGACTCGCTCCAAAGCTGCATAGATACCAGGCAAGATTATAACTCTGATTATATGGGGATCTGAGGGGAACAATTTTTAGCTAAAAGCAGGGTGTCAGATAGTTACTAGAACTCAATGGGAACCTGCCACTACCTGTATTTGTGAAAATAGTGGTGACGGGTTCCCTTTAAATCTTCGGTTTGTATCGTTTAAATGTCTTTCTGACATATTAGTGACCTAATCGGTCTTTAGGCTGCATTCAGACGAATGTATGCCCGCAAGGCTACGACCGGACGGGCATATGTCCACAGCGATGGAGAGGAGGAGGGGTGCTCCCTCCCCTCTCCATAGAGATGCATGGCGTACAGGCAGTAACACGGGGAAATATAGGACATGTCCTATCCTTTTCCGGTGTATGGAGCGGTCCTGTGCTACGCATGCTGTCTATGGGGGACGTATGTAAGTATGGCTTGTGGCCATAAATATGTACCCATAAGTTTGTGTGAATGTAGCCTTAGTCATAGCATATATCCTGATCTGTGCAGAGTTGTGTGACACCAACCGTTCCATGACCCATCACATTACTGCCCTACTTTGTGCACTCCAGCATCTTTCTTTATGTCATAGCAGCGGCCCTGGATCATAAGGCTTATAAACCCATTTTAAAGCGCCCATGTTAATATTTCACATTGAACTTCCCTTTAAAGAACATCTACCATCTACTAATGGTAGATTGCCCTAGCTTACTTGCTCCTTATGTTCTCTAGGTAGAAGGATTCTATCTAGACTATCTAAATGACTCTTTAAAAAAATGCAAATGAGCATGAGGTGCACCATCCAATGTCACCAGAGCACCTCTTGGCTCCTCTGATGCATATACATGGCGCAGATCTCAATATTCCCCCTTTCCCCACCTGCACATCCACAGACCACTGGTGACATCACCCAGCTGTCTGCAATTATCACGAATGCGTGATGATACAGTAAGGGAAGAATTCAGACCCCTTTCTTCACTCTGTTTCATTAGGTAAGATCAAAAAAGTACTTTTTTTGTTCCTTAATATACACACTGACCCCAATTTGACAGAAAAAAACAGAAATTTAGATATTTTTGCTAATTTGGTCATAAGTATTCAGACCCTTTGCTGCGACACTCACATTTAACTCATATGATGTCCATTTCCTTCTGATCCTCCTTGGGACGGTTCTACTTCATCATTGGAGTCCACCTGTTTTTAATTAAACTGATTGGACTTGGTTAGGAAAGGCACATACCTGGCTATATAAGACCTCACACCTTACAGTGCATGTTAGAGCACTGAGGTATAAGGAACTGTCCAAGGAGCTCAGAGACAGAATTGTGGCCAAGATTACAAAATAATTTCTGCAGCACTCAAGGTTCCTAAGAGCACAGTGACCTCCATAATCCTTTACCCCTCCCAGCCCTTTTTTGATTAAGTGTTTTCATTTTTCACTCCCAAAATCTATAACTTTTTTATTTTTCCATGTAAACAGCTGAATGAGGGCTTATTTTCTGTACAGCAAATTGCACTTTGTAATGATAGTATTTAATATTCCATGCCATGTACAGGGAAGCAGAAAGGAAATTCCAAATGCAGTGAAACTGGTTAAAAAAAACGCATATGAGCCATTTTCTTGAGGGCTTGATTTTTCTCTTCATTTTGCCATCTTCTGGTGCCAGTAACTTTTCCATACTTATGTGTATGGAGCTGTGTGAGGTGTCATTTTTTGCATGTTGAGATGACATTTTCATTGCTACCACATTGAGGACTGCACAGCCTTTTTTATAACTTTTATTTATAAAATTTTTTTATATGTTGCAAAATGGTGGAAAAATGGGGTTAAACGATTCTCCCCAGAATGTAGAGTCAGGCTTTGGTCCAGTAATATTTGTCTATGAGTGCCTTCCCATACATTTGCTCCTTTGTTATTGGATCCTTTCAAAGGTTTGATGTAAATCAATCAACCTAAAGGGGCATACTTATCAGGGCCACTGCGCCACATGAGCACTTGTGATTATTTAGCTGAATATGCAACCTTCATACCACAGCACGGCTGGCCTTGTGCAGGGCGTGGGCAGCCGCGGCGTTACTTCACCCCTTGGTGCAGCCGGCGACTTTTCACATGTGAAATGTTGCTGGCTGCGTTTATTTCTATGCCAGGCCCTGCACAGAACCACGCCAGATAATTCAAGAGGCTTTCTTGGACTACAAGAGAGAAGGAATGTAAATATTACTTAATTGACTGAAAGAGGAATGGTCTTGGAAAAATAGTCTTCAGAGAAGAATTATAATGCTCCTGCTTTAGTCAAATAATTTCTCTATTGGTCCAGCTAAAAGATGAAGGGGCGTAAGTGTACTTTTACAGCGGCTGCTCTCGAATGCCATCTTCCACCATGCCCCCCATAGGCATGGAGTCACAGGGGCTTCTGGTATAAGTCTGCATCATTATCATGATTATCTCCTCTCTGCTCTGCTATATCTTCCTCGTTCCCCCCTCTCCCTCCCTCCTGCAAGCAAATCCAAGCAAATCTCTGTCAGCTCATGTCTGCATAAGGGGAAAGAGGGGGAGAAAGAGGGAGAGAGCTAGCACAGTAGAGATGATGATGATGACACTAAGGAGCCAAGTATATTTTAATTACATTATATATTAACTTTTAAAGGTGAGTAGAACCATTCATGTTAACTATAAAAGCAGATTTGGAAATAGTATTTAAAAGGCTATGGGAACCTGTCACCAGATTTTCACAAATACAGCCAGTGACAGGTTCCCATAGAGCCCTACTAACTAAGTGACACCCTTCTTTTAGCTAAAATAGTTTCCCTTACATCTCCATAAATCAACTTAATCTTATATTACCTGGTGTGTCCTGCTTGGTCGGCCCCTCCGATCTACACCTCCACATGTCCCAATGCCTCTTCTCAGCATGTCATGTCACCAGGGGATGTCATCTAAGGTCCTTTACCCAGTAACATTTGCAACGTCTACCCCCTGTATGTATTTGATCACATGGCAGTATCAGGGCTTGATCACAGCAGCCTCCATGGACTTTTACTTCTCCCCATCCTCCATGGAGGCTGCTGTGATTATATGTGATCAGATACTTACATCCGGTAGACTGTGCAAATGTAACAGGACCCTAGATGATAGCACCCTGGCCACATGACATGACATGACCAATGAATGGAGCTCTCTTTCAAGGTTCCACATAGAAGCATGTTCTGTAGCATTAAGACCTGTGTGATGGATTCAGATCAGGTGAGTTAATATAGGTCTTTAAACCCTTATGCAACAGAACATACATGACATCCATACACAGTGGGTATCAGCTGTATAACACCGATCGCGGCAGTTAACCTGTTAAGTTTGACCGCAGCACCTTACAGAGCTGCCAGTGGCACCACCATCTTGGATCTGGGGCCCCTGTGACATCATCGGAGGGCACTGAATGGTAAAAGTAAAATCAGACCCTACAGGTTTAAAGTACCCTAGAGGGTCTTAAATCACCCCACCTTCCCTAGATCACATATAAAAATAAAAATCTGAAAGAGTTAGTGGTAGAATGTTATTCTATTTTCTTGTCTCTGAAAAAGTTAATAAAAGTTTATCAGTGAGATAAATGTACTACAAAATGGTGAAATTTAAGGCTTTGCGTTTTTTGACAAATAAGAAGCAGTCGAAATAATTTACAGAAATACAGATTGAAAAAAGTCAGGGTTCTTGATATGTGATGATGGAGAATCACAAAAAAATTGCTTGGTCACAGGGCAGTGAAATAATTCCTTTAAAAGGAACCATAAAATGTGGTACAATCTGCTGTCAGCATGTTTTTGTCAGTCATGAAGTGGTTAAATATCTGCATTAGTTATTCTTCCTTTTTATAAAATCAAGTTGGTCACAATCAATATAATTCCCTTCCCTCCACGGTCTGAAGGCAGCAATGAGCCTTTGCTAGGGGAACGTGGGTGTCAAGAAAAACTCTGGAAAATGAAAGTAGAACCTCTGAGGAGATGATTGGCAGCACTGCCATTCACAGAGTAGAATTAATTCTATTTATATGGAAGGAGGGGGATCCGAATCATTCAGGACACCTGCAATCAGGCTATTTTAACCCTTTGTGATTTGCCCTCTCTTGACAATCAAAGTTGCATCACTATCTATATTTCTGTATCACATTTTTGCGTCATGTAAAAATGCTAATTTTTAAAGAATGAGTGAAGCAAAATGTCTTTCAGTTCAGCATCCATAAGGATGGCAGACAGCTTTTCTTGATACCTGTTTGGTCTCTGACAACACTTAAAGAGGATTATTAAATATACTCAGGATAACAAAATTACACATTCTATAATTCAATGTTATTAACAAAAATACAATATTTCACAGATATAAGTCCAACTTGTCTCTACCAGTCCTGGTGTATACAATTTTGGTTGTTCCTGGATCTGACTGTAAAACTTCTGGCTCTGGCTTATCTTGGCAATTTCCTCTGGCTTATCTTGTATTGCAGGGGGAGGGGGAGGAGGTAGACATCACTACAGATACAGGCACTTCCTGGTCCAGCCATGCTTCTAGCAGTGTGGAAAGGACACAGCGGCAGCTGCTCTACAAACAAGATAAGCAGTCAAGTTGTCACCCAGGTTTACTAGATACCTGAAGACAGATCTGAGCAGTAAAATGGGACATGGAAATATATTCTAGAATTACAAGGCACATTTTTCATTTACTGTATATAGCGAAGTTTTTCAGCACAGTTTTTGTGCTGAAAAGTCCACCCCCCAGCTTATACTCGAGTAGATGAAAAAAATATATACTGAGTACCTACCTCTGCCGCTTCCCACAGATCTTCTTCTCTCTCAGTTTCCAGAAAGGGTAGAGATGGGTCCATATTCTTAGGAACTAACACCAGATTTCCCACACCAACATATGTGGATCAGATGCATTCCACCCCCTTGTTATTTTTCTATGTCTTCAAAGACATGATCTAATTGATCTCCTCCATGTATTGGAAATTCTTGTGACTATAATGGCAGCTGTGGAGGGAGGGGTCCTGTAACATTAATGGTTGCAGTGGGGTTGTAGTGACTATTATGGCAGCTGTGGGGGGACTGTAACTATAATGGCTGCTTTGGGGGGGCAATGACTATAATGGCTGCTTTGGGGGGGCAGTGACTATAATGGCTGCTTTGGGGGAGCAGTGAGTATAATGGCTGCTTTGGGGGGGCAGTGACTATAATGGCTGCTTTGGGAGGGCAGTGACTATAATGGCTGCTGTGGAGGGTGCTATTACAATAATAGCTGCAGTGGGGGCCCCCTGTGACTATACTTGCTACTGAGGGGATCCTGGGGGATCCCGCTGAGTGTGCAAGAGTGTTTCCTGGGCACAAGAATGGGCTTCCAAGCGAGTATTCCTGCGTTCCTGTGTATTCCTGTATTCCTGCGTTCCTGTGTGTTCCCGCTCCTGAGTCCTGTGTTGCCGTGTTACCCGAGTTCCCCCGTGTTGCTGTATTCCGTGTGCCTGTGTTCCCGTTCCCACCTGCCTGGACCTCCTGTTGCTGACCCCGGACTTGACGTTGCATCTCTGTCGCCTGCCCTGACCCTGTGCCTGGACCTGTCTACGAGATTGTCATCCGCTACGGTACCTCGACCTCGGCTGCCACCGCGGGCTAGTCACACCTGGGAACGACCTAGTGGTATCCTGCCGCAGCAAGTCCAACCCGCTTTGCGGCGGGCTCTGGTGAATACCAGGTGCCGCTAGGCTCCGGTCCCGGGTGTTGGTTAGTTCCATCTCCCGCGGTGTTAATTAGTACATATTAATTCGTTAATTAGTACATATTAGAGAAAAATTATGATAATGGTCCCTGGTAGCGTGGCATATTTGATCTGTTTAAATATTGAAGGTATTAAGGTCACCGTCAACCACTGGAGGGAGGTGGGGGTGGGAATCTAATCCTCTATGGCTTATCTGATATTATGTAAAAATATTTGAATTGTTGTCCCTTTTGAAATTGTGTAATAATGATATTATAACTGTTTATTTATAAATAAAGGAAATAAAAAAAAGAGGGGATCCTGAGGGGACACAGTTACTATATTGGCTACTTTGCTATTGTGAGGGCACTGTTATTATAATGGCACCATTATGATACCCGATACAGTGGAGTCAGTGTTTCAAAGTTGCTTACTGGGGGGCACTGTTACTATATTTTCTACTCTAATGAAGTGAGGAACCTAAAATTTTTATGCTAAATTTGCAGAGACAAGTGGTGGCTGACAGGAGCTGACGTGGCAGTCTAGGTCTATGAACTCCTCCAATTAGATTTATAGCAAGTGCTTGTTTTACCCATGACCTGACAATTCTGCAGAATCTGTAGTTGGAGTTACATCTGCAGTACACAGCCATATATGGAGGTACAGCCGCAGTAGACAGCCATACATGGAGGTACAGCCACAGTACACAGCCATACATGGAGCTACAGCCGCAGTACATAGCCATACATGGAGCTACAGCCACAGTACACAGCCATACATGGAGCTACAGCCACAGTACACAGCCATACATGGAGCCACAGCTGCAGTACACAGCCATACAGGGAGCTACAGCCACAGTACACAGCCATACAGGGAGCTACAACCACAGTACACAGCCATATGCAACATCCCTGCCAATGCAAGGCAGAGGAGTTGTTGCGAATAAGCCCCTTATAGGTGTGTCCCCCTAATAGTGAATCTAATCAGCTCCCCTGCAGGACACTACACATATAATTAGGTCATTGTGCATTGGTAGATTCTGCCTGGATAGGCAAGGGTTAAATATTGTTTATTGTTGTCATCCAATAATATGCCTCAATACACTTAATTGTGAACTGGAGTGTGATTGGAGGAGGAGACCACCTGACCAGGGATTAACTAAACCCTTGGTCAGGGGAGGAGTTAACTCTCTTGAGATCGAGCTCTCACTACAGGAGGAGCTCCGAGCATCCAGCTTCTGACTGAGAAGCACCACCTTAGAGCACATGCTCTGACCACAGGCCTCCTAGGCCTCAGCAACTACAGACAGAGTGACACAGGACAAACAGGACAAAGCTGCAGCCTACAGCATTGGATACAGCTACATCCCAGCCTGCCCCTGCATCCAGGCTGGTGACCTAACTCCTGAGGTTCCTTCTCCAAGATCACTCCAGTACTGCACTTGTACAGAATCGTTTGGCGTGTTGTTACCATTGGTTTGAATAAAGAACTGCAAGTTACTTTTTTGCACAACATTGCCTCCGTCTGGTCCCTGCTACGGCTGTATCACCATCAAGGGTGCCCCATCCATCTACCAGGGACACACTCTACAGACTCTAAGGGCTGCCCCACGGAGAATCAGTACCACAGCCTCTCCTTCTATGTCATTTCTTGCATACACCACCTGCTGAAGACCTGCCAGGCTGTAGGACAGCCCTCCAGTCCCCATACCAAGCACCGTGACACTAGCGTGCCTAGACCACAACCGCCATTCACTCCGGCATTCTGGGCCCCGGCTGCCTCCAGGCCCCAAGAAAAGGCTAGGCCCCGGTGGGGGATGTTGCACATACATTGAGCTACAGCTACAGTACAAAGCCATATATGGAGCTACAGGGGCAGTACACAGCCATATACGGAGCTACAGGGGCAGTACACAGTCATATATGGAGCTACAGCTGCAGTACACAGCCATACAAGGAGTTACATTCACAAAACACAGCCATACATAGCGATACAGCCCCAGTACACAGGCATATGTGGAGGTACAGCCGCAGTACACAGCCACACATGGAGTTACATTAACAAAACACAGCCATACATGGAGGTACAGCCGCTGTACACAGCCATACATGGAGGTACAGCCGCTGTACACAGCCATATGTGGAGGTACAACTGCAGTACACAGCCATACATGGAGCAATAGCTGCAGTACACAGCCATACATGGAGGTACAGCCGCAGTACACAACCACACATGTACCTAAAGCCATCGTACACAGCCATACATGGAGCTTCAGCTGCAGTACACAGCCATACATGGAGTTACATTCACAAAACACAGCCATACATAGAGGTACAGCCCCAGTACACAGGCATATGTGGAGGTACAGCCGCAGTACACAGCCACACACTGAGTTACATTAACAAAACACAGCCATACATGGAGCTACCGCCACAGTACACAGCCATACATGGAGCTACAGCCACACCATACATGGAGCCATAGCCGCAGTAGACAGCCATACATGGAGCTACAGCCGCAGTACACAGACATACATGCAGCTACAGCCGCAGTACACAGCCATACATGGAGCTACAGCCACAGTACACAGCCATACATGGAGCTACAGCAGCAGTACACAGCCATACATGGAGCTACAGCCACAGTACACAGCCATAAATGGAGCTACAGTCACAGTACACAGTCATACATGGAGATACAGTGCAGTACACAGCCATACATGGAGCTACAGCCACAGCACACAGCCATACATAGAGCTACAGCTGCAGTACACAGCCATACATGGAGCTACACCCGCAGTACACAGCCATACATGGAAATACAGCCGCAGTACACAGCCATACATGGAGCTACGGCCACAGTACACAGCCATACATGGAGCTACAGCCGCAGTACACAGCCATACATGGAGCTTAAGCCACAGTACACAGTCATACATGGAGCTACAGCCGCAGTACACAGCCATGAATGGAGCTACAGCCACAGTACACAGCCATACATGGAGCTACAGCCGCAGAACACAGCCATACATGGAGCTGCAGCCACAATACACAGTCATACATGGAGCTACAGCCACAGTACACAGCCATACATGGAGCTACAGCCACAGTACACAGCCATACATGGATCTATAGTCACAGTATACAGCCATGCATGGAGCTACAGCCACCATGCACAGCCATACATGCAGCTATATCCAAAGTACACAGCCACACATGGAGCTACAGCCGCAGTACACAGCCACATATGGAGCTACAGCCGCAGTACACAGCCATACATGGAGCTACAGCAGCAGTACACAGTCATACATGGAGCTACATCTGTAGTACACAGACATACTTGGAGCTACAGTCACAGTACAGTCATACATGGAGCTACAGCCGCAGTACACAGCCATACATGCAGCTACAGCCGCAGTACACAGCCATACATGGAGCTACAGCCACAGTACACAGCCATACATGGAGCTACAGCAGCAGTACACAGCCATACATGGAGCTACAGCCACAGTACACAGCCATAAATGGAGCTACAGTCACAGTTCACAGTCATACATGGAGATACAGTGCAGTACAAAGCCATACATGGAGCTACTGCCACAGCACACAGCCATACATAGAGCTACAGCTGCAGTACACAGCCATACATGGAGATACAGTGCAGTACACAGCCATACATGGAGCTACAGCCACAGCACACAGCCATACATAGAGCTACAGCTGCAGTACACAGCCATACATGGAGCTACACCCGCAGTACACAGCCATACATGGAAATACAGCCGCAGTACACAGCCATACATGGAGCTACAGCCACAGTACACAGCCATACATGGAGCTACAGCCACCATGCACAGCCATACATGCAGCTATATCCACAGTACACAGCCACACATAGAGCTACAGCTGCAGTACACAGCCACATATGGAGCTACATCCGCAGTACACAGCCATACATGGAGCTACAGCAGCAGTACACAGTCATACATGGAGCTACATCTGTAGTACACAGCCATACATGGAGCTACAGCCACAGTACACAGCCATACATGGAGTTACAACCACACTACACAGCCATTTTATGCAGAATGTGCCAATTTTTTGTGCATTTTGCTTAGTTACTCTTTCCCACTACCACGTCATTCCTACACATGATATTGACGCCAAAGTGGTGTGAGCAAAGTTGTCAATGAGCCCATGGAGTGAACACTGGGAACAAAGCTATTCCAATGCACACTTAGGGGCATATACAAACACTAGATAATATCTGAGTTTTTACTTTTGACTGCAGCATCTCTATCTATTCCTACACCAGTGACGTCATCTGTTATGTAATCGCCCAGCATGGCAGTCGGATTCCCTGCCATGTCTTTAGAACTCATTTCAGGCGCATCCTCAGTTTGATATAAGCCTGAATCCTGAACCCCCCACCAGCAAACATGGTACAAGCAGCAGCCACTGAGTCACTTGATGGATGTGACTTTTCTCATTCATCTCCTGTCAGAGCTTCTTGTGACCCCCAGCAAGCCCAGGGCCGATTGAGTCTGTGATGTGTGTCTGGAGTGAGAATTGGACAAACACTTGGGTGTGGGAAGCTGTGGGCAAGGGATGCAGCAGAATTCACACTAATACAGCAGAATAAAATCACTGTCAGTGACGGGTTAGCGGTAATCTGAGAGCTGACAAAAGAGAGGCATCTCCTTTGGGGGAATCAATCTTCTTCTCTGCGTTCTGCTTCTCTGCTAATTATATCAATTGGTGAATGTTGTAGAACATAAATCCAAGAGAGGATGCAGCGAATGTTGGAGGGATGAATCCTTACATCCAGAACGCTTCATCTCCAGCAGCTAACGAGATGACTTCAGGATTGATGTAATGAAGCCTATTGACACAGATCACATGTGCATGGTGAAACATGTATAGGAAAAGAGACATGACCATAGCAACTCTATTATTTTCTAGAGATGGAAATCCAAAACCCCTCCATGACCATAAAACAATCCTAGAAAATACTAGAAAACTACAACCTCCAACTTGAAATGACTTCTGTGCATACCCATAATACAATTTTCATAGATATGATTTTACCTTACTAATGGACATGATTATAATGCAATATACAGTCCAAAACAGGTAATAAATACAACTCTAAATACACTTAAAACATATAATTCTACTACCCCTGCACTTGTTCTGGTGATCAGTTTTTTACCCGCTACACATTCTTTTACCTCTCAACATCACCCAGCCACTAGAGAACCCATCACATCCCCACATTATCTGACTTCAATAATACAAATCTATTATACTCTGTACACCGAACACATGGACATGACCAAAAACCAATACTATTATACTCTATACACAATACAGCACTAAAGCTCTTGATATGACCACAATACAATTCTTCTATACTCCATATCTAAATCACTACAAAATCACTTGTACAAGACCATCATACAATTCTAATTCACTCTTTACATAGAACACTACACCTCCTTAAGGAGTCTAATCATTGGTTTTAACTGAGAAACTAAATCAAATCCATCTCCTGCCCCTGATTTCCCAACATCTGTTACTAAAGAACTGGACTCCTCAGCCACCTTGGAACACACAGGCAACCTTCACAGCCGTAATTCTTGGTCCGCTTCCCCACAGATAAAGAGTTGTTAAATACAAGGCCAGGTGACTGTATAAATATGTACAGTATCTTATAAAAGTGAGTGCAGCTTTAACACATATTTGATTACAGGCGGTCCCCTACTTAAGGACACCCGACTTACAGACAACCCATAGTTACAGACAGACCCCTCTGACCTCTGGTGAAGCTTTTTGAATGCTTTACTATAGTCCCAGATTGCAATAATCAGCTGTAAGGTGTCTGTTATGAAGTTTTATTGATAATTCATGGTCCCATTACAGCAAAAAATGTTTAAACTCCAATTATCACTGGGGCCAAAAATTATTTGTCTGGATCTACAATTATAAAATATACAGTTTCGACTTACATCTTGTACATAACCCAGGGACTGCCTGTATATCTTTTCATGGGACAATACTGAAGATATGATACTTTGATACAATGTAAACTCAGTTTATAGTTGTATAACAGTCTAAATTTGGTGTACATAACTCAACACACCGGCATCTGTGTCTGAATTGCAGCAAAAAAGTGAGTACACACCTAGGCTATTGAGAGATTAGAAACATACATAAACTGTTTAGACAATACTGCCTTATTGTTTCACTGTTCTCTTGTTGTACGGTTTGATGTTCTATAACAATCTATCATCCTGGCTGCGACCAGGGATATTCCTGTCATAGTGCAGTGTAAAATGCTATACCCTGCTGCTGTACTTGATATGCTTATAAAAGTGAAAATTAATAAAAATACAGTTAAAAAAAGAAACATACATAAACTGAACTGTAGCACAGTAGCCAAGACCATACAGCGGATTAATAAAATAGGTTCCAAACAGAACAAGCCTCACCATGGTCAACCAAAGAGGTTGAATGCAAATGTTCAACATTATATCCAGAGGTTGTGTTTTCAAAATAGATGTAAGAGTGCCAGCAATATTTTTACAAACAATTGGGGTCAGACTCTCAGTGCACAGACCCTATGCCATATATTTGGCAATTGACAAAGACAAGCAGACAAAGTAAATAGATAACACCAAATTAGATCTCTAGAGTTAGGATCTACCCTAGTAATATCAAAAAATTACCTAATCTAAATAGGGTTTGCCTTACCACAAAAAAAGATGATATAAAATGTATAATTTTTTTTATTTTCATCAAATTAAAATATATAAATAACCAGTATTAAAGTGAGAATGGTAGAATTGCTAACGGGGATACAGAACACCAGAGACCACTGATATTGGAATGTATATATGGCATTGTGCTACAGTGGGTACCGCATTTTATAGTTATAGCTGCATTCAGGATGCCACTGAGTAAAACTGGGGACTGATCAAAATATACTATTTAACATGTATATATGAAGATCTAACAAAGTTTTAGAGCTGCAAAGCAAAATCATAGAAAATAATGTGGTGGCAAGCTCTGGCCTCCAGCGACCAGGGCCTGAATTCATGTGTGCTGTATTACTCTGCCACTGGGCATAGCCTAACTCCTACTTGCCGTGGAAGGTAATATAGTTACAGTACCCCCATACAGTTGCTAATATAATCGAAGTGACTACACACTGTAGCCAAGTGACAGTACCCTCACACAATAGCCACTGCTCATATTGAGGGAAGGGGATGTCCTGTGCTAGGAGCGGGGCTTTGCCAAATTATGGTGGTTGGGTCATGTCCTACATTACTAAGGATGGTCCTGACTGGGAATAGCAGGCTGTGCCGTATTACTAAAGCAGGGGCTGTGCCAAATTCCAAAGGGGGTCTTAATATATATCACTAAGGGGGGTCTATTGCCATATTACTAAGGAGGGTTCTATGCTATATTGCTAAGGAGGGCTCTTGTGCTATATTACTAAGGGGGGTCCAGTGCTACATTACTAAGGGGAACCCTGTGCAAGATTACTGATGGTGACCCTGTGTTATATTACTAAGGGGGTCCTGTGCCATTTATTAAGATGGATCCTGTGCTACATTACTATGTGCGTCCTGTGCTACATTTCTTAGAGGGGGTTAGTTGCTACATTATTATGGTGGGTCCTATACCACATTTTTATGGGTGCTACTGTGCTAACTAATTAATGAGAAAGTACTAAATATGAATAAATGAGAGGGAAACAATATTGTAGCATATTCTTTCATATATTGAGGTCTCACAGTGTATTTAATATATAAAGGGGGAGCACATTGTCTGTTTTGAGTGAATATTGCTATGAAGCACAGTGGGACATATCTACTATCCAGAGGACATTATACTGACTATGGTGTTTTTGGGATGCACTGATGTGTTCGAAGAGCACAAATGTGGCAAATTCTGCAGAGATAAGTCATGGCTGGAGAAGAATTGTCACTTGTGAGGAGTCAGGTATGCAAAATACATTGTCCCGACCCTGTATGGAGGGCCTGGCAATCATGGAGGCTGGTAAAACTGCTGTTGCTTGCTTTGCTATATACGGCTCACAAATTAATTGCCCAACAAAGGCTGCACTCAATGGGGCACATTTACTAAGGGTCGCACGGTGCACTTTTGTTGGACCATGCACGTTCTTCATGGCTAAAACGGGTTGCACGGGTATTTAAGAAGTGTCCGCACTGAGATTGTGTTGCACTCAACCCTTTTGTGGCACAGCTGCGCTGGCTTCCACGTGCCACAAATAAGGGGTGTGTTGTTGTCCAACTGATTCGAACCGAGCGCCGTATTTAACTTTCAAGTTGTATTGCACACCCTATGTTAAAGGTGTACCACAAAAAAGATGGTGAACTCTGTCGGACTAGTGCAGGGAAGCGACACATTCGTGATTTGTGGCGATCATTTATGCCGTACGCAGCATTATAGATGGACAATTTACTTTTAGTGAACTCGAATGACCTTTTAAGTAAATGTGCACCAATCTGTCAATGTTCATTGGTTGGTATTTAAGGAAAAGGGATCTTCCACAAATATGGTGCCCTACCGAAATTTGACAAGCTCTGGTTACCTAGGATTGAATAGAGCTTAGCATCTAGAGAGCACTAACACATTGGTCTTATTTAACATAGCTGTTTATGCTTTTTTTGTGGACAGCCTTTGTTTGCTTCCGAGAGGTTGTGGGGTCCTTTAGTTATTTTCTGTTTCCCCCCCACATGCCCTCTACTAATACTGGAAACCCCCCCAAAAATAATTGAATACTCATCTTCCCTTGGCTCCTCTTCTCCCCCTCATTACACTGCAGCACTGTGTACTGAAGCTGATTGTATGTGCTAGTGTCACGACCTAGAGCATAGCGGCCTCCAGAGCCTCCAGGATTCGGAACATTGAGCCCACTGCTCCTGGCACTTCTCCTGCTCTGGGCAACGTCAGATCTTCCTATCGGTGGTATGGGTATTTCCTTGAAGGGGGCATCTGCTGCTGCTATTTTATCAAAGGGGGACTCTGATGCAGCCATATAGGTACATAAGTACATAAGGAAAAGAAAGCGATGCAAGTAAGTGGCCAATACAGTAAATTTTATTAGTAATCACAAAAAATATCGAGACACAAAACACAGTATAAAAGCAATTAAAATGTGCTACAATACAGCACATAAGCCATATATTTTTCACTAAGTGCCAAATGCCAATTTAAAGTAACTTATTGCTCCCTGCTGTGTCTCAGATTCAAACGCACTGCTATCCTGAAGACACCAATACAAAAGAAAGATGGCAAAATTTGGATTATTATTGTAGCTTCCCTCTAAGGTCCCCTTAACATGATAAATCACAGGCCCTGAGAAGGGGCTTTAATGATAATCCAGCTCTGTCCACACCTCCTTGCTCCTCTTGTACTTCAAGTCCCCTATAAAATAGTGCTGAACATGCCACTTTCTGGGCTGGCCTCGACTGCAGGAGGAGGAGTCCTGAATGGTGACCTTTGTGCTGGGTGATGGCCTGGGTGCCCAAAGAAAGGGCTCCGAGTGCCACCTCTGGCACCCGTGCCATAGGTTCTCCACCACTGCCCTAGTGGGTGAAGGACCAAAGCTCCAAATCAGGGGCGGGTCGACGGATGATCCAACAGATTTGGACAAACCGCGGGATTTAACTTAAAAATTTTGTCACAAGCCAAGCACTTACATGCACCGGGAAGAAGAAGATGAAGTCCGGTGGACCTGAGTGGGGAAGCGACACATGCAGGATATCAGGCACTCAATGTTCATGAATTGCGGCAGAGTGCATCCTCGTCAAGCAGAGACCGGTTAAGTAAATGTGCCCCACAGTGTTGTGTTTATACATTGACATTTTATTTCCTTAATGATGTTGGGGAGGTCGATAGATTAAAAACAATAATTTTGCAATGTTCTCTGGGCCTTAAATCTGAACCCACAAAGTTACAGCCTCGTCACACTCTTTATTGTCTATTGTCTGATTCTCACTCCCTTTCAAGTCTTTTTTTTACATATGGACATACACCACTCCCTCTCCTATTATGATTTTCTTAAAGAGTGTAAAACCTTGAAGACTTGCACCCCAATCATGTGATGCATCAAGCCATGTCTCAATTACACCCAGAATATCTATATGTACCAGGGCCTAGAGCTCGCCCATTTTGCCTTTAATGCGTCTGGCATTTTTTGTGAACATTGGTAATACCTTACATTTTTTCACATTAATTTTTTAAAATTTGATTTATAGTTGTTTTATGGGCATATAGCTGTGTTACTTGTTACTTGTGGATCTCCTGCCTTACTCCCCCCACCCCCCATCACAGTCAGTTTCATCAACCCATTGGAGGAAATAGGGGACCCCAGACAGTCCACTGACCCTGGCACATAAAAAAGGTACTCACCTTTCGGTGCTCCCCATGGCTTCTCTTCTCCCTGAGATTCTGCAGCCTTAGTTCAGGAAGAGCCATGTCAGCGCACTCTGCCCGTGCACTCCCTATGAGGCCACGAGTCGCAGCCTCTTGACATCATAGTTTGTGTGCACCGGCAAAGTGCAGAAACCTGGCTCTGCCCACATTAATGCTGAAGAATCCCTGGGAGTAGAGGATCCATGGGGAGTGCCATAAAGTGGGTACTTAGTTTAGTTTTTATGTGCTTGGGGCAGTGTGCTCGGGCTACCTATATAGTGGGGGCAGTATGCTGAAACTACCTATATACTGGGGGCCAGTGTGCTGGGGCCACCAATATACTGGTGGCCAGATCTACTAAGAGGCTCCGTCCTCTTAATAAATACAGGCGCAATCTCCACCAGGTCGGACATAAGACCTGTAACCTCGAACTATGCCTGCCCAGCTCCCAAAGTGGCTTGCAGGATGAAAAAGCCAGGAAACTGGTGGGGATGGGGGAATTTAAATGCCTTCTGTGGCAGAAAACTGGCATAATAAATCTACCTCCATGTGCCTGGGGTAGTATTAGTTCCTCTGGTGTGCAAGGTGTGGTGGGACAATCATGCAACGTGTTCTATTCTAGATGACAATGTAAAAGTAAGGGTGCTGTCACATGGTGAGTTCTTGGACCCTTCTTGGTGTGTTTTTAAACGTATCGAAACACATTTACTTACAGGGTCACCGGAGTTCACAGAAAGTGCAGTGGCTGCCTATAATGCACCGTGCCTGGATACACTAAGACGTTAACCCGATCGATTGCGTTTCTCTCGATAACTGTGTTATCGATCTCATGCGTATCTCGAGGCCCACCCCCTGTGTGCTAGCGTCGCATTATGAACGCAACGCTAGTGGAATGTGTGACCGCGGCCTAAGGGTGATGCCACACATGGCGTTTTGAACCCGTTTTTGGTCCATTTTTAAGTAGTCCTTTAAAAAAACTCATGCGTTAAAAAACACATCCGTTTTTTTTAAAACGCATCCGTTTTTGATAGGTTTTACCAATTATCTTAATTAAAAATGGTCAAAAATGGATGCGTTTGCAAAAAATGCATGCGGTTTTTAAAAAACGCATGCGTTTGTAACGCATGCGTTTTTTAACGGACTGCTTAAAAACAGACCAAAAACGGGTTCAAAACGCCATGTGTGGCATCACCCTAAGGGGTTAAACATGCTAAAAATGTATGCATGTTTACCTTTTGTTTGGATGGTTTGAATCAGTTTCAAAGCTGCTTCCACTTCCAGAAATGAAGAAAAACTTATTAAAACCAGCCAAACGCATACAGAAACGCATGCACTTAACCTGCACTTCCCGCTCCGCGGTGGATATATCCCTGCGGATATATCCGCATGCGTTTTTGGATGGGCTGCTTAAAAACCCAACAAAAACGGGCTTAAAACGCCATATGTGGCATCACCCTAAAACGCAATGTAACCTTCAAACCGTCAAAAATGCAACGTACAACACGAAGCAACGCATCGTGTGAATGCGCCCTGAGCCTATGCACTTGCATAGGCTGACACTGCTAATACCCTGCAATGCATCAGTATTACAGGATTTTATCATGAACAATCAATCAGATGATTGCTTGTTCATGTCCCATGGTGGAAACAGTGAAAAAGTAAAAAAAAAAAAATCTTATTAAATAAAAAATAAAGCAATAAATCAATAAAAATGCCCATAAGCCCCATAACATATAAAGAGACATAACACAAAAAAAAGTCTAAATCATAACACAAACCCCACATATATAGTATCACTGCGAATGTAACAACCAGTAGAATAAAAGTAAATCATTATTGAACCTGCACAATGAAAAAAAAAGTTGTAAAAAAACTGCCAAAAATTATGATTTTTTACCTATTGAATCCCACAAAAAATGCAATAAAAAGTGATCATAAAAACATATGTACTCCAGAATGATACAGATGCAAAGTAAAACATGTCCTGCAAAAAACAAGCCATCAACCAGCTCCGCAGCTAAAAATCTCAGAAGACGGTGATGGTGGCAAATTTAGTAGAACGGAATAAAAAATATCCCAGAGTCTTGTTAATGCGGCCTGTCATAGAGCAGGGTCCTCAAGTCAACAAGAATGTCTTGCCCCTAGGTTGCAGGGTGACCAAACAAATGATTTTCCCCTTAACTTCATAACAACATACTCTGAAGAAGGTAATGTCATAAAAAAGATCCTACAGAAACACTGGAACATACTCAGACATGACCCTTATTTAAGAGACCTCATTCCTCAGAATCCAGTACTTACCTACAGGAGATCAAGATCCCTCAAAAACATTCTAGCTCCAAGACGCCTAAAAAATCGTAAACCAGTACCCACACTATCTCTTTTTCCCAAAACAGTGGGAAGTTACCGTTGTGGTCACACGAAGTGTAAATGTTGTGAGAGCATAACACATAAGAGGTGTACTTTTGTGTCCGAAAACACAAAGGTACAATACGCGATCAAGAATTTTCTCAACTGCAGTTCCAATTATGTGATCTATTTATTGGAATGTACATGTGGATTACAATATATTGGACGGACCATAATGCCCCTTAGAGAAAGATTCAATACACATAGGAACAATATTGATCACGGTTTCCTATTGCACAGTGTCTCCCGTCATGCAGCTATGTTCCATAGCAAAAACTATAAAGATTTTAGTCTAACCCCGATTGAACAAGTAAAATCAAATATTCCCAATAGATTTAGCACTCTGAAGCAAAGGGAAATGTATTGGATCTACAAAATGCAAAAATGCAGATAGAGAATATCTGACTATTTTTATGTATCTTAGACATATTCTGATATATAATTTTTATATGTATATTACATGTATTTTATCTATCATATATATATATATATATATATATATATATATATATATATATATATATATATATATATATATATATATATATATATATTTACTCCTCCATTATGACGCGGCAAGTACCGCGTGCCCTGCCACACTTGGGGAGAGCGCACGCTTTTGTCCGCTCTCAGCGCAGGTGCGACGTGCCTATCGGCACCCAGCGCCAAAACATCACGCATACTTTGTGCATGTAAGTTAGAATTTATTAACCTTACAATATAATCTATGCTTTATACCTCAGTCAACTATGGATATATGTAAATTAGGGCACTTCAGCCGATTGGCCGGTTTCTAATCATTTGATTGGCTTCACACTTGTCAGCTACTAGTATACCTCTATAAATGTCTTCTGCCTATCATTGTCATCATTCCTGTCTTTGAGAAAGGGTCGTCCGACCCGAAACGAGTTAGTAGGAATTTCATACATTCTTTTTACTATTTAACTTTTATTTTTTATTTGATTATTTTATCAATAAATAAGAAATTACTTTTTTTAAAAAAATCTTTTCGGAGTCAAGTCAGTATTCACTACTGTTGTCACTCCACACACCGATGGTAAGCGCCCGTGCATTCTAGTCGACCAAATATTGATTTATCAGTTACTACCGGCTCCATTTCTGGAACCGTTCCTTTTTTGGGCTAGTGGAGCAGCTGACCGTGTTCAGACGTGGATTCACCAGGAGATCCGTACCTGGGATACAACAACTATATGCATACTAGCCAAGGAGGCTTATGGTAAGCACCCACTTGGGAACCATCATATTTCCCTTTACCTGACGATATTACCCGAGGCGCCACCCTCCGTTGTCTTTTTTCTTTCGTTTCTATAAAAAATATTCATGTCTGGTATCCCCGTAATCATATCTACCCAAACAATAAAGATAAAGGGGCAGATTTACTTACCTGTCGAGGAATCACTAATTCACTAAGATCGTGCGTCCGAGTTCCTGCATGTGTCGCTTCTGTGCCGAGGTCCGCAGGAGTTCACCTGCTTCTTCCTGGTGCATGTGAGTGATTGATCTTGCGACACATTTCCTTTTTTAAATTCTGTGTTTTGTCCAAATCCATTGGGTTGTCTGATGGCCACGCCCCCCGATTTCTGTCGCATGCAAGCCGGCACCAATGCGCCACAATCCCGGTGCAAACCCGGTCCAATTCAGGGCAAAAGAGAAATATTCGGGAAACCCGACAAAAGTGCGGCGTTCGGACCCTTTATGATTATTATGATATGATTATTAGGCTATACGGTGAACATGGAAAAAAACTGTAAAAAAAACAGTACAGAATTTATGCTTTTCTACTCCTGCCCTCAGAAAAAGTTCCTAAATTTTCAACAAAATGGTAGTGGAAAAAGCATCTCATCCCACAAAAAAAATGCTGTCACATTGCCCCAATAACGAAAAAGCAAAAATTTTATAGCCTGCAAAAAGGGCCAATGAGGAAACTAAAATCCTGGCAGCTGCAGGATCCTCCTTCCTTTCTGCGCCTCGCTGTGCCCCCATAAAACAAGTCACGGCCACATGTGGGGTATCTCTGTAGTCGGGAGAAATTTCATAACAAATTGTATGGTGGGTTTTCTCTTTTTATCTTTTGGAAATGTGTAAATTTTAGCGCTAAATGAATGTATAACCGACAAAATTTTACCATTCTAAATTTCACCACCATTTTGATTCAATTACTATGAAGATCTCAAGGGGTTAACAATCTTCCTAAATGCTGTTTCTGATAGTCTGAGGGGTGCAGATTTAAAAATGGGTTGATTATATAGGGGGTTTTTGTTGTTAAATATGTAAATTTTTATTCAAAACAGTATTTATCCCCAAAATAGTCAATTCTGAAAATACGGAAAATCGATTTATAATCTGCATGACAAAATAAATTATCCAGACATTTCAAAAAAATGTAAAGTATACATATCTGAAATGTTTTTCAGCAACTAATTTAGGTGGTAAATCTATCTGCCTGAAATCGCAATGATTTCAAATTTCTAAAATGGCAAATTTTATCAAAAAAATTCATCCTTTTTAATTTTTTTGTAAATAAATGCAAAACTTATCAGCCAAAATGTACCACTAAAATGAAGTACAACATGTGAGGAAAAAACTATCTCAAAATTGTTTAGATAAGTAATAGTGTTCAAAAGTTATAACCATATAAAGCGACGCAAGTCAGAATACAAAAAATGGTCTTAAGCTATAAACTGGCTGCGGTTAAAAAAGGGGTTAAAAACCGATGCATTTTCAGTACGCTTAAAAACGTACCACGAACGTGACAGCCCCTAGGCTACTACACACCCACCATAGCCTCTGAAATGAATTTGCATATAGTGGTATTAAAGTTTATTTCGGTAGCAGCTGCATCCTGGAATTAGGCAAAAACGGGATGCAGCTGCTGTAGCCATGGGTAAACTGCATCGGGAACTACTTCAGAAAGTAGTTTCCCAACGGTAGATTTCCTTTAATGTAGTTTCCATGAAGTTTATACTTTTCTTTTTAAAACAGTTTTATTATGGATTTTTAAATTAATCTCAGAGCATCAAACTTCTGATATAGCAGCTATGTTAAATTTTCTAGACCATGCATTACAATTAATTCTAAAATATTCATAAATTATAATATCACATGTGAACTTCCCTTTTCCCCCAACAGAGAAGCATTGATAAGATGAAGTAGAGGTTGGAGTTTGCACAGGTTGAGGGCGTTGAGTTTAAGATGTTGCTGTGGAATAAAGTTAATTATGTTCCAAACGATATTAAAAAGCACATCATTACTGGAGGCAGCGAGGGATCCAGCTGACAAATTGTATCCCTTTAATTTACAACCTAAAAAAGAACAGCATGCTTTGCTTTCAGCCCTGTATCTACATTGAGGGAAAAAAAAACATGCTGGCTTAGCACAGACACATGGACCCAGCTGACCGGTCCAAGTCCTCTTGATCCCCCTATTATACTGAACACTGGGTGGAGACTTTATGTTCTCAATTTTTTTTGTAGTTATTTTTCCTGGTTTTGTAAGGTTGCTTGTTGTGGATGAAAATTAACATTTTGGACATGGGAAATGGGCATTCTCCAACCTTCAACTTAGGGTAGGTTTTAGTGGCAGACTACAGGTTTATCCTATTATGAGATAGTGGGCACAGCTACTTATCCGACGTGTATTATGCATGTGATTCTGCAGTGCAAAGCATGTTTTCCTTGTAATGCATTATATACAGATAAGTTAAAGTGATCAGAAAGCTAATTTTACATTTTTAAAAAAAAAATTAAAATAACATGGCCTTTTATTGTATTACATATACATGCTATAAAAAGAAACTCCCTTCAAGGGTTTGCTAGCATATCTTTAGAATAGGTCCACAGTTAACTATAACATGCTGGACAAAGTTACTGCAGAACAGCTTCCATTAAAGCCACTACAGTATCCCAGTCTACCCAGGGGCAGTGGTGACGAACATATGGCACGGGTCATCCAGGTTGTCACCCTAGCTCAGAGTTTGCTAGATAGGACTCAAGGCCTCCTCCTGCAGTCCAAGGAAACCAGGACATTACATGCTCTGTTCTAATAACCCCTTAAGGACGCAGGGTTTTTCTGCTCATTTCTCGCTCTCCAACTTCAAAAATCCATAACTTTTTCATTTCTACGTGTACAGACCTGTATAAGGGCTTATTTTGTGCGTAACAAATTTTACTTTCCCGTAATGTTATTTATTTTAACATGCCTTGTACTGCGAAGCTGAAAAAAATTGCCAAATGTGGAAAATTTGAAAATAAAACGCGCGTGCGTCACGTTCTTGTGGGCTCAGTTTTTTCGACTGTGCACTCAAAATAACACCTCAGCTTTATTCTTTGGTTCGGTGATACCAAATTTATACAGGTTTTATTGTGTTTTAATACATTTTCAAAAATGAAACGAATGTGTACAAAAAAGAAAAAAAATTTTTTGTCATCTTCTGACGCTAATAACTTTTTCATACTTTGGTGCACGGAGATGTGTGAGGGGTCATTTTTTTATTCCATTTTGAGGTCTGTGCGACATTTTTATCATTTTTTATTTCATTTTTTATGTGATGTAAAAAGGTGTAAAAGTTGCATTTCGGACATTTGGGCGCCATTTCCCGCCTCGGAAGTCACCGCCGGCCGTAACCGTTGTTATATTTTGATCGGGCATTTTGGGACGCGGCGATACCTAATATGTTTGTGATTTTTACTGTTTATTATGTTTTATGTCAGTTCTAGGGAAAGGGGGGGGGTGATTTGAATTTTTAATATTTTATAAATTTTTTTTATTTTTTAAACTTTTTTTTTTCTTTTTTTTCCACTATTTCTTAGACCATCTAGTGTACATTAACCCTAGATGGTCAGATCGCTCCTACCATATACTGCAATACTTCTGTATTGCAATATATGGAATTTTTGCAGGTCATTCATTACAATGAGCCACTGGCTCATTGTAACGAATCTCCAGAAGCCATGTAGCCTTGTGTCAAAAGAAGACCCGAGGCTACCATGGCAACTGAGCGCCGCCCCCCGATGACATTCGGGGGCGCGGCGATCGTAAAAAAAAAGATGGCGGCGCCCGCGCTCCGCCGTCTTTTAAACGCCGTCGGCGACTTTGCCGGCTGCAATGACGTGGTTAGTAGCCGCGATCGGTGCAAGCACCGACCATGGTTATTAGCGGTGGGGGTTTTCTGCAAAATGCAAAAACCCCCACCTTTGTATGAAGAGGACTCAGCCCGTGAGCCCTCTTCATACACTCCTTATACCTCTGCGTCGTAGAGCTACATTAAGGGGTTAACACACATCCTAGACTGCCTGAGACTAGAGAGAGGAGGTCTGGATCCAGGCCCTGTTTCCCTTATTGTTCAGGAGACCCTGGAGGAAAGCTTCAACGATGCACAGAACTTTCCCTATTTCTTTCTACTGTCATCAGGACACCGATACAATTGAAAGCTCTTACAGATCAGGGAGCTATAAGTTACCGTGTAAACTCGAGTATAAGCTGAGTTTTTCAGCACAATTATTGTGCTGAAAATTCCTCACTCGGCTTATACTTGGCTATAAAAAAAAACTGACTACTCACCATTCCGATGGCTTGGGCAGCTTCTCTTCATCTTCATGTTGCAGGTCCGCAACAGCTCTGTGGGCAGCGCCTCTTCTGTCTTCATGCTGACTGCAGGTCCGCGACAGCTTGTGATGTCAGCCGCTGCTGGGCGGGCCGTGCGCACAGAGCTGTTGCGGACCTGGTGCCGTTGCACGCGAAGACAGTAGAGGCGCTGCCCACAGAGCTGTCACGGACCTGTGGCATGAAGATGAAGAGAAGCTTTTTTACCGGCAAGCTATACCCTACCCTATATATACTGAAGGGTGGGCTGGCAGACTATATACTTAAAGGGGCTGGCAGGCTATATACTTAAAAGGGCTAGCAGGCTATACATTACAGTGGGCTGGCAGGTTATATAATACAGGGGTGTGGGAGGCTATATACTACAGGGGGCTGGCAGGCTATATACTAGAGGGGACTAGCAGGCTATATACTAAAGGGGCTGGCAGTCTGTATACTACAGGGGCTGGCTGGCTATACACTACAGGGGTCTGACAGGCTATATACTACAGGGGTCTGGCTATATACTACAGGGGCTGGCAGGCCATATACTACAGGGGGCCGGCAGGCTATATACTACAGGGGCTCGTAGGCTATATACTAGGAGGCTGTGACCAATGCATTTCCCACCCTTGGCTTCTACTCGAGTCAATAGGTTTTTCCAGTTTTTGGTGGTAAAACTAGGTACCTCGGGTTATACTCGGGTCGGCTTATACTCGAGCATATATGGTACTGCTAAAATTGCCATGTTGGCACTTTGCAATGAATAAGTGGGTTCTTGTTGTCATTTGGGCACACGGTCTCTAAAAGGTTCGCCATCACTGATATAGGGCATTATAGAGAATAAGTGATTTGCGTAAATGCGTAAAGGGGCTGTACCAAGTTTGCACCATGTTATCCTGTTGATAAAAAGCAGATACTTGAGGGTCTGACTGCTAGGAACCCTGCTGTTCAAGAGAATGGAACCCCCAGACATCCTGCCACTATATTCTATACAATGGGAGTATTGGAAATTGCCAAGAAAAGCACTCTGCTATCTGTGGAACTCCCATTCACTTTGGAAGTGAGTGCTAGAGATAGCTGAGCACTGTGCTTGGCAACTTACAACACTCTAATACTATTGAATAGAGCAGCAGGAAGTATAGCTGACCTATCACTTCATCCATGAGAAAGAATGGGGCCCATTGTTCAGATTGTTGGTGTTCCTCTCTAAATATGTCAATAACAAATCTTCTTTTCCAGGAGCTGTAATACTGGCACTATTAGTTCTCCACAGATACCTACATATATAGAGAGTTACAATAAATGGTTTATAAAATAGTAGGAAGGGCTGAGCAAACAGAGTGTCACTTGATTTTATTTTACCTACCTGCAAAAAGGAACAGCCTAGAGTTATTTGTTATCAATACAAGGCGCCACTTATTCACCTGTAGTTGATGGTTCATCAATAATACATTGTCACTATTTTCTTATCAGCATTAAAGTATAGGAGATCTGGCAATATGTAATTAGGTACAAAGGACATGCACAGGAGATTTCCTATGTATAAATGCAATTCAAGCACAGTGGCCACATTTGTTAAAGTGTTTGTGCTAGTTTTCTGTCTGACTTTGCACTGAAAAGAACGTGCAAACTGCTTGCATATGTATTTATGAAGTGTTTGCGCCAGTTTTGTGTCTTTCGTGTCTTTGTGTCCCCCGTGCTACAAAAGGGGCCTAAAGAAGTCACCCCACCTAAATGGGAATTCCAGTGCAAAGTCAGACTGTCGCATGCTCTATGTTAAAGGTGCACCAAAAAAGCTGGTACGCTCTTCCTGAGCAGTGCAGTGTGCACCAGATTAATGAAAGCTGTGCGCCAGTATTCAAAAATCTGGTGCACTCTGCAGACTAGTGAGGCAAACTGCACATAGAAGAAGAACAACATTGGCTATTGGGGGCATCCCTGTGACTTCAGGCTACTGGGGGCATCCCTGTGACTGCTGGCTACTGAAGACATCCCCATGACTTGCTACCGGGAGCATGCCGGTGACTACTGGGAGCATCCCTATGACTACTGGCTGCTTGGGGTATCCCTGTCACCACAGGGAGCATCACTGTGGCTACTGACAGCAACCATGTGACTACTGGGGGCATCCCTGTGACTGCTGGTTAACAGTGGTATCATTGTAAATGCTGGTGACTGAGGGCATTCCTGTGACAACTGGCTTTTTGAGGCATCCCTGAGACCACTGGGGGCATCTCTGTGACTGCTAATCACTGGGGGCATTGCTGTGGTTGCTGTTTATTGGTGGCATCCCTGTGAATGCTGGCTACTTGGGGCATTCCTGTGACTACTGGCTAGTTGGGACATCCCTGTGACTACTGTCTTCTGGGGGCATCCCTGTGGCTAATTGGAGCATTATTGTGGCTGCAGTGGGCATCACTGTGAATAAGTTACTGGGGGCATGACTGTGACTACCGAGGGCAGGAACTGTGACTACTGGCAGCATTATCGTGGCTGCTGGGGGCATTACTGTGCCTACCGGGGACAGGCATTTTGATTAATGCTGCTGAGAGCTGCTGGTGTGGCTACTGGCTACTGTGGATACCTTTGAGTATTGGCTACTGTGTTTGGGGCAATGTGACCATTGGCTTCTGTGTGGGAGCACTTTGACTAGATTAGCTACTGTGAGGGCACTGTTACTATATTGGCTACTATGTGGGGGCACTGTTACTATATTAGGTACTGTGTAGGGGGCACTGTTACTAAATCGGATACTGTACGACTGTTTATATGATATTGACTCCTTTGATGGTCGCATCTGGCTCGTAGAGCCTGATGGGCCGATTAGATTGGGAACGATGGGGCCATTGTGGGCCGGTCGAAAAATATAAAAACATGTAATCACTAGAGATGAGCGAACATGCTCGTCCGAGCTTGATGCTCGGTCGAGCATTAGGGTACTCGAAACTGCTCGTTGCTCGGACGAATACTTCGCCCGCTCGAGAAAATGGCAGCTCCCGCCGTTTTGCTTTTTGGCGGCCAGAAACAGAGCCAATCACAAGCCAGGAGACTCTGCACTCCACCCAGCATGACGTGGTACCCTTACACGTCGATAGCAGTGGTTGGCTGGCCAGATCAGGTGACCCTGGGATAGACTAGCCGCTGCCCGCGCTGCTCGGATCATTCTGTGTCTGGATGCCGCTAGGGAGAGAGCTGCTGCTGGTCAGGGAAAGCGTTAGGGTGTTCTATTAGCTTACTGTTAGGCAGGAGTGATTCTCAAAGAACCCAACAGCCCTTCTTAGGGCTACAATAACGTTCTACTTTTTTTATTTTAATTTGCATCTAGTACCATTTTGTGAGGAATTAGCAGGGGGACTTGCTACCGTTGTGTTTAGCTCTTAGTGGCACACATATCCATAGCAAAGACCGAAGTGGGAAAATTTAGTAGGGGTTGGATTTCAATTAGGCACTAACTCAGTGTCATCTCATCTGACAGTAGTGTGCTTTGATACTTGGCTAGAAAATAGCCATAGGAGAATACAAAGAGCTTACTTACGCATACAGTAGCGTTCTATATATTTGATTTCTGGTTGATCTGCTGGTGGCTGTACTTTCTGCACTGCATGTACTAGCCAATTCTGAGCAATTTGTAGTGAGACTTGCGACCGCTGTGTTCTGCGCTTAGTGACGCACATATCCATAGCAAAGACCGAAGTGGGAAAATTTAGTAGGGGTTGGATTTCAATTAGGCACTAACTCAGTGTCATCTCATCTGACAGTAGTGTGCTTTGATACTTGGCTAGAAAATAGCCATAGGAGAATACAAAGAGCTTACTTACGCATACAGTAGCGTTCTATATATTTGATTTCTGGTTGATCTGCTGGTGGCTGTACTTTCTGCACTGCATGTACTAGCCAATTCTGAGCAATTTGTAGTGAGACTTGCGACCGCTGTGTTCTGCGCTTAGTGACGCACATATCCATAGCAAAGACCGAAGTGGGAAAATTTAGTAGGGGTTGGATTTCAATTAGGCACTAACTCAGTGTCATCTCATCTGACAGTAGTGTGCTTTGATACTTGGCTAGAAAATAGCCATAGGAGAATACAAAGAGCTTACTTACGCATACAGTAGCGTTCTATATATTTGATTTCTGGTTGATCTGCTGGTGGCTGTACTTTCTGCACTGCATGTACTAGCCAATTCTGAGCAATTTGTAGTGAGACTTGCGACCGCTGTGTTCTGCGCTTAGTGACGCACATATCCATAGCAAAGACCGAAGTGGGAAAATTTATTAGGGGTTGGATTTCAATTAGGCACTAACTCAGTGTCATCTCATCTGACAGTAGTGTGCTTTGATACTTGGCTAGAAAATAGCCATAGGAGAATACAAAGAGCTTACTTACGCATACAGTAGCGTTCTATATATTTGATTTCTGGTTGATCTGCTGGTGGCTGTACTTTCTGCACTGCATGTACTAGCCAATTCTGAGCAATTTGTAGTGAGACTTGCGACCGCTGTGTTCTGCGCTTAGTGACGCACATATCCATAGCAAAGACCGAAGTGGGAAAATTTAGTAGGGGTTGGATTTCAATTAGGCACTAACTCAGTGTCATCTCATCTGACAGTAGTGTGCTTTGATACTTGGCTAGAAAATAGCCATAGGAGAATACAAAGAGCTTACTTACGCATACAGTAGCGTTCTATATATTTGATTTCTGGTTGATCTGCTGGTGGCTGTACTTTCTGCACTGCATGTACTAGCCAATTCTGAGCAATTTGTAGTGAGACTTGCGACCGCTGTGTTCTGCGCTTAGTGACGCACATATCCATAGCAAAGACCGAAGTGGGAAAATTTAGTAGGGGTTGGATTTCAATTAGGCACTAACTCAGTGTCATCTCATCTGACATAGTAGTGTGCTTTGATACTTGGCTAGAAAATAGCCATAGGAGAATACAAAGAGCTTACTTACGCATACAGTAGCGTTCTATATATTTGATTTCTGGTTGATCTGCTGGTGGCTGTACTTTCTGCAGTGCATGTACTAGCCAATTCTGAGCAATTTGTAGTGAGACTTGCGACCGCTGTGTTCTGCGCTTAGTGACGCACATATCCATAGCAAAGACCGAAGTGGGAAAATTTAGTAGGGGTTGGATTTCAATTAGGCACTAACTCAGTGTCATCTCATCTGACAGTAGTGTGCTTTGATACTTGGCTAGAAAATAGCCATAGGAGAATACAAAGAGCTTACTTACGCATACAGTAGCGTTCTATATATTTGATTTCTGGTTGATCTGCTGGTGGCTGTACTTTCTGCACTGCATGTACTAGCCAATTCTGAGCAATTTGTAGTGAGACTTGCGACCGCTGTGTTCTGCGCTTAGTGACGCACATATCCATAGCAAAGACCGAAGTGGGAAAATTTAGTAGGGGTTGGATTTCAATTAGGCACTAACTCAGTGTCATCTCATCTGACAGTAGTGTGCTTTGATACTTGGCTAGAAAATAGCCATAGCAATAGGATAGCATTGTTTGGTTTTAAAAACTCAAAAAAAAACAAAAAACACAAAAAAAAAAAAAAAACACAAAAAAAAACAAAAAAAAGTAAAAAAAAAAATAAAGTTATAACTCTCATTTTAAAAATGTTTAACCCGAGGGCTAGGGGTAGAGGACGAGGGCGGGGACGTGGGCGTCCAACTACTGCAGGGGTCAGAGGCCGTGGTCCTGGGCGGGGTGAGACACCACCTGCTGATGAGGGAGCAGGGGAACGCCGCAGAGCTACACTCCCTAGGTTCATGTCTGAAGTTACTGGGACTCGTGGTAGAGCACTGTTGAGGCCAGAACAGTGCGAACAGGTGATGTCGTGGATTGCTGACAATGCTTCGAGCAATTTGTCCACCACCAGTCAGTCTTCCACGCAGTCCACCCATGTCACCGAAATCGCCACTCCTCCAGCTCCTGCACCTCAGCCTCCTCCCCCCCAGTCTGCCCCCTCCCAGGAAAATTTGGCATTTGAACCGGCATACTCTGAGGAACTGTTTTCTGGACCCTTCCCACAGTCACAAACCACTTGTCCGGTTGCTGCTGAGCAATTTTCCGATGCCCAGGTTTTCCAACAGTCACAGTCTGTGGGTGATGATGACCTTCTTGACGTAGTGGAAGTGTGTAAAGAGGTGTCCGACGATGAGGAGACACGGTTGTCAGACAGTGGGGAAGTTGTTGTCAGGGCAGGAAGTCCGAGGGGGGAGCAGACTGAGGGATCGGAGGATGATGAGGTGACAGACCCAAGCTGGGTTGAGAGGCCGGGTGAACACAGTGCTTCTGAGACGGAGGAGAGTCCTCGACCAGAACAGGTTGGAAGAGGCAGTGGTGGGGCCAGACGGAGAGGCAGGGCCAGAGCTGGTGCATCAGCGCCAAATGTGTCAACTAGTGAAGCTCCCGTGGCGAGGGCTCCTGCGGCGAGGGCTAGATCTTCAGAAGTCTGGAGGTTCTTTAAGGAAACACCGGATGACCGACGGACTGTGGTGTGCAACATTTGCCAAACCAGGCTCAGCAGGGGTTCCACCACTACTAGCTTAACTACCACCAGTATGCGCAGGCATATGAATGCTAAACACCCCACTCAGTGGCAACAAGCCCGTTCACCTCCGGCCGTGCACACCACTGCTCCTTCCCCTGTGTCAGCTGCTAGTCAGCCCCCTGCCCAGGACCCTGCCACAAAAACCCCATCGTCGCCTCCACGATCCTCCACAGCATCCACCAGCGTTCAGCTCTCCATACCCCAGACGCTGGAGCGGAAACGCAAATATAGTGCAACCCACCCGCACGCCCAAGCCCTTAATGTGCACATCTCCAGATTGCTTAGCCTGGAGATGCTGCCCTATAGGCTAGTAGAGACCGAGGCCTTTCGCAACCTCATGGCGGCGGCCGCCCCTCGGTATTCGGTCCCCAGCCGCCACTACTTTTCCCGATGTGCCGTCCCAGCCCTGCACCAGCACGTGTCAGACAACATCATCCGTGCCTTGACCAACGCCGTTTCTGACAAGGTCCACCTGACCACGGACACGTGGACGAGTGCTGCCGGGCAGGGCCACTATATATCGCTGACGGCACATTGGGTTAACTTGGTGGAGGCTGGGACCGAGTCTGACACTGGGGCTGCTCATATACTGCCGACGCCGAGGATTGCGGGGCCTACCTCGGTCCAGGTGTTTCAGGCCTACTATGCCTCCTCCTCCTCCCACCCCTCCTCCACCTCCTCCTCCGAACTACCATCCGTGGGCACGGCGCCATCAGTCGGTAGCTCTAGGCACAGCAGCAGTGCCGTCGCTAAGCGACAGCACGCGGTGCTCAAACTGCTGAGCCTAGGCGACAAAAGGCACACCGCCCAAGAGCTATTACAGGGCATCACGGCGCAGACTGATCTGTGGCTGGCACCGCTGAACCTCAAGCCGGGAATGGTTGTGTGTGACAACGGCCGTAACCTGGTGGCGGCTCTGCAACTCGGCAGACTGACACATGTGCCATGCCTGGCCCATGTGTTAAATCTGATAGTTCAGCGTTTCCTCAAGACATACCCCAATCTGTCTGATTTGCTCACGAAGGTGCGCCGCATCTGTGCGCATTTCAGGAAGTCCAGCCCAGATGCTGCCACTCTCAGGGCAGCGCAGCGCCGCCTCCAACTGCCCGCTCACCGACTGTTGTGCGACGTGCCCACGAGGTGGAATTCAACACTGACCATGTTATCCAGAGTTTACCAGCAGCGCAGAGCGATTGTAGACTGCCAGATGTCAACTTCCACCAGAACTGGTAGTCAGGTCAGTCAGCTTCCTCAAGTCTACAATGAGGAGTGGACGTGGATGTCTGATATCTGTCAGGTTCTGAGTAACTTTGAGGAGTCAACACAGATGGTCAGTGGCGATGCCGCCATCATCAGCCTCACCATCCCGCTGCTTGGCCTGTTGAAAAACTCTCTGGTCAGCATGAAGTCGGAAGCTTTGCGCTCGTCACAAGAGACAGGGGAAGAATATTCCCTTGTTGATAGCCAAAGCACCCTCAGGTCTGTTTCTCAGCGCATATCGGAGGAGGTGGAGGTGGAGGAGGATGAGGAGGAAGAGGAGGAGAATGTTGGTGAGACACAAGAGGGGACCATTGTTGAGTCCTTTACTGTTCAGCGTGTATGGGCAGAAGAAGAGGAGTTGGAGGAGTTGGAGGAGGAGGAAATGGACAGTCAGGCCAGTGAGGGGAGTGAATTCTTACGCGTTGGTACTCTGGCGCATATGGCAGATTTCATGCTAGGCTGCCTATCCCGTGACCCTCGCGTTCAAAGAATTTATTCCAGCACCGATTACTGGGTGTTCACTCTCCTGGACCCACGGTACAAGCAAAATCTTTCCACTCTCATCCCTGCAGAGGAAAGGAGTGTGAGAATGCATGAATACCAGCAGGCCCTGGTGCACAAGCTGAAACAGTATTTCCCTTCTGACAGCGCTAGCGGCAGAGTGCGTAGTTCTGCGGGACAAGTAGCGAGGGAGAGTAGGCGAGCAGGCAGCTTGTCCAGCACTGGCAAGGGTACGCTTTACAAGGCTTTTGCCAGCTTTATGTCACCCCAGCAAGACACTGTCACCTGTCCCCAGTCTCGGCAGAGTAGGGCTGATCTTTACAGAAAGATGGTGAGGGAGTACGTAGCTGACCATACCATCGTCCTAAATGATCACACAGCTCCCTACAACTACTGGGTTTCAAAGCTGGACATGTGGCACGAACTGGCGCTGTACGCCTTGGAGGTTCTTGCCTGCCCTGCCGCTAGCGTCTTGTCCGAGCGGGTTTTCAGTGCAGCTGGTGGCATCATCACCGATAAGCGTACACGCCTGTCGACTGACAGCGCTGACAGGCTGACGCTTATTAAAATGAATAAAGGCTGGATTTCTCAGAATTTCCAATCTCCACCAGGTGAAGGAAGCTCAACCTGAATAATTGATCCACTCCTCCTCCTCCTCATTTTCCTCCTTCTCCTCCTCTTTGTACAGTAAAGCAGAGGAAAATGGCTATTTTTTGACAGGGCCCACTGGCTCTTGCTATAGTACTTCATGCATTTAATTTTTCTGGAGGGCCACCTACCCGGTCCTCTGTTTGAAACAATTTTTGTGAGTGCCACATACAGGCACTCAATCTATTCCATTTTACTGCAGGGCCACCTACCTGCTCCTCTGGTTTGAAACATTTTTGGGACTGCCACATACAGGCACTCAATCTATTCCATTTTACTGCAGGGCCACCTACCTGCTCCTCTGGTTTGAAACATTTTTGGGACTGCCACATACAGGCACTCAATCTATTCCATTTTACTGGAGGGCCACCTACCTGCTCCTCTGGTTTGAAAAATTTTTGGGACTGCCACATACAGGCACTCAATCTATTCCATTTTACTGCAGGGCCACCTACCTGCTCCTCTGGTTTGAAACATTTTTGGGACTGCCACATACAGGCACTCAATCTATTCCATTTTACTGCAGGGCCACCTACCTGCTCCTCTGGTTTGAAACATTTTTGGGACTGCCACATACAGGCACTCAATCTATTCCATTTTACTGCAGGGCCACCTACCTGCTCCTCTGGTTTGAAAAATGTTTGGGACTGCCACATACAGGCACTATCCAAATTAAATTGTCTCCATAGCAGCCTCCACACGTTGTCTCCATTGCTACCTCCAAAAGTCGTCCATATAGCTGCCTCCATACATCGTCCCTTTATCAAACGAGGTGTGTCAGGCAGAAATTTGGGTTCTTTTCATGGATTACACATCAAAGTTGTTAACTTTGTCGCCACCCTGCTGTGTTATCCACAAAATATACTGGCAAACTTTTACCATTTAGGGATATTATTTCAGCGCTTCTAGCGCATCTGTTTACATTCCCCTCACCCGCCATATCCTAAACTTATAAGAACGCTACTACACTTGATCTTATACAAAAGGTTCTTAGAAGTGCTGTTTGGGGAGTAGCCTAGAGACAGGGGCTTGAATTGGCGAAAGCTCGCCTGGCAGCGGAGCGCCAGCTCCATGCGCATCATGCGCTTCTTGCGCATCTGTTTACATTCCCCTCACCCGCCATATCCCAAACTTATAAGAACGCTACTACACTTAACTTGGTGCAGGCTGGGACCGAGTCTGACCCTGGGGCTGGTCATATACTGCCGACGCAGAGAATTGCGGGGCCTACCTCGGTCCAGGTCTCAAAGGCCTACTATACCTCCTCCCACCCCTCCTCCACCTCCTCCTCCTCCGAATTACCATCCGTGGGCATGGCGCCATCAGTCGGTAGCTCTAGGCACAGCAGCAGTGCCGTCGCTAAGCGACAGCAGGCGGTGCTGAAACTGCTGAGCCTAGGCGATAAAAGGCACACCGCCCAAGAGCTATTACAGGGCATTCCACATCAAAGTTGTTAACTTTGTCGCCACCCTGCTGTGTAATCCACAAAATATACTTGCAAACTTTTACCATTTAGGGATATTATTTCAGCGCTTCTTGCGCATCTGTTTACATTCCCCTCACCCGCCATATCCTAAACTTATAAGAACGCTACTACACTTGATCTTATACAAAAGGTTCTTAGAAGTGCTGTTTGGGGAGTAGCCTAGAGACAGGGGCTTGGATTGGCAAAAGCTCGCCTGGCTGCAGAGCGCCAGCTCCATCCCAAGATCCAACTAACATAGTTGCAGCACCTTTAATCTACTACTAGTTCACTGCCTCCATAATAATAATAATAATAATCTTTATTTATATAGCGCCATCATATTCCGTAGCGCTTTACAAATCATAGGAAACAAATACAAATGTATTGTAACAGAGCACAACATTTGTATGGAACAACAGGAGTGAGGTCCCTGCTCGCCAGAGCTTACGGTTTATGAAGATGATGGGGTAACACGAGGTAAAAGAATATTTAACGGTCAAGCCATTCTTCTTAGGGAATAGAACAAAATATAATAAATGGAATTGCTGTCGCTTGAACCACTCAGCCGTCATCTTATATACCAGGTCCAGGGTGAATGGGACTGCAGAGAAGTCTGGTGCCTGTTGGTTGCTGGATAACAGATGGGAGGACGACACAGGACGGGTTAGTAGAAGAGTTAAAACTTCATGCAGTTAATGAGTGTTATAGGCTTGCCTAAAGAAATGGGTTTTAAGAGCACGTTTGAAACTTTGGAGGTTAGGTATTAGTCTGATAGTCCAGGGCAGAGCATTCCATAGAATTGGTGCAGCTCTAGAGAAGTCTTGGAGACGCGAGTGGGAGGTCCGCACTAGGGTAGAGGTTAATCTAAGATCACTGGCGGATCTAAGAGCACGGGTTGGGCGATAGACTGAGATAAGAGAGGAGAGGTAGGGGGGTGCAGCATTATACAGAGCTTTATGGATGAGGGTTATTATTATTTTAAACTGTATTCGAAAGGAGACTGGCAGCCAGTGCAGCGACTGGCATGAACTGTAAGCATACATGGTCCCCTTATCAAACGAGCTGTGTCAGGCAGAATTTTGGGTTGTTTTCATGGCTTCCATGTTAACTTTGTCGCCACCCTGCTGTGTAATCCACAAAATATACTGGCAAACTTTTATCATGTACCGATATTATTTGAGCGCTTCTTGCTCACCTCCTTTGGTTCCTCTCTGCCACCCATTGGTTTGAAGCCTGAGTCCAATTAGGGTATGTCGCCATGCCACTCTCTAGCCTGCTGCCGCTGCCTCTGCCTCTGCATGCCGTCCCCTATAGTGTCAGGGTCAATTATTGGATGTTTTACATGCTATCTAGCTTCATTCTGTCACTCTGTCATGGCCATGCTGTTGCCCATAATTTCGGCATAATGGTGCGATTAAGCAGCCTCAGAGGCATCCATGCATGCTGCCCCTGCTGTTTCCTGTCCATTTCCGTGGTGTTTCCATCCTTTTCTGAGGTTCCCAGGTGTTTGGCCAAGCTTCCCTGTGCAGAGCCTTGGTCCCCTTGAAAAATGCTCGAGTCTCCCATTGACTTCAATGGGGTTCGTTATTCGAGACGAGCACTCGAGCATCGGGAAAAGTTCGTCTCGAATAACGAGTACCCGAGCATTTTAGTGTTCGCTCATCTCTAGTAATCACCTTTCCGATGCTCCCCTGCAGCTCCACTGATACAGTCAGGCCGGCAGTTACAGCTCTGTGCGCCGCCTATGCCGTAAAGTGGCTGACATCATAGTCTGTGAGCTGCCAGCGGCGGCTCACAGAGCTGTCGCTCCCAGCCGAACTGTATCAGCAGAGCTGCGGGGGAGCTTCGGAAAGGTGAGTACATCATTGTTTATTATTTTAATGTGCTGGACAGGGGGCTGGCTGGCTATAAACTGGGGGGTGGGCTGTCTGGCTATTTATTGGAGGGGGCTGTCTGGCTATATACACATGAGGGGCTAGCTGTATACTGGGGGACTAGCTGGATATTTACAGGGGGGCTGGCTGGCTATATACAGGGGGGGCAGGCTGTATATTGGGGAGACTAGCTGGCTTTATACGGGGGGAGGGGCTGTCTGGTTATATACAGTGGGGGGCTGGCTGGCTATATACAGGGGCGTCTGGCTGTTGGTGTTTATCGCATAGTAGTTATATTCCTGTACATAGGAGGCAGTATTATAGTAGTAATATTCTTGTCTACAGGAGTTAGTATTATAGTAGATATATTCTTGCACATAGGGGTAGTATTATAGTAGTTATATTCTTGTACATAGGAGCAGTATTATAGTAGTTATATTCTTGTACATAGGGGGCAGTATAATATTAGTTAAATTCATGTGCATAGAGAGCAATATTATAGTAGTTATATTCTTGTACATAGGGGCAGTATTATAGTAGTTATATACTTGTACATAGTGGGCAGCATTATAGTAGTTATATTCTTGTACATAAGGGGCAGTTATATAGTAGTTATATTCTTGTACAAAGGGGGCATTATTATGGTAGTTATATTCTTGTATATAGGGGGCAGTATTATAGTAGTTATATTCTTGTACATAGGGGGCAATATTATAGTACTTATATAATTGTACATAGTGAGCAGTCAGTGTCCCTTTACACATATTGTACGGCTCTCTCAGAATTATATTTTAAAATATGTGGCGCTTATGGCTTTCTCAGCCAAAAAGGTTCCTGACCCCTGCTCTAGGGGAACAACAGTATTACGTTTATGATAAGAAAATGAAAGAGATGAGGATGGAGTGAGGAACCTAAAATTTTTAAGTTGCTAAATCTGCAGAGAGGAGTTATGGCTGGAAGAAGCTGAAATGGTGGCCAAGAAGATGAAGGAGACTCCTCCAATTAGACGCTATTGGATTTACAGTAAGTGCTGACATCACACATGAGCTCACAATTCTACACTCAATACTCAACATTTTGTACACTCAGCATGGTTCTATTTTTATGTACTAACCTAGGTTCTGGTGCTGCATTTATTTACTGAACTCGGTTCTGGTGCTCCATTTATTTACTGAACTGGGTTCAGGTGCTATCCAAGGTGTAGTTCCTGGGGGCAAGGGGAACAGTGGTTCTGGGACTCCGGACTTTGAGACCCCCACTGAGGAGCTGTGAACCTTTTGCACAGCTCCTAGTGCGGTTTTTCAGGGTGACTAGTCCTCCATAAAGTGTTTCAAAGTTATAATCATATAAAGTGATGCATGTCAGATTACAAAAAGTGGGGCTGAGCCTTAAACTATAAACTGGTTGTGTCCTTAGGGATAAATAATGAAATCTCCCAAAGCAACTCAATCGTTAATGAAATGTCCAGCAGCAGACACCTTATTAGTGAGATGTCCACAGCAGCTCTCTCTAATAATAAAATGTCCAGTAGCCCCACTAACTAATGAAATGTCCACATCAGCAGCAAATGTGCCTCGTCATATTAAGAAGAAAAAATACACTCAGTACTCACCTCCCATTCTCCGGAGATCCAATGGCTTCCTCTTCTCCCTCAGCTTCCAGTGCAGCCGGGATTGCAGAGACATGTCCATGCGCTTGGCCCGTGCAGACCTCGTGATAACATCAGGCAGAGTGCGCAGAAATGTCTTTCCCTGCTCCACTCAATCAACTGTCTTCACCTCTCATGCATCTCTCCATACTGATACTCCATACAGATACTGTATTGTTATGCCTCTGCTAACTATATACATTTTTTAACAATTATTTTATTTAAAACTTCAGAAAGTCTACCACTTTAAAGTCTACCAAGAGGATCAGAAAAAAATGAAAACATTAGCAATCCATACGTATGTACGAGAATAAGTATGTCGTACAAATTGCCTGTTGCAAATGTAGATTCTACACATATGTAACATACAAAGAGATCCCAATACTTTATGATGTTTAAGTTAATGTTTGCTGTGAATGTGGCAGCACATTGTGAAAATAGTATTCAAAGTGCCCTGGATGTGATCACTTTTAATAGGCGTGAAGAAAACTTGAAGAATTAAGGATCTAACTCATACCATCTAAACCCTATTTTAATATGATAAACATATGAATTCCTTCCATTTGGGGATTTGCATATTTTGGTGAATTCTCAGGAATCCAATAAGTCACACTGAACAGGTTTCTTAATTGGCTTGAAGGTGCAAAGTAAAAAAGTTCACGATGCAGAACATAGATTATGTCCCAGATGCCTTAGAGCAGAAGAGGAAATCATTCACAAGTGTAGCAGAACATGTGCAGAGCCCAGGATCGGTAATCAGAGAAGTTAAAGGTAAGAAAAATAATCAACAGAAGACTAAAAAACATCCGGTTACAGTCACTGGAATTTTTGGAGACTTATATTAAAAAAGTTGCACGTTCACTAAAAACCTAAACTCCTCCAACCCCAGATATATTAATAAAGAAAAACCGCTAAGATAAATCTGACGAGCAGCATAGCCAAACCAAAAAAATTGAAGCAGGAGCACAAAGCCACAAATATACCTGCCCAACTGAGTAGTCAGATATTCTGCTAACATAACATATTACAATCAATAATACAACTTACACTCTGTTCACACTGGCGCTATGTACCTTCCATTTGCCTGTCCTTTAATTTATAACTGAAACAACTGAAATATTATGGGAATTGTGAACTATTGTGTCTATGTCAACCATTCAAATTTAGCATTTTTTCATTTTGTGGTACTCCAAAATTGCTCCATTCTTAAAGATATCTACCACTAGGCAAGCACACTTTCACACTGGTGTGTGCCTGCTCTCTCAGGATTTGCTCTTCTTTTAGCTTCTCATGCTCTTGCTTTTATGAAAAAAGTTCAAAAAATTATGCAAACTAGCCCAAGGGGCCACAGGCCCTGGAACCCCTCTGGCTTATTTGCATCATTTTTAAAACCTTTTTTGGAAAAAACAAGGCCCTAAGAATCCTTCATCCTTGTGGCTGAAGTCCTTTAACAGTATACTTTGTAGAAGAAATTTTTTTTTGCTCATTAATGTACACTCTGCACTTCATCTTGTCAGAAAAAAAACTGAAATGTAGATATTTTTGCTAATTTATTAAACAGGAAAAACTGAAATATCACATTGTCATAAGTATTCAGAGCCTTTGCTATGACTCACATATTTAACTCACATGCTGTCCATTTCCTTCTGATCCTTCTTCAGATAGTTTTACTCTTTCATTATCCTTCCTATCCAACTGTGTTTAATTGATTATATTTGATTAGGAAAGGCACACACCTGTCTATATAAAACCTCACATCTCACAGTGCATGTAAGACCACACGAGAATCATGAGGTCTAAGGAACTGCCCAAGGAGCTCAGAGACTGAATTGTGGCAAAGCACAGATCTGGCCAAGGTTATAACAGAATTTCTGCACATTGGCCTCCATAGTCTTTAAATGGAAGAAGTTTGGGATGACCACAACTCTTCCTCAACCTGGCCATCCAGCCAATGTTAGCAATCGTGGGAGAAGAACCTTTGCGTTGGAGGTAAAGAAGAACCCCAAGATCACTGTTGCTGTGCTTTAGAGATGCAGTAAAGAGATGAGAGAAAGTTCCACAAAGTCAACTATCACTGCAGCCTCCACCAGTCAAGGCTTTATGGCAGAGTGTGCCGATGGAAGCCTCTCCTCAGTGCAAGACACACAAAAGCCTGCATACAGTTTGCAAAAAATGCATGAATAACTCCAAGACTATGAGAAATAAAATTTTCTGCTCTGATGAAGATTACATTTTTGGTGTTAATTCTAAGCAGTGTGTTTGGAGAAAATCAGACACTGCGCATCACCCGACAGTGAAAAATGGTGGTGGCAGCATCATGCTATGGGGGCGTTTTTAATCTGCAGGGACATAACGATTGGTTGAAATTGAAGGAAAGATGAATACGGCCAAGTACAGAGATTTCCTGGATGAAAACCTCTTCCAGAGTGCTCTGGACCTCAGACTGGGCTGAACTTTCACCTTCCAACAAGACAATGACCCTAAGCACACAGCTAAAATAACAAAGTAGTGGCTTCAGAACAACTCTGTGACCATCCCTGACTGGCCCAATCAGAGCCCTGACCTAAACCCAATTGAGCATCTCTGGAGAGACTTGAAAATGGATTCCACCAATATTCTCCATCCAACCTGTGGGAACTGGAGAGGACCTGCAAAGGAAGAGGCAGAATATCCCTAAATGCAGGTGTGAAAACTTGTTGCATCATTCCGAAGAGTCTGAATAATTCTTCTTCCGGCATGGAGGCGGCCATGTTTTCTTCGTGGCCGCGCATACTATGATGTCAGCAGCGGCCGCGTCATAGTATGTGCATGCTAGATGAAAACATGGCCGCGTCCATGACGGAAGAAAGAAGAGAGAAGAAGAGCCGCGGGGAAGAAAGAAGACGGGACGCGCTGACAGCGGGGACATCGGTAAGCCGCGCCGACATCAGAGGGTGAGTATTTAAGTTTATTTTTTTAAGGGCCGTGGGGGCAGGCTACTGTATACTACTCGGGGCTGCTGTATACTACTAGGGGCTTGCTGTATACTACTAGGGGCTTGCTGTATACTACTAGGGGCTGCTTTATACTACTAGGGGCTTGCTGTATACTACTAGGGGCGGCTGTATACTACTAGGGGCTTGCTGTATACTACTAGGGGCTGCTGTATACTACTAGGGGCTTGCTGTATTCCCACCCTCGGCTTATACTCGAGTCAGTCGTTTTTCCCAGTTTTGGTGGTAAAATTAGGGGTCTCGGCTTATACTCGGTCGGCTTATACTCGAGTATATACGGTACATTAGAAACCTATCCATTTTTTTTGTAAGTGAAAAAAACAGATGACATATGGACGCATAAAAAACAGATGCGGATACAATAATGACTGAACACAGACATTGCTCGTATTTTTTGCGGATGTGCAGTGAACACACCTCTCTGAATAAGCCCTAAAGTGTGTCGTTTATCAAAAAGCTCTGAAAATAAGAAGATAAAGTACTCCACATTACTTAGATTATCATTTTGTTAATCTAGGTTGCATATCTGTGGTGTTGAAATGATTCTAATAATTAACTTTTTCATTTTTCATAATAAAATCTGCCTTTGGTTTGTGAATTTTATGTGCAAAATATTTTTTGTTAACCTAGTATATTTTGTTATAGTTAGTTATTAGCAGTTATTTACTGTACCAGGCAACACCAGCTACTACAGCTAGTAAAGAAAAAAAAAATTGACATTAGTGAAGTGGATTCTCTGCATGTCCTGTAGGCAGGTTGTATGCCATTAGATGATTTGTAATGACTTAGATAACTGTTCCTTCCAAAAAATCCTAGTCTTGTATTTCTCCAGGGGAAAACCGCAGTTGATACCATTGATCAAGAAATAATAACTTCGAACAAGAGCAAAGGTCAAATGACCGTACATGACAGCCATCCAAGATACCAATGCATGTACAATCTCATGTCAAACTGACAGCTTCATCTAAGTGGTTTACATGTCCATATCGGTCACCATATTTTACTCTATTTCACTGTATAGCCATTAAGCTGTCAAGGCTGATGTAGGCAGAATTCAATAAAAATGATTTCTACTCTAATCAACAATTCTAATATTTAAAATGCACTTTATGTTAATATACGATTTAAATCAACTTTTTGTATCTAATACGATTTAATAAATGTATTGACTCCTATATAAACATATACAGACCAACCAAAACCAAGTTAAAGAGGATCTGTCACCCTAATAATCTATATAGGAGCTGCTTACTAAAGTAACCAGCTTCCTAGCCCTACCCCAGGTGTAACAGTGTTAAATTGCTAGCTTTATCGGAACCTTCTGATAAAGCTAACAAACACTGCAGTACATAGCACTGCGAACGCCAGCCCAAGTTTACAGTGGTCTGACGTATTTATGAGGGTGGCCCTCCCCTCTCCTCTGCTTCTCCCTTGGATCGCCCCTCCCACACCATATGAATATGGGAAGCAAAAAGTTTTTTTGGAGCTATGTGTTTAAGCGCTATCAACCGAATTTAGGAGATGAAGATGAAAGAATGGGTACAGGCTGTGATATGGAGAAAATATGTGTAATTTTATTATAAGTAAAACAGCAAAAAGAAATCCAAATGGTTACGCGTTTCGGGAATACAATCCCTTCCTCAGACCATAAATGTTGTAAGGGACCTGCAAGGCTTAGTTGCTGTTAACAGCAACTAAGCCTTGCAGGTCCCTTACAACATTTATGGTCTGAGGAAGGGATTGTATTCCCGAAACGCGTAACCATTTGGATTTCTTTTTGCTGTTTTACTTATAATAAAATTACACATATTTTCTCCATATCACAGCCTGTACCCATTCTTTCATCTTCATCTCCTAAATTCGGTTGATAGCGCTTAAACACATAGCTCCAAAAAAACTTTTTGCTTCCCATATTCATATCACTACGGTTTCCTTTGGATCCCGGTATTTGGAGCAAGTGTGAGCTGCTGACGTAACCTTATTGGAGTACCCAAGGGAAAGGGGTGGATATCATCCCCCCCTACTCTGACTTTATTGCACTTATACAAGTGCCCACCAGGTGAGCACTTTCTTAATATCTACCCACTACGTTATCCCTACGGTATCACGCGAGGCGCCGTCCTCTTTGTTGTCTCTTTTTGTCCTCCATATCTCCTCCCACACCATAGGCTGGCGGTGACTGCAGTAGGCAGTTACCACCTCCTCGCTCCGCCCCCTCAAGAATATGCCTGACCGCTGTAAGCTTGGTCCAGCGTTCTGAGGGCTACATAGTGCAGTGTTTGCTAGCAATTTAACTCTGCTACACCTTGGGTAGGGCTAGGAAGCTGCTTACTGCTCCTAGATTGATTATTGGGGTGACAGATCCTCTTTAAATACAGCACCAGCGCCAAGATCATAGCATAAATACAGCCTCATAACCAAGTTCTATACATATATAGTACCAGAACCCAAGACTAATATGTACTTAAAATAAAGCACTAAAACCAAGTTCATTCATATGTACAACACTAGAACCAAGTTCAGTACATAAAAACAGCACCAGAACTAAAATTAGAAGAAAAAATACAGCACCAGAACCAACTCAGTACATAAAACACAACTGGAACCCAGCTAAGTACATAAAAATAGAATGTAGCTCGGTGTGCAGAATTGTGAGCTCATGTTTAATGTCAGCACTTCATCTTCTTTTTCTACCTGGTGGCAATTTCAGCTCAACTCGTCTTTGCAGATTTAGCAACACAAACATTTTAGGTTCCTCATTTCATCATTATCTCCTCTATCTACTTACCACAGAGTTCACTGTTATGTCCCTTCAGTAACCAATATAGTGACATTCTCCTCACTATAACCAATATAGTAACTTTTCCTCACACAGTCACAAATATAATAACTGAGCCCCCACAAAATAGCCAATGTAGTAACAGTGCTACCACAAAGTAGCCAATATAGTAGCAGTGGCCTCAAAGTTGCCAAAATAGTAATGGTGCCCCCACAGTGCCTCCACATAGTAGCCAATATAGTTGCAGTGCGCCCACAGTCACCAAAATAGTAATGTTGCCCAACCACAGTCTGGTCATAGTGTCTGCAAATGGTTCACAGTGCCTCCACATAGAAACAAATAGTCACATTGCCCCCACAAAGAAGCCAATTGTTACATTACCTCCACACTGTAGCCTATAGTCACAGCCATCCACAGTAGTCAGTAGACACAGCACCGTATTAGCCAATAGTCACACTAGCATTCCCCTATCACATTGCCTGTCCTCAGTAGCCAATAGATGCAGTGACTGCCCCACCGTAGCCAGAAGTCACAGTAGCCAATAGTCAAATTAGCCAACAGTCCAAGTGCCTAACCCCAGTAGCAAGTAGTCATAGTGCTTGCCCATGGTAGCCCCAGTACCTGCCCACAGTAGCTAGTAGTTACCTTGCTTGCGCCCAGTAGTCACAGTGATGAACCCTGTGCCCCAGTAACCAGTAGTCACAGTGAAACCCGCAGTAGCCTGTAGGCACAGTGATGCTGCCAGTAGACAGCAGTCACATTGATGCCCTCTATAGCAGGGGTCAGGAACCTTTTTGGCTGAGGGAGCCATGAACGCCACATATTTTGAAATGTTATTCCTTAAGAGCCGTACCATATGCACATGTCCCCCCCCCCATAGATAGATAGTTCCAGTGTCACAGTTGCCCCTGCGATCTAGGTCTCCGTGGTGGCGCCCCTTTCCAAACTCGCTCAACCCACCACTTTCCAGCTCCCGTTCCGGCTGTCCATGGGCACTCACAGATTTAAAGGGCCAGTGCGCCGATGATTGGCGCTGCCCACTTCCTGGGTTCTTATAAAGACAGCGGATACCATATAGGTAGCCACAGCACATGTCCCCCAGTATATAGGTAGCCACAGCACATGCCCCCAAGTAGATAGGTAACCACAGCACATGCCCCCAGGATATAGGTAGCCACCGCACATCCCCCCATTAGATCGGTAGGCCCAGCATATACTCCCAGTAGATGGGTAGCCCCAGCACATACTCCCAGTAGATAGGTAGCCACAGCACATACTCTCAGTAGATAGGTAGCCACAGCACATGCCCCCCAGTAGATAGGTAGTCACAGCAAAAATAAAAAAAAAAGAATATTCACTTACCAGTGCTCCCTGCAGCCAGCTCCTCATCGCTCCCACGCTCTTCTCTTTGACCCAGGCTTAGACGATGGCGGCGATGGCGCCTGGGTCATACAAAGGATGTAGGCAGCAGTAACATTGCTGCCTGTGTCCAGTGATCAGTCTAAGAGACACACAGCATCCATCACTATTAGAGATGAGCGAACATACTCGTCCGAGCTTGATGCTCGTTCGAGCATTAGCGTACTCGAAACTGCTCGTTGCTCGGACAAATACTTTGCCCGCTCGAGAAAATGGCATCTCCCGCCGTTTTGCTTTTTGGCGGCTAGAAACAGAGCCAATCACAAGCCAGGAGACTCTGCACTCCACCCAGCATGACGTGGTACCCTTACACGTCGATAGCAGTGGTTGGCTGGCCAGGTCAGGTGACCCTGGAATAGACTAGCCCCTGCCCGCGCTGCTCGGATCATTCTGTGTCTGGATGCCGCTAGGGAGAGAGCTGCTGCTGGTCAGGGAAAGCGTTAGGGTGTTCTATTAGAATAGTGTTAGGCAGGAGTGATTCTACAAGAACCCAACAGTCCTTCTTAGGGCTACAATAACGTTATACATTTTTTTTAATTATTATTTGCTTGTGGCTGGGCTTGCTGGCACTAGTAGTGCAGCTAGTACCATATTGTGAGGAATTTGCAGGGGGACTTGCTACCGTTGTGTTTAGATCTTAGTGACACACATATCCACCTCAAACACCAAAGTGGGACAATTTATTAGGGGTTTGATTAGAATTAGGCAGAGTCTGCTGATTTTTTATTTTTTTTTTTTACCTTTATTTCATTTTATAGCTCAAACTCATCTTGCAAAGCAGTGTGCTTTCAGTGTAGGCTACAAAATAGCCATAGGAGGACCCCAACGGCTTACTTAGGCCTACAATAGCGTTATAGTTTCCTTTTTTTTGTTTGCTTGTGGCTGGGCTTGCTGGCATTAGTAGTGCAGCTAGTACCATATTGTGAGGAATTTGCTGGGAGACCTGCGACCGTTGTGTTTAGCTCTTAGTGACACGCATATCCACCTCAAACACCGAAGTGGGACAATTTATTAGGGGTTTGATTAGAATTAGGCAGAGTCTGCTGATTTATTTTTTTTTTTTTACCTTTATTTCATTTTATAGCTCAAACTCATCTTGCAAAGCAGTGTGCTTTCAGTGTAGGCTACAAAATAGCCATAGGAGAACCCCAACGGCTTACTTAGGCCTACAATAGCGTTATATTTTCCTTTTTTTTGTTTGCTTGTGGCTGGGCTTGCTGGCATTAGTAGTGCAGCTAGTACCATATTGTGAGGAATTTGCTGGGAGACCTGCGACCGTTGTGTTTAGCTCTTAGTGACACGCATATCCACCTCAAACACCGAAGTGGGACAATTTATTAGGGGTTTGATTAGAATTAGGCAGAGTCTGCTGATTTATTTATTTTTTTTTACCTTTATTTCATTTTATAGCTCAAACTCATCTTGCAAAGCAGTGTGCTTTCAGTGTAGGCTACAAAATAGCCATAGGAGAACCCCAACGGCTTACTTAGGCCTACAATAGCGTTATATTTTCCTTTTTTTTGTTTGCTTGTGGCTGGGCTTGCTGGCATTAGTAGTGCAGCTAGTACCATATTGTGAGGAATTTGCTGGGAGACCTGCGACCGTTGTGTTTAGCTCTTAGTGACACCTCAAACACCGAAGTGGGACAATTTATTAGGGGTTTGATTAGAATTAGGCAGAGTCTGCTGATTTATTTATTTTTTTTACCTTTATTTCATTTTATAGCTCAAAGTCATCAGGCACAGCACAAAATCCAGTTGTGTGCTGTCAGTATAGGTTAGAAACTAGCCATAGCAATAGGATAGCATCGTTTTGTTAAAAAAAAAATAAAAATAAAAAAAAATAAACACAAAAAAAAAAAAAATTAAAAGTTTACACTTTAATTTGGAAAATGTTTAACCCGAGGGCTAGGGGTAGAGGACGAGGGCGTGGACGTGGGCGTCCAACTACTGCAGGGGTCAGAGGCCGTGGTCCTGGGCAGGGTGAGACACCACCTGCTGATGAGGGAGCAGGGGAACGCCGCAGAGCTACACTCCCTAGGTTCATCATGTCTCAAGATACTGGGACTCGTGGTAGAGCACTGTTGAGGCCAGAACAGTGCGAAGAGGTGATGTCGTGGATTGCGGACAATGCTTCTAGCCATTTGTCCACCAGTCAGTCTTCCACGCAGTCCACCCATGTCACCGAAATCAGCACTCCTCCAGCTCCTCCACCTCAGCCTCCTTCCCCCCAGTCTGCCCCCTCCAAGCAAAATTTGGCATTTGAACCGGCATACTCTGAGGAACTGTTTTCTGGACCCTTCCCACAGTCACAAACCACTTGTCCGGTTGCTGCTGAGCAATTTTCCGATGCCCAGGTTTTCCACCAGTCGCAGTCTGTGGGTGATGATGACATTATTGACGGAGTGGAAGAAGTGTGTAAAGAGGTGTCGGACGATGAGGTGACACGGTTGTCAGACAGTGGTGAAGTTGTTGTCAGGGCAGGAAGTCCGAGGGGGGAGCAGACTGAGGGATTGGAGGATGATGAGGTGACAGACCCAAGCTGAGTTGATAGGCCGGGTGAACACAATGCTTCTGAGACGGAGGCGAATCCTATAGCAGAACAAGTTGGAAGAGGCAGTGGTGGGGCCAGACGGAAAGGCAGTGGTGGGGTCAGACGGAGAGGCAGGGCCAGAGCTGGTGCATCAGCGCCAAATGTTGCCCGTAGTCAAGCTCCCGTGGCGAGGGCTAGATTTTCAGAAGTCTGGAGGTTCTGTAAAGAAACACCAGATGACCGACGGACTGTGGTGTGCAACCTTTGCCAAACCAGGATCAGCAGGGGTTCCACCACTACTAGCTTAACTACCACCAGTATGCGCAGGCATATGAATGCTAAACACCCCACTCAATGGCACCAAGCCCGTTCACCTCCGGCCGGGCACACCACTGCTCCTTCCCCTGTGTCATCTGCTAGTCAGCCCCCTGCCCAGGACCACGGCCCAAACACCTCCCTTACGAAAACCCCATCTTCGCCTCCACGATCCTCCACAGCATCCACCAGCGTTCAGCTCTCCATACCCCAGACGCTGGAGCGCAAAAGGAAGTATAGCGCAACCCACCCACACGCCCAAGCCCTCAACGTCCACATCTCCAAGCTGCTTAGCCTGGAGATGCTGCCCTATAGACCGATGCTGCCCTATAGACCGAGGCCTTTCGAAACCTCATGGCGGGGGCCGCCCCTCGGTATTCGGTCCCCAGCCGCCACTACTTTTCCCGATGTGCCGTCCCAGCCCTGCACAAGCACGTGTCAGAGAACATCATCCGTGCCCTGACCAACGCCGTTTCTGACAAGGTCCACCTGACCACGGACACGTGGACGAGTGCTGCCGGGCAGGGCCACTATATATCGCTGACGGCACATTGGGTTAACTTGGTGGAGGCTGGGACCGAGTCTGACCCTGGGGCTGCTCATATACTGCTGACACCGAGGATTGCGGGGCCTACCTCGGTCTAGGTCTCAAAGGCCTACTATGCCTCCTCCTCCTCCCACCCCTCCTCCACCTCCTCCTCCTCCAAATTACCATCCGTGGGCATGGCGCCATCAGTCGGTAGCTCTAGGCACAGCAGCAGTGCCATCGCTAAGCGACAGCAGGTGGTGCTCAAACTGCTGAGCCTAGGCGATAAAAGGCACACCGCTCAAGAGCTATTACAGGGCATCACGGCGCAGACTGATCTGTGGCTGGCACCGCTGAACCTGAAGCCAGGCATGGTTGTGTGTGACAACGGCCGTAACCTGGTGGCGGCTCTGGAACTCGGCAGACTGACACATGTGCCATGCCTGGCCCATGTGTTAAATCTCATAGTTCAGCGTTTCCTCAAGACATACCCCAATCTGTCTGATTTGCTCACGAAGGTGCGCCGCATCTGTGCGCATTTCAGGAAGTCCAGCACAGATGCTGCCACTCTCAGGGCAGCGCAGCGCCGCCTCCAACTGCCCGCTCACCGACTGTTGTGCGACGTGCCCACGAGGTGGAATTCAACATTAACCATGTTATCCAGAGTTTACCAGCAGCGCAGAGCGATTGTAGACTGCCAGATGTCAACTTCCACCAGAACTGGTAGTCAGGTCAGTCAGCTTCCTCAAGTCTACAATGAGGAGTGGACGTGGATGTCTGATATCTGTCAGGTGCTGAGTAACTTTGAGGAGTCAACACAGATGGTCAGTGGCGATGCCGCCATCATCAGCCTCACCATCCCGCTCAGGGCCGGATTAAGGTTGGTGGGGGCCCCTGGGCGCAAAATCTGGTGGAGGCCCCCACTGAGTATAGCGTACACACACGTCATCCTGCTTCCTTTCCACTATCCCAGCTGTAACACAGCTACATACAGCCGCCTCATCCCCAGTAACACAGCTACATACAGCCGCCTCACCCCCAGTAACACAGCTACATACAGCCGCCTCACCCCTAGTCACACAGCTACATACAGCCGCCTCACCCCCAGTAACACAGCTACATACAGCCGCCTCACCCCCAGTCACACAGCTACATACAGCCGCCTCACCCCCAGTAACACAGCTACATACAGCCGCCTTACCCCAGTAACACAGCTACATACAGCCGCCTCACCCCAGTAACACAGCTACATACAGCCGCCTCACCCCAGTAATACAGCTACATACAGCCGCCTCACCCCAGTAACACAGCTACATACAGCCGCCTCACCCCAGTAACACAGCTACATACAGCCGCCTCGTCCCCAGTAACACAGCTACATACAGCTGCCTCACCCAGTAACAAAGCTACATACAGCCGCCTCACCCCAGTAACAAAGCTACATACAGCCGCCTCGTCCCCAGTAACACAGCTACATACAGCTGCCTCACCCCAGTAACAAAGCTACATACAGCCGCCTCACCCCAGTAACAAAGCTACATACAGCCGCTTCATCCCCAGTAACACAGCTACATACAGCCGCCTCACCCCCAGTAACACAGCTACATACAGCCGCCTCGCCCCCAGTAACACAGCTACATACAGCCGCCTCACCCCCAGTAACACAGCTACATACAGCCGCCTCACCCCCAGTAACACATCTACACACAGCCGCCTCATCCCCAGTAACACAGCTACATACAGCCGCCTCGCCCCCAGTAACACAGCTACATACAGCCGCCTCACCCCCAGTAACACAGCTACATACAGCCCCCTCACCCCCAGTAACACAGCTACATACAGCCGCCTCGTCCCCAGTAACACCGCTACATACAACCGCCTCACCCCCAGTAACACAGCTACATACAGCCGCCTCGTCCCCAGTAACACCGCTACATACAACCGCCTCATCCCCAGTAACACAGCTACATACAGCCGCCTCATCCCCAGTAACACAGCTACACACAGCCGCCTCACCCCCAGTAACACAGCTACACACAGCCGCCTTGGCCCCAGTAACACAGCTACATACAGCCGCCTCGCCCTCAGTAACACAGCTACATACAGCTGCCTCCCCCTCAGTAACACCGCTGACTATAGCCTGGCAGGCACACGTCGGGCATTGTGGAGAGAAGATCGCAGCTCACCCCTCCCGTCTCCATAGAGAATAGAGCTACGTGGTCGTTCTTACGGCCATAGATAGAGCACGCTCTATCTCTTTTGCGGCCGCAGCACGAAACAGTGAGTACTCGTTGTGCTCACCATACCAAAGCACTATAGATGCCTATGAGGGAAGTGTATCAGGTAGCAAATTTGCGGCCAGATATACGTCCCCCATACATGTTCCCTTATACAGACATGTTTATACAATTACACACTGATATATACACACCTTTATATACTTATATACACACAAATAAAGTTCTACACTCGTATACTTGCACCCATATATACACACAAGTATACACTTATACACACATTTATGCACTCATATACCGTATTTTCCGGACTATAAGACGCACTTAAAAGCCTTGGATTTCCTTGGAAATCCAAAGTGCGCCTTACAGTCCGGTGCGCCCTATATGAGGGCAGCGGACCCTACTTACATAGGTCCCCGCTACCGGAGACAGCAGATCTCCAGCGGGAACTGCAGACCACGCGGCACGAACAACTTCTGCCGCGTGGTCTGCAGTTCCCGCTGGAGATCTGCTGTCTCCGGTAGCGGGGACCTATGTAAGTATTCCATTCTCCGCCTCCCCTTCCCCGCGTTCCGCGTCTCTTCTCGGCGTCGCGTCCCGTCTCCGCTCCGCCCCCGGACCTCCGCCATGCCCCCGACCCTGCGCCTTATAGTCCGATGCGCCTTATATATGGAATTTTTACATATATAAGGCGCATCGGACTGTTGCGCCTTATATTCCGGTGCGCCTAATGGCCCGGAAAATACGGTACATTTATACACAGAGTATATATAAACTCATAAAGTATATACACACATACAGCATATACACACACATAAAGTATATAGAGCATATACATACCATATTCCCAGTAATATATATATATATATATTTAAATATACACACATATATGCTTATATAAATATATGCATGTATAAATACAGTATATACACCTATACACGGTAGATGCATATATACCCATATACACAGTATATATATTTATACACGGTAGATGCATATATACCCATATACACAGTATATACACATAAATAAACAGCATATACACATACACAGTAGATACATATATACACATACACAGTATATACACACATACACAGTAGATGCATATATACACAGTAGATACATATATACACAGTATATACATATATACACATATGCCCTGTATATACACATATGCCCTGTATATACATATATACACTGTATATATATATATATACATATATACACACAGATAAATTGATATGTATATACTTACCTTTTAGGGTGCTTGTTCGTGCGGGTGGGTCTTTCGGTTGCTTGTTCGGCCGGGGAGGGGGTCGGTGGGTGCTTGTTCGAGCGGAGGGGGGGTTGCTTGTCCGGCCGGGTAGGGGGGCGGCGGGTGCTTGTTATAGCGGGGGGCGGAGGGGGGGTGCGCGCGGGTGCTTGTTCTAGCGGGGGGCGGAGGGGGGGGGAGCGCGGCGGGTGCTTGTTCTAGCGGGGGGCGGAGGGGGGGGGAGCGCGGCGGGTGCTTGTTCTAGTGGGGGGCAGAGGGGGGGTGCGCGGCGGGTGCTAGTTCTAGCGGGGGGCGGGGTGCGCGGCGGTTGCTTGTTCTAGCGGGGGGCGGAGGGGGGGGGGTGCGCGGCGGGTGCTTGTTCTAGGGGGTGGAGGGGGGGCGGGGGTGTGCAGCGGGTGCTTGTTCTAGCGGGAGTGCGCGGCGGGTGCTTGTTCTAGCGGGGGGTGGAGGGGGCGGGTTGGTAGCTCGGCCATGCATGCCGGGGGATGGGCGGGCCGAGAGGCGGTCATCTGTTCTGGGGGGGCGGGCGGAGAGGCGAGCGCAGAGTCACCTGTGGCAGGGTTTAGGCGGTGTCACCTGTGCTGGGGCGGGCCCGGAGGCGGTGTCAACTGTGCCGGGGGGAGATGGCGGCCGTTGAGGAGGAGTTAGTAACACTCATGCCAAGGGGGGCGGGCGGCTCCTCCAGCGGGCATCTCAGGCGGGCGGCGCGGGCGCACAGGAGGTGCGATCTGGTGGGGGCCCCAAGGGGGGGCAAGATGGTGGGGGGCCCCGGGGCTCAAGCCCCGGGAGCCCCGCCTATAATCCGGCCCTGATCCCGCTGCTTGGCCTGTTGAAAAACTCTCTGGTCAGCATGAAGTCGGAAGCTTTGCGCTCGTCACAAGAGACGGGGGAAGAAGATTCCCTTGTTGATAGCCAAAGCACCCTTAGGTCAGCGCATATCGGAGGAGGTGGAGGAGGATGAGGAGGAAGAGGAGGAGAATGTTGGCGAGACAGAAGAGGGGACCATTGTTCAGTCCTTCACTGTTCAGCGTGTATGGGCAGAAGAAGAGGAGTTGGAGGAGGAGGAAATGGGCAGTCAGGCCAGTGAGGGGAGTGAATTCTTGCGCGTTGGGACTCATGCTAGGCTGCCTATCCCGTGACCCTCGCGTTCAAAGAATTTATTCCAGCACCGATTACTGGGTATTCACTCTCCTGGACCCACAGTACAAGCAAAATCTTTCCACTCTCATCCCTGGAGAGGAAAGGAGTGTGAGAATGCATGAATACCAGCAGGCCCTGGTGCACAAGCTGAAACAGTATTTCCCTTCTGACAGCGCTAGCGGCAGAGGGCGTACTTCTACGGGACAAGTGGCGAGGGAGAGTAGGCGAGCAGGCAGCTTTTCCAGCACTGGCAGGGGTACGCTTTACAACGCCTTTGCCAGTTTTATGTCACCCCAGCAAGACACTGTCACCTGTCCCCAGTCTCGGCAGAGTAGGGCTGACCTTTACAGAAAGATGGTGAGGGAGTACGTAGCTGACCATACCATTGTCCTAAATGATCATACAGCTCCCTACAACTACTGGGTTTCAAAGCTGGACATGTGGCACGAACTGGCGCTGTACGCCTTGGAGGTTCTTGCCTGCCCTGCCGCTAGCGTGTTGTCCGAGCGGGTTTTCAGTGCAGCTGGTGGCATCATCACCGATAAGCGTACACGCCTGTCGACTGACAGCGCTGACAGGCTGACGCTTATCAAGATGAATAAAGCCTGGATTTCTCCGGATTTTCATTCTCCACCAGGTGTGGCTATTTTTTGCCAGGGCCAACTGGCTCTAGCTATAGTACTCTATGTATTTAATTTTTCTGGAGGGCCACCTACCCGGTCCTCTGTTTTAAGCAATTTTTGGGAGTGCCACATACAGGCACTCAATCTATTTAATTTTTCTGGAGGACCACCTACCTGCTCCTCTGGTTTGAAAAATTTTTTGGACTGCCACATACAGGCACTCAATTTATTTAATTTTTCTGGAGGACCACCTACCTGCTCCTCTGGTTTGAAAACTTTTTTGGACTGCCACATACAGGCACTATCCAAATTAAATTGTCTCCATAGCAGCCTCCACATGTCGTCTTTTTAGCTGGCTCCACACGTTGTCTCCATTGCTACCTCCACACGTCATCGCCATAGCTGCCTCCAAAAGTCGTCCATATAGCTGCCTCCATACATTGTCTCCTTATCAAACGAACTGTGTCAGGCAGAATTTTGGGTTGTTTTCATGGATTCCACATCAAACTTGTTAACTTTGTCGCCACCCTGCTGTGTAATCCACAAAATATACTGTCAAACTTTTATCATTTACCGATATTATTTCAGCGCTTCTTGCGCATTTGTTTACATTCCCCTCACCCGCCATATCCCAAACTTATAAGAACGCTACTACACTTGATCTTATACAAAAGGTTCTTAGAAGTGCTGTTCGGGGAGTAGCCTAGAGACAGGGGCTTGGATTGGCGAAAGCTCGCCTGGCAGCGGAGCGCCAGCTCCATCTCAAGATCCAACTAACATAGTTTTAACTGCAGCACCTTTAATCTACTAATAGTTCACTGCCTCCATACATCGTCCCCTTATCAAACGAGCTGTGTCGGGCAGAATTTTGGGTTGTTTTCATGGCTTCCACATCAAACTTGTTAACTTTGTCGCCACCCTGCTGTGTAATCCACAAAATATACTGGCAAACTTTTATCATTTACCAATATTATTTCAGCGCTTCTTGCGCATCTGTTTACATTCCCCTCACCCGCCATATCCTAAACTTATAAGAACGCTACTACACTTGATCTTATACAAAAGGTTCTTAGAAGTGCTGTTTGGGGAGTAGCCTAGAGACAGGGGCTTGGATTGGCGAAAGCTCGCCTGGCAGCGGAGCGCCAGCTCCATCTCAAGATCCAACTAACATAGTTTTAACTGCAGCACCTTTAATCTACTACTAGTTCACTGCCTCCATACATCGTCCCCTTATCAAACGAGCTGTGTCGGGCAGAATTTTGGGTTGTTTTCATGGCTTCCACATCAAACTTGTTAACTTTGTCGCCACCCTGCTGTGTAATCCACAAAATATACTGGCAAACTTTTATCATTTACCAATATTATTTCAGCGCTTCTTGCGCATCTGTTTACATTCCCCTCACCCGCCATATCCTAAACTTATAAGAACGCTACTACACTTGATCTTATACAAAAGGTTCTTAGAAGTGCTGTTTGGGGAGTAGCCTAGAGACAGGGGCTTGGATTGGCGAAAGCTCGCCTGGCAGCAGAGCGCCAGCTCCATCTCAAGATCCAACTAACATAGTTTTAACTGCAGCACCTTTAATCTACTACTAGTTCACTGCCTCCATACATCGTCCCCTTATCAAATGAGCTGTGTCAGGCAGAATTTTCAGGTGTTTCACCAGATACATAGTGGAACTCGGCCCATCTGTCGCCGCCATGCTGGAGACCTGAAGTTGCAATCGTAGCAGCGCAATATGGATGCCCCATACTGTCGCTCTTAATCATGGAACCATTTCCGTAAAAACAATTAAAAATAGAACCACTATGCTATTCCATTATTCCTAGGTGAAATATTCACATGACCCGGCCTGATTTGAAAATTATAATTTTTTCAAAGTAAACGCTTCTGGCCCCCAGGCCCATTTTGGGTGGGGAGGAGCCGAGAGACAGGGGCTTGGACAGGCGAAATCTCGCCTGGCAGTGGACCGCCAGCTCCATCCCAAGATTAGGCAGCCTCAGAGGCATCCATGCATGCTGCCCCTGCTGTTTCCTGTCCATTTTGCCTCCACGATCCTCCACAGCGTCCACCAATGTCTCATTTTAACTCTCTGTACCCCAGACGCTGGAGCACGAGAGGATATGCAGCACATCTTCCCCTTATCAAACGAGCTGTGACAGGCAGAATTTTCAGGTGTTTCACCAGATACATAGTGGAACTCGGCCCATCTGTCGCCGCCATGCTGGAGACCTGAAGTTGCAATTATAGCAGCGCAATATGAATGCCCCATACTGTCGCTCTTAATCATGGAAGTCGTCTCCATGGCTGCCTCCACATGTCGTCCCCTTATCAAAAGAGCTGTGTCAGGCTCATTTTTCGGGTGTTTCACCAGATACGTTATGGAACTTGGTCACTATGTCGCCACCATGCTGTGTTATCGACTAAATATACCGTCAACCTTTTGTTCACATAGGAAATCATTTCACCTCCTTTGGTGAAACCTGAGTCCATTTAGGGTATGCTGCCATGAGACTCTCTAGCCTGCCACTGCTGCCGCTGCCTCTGCATGCCGTCCCCTATAGTGTCAGGGTCAATTATTGCATGTTTTAGATGCTATCTAGCCTCATTCGGTCACTCTGTCATGGCCATGCTGTTGCCCATAATTTTGGCATAATGGTGCGATTAAGCAGCCTCAGAGGCATCCATGCATGCTGCCCCTGCTGTTTCCTGTCCATTTCCGTGGTGTTTCCATCCTTTTCTGAGGTTCCCAGGTGTTTGGCCAAGCTTCCCTGTGCAGAGCCTTGGTCCCCTTGAAAAATGCTCGAGTCTCCCATTGACTTCAATGGGGCTCGTTATTCGAGACGAGCACTCGAGCATCGGGAAAAGTTTGTCTCGAATAACGAGTACCCCAGCATTTTAGTGCTCGCTCATCTCTAATCACTATTTATTAAAGATCTGTCTGAGAGCCAGATGCAGCCAACAAAAGAGCCATATCTGGCTCCCGAGCCATAGGTTCCCTACCCCTACTCTATAGCAATAATAATGCTCCCAGTAGCCATTAGTCACAGTGATACCCCCTGTACTGTGATGCCCCGCAGTATTCTGTAGTCACACTGCCTGCCCTTAATATCCCGTAGAAACACTGCTTGCACCCAGTAGTCTGTGCCTTCCACAAATAGTCACATTGGTGCCCCCAGCAGCCAGCAGTCACAGTTGGTTCCCCCAGTAGCCAATAGTCACAGTGATGCCCAACAGTAACTGCCTTGAGTACCTACTAGCAACAGTGCTTGCCCCCAGTAGCCACAGTGCCTGCCACCAATGGCCAGTAGTCACAGTGATGCCCCCAGTAGTCACAGTGATGTACCCAGTAGCCACAGTAACAGTGAGGTCTTTAGTAGTTAGTATCTACACTGATATCCCCAGTTTATTAAAAAAAAATACCTTATTCCTCTTCTTGCACCTTGATTTCAGAGCTGTGGCACAGGGGACGCTTGGTGGTATCACACCTCCACCTGCACCGGGTCACATTTGAGCCAGCGCAGGAGGGTGCATCATCACACATCGCCTGTGTGAGATCCACCATAACACCTTTGCTGCATCGCTGGCGGCCCAAGTGATGGAAGGAGAGCAGAGGAGCATGGGAGCTAAAACTTCTCGTTCTCCCCTGGGAGCTGGGGCGTGTTTTATTGTCTCAGCACGTAAGTAGTAAAATAGGGATTTCCCCTATTCTCCTAAACACACGATGTAGCATAAATGGACTACACATACACAAATTTTCTTTTTAAATCTACAAATTGTATTTTGCATTTCCCCGACTTGGTGAGCTTGTCATCATTTTAACAACGACTTGCTGATCTGGTGTGAACTGGTCTGATCCCATCCCTATTTGCCACCCCCTTCCAATTCACATGCACATTTTCTGAATATTAAAGAAATTCCTTCTACCATCACAAAACCCCAAACACCTTGGAGGGCAGCCCAATGTTGTTAAAATATCAGGTTTAGCTCACATTAATCTGATGTGTATGGTGATCACAACACTCAGAGTACATTTTATCTCAATCCAATGTACAGTCCCAGGGTGTGAAATTATGTATTGACTTCGGTCCAGGGCTCAGGGTGAGATCAGTTTGCATGGACACACCTTGCCCTCTACAAATGTCCGTGGGAAGGAATGCGTGCTGTTCTCTGAGTTATATAACCTACTCCAGCAGTATGTAAGGCATGGCACCCCCTCACACCCAACACTCTGTCTAGATCTCATTAAAATATGAAATTTTAATAAAATCTTGTGTAAAGTTCCAGATTGTAATAACTTCATACATATCCCTGCTAGTTCAGTGTCCTTACAATGTATATCTTAGCATTTGAATTGAGGTACTGCTACAGCTTTAGATGTAATATATTTCCCACAATAAGGCATTGAATTATAGAACTGGAGCTATGAAAGGAAAGCGTTTCCCTTTTGACACCCAGCACAAACATGGCCGGCACCAGCACTGGGCATACCTGGACCCAGAGCTGCTGGGGGGAAGGGGCACATAAGGCTGTACATAAGAAATCCATGGGGATGAGGGTGGCTGTATCTAATGAATCCATAAGGTGTGAAGGGGGCTTATATAAAATAACCATGAGGGGGCTGTGTATAAAGTAACTGTTTCGTATGATAAACTAAGGAATATTTAAGGGAACAGGAGACTTTTTCTGAATTTTTAATGCCACCATGTGAGTTCACTGGAATGGGACCCAGTGATGCTTTGTCCCCAGCGGCCTTCTAAAGGGACCTACTAAATCTTGGAGCTGACCCTGATCCACACACATGCACCCTGGGCTTGTCAGAGATTACATAAAATATGAATTGTGAAAGGACCAAACTGCTTGATTTTTCTCTTCCCATAATTATGCTATTGAGAGAGAATTGAATTAAAGGGGTTGCCAGGTGTTTTTTTTTTAAATAGCTGGCCTAGGGGGCTGTGGAAAAAAACTCTTATACTTACCTTCTCTGGAGATCCCATTGTCCCACCTGTCGGTGCTGTTTCCCTGTTTGTTTGCAGAGGCAGGCACACATCACTCCAGCAACTTCCCCCCACCTGGGACGCCTCCCCCAGTATCACATTTTGACCTGGTTTTCCATACACATCACTATCCGGCTCTCTAGCGGTTCAAGACAAAGTTCCTACACGCTGTTGAACTCTTGCATCGCACTGATAATCCTTCAGCTATGCCCTTGAGTATGAACATTTATGCAAAAGACGTATCCGTTTTAAGACACAGGCAACCGAATGGATACATAGCAGTCCATTAGCTATACATGAAGGAACTCTGATATTTCATGTTAGCTCAGGGCATACATAAGATTTGCACTTGTATGACTAAATGTATCTTCACAATTTACATGAAGGTTTAAAAAGCACTGACATTCCAGTGTTTCCAGATCTGCCTTCTGTAACTAGGAAACCTGCAAATAATTCATCTTATATGTGTAATAGTTTGGTTTTCCATAAAGCAGAAATTAAGAAGCATTATGATAAGATCTTTATCGCATACAGATTCTTTTGCAAAATTCAATATACATAAAAATTATTCAAAATGAGAATATTAGAAATAGGAGCAAATAGGGGTAGCAATAGAAAACCGAAGAGAAATTAAATCTATTCTTACAATAATACATATAAACATATATCCTAGAAAAACTATATATTGTACTCAGCAGGCCAGATTTATCCTAGCAGTGTAAACTAGGACAAAATGCACCATCTTTGACGCCACATTTGTCATAAACATATGTGGCCTATTTAAGGTAGGCACAGTGGATTTGTGGCACATTGGGGCAAATTTACTAAGGTGCTTGCGCAACTTTGCAACACATTTTAGTCGGATTGTGCACGTTCTTTATGACTAAAACGGCTTGCACATATAAGAAGGGTGCAGCTGCGCTGGCTTTCATGTTACACTAATTAGTGGCTATGCTGTCGGATAGACCGACTGATTTGGACTGAGCTCCGTATTTAACTTTGAAATTAATTGACGTTAATTGTTTCCCTGTGTTAAAAATGCACCACAAAAAAAAAACGGTGAACTCTGTCAGAACTGAGCTGGGAAGCGACACATTCAGGATTTGAGGCGCATGATCTTAGTGACTCGCCATATGTTGCATTACAGACGGAGAATGCACTTTCTGTGAACTCAAGTGGCATTGTAATGTGCCCCATTGTCTTCATAAAGATCGCAACAGCATTATGCACATTTTATAACAAGGTGGATGGATAACCATATTAGTAGATTGGCCCCAGTGGGTCAACTTGCCGAAATCCCAAAAGATATTCTGTAAATGCTTGAATTCTCTGCAGCTTCATGGAATTGTATGTGTAATACAGGGCATATTGGATCTATCAGAGATAATGGGGCAGATTTATCAAGCAGTCTGAAAGTCAGAATATTTCCAATTGCCCATGGCAACCAATCACAACTCCCCTTTAAAATATTCATGAGCACTGGTGAAATGAAAGCTGAGCTGTGATTGGTTGCCATGGGCAACTGGAAATATTCTGACTTTCAGACTGCTTGATAAATCTGCCCCAATGAGATGGCCTTCTATATAAGCTAATAGAGTAGTGTGTTGAATATAAGTTCCATCTCTATTTTAACCAATGCCCTTAAAGGATGCTCAAAATATATTTTCTACTTCATGTGATGTGCACTGTGCAGGTTTTGAGATTCGTTCCTGTACGTGACTGAGCTAACCTGTACATTGGAGTCACTGAGATCCGGTCCTGTCGTGATCCAGCGGTGCATTGTCCGGCGAGGATTCGAGTCTTCCGGCGATTCACTAAGGTTGTGCGCCCTAAGTCCACTAGGTGTCGTTGCTGCGCCGAGGTCCGCCGAGGTTCGGCGGAGTTCACCTGCTTCATTCCGGTGTATGTGAGTGATATTCTTGCGACACAATTTTTTTTCAATTACGCAGTTTTTCCGAATCCGCCGGGTTTTCCGACGGCCACGCCCCCGATTTCTGTTGCGTGAAAGCCGGTGCCGATGTACCACAATCCGATCGCATGCGCCAAAATCCCGGGGCAATTCGGCGCAAATCGGAAAAATTTGAGAAACCCATCGGAAAAATGCGATTCGGACCCTTAGTAAATGTGCCCTATTGTGTTCTAATACTTGAATTATCCCCAATATTGCTAAAGCTCATTCAAAGTACTCATAAATAGGGGTGCCCTCACAGTGCCTTGTTACAAAAGTTGCCCCCAATAGTAAGAAAACTCTCTGAGTAATAATGTTGTTTGTAATAATCAAGATCTCCCAATATGCTAAATTACTATTATTAGTATTAATAATATTAGTATTATTATAATAATAACGCTTTCATGGAGTGCCCCATTACTTACCTCCAATAGTAATGTTGCTTCCTTACTGTACCACATTAGTAATGGGGTGTCATGGGTTATGCCTTTGTACTAGCAATGCAAATGTTTTAAAGGCGGTTTGTGAGAAACCTGGGAGCAGAGTGGATGATGCACACAATGCAATCTCCCTCCAAGAAAATAGGAGAAAGAACAAGGGAGAAGAAGACAGGAGCGCTCTCCTAGTGCATTATCAACGGCAAGCACGTGTGAATAAAAGGTTTGTCCAAATGGACTCTCACCTATTCCATAATCAATAACAGCATGTCATCCTTGTGGTCCTGTGTCCTGGCAGCTCGATTTTGGATTGAAGCCCGTCCTCCGTGTTCCAGGGTCACCGGGGATGGTATTTCCAATGTAGATAGCAACCTGATATTTCCACAATCACGCAGACTCGAGCGCTCAAGGATCTTCTGGACACCCGATATTTTAATATCAGCAAATATTTATTGTAATAAAATAATAAAATGCACTGTTGCGACGCGTTTCGGTCCGGTACCCGGACCTTCTTCAGGCAGTGTATAAAAAATTACATGATCTACTGTTACATATATAGCAAGTTACCGGAAATGGGGACTCTCGGTAGCCACATAGGCTTCCGGTTCAGGGTTTAACTGGGGCCGGTAAGGAACATAAACATCACCTCATTTAGGTGATCGAATCGGTCTAATAACTTAATAAACTAGTACACCATCATTATAGGGAAAATATACTTACCTCATAGTATTATTGCCCATCCACGGGGGTACATTGAACCCCTGTCATCTGATCATTAGCCCAGCACTACAGCATCAGCCTTTATGCCGCGATTGGCTTTTTGATCCCTCTCGGCTTCCGTAGCCGACGCGAACTCACCAACAGCGTTATATATCGCTATGGCTACAGACCAAAATGTAACCTAGACTCCCGGAGCTTGAATTTACTCGAATAATACCTTCATTTGGGGTTATCTCTTCATTAATACAAGGCTCTTTAAGGTAATATCTTATTATTCTTTAGTACACAGTTCCGAACAATCAGCCCATCACCCGATATACATTGAACAAAAAAACTTTTTTAATGTAATTAATTTATCTTATCAATAAATGGAGACGTAATGGTTTTAATGTTTATTATACATATAAGATAGTATGAGTTTTTATTGTAAAATAGATGTTTATGTTCCTTACCGGCCCCGGTTAAACCCTGAACCGGAAGCATATGTGGCTACCGAGAGTCCCCATTTCCGGTAACTTGCTATATATGTAACAGTAGATCATGTAATTTTTTATACACTGCCTGAAGAAGGTCCGGGTACCGGACCGAAACGCGTCGCAACAGTGCATTTTATTATTTATTACAATAAATATTTGCTGATATTAAAATATCGGGTGTCCAGAAGATCCTTGAGCGCTTGAGTCTGCGTGATTGTGGAAATATCAGGTTGCTATCTACAAAGGCGGTTTGCATTAAAATCAATTAAATAGTAGATTCCGCTAGGAAGGATACATTCGTAGTTAGGTATTTCTCTCCTAAACAATAGCCTACACCTTTTACCGAGCCAGGTTGCCCTAAAATGAATGCATTAATGAATCAAAACTTTCAAAGAAAACAAAGTTTCCTTCCAAATTGAATTTCATCTTGCATGGAATAAGACAGAAGCTCACTGACTTGTCAGATTACACAGACACTCTATTGGAGATGAAGGGGGAACATTGAGTCACAGAGGCCCGTGGCCTCAAGCTTGAGACCCCTGCCTTAACGGAAGGAAAAAGTCCCAATGACCCTGTTTTAATATATTTTTTCAATATAAAAATATATAACCAGTAAAAGGCCTTTATCTTCAAGAATATAGCAACTATAATTCTGCCCACTTTGAAAAATAAAATAACTACTGTAATAATGTTCTCTATGTACAAGAATATAACTACTATAATTCATATAGAAGTCTATAACAGATTCTTATATACAAAAATACAGCGAAACTGCTCTAATATTGTTCAATAGGGATAAAAAGATAATACTGCTACTCCTGTGTACAATATTAGAACCTTTGTAATACTGCCCTACGTATGACAATATTATGGCTATATTATGGCTTCATTAAATCTGAGTAGGTAAAACCCCTCGTGAGTTACCAACTCTCTGAAAAGAGTATTATTATATTTTTTTATTTTTTTTTCTGGCAGAAATATGACAAATTCATTAGGAGAAATACCTGTCTGCACTTTACCGATGCTTTCAAAGCAGACTGAATTAAAGTAAATTTCCCCATCACAAGTGACGTGAACATTCAATATTCTTGTTCAGTATCTTAAAGACGAGCAACACAGCAAAGGGTTAATAACCCATAGAAAGTCAAACATGCTTGAGAAAGCGCTACTGAGCGCAAAACGGCCCCGTAGCCAAGGCTTGCTCCTCCCTGCATGTGTTTTTACGCTTGAATAAAGGACAATATACTTCTCTATCAAGAAGGTGAATGCCGTTACTCTTTTCTATACTCTGCTTATGGTCTACTTTGTTCATTAACTGCGCACCATCCTACGGTCCTCCACCGCTCCATCTCCGGTTCCAGAATTTGTCTGTGGTTCAATGTATGTCAAGTGTGGACATTGCTCCGATGGAAGATAGTGCACGCCAGATTTCCTCTTGTGATATATTGCATATTTATTTATGAATATTGGTCCCTGGACTGCACAAAGACATGTACAGTATGGTTTTCTAGATTTGGCTATATAAAATTGAGGAAATGCATGGGTAAGTTGTCTAATAAGATGCCTAATGCCCAGACCACTTTGCACAGGGCACTGTGGCAAGACCCTTTACCTAAACTATAGTTCTCCTATAAAAACACATGAATTTAATTTTATCTTGTTTTATATAGACCATGAATATAGGATAATTTCCTCTCAGCTTTGTTTCCTTTTTCTATATGACTGTAATGTTGAGAGGAAAACGGTACCAATGAAAGTAGTTTTGACATGTAAAACCCTGACAAGTTGAGGCTGACAAAGTTGATTAAGTTGACTAAAATTTAAAAAACCATATTCAAAGATTTATATTTTTTGTCTTTTGTTAACTGTGTAAACACTAGGATCCATGGCCAGGATGACCGTGCAGAGACAGAAGGAACCAACAGCAAAACAGTTAAATCTACCCAGCGCTTCTCCAGCTAATTCTCCTGAATACATTAATTAATGAATTCCTCTAGAAGAGCTTTCAACTCTGTGGAGCACCACTCTCAGCGATATAATATTATTACATGAACATGCTCTTACAACCATATTCGGGGTTCATTTCAACAGTATTGATACTTTATTTGTATGGACTATATTTAACCTTTTAACAACATTTGACGTAATGGTACATCACAGTGCTGTTACGGGTGAGCCATCTTCAAACATACCGGGTGTTTGTAGCATTATACAATCAATAATCAGTGCAATTACAGAAATACCAAATTTCTATATATTTGCTTACATTTTACTAATTTTGTAGAATAAATCTTATGTGGGGAAAAGCTATAATTTTTGCACCATTACTTTTCCAAGTGGCATAACTTTTAATTTTTTGTTGAGTGCTTGTTTTTTGTGGTATATAATAATAATAATAATAATAATCTTTATTTATATAGCGCCATCATATTACGTAGCGCTTTACAAATCATAGGAAACAAATACAAATATAATATAACATGACAGAGCACAACATTTGTATGGAACAACAGGAGTGAGGTCCCTGCTCGCCAGAGCTTACGGTTTGTGAGGATGATGGGGTAACACGAGGTAAAAGAATATTTAATGGTCAAGCCATTCTTCTTAGGGAATAGAACAAAATATAATAAATGGAATTGCTGTCGCTTGAACCAATCAGCCGTCATCATATATACCAGGTCCAGGGTGAATGGGACTGCAGAGAAGTCTGGTGCCTGTTGGTTGCTGGATAACAGATGGGAGGACGACACAGGACGGGTTAGTAGAAGAGTTAAAACTTCATGCAGTTAATGAGTGTTATAGGCTTGCCTAAAGAAATGGGTTTTAAGAGCACGTTTGAAACTTTGGAGTTTAGGTATTAGTCTGATAGTCCGGGGCAGAGCATTCCATAGAATTGGTGCAGCTCTAGAGAAGTCTTGGAGACGCGAGTGGGAGGTCCGCACTAGGGTAGAGGTTAATCTAAGATCACTGGCGGATCTAAGAGCACGGGTTGGGCGATAGACTGAGATAAGAGAGGAGAGGTAGGAAGGTGCAGCATTATTCAGAGCTTTGTGGATGAAGGTTATTATTTTAAACTGTATTCGAAAGGAGACTGGCAGCCAGTGCAGTGACTGGCATGAACTGGAGGCATCCGTGTAGCGTTTAGTCTGAAAGACGAGCCTGGCTGCTGCATTAAGAATCGATTGGAGAGGAGAGAGTTTGGTGAGTGGAAGACCGGTTAGTAGAGAGTTACAGTAGTCTAGTCGAGAGTGAATCAGAGCAACAGTTAGCATTTTACAGGTTTCAAATGTGAGAAACGGTCGGATTCTGGAGATGTTTCTGAGATGCATCCGGCAAGAGCGAGCAAGAGATTGAATGTGTGGCTCAAAGGAGAGGTCGGAATCCAACACAACCCCAAGACAGCGGGCCTGATGCTTTGGGGTTATGGTGACCCCACAGACTGATATGGAGAGGTTAGGATAGGCTCTGTTAGTGGATGGTGGAAAGACAAGAAGTTCGGTCTTAGAAAGATTAAGTTTCAAGAAGAGAGAGGACATGATGTTAGAAACAGCAGAGAGACAGTCACTAGTGTTCTGGATTAAGGCAGGAGTGATGTTACGTGCTGAGGTATACAGCTGGGTGTCATCAGCATAAAGATGATATTGAAAACCAAATCTGCTGATGGTTTGTCCAATGGGTGCAGTATAGAGGGAGAAGAGGAGAGGACCTAGGACTGAGCCCTGAGGAACCCCGACAGAGAGCGGAACAGAAGAAGAGATAGATCCAGAAAAGGAGACACTGAAAGTGCGGTCAGAGAGATAGGAGGAAAACCAAGAGAGTGCAGAGCCTTTTAGGCCAATGGAGCAAAGCATCCTGAGGAGGAGCTGGTGGTCCACAGTATCGAACGCTGCGGAGAGATCCAGAAGAATGAGGAGAGAAGAGTCACCTTTGGATTTAGCAGTGAGGAGATCATTGGAGACTTTAGTAAGAGCAGTTTCAGTAGAATGCATAGGGCGGAAACCAGATTGCAGGGGGTCAAGGAGGGAGTTAGCTGAGAGAAAACGGGAAAGTCGAGAATAGACCAGGCGTTCCAGGAGCTTGGAGATGAAAGGGAGGTTAGAAACTGGTCTGTAGTTAGCAGCACTGGATGGGTCCAGGGAAGGTTTCTGTAGTAAAGGGGTAACAATAGCATGCTTGAAAGAAGAGGGAAAGACACCAGAAGAGAGAGAGAGGTTGAAGATTTTAGTTAGGTGAGAAGTGACTGCTGGGGAGAGAGACTGTACCAGATGTGAGGGGATGGGGTCACTGATGCAGGTTGTGGGGCGAGCAGAGGAAAGGAGCCGGGACACTTCTTCCTCTGTGACTGGCTCAAAGGAAGAGAGTGAACAGGGTAAGGTATCAGAGAAAAGTGGATTTATGGAGTTAGTGGACTGAGAAATTACTTCCTGGCGAATGCAGTCGATTTTATCTTTAAAGTAGGTGGCCATATCTTCAGCCCCAAGGTCTGTGACCGGTGGCTGCACCTTTGGTGTTAGTAAGGAGTGAAGAGTATTGAAAAGCCTTTTGGGGTTGTTAGAAAGAGAAGATATTAGATTAGTAAAATAGACCTGTTTAGCAAGATGGAGAGCAGAGTTATAGGATTTAAGCATAAATTTAAAGTGAAGAAAGTCAGAGGAAGTGCCCGATTTTCTCCACAGACGTTCGGCACTCCTGGCGCATTTACGAAGGAAATGGGTTAGTGCCGTCTGCCAAGGTTGCCTACATCTGTGTCGAAAGGCTCGAACCGATGGTGGTGCCATCTTGTCCAGGGCGCTTTTGAGAACATGATTGTAATGATTAGTGGCCAGGTTAGGACAGGAGAGAGAGGAGATGGGGGACATCGATGGCTTCTATGAGGTGGGGAACACTGATGGCACGTGGGTTCCGGTATGTGTGATAAATGGACTTATTCTGTACAGGACAAGAACTGTTTACAGTAAAAGAGAGAAGGTTATGGTCTGAAAGTGGAAAGTCATTGTTAGTAAAGTCAGAGACAGAAGAGAGTTGGGCAAAGACCAAGTCAAGGATGTTTCCCTCTTGGTGGGTAGGAGAATCAGAGAGTTGTACAAGTCCCAGAGAGGTAGTAAGTGATAAAAGCTGAGAGGCTGAAGAGGAGATGGGGGTGTTCATAGGGATGTTAAAGTCTCCCATGATGAGTGTTGGGATATCACAGGAAAGAAAGTAAGGGAGCCAGGAAGCAAAGTGATCAAGGAACTGATGGGGTGAACCAGGAGGACGGTATACTACAGCCACACGAAGAGAGAACGGGCGGAAAAGTCTAAGGGTGTGGACTTCAAAAGATGGGAAAGTAAGAGAGGGGACAGGAAGAATGACCTGGAAAGTGCACCGTGGAGAGAGGAGTATGCCTACCCCTCCTCCCTGCCTATTCTCTGGTCTGGAGGAGTGAGAGAATTGCAAACCGTCATAGCCCAGTGCAGCAAGTGATGCAGTGTCATCCTGCTGGATCCATGTTTCAGTGATAGCCAGCAAGTCAAATGACTTGGAAAGAAACAGGTCGTGAATGGACTCCAGTTTATTGCACACAGAGCGGGCATTCCAGAGGGCACATTTGAAAGGAGTTGTAAGACGGGAAGGGGAGATAGTAGAGGGGATGCATTGGATATTGATGAGGTTAGTAGGGTTCCTATGAAGGGTGGAAAGTTTTGAGCTGAAAGAAGGAGGACCAGGGTTTGGAGAGATATCACCTGCTGCAAGTAGGAAGAGAACAGACAAGGAAAGAAGATGATTAAGCGATTTATGAGAAGGTGAACTCTGCTTCCCAGCAGAACCAGATGGAGTATAGGGGTTGGATAAAGTATAGAGAACATGGGAGGAGTACAATGGTGAAGGAAGGATTGAAGAACAGATGTGAACGGAGGACACTGATGGGATAGATGGACGAAAAGAGAGGAGAAGAACAGGTAGCAATAGTACAAAGCCATTGAAGAGGTAGACAGACAAACCAGATGTGAAAATCGATGATTTGTTTGCATTTCTATGTAAGTTTACCTTACTCTTGCCCTTTCTAATTGCCGCTTTTATAATTGCCATTTTCAAATTATTGCGTGACACTCGATCTATAGGACACTCTAGCTATAGGACGGTCTGCAGCCTACAGGCCTTGCAGCCTAGAGGAAACTAAATTTAAAGGGAAGGGGCAGAGCCATACTTGGGTTGTAAAATCATTAGACCCGAAATGCAGGACACATGAGTGAAAATTTCTCATGCAAAGAAAAACAAACAAAGTTTCTAGATATAAAGATCAGTTAATTAAAGAAGATCAAACAGGATTGTAAACTTTAGGAAGAAGAATTTGATGCAGGGATGGGTTACCATTAAAGACAGCAGATCAGGACACACAGATGAAAATTGCAGAGATATAACAGCAAGCAGGGATGGGCTACTTTACAACAGTACCATTTTTGTAGTGATACTTTTATTGTAGGGATTTCACTTTTTATTGAATTTTATGTTGGACAAGGTAAAAATCATAATCTTGGGTGTTTTTTTTACATTTTTTTTCGCTGTTCATCGTTCAGGTTTATTAGTGATATTTTTTTATTGTTTGGGTCATTATGGACATGGCGATACTTTATGTGTGAGGTTTGTATGGTGATTTTCCCTTTTTTTAACTTTATATGTACGTGTGCTTTGGGGGCTTTTTTAAATTAATTGATTAATTTATTTGTTTATTTTTATTTATTGACTTTTTAAAAACTTTTTTAAACCTTTTTACTTGTCCCATTATGGGACATGAACAAGTTATCGTTTGTTTGCTTGTTCCTTTTAATGACCTGTAATACTGATGAATTGCAGGGTATTATCACGGTCAACTGATGCAGATGGTTATTTACTGCCTGTAAGATCCTGTCACAGACAGGACCTGACAGGCATTTACTATGGACAGTCCTAGATTCTTAGCTCAGATTAAATTACCGCTGACACCTTGTGTTTCCTGATGCCGGTTCAGCTCTGTACTACAACGGGTGGAGCGCTATTTGCCGATCTTATTGCTTTAATTGTACGGCATGGAGCAGCAAGAGGTTAGATATTCTCACATGACCCCTCAAAAAATGAATAGAAAAACCCAAATTAAATTAAACTCATTACTTATTTCCAGTGTTCCTCTCAGCTTCATTTTCTCACTTGGCTTTTTGCAGCAGCACAGGCAGAGACATGTCCATGCATTCTGCCCGCCCACAGAATGCACGGACATGATGCGACAGTCAGGGGCATAACGATCGCGGTCACAGGGGGTGTTGCTGAGACATCTTGAGCTGCAGACCTTTTCCATTGATCTCTTGAGTGGTAGGGGTGAAGTTGTCAATGGTTAGTACTCTATAAGTGACTGTGTATGAGTAGATAATGTGCTGAGTGACAATGTAAGTGTGAAAGTAAATGTCTGTGTGTGAGATTATATGACTGTGTGTGAATATGTAAAAGCTGTATGTGTGCATATTCTATGGATATGCTGTGTGTGTCTTGACATTGGCACTTTTGAGCTTGGTTCCTTTGCTATTAATCCATTTCCTTTCTTTTTCCACCACTACCCCCGCCCTCCAACTCCCTTTGCTTTTTGACTGCCCAGCCCACCAACCTAACCTCCCGCATTCCCCTTTCCCATTAAGCACACGTACAACCAGGGTTGGATAATATTGGCCACAGCAGCCATTTTATTACAAACCACATAAAACATAATAAAACATTTTTTAACCCTTATAAATAACATTTTATTATTAAATTAGTCTTTTCAAGGAAATCAACCAGTATGTATTCCATCACCCAAACTTTTCCACCAACTCCAAGGACCTCTCACCCTGCCCCTTGCTTCCATGACAAAATTGAACTTTTACTTCCCACACCTCCATCCCCTGACTTCCCCAAAGGGCTGGCGGGACACTTTCTCCTGCTCCTCACAGAATGTGTAACGGTCGTCTTGCGTGGCCTCTGACAACCCCTCCTCCTGACAACTCCCGCTCACCCTTGACTACGCCCCCTGACAACTGACGCCTCCCAACAGCCCTGTCATGCCGGCCTCCCCTTCACAAGCTACGGTCCGGCCTCTACTATATGTTGTTTATATATTATAAGTTTGTTCATGGTGTGTATGTACTATATGTGTGTGTTTATATGGTGAGTATATGCAGTATGTGTATGTTATAAGTGTGTAAATATGTGTATGTATTTATATTGTATGCATGAGTGTAGGATTGTAAATATTACTGCATAAGATTGTAAGAGTGTAGAAATGTGTGTATATATCAGTGTATTTATATGAGTGTATAAATGTGTCTATATTGTATATCTGTATGAGTAAATAAAATATTTTTTTAAGAGGTAGAATTATTCAATGGGGCTCAGCCTTTTCTCAATACACCACTTTGCTGTATATATGAAACAGTTGTTGATTATGTTGGTTATATTAGGTTGGTTAGATTAGGTATATATTGGTTGCAGAAATTCCATATGAGTTCATTTAGATAGGAATAAACCTGCCCATTTTAGTCTTTATTTATTCACCACCGTACATCTACAGCTAAAATGGATGCTTTTACTGGTACTGTAAATTTATACTCGTACTGCTCATTTACTGAGTGGAGGCCCATTTTATTGAGTGTAGGTGTATGTCAGTGAAGTAAACATGTGTATTTTCAAGTGTGGGACAGGGGTGGCAGGTATATGGAGGCCTGATCCAAAGTTCGCATCGGGGCTCATTGGTGTCTTGTTACGCCACTTGCGACAGTGGTACCGTGCGATGACGAGATACATGCAGGCAGAGACTGCACACTCTCATAATCCATTATATGCATATCTTACACATATGCAATTGATTAGTTTCAACTCTCATTGATCTGCAGTCTGTTATCTGACAAAGTGTGGGCCCCCTCCTTTACCAGGCCCACTCGGGGTTGCAGCCCTTCTGATCATAATCGTTACATTCCTGATCTTACTGCAAAGTTGAATCTTCCCTATAAAAGCATTTAGCAAATCTTTATTCTATGTCTTTTGGAACCTGTCAACATTTGACTTACGTGATAAAAACACATATAACATCAAATCATTAATGATAACACACAAAAACAAAGCAGGATGTATGCGAAACAAATGAAAACTTTATTGAATCAAAAACAATACATAAAAACAATTAAGTCCAGCAGCCATCCCTGAGCTCAATGCAACAAAATACATATTCTAGGAAATAAGACCTGTTGTGGCTAAAGCCACCAAAAACTATTATATGCTATCATATTCAAAGTGCAGAGTATACAATATAATGTAAACAGGGTGGTTTAGCCATAAGGATAACAGTAGATATAGCTACCTAAAGTGCATAGTGTAGTCAGGGAGGGAGCTGGAGGAAAGATGCCCCACGCGTATCGCCTGTCTATGCAGGCTTCCTCAGGTCTTATTTCCTAGAACATGTATTTTGTTGCATTGAGCTCAGGGATGGCTGCTGGACTTTAAGCACATGCAGTGCTTTTTAATTGTTTTTATGTATTGTTTTTGATTCAATAAAGTTTTCATTTGTTTCGCATACATCCTGCTTTGTTTTTATGTGTTATAACTAAAATTTGGGATGTCTACAGCCAAGGCCTTTGGCCTAGCCATACTTTTCAGACCCTTCCCTCTCTTTTCTAATCAAATCATTAATGAATTGCAACACTGTTTGTGCTATTCATGTGATTAAATGTAACAATGTATTCATTAGTGAAGAGATTATAGTGTGTGGCTGGCTATATACTGGAGGTATTAGTACAATGAATTCACTTTTTAGCTTCATCTTGAAGTCGTACTTTGACACAAGCAGCTTAGGGTTTGCAAGGGCATTGTGAGGTCAAAAGAGGAAGCTATCCAAGCATTGATGCATCAATGAGCACATACACCAGGGACGTCTACAGTCCAGCAAGCTAGAAGTCGCCTTATCTTTTTGACAGGCTGGCTGGGTATATATTGGGGGTTGGCTATACACTAGGGGGTGGCTATATACCGGGAGCTGGATGGCTATATACTGGGGGTGGGCTGGCTGGCTATATACTGAGAGCTGGTAGACTATATACTGGGCAGAGGCTGGCTATATACGGCGGCAGGGAACTGGCTAGTTATATACTGGGGGCAGGAGGCTGGCTATATACTGGGGAGCATGGACTGGCAATATAATGGGGGACAGGAGCATGGCTAGCTATATACTAGGGGCAGGGGCCTGTTTTTATATACTGGGGGCAGGGAGCTGGCTAGCTATTTATTAGGGCAAAAAGTAGAGTTCAAGTCCGCACTGCTTTGTCGAACCCCTAAGGAGTGGGGGGTGCAAAGCCCGCCAAGGTCCTGGCTTGGTCCTTACGTAGATACAAATTGGAAGAAGCGAGCAGCGCTCCAGAGGTAGAATTCAAAAGTTGGTGATCTTTATTGAGGCAAGTGGCAACGTTTCGGTGTTGGACACCTTTTTCAAGCAATTTGACAAGTGAACCACACAGGGTTTATAAAGGAAACATGGTATACAATGCAAATAAGGGTGTGTGTCCTAAAAGTGCAAGTGCAGTTGAGATCGTGAGCATACATTATTATTTCATCATAAAATTCATATACAATAAAGTGCATAAATAATACAGATGTATATAAACATCCCCATATGTTATACTTACAGGTTGGAAGTGTTGGAAGTGTTGATTTCACCTATGATTGGATATCCACATCAAGATCACACTGCGCATGCGCAGAAGTGACTGTGTGCGCGCCAAAAAGTAGCATACGTGTACTGATGTTCAGCGAGTGCCAAGTGGCAAACAATAATGTTTACAAAATGTTTTGTTTATAAATGTTTACAAATGTTTTTGCTTGCAAAAATGTAAACAAAAAATTATGAATAATAAACATCAGAACGTATGTGACAATTTTTAGGAGTACTTGTATTACGAGTGAGGTACCACGCTGTTGCTCCTCTGGCAGTCTGTACAACTGCTAGTGATATCGTCGCCTCCCCATCAACATGGAGTAAAGGCGCTCAATAGAAATGCATCCAAAAGGTGTTCGAAAAATATCTCAGCACCAAAATGTTAAATATATATACACTGGGGCAAATTTACTTACCCGGTCCATTCGCGTTCCAGCGGCGGCTTCTCCGCTCTGGATTCGGGTCCGGCCGGGATTTAATAAGGTAGTTCTTCCGCCGTCCACCAGGTGGCGCTGCTGCGCTGGAAGTAAACTCATCGCGCCGGAATGCACCGAGCTGGACCAGGTGAAGGTAAGCGGTCCTTATGCGACACATTTTCGGTTTTTAAATGCGGCGGTTTTTCCGAATACGTCGGGTTTTCGTTCGGCCACGCCCCCCGATTTCCGTCGCGCGCATGCCAGCGCCGATGCGCCACAATCCGATCGCGTGCGCCAAAATCCCGGGGCAATTTAAGTACAAGCGGCGCAAAACGGAAATATTCGGGTAACACGTCGGGAAAACGCGAATCGGGCCCTTAATAAATGACCCCCACTGGGTCTGAAATGCACTGTGCATATAGCACTAATGAAAGTAAATGTCAGGGGGACTCTATATATGTATATCCCCTAATAGTGGCATTGCTCAACCCATGGGTGATGGAGCATATATAATGATCACAGCATCCACAGAGGAGCACTAACGCCACCCTTCTGACAAAAAGTATCAGAAATGGGCCCAGGAGAATATAGATTGAACGCTTAAAGTTATAATAGCCATATGATATGACGTTCAAACACTTGTCGCCGGATATCTGTATAAAAGTAAAAAAATTCATTGCATATGGGCGGAGAGATGGTGAGAAAAAAAGACTTCCACGCGGAGAAATGTCCTCCATGAAAAAATTATTTTCAGAATGTGCACGGATACTGGGAATCCGCATAAAATCTAAAATAATGAAAAATAATGAAAAACAGACAAAAATTTGTACAATATCTTTGTCATATTCACTTTGGCAAAAACAGTTAAGGATTATCATAACAGGAACAGACAATATGACTCTATTGCAAAGACCTATTTCTCAGATAATGGTACCCAGATTAAACTCAACATTGAGACCGTTTCGTTTTAACGTATTGAGGCGAAAAATCCAATTCAAGTTCCTTTTTCGTTAAAATCTTTGCCCTGTTACCACCTCTTCTGAACATCCCAGCCTAGGCTTATACTCGGGTCAATAGGTTTTCACAGTTTTTTGTGGTAAAATTAGGTACCTCTGTCTATATTCTGGTTGACTTGTACTCGAGTATATACAGTATGAAAAGTATTATGTATTCTATTTATTTACCATATACAGTTCTACATGATTTATTCATTTAATACTAACAATATACTTTTCTTCTAGCTTGCTGGACTGTAGACGTCCCTAGTGAATGTGCATTACCCTTCACTGATGCATTATTACTTGGATAACTTCATCTTTTGTATACCTTTGTTGACCTCACAATGTCCTTGAAAGCCCTAAGCTGCTTGTGTAAGAGATAAGTTTCGAAGACGACATCAAGATGAAGCTAAAAGTTAATTCATTGTACTAATACCTCTGTATCAATTGGTTATTCGGCTCATCAATCACAGATTGTGGCTACTGCTGGTTTTTACATTGCTATTTATTGTTTATCATGATGATAATTATGTGACCTGGTCCATCTCAATGTTACTATGTAGTTATCATACTTACACAGATAAATTTACTACATCCCCTTATGTTGTTTTTAATTTAATGTTGTCCTCTGGGGGCATCTCTGTGACTTCTGTCTTCTCTGGGGGGCATCTCTGTGACTGTTGTCTACTCTGGGGGGCATCTCTGTGACTGCTGGATACACTCTGGGGGACATCTCTGTGATGGCTGGGTACACTGGGGGCATCTCTGTGACTACAGGCTGCTCTGGAGGGCATCGGTTAGACTGCTGGATACTTTGGGGGGCATATCTGTGACTGTTGGCTACTCTGGGGGCATCTCTGTGACTGCTGGTTACTCTGGGAGCTTCTCTGTTACTACTGGTTACTCTGGAGGGCATATTTGTGACTGCAGGTTACTGTGGGGGGCATATCTGTGACTACTGGCTACTCTGGGGCCATCTCTGTCTGTGCTGACTACTGTGGGTGGATCTCTGTGATTACTAGTTACTCTGGGGGGCATCTCTGTGATGAAGGGGTACTCTGGTACTCTGTGACTAATGGCTACTTTGAGGGCATCTTTTAGACTGCTACCCTGTTTCCCTGAAAATAAGACAGTGTCTTATATTAATGTTTGCTCCTAAACATGCGATAGGTCTTATTTCCAGGGGATGTCTTATATTTCCATGAAAAATAATTCATGGAACATCCTTCTCTCCAAACTTATTTCATGCAGAATTTCTTGTGACTCCATTTCTATTGGAATCATTGGCCCCAATCTCTCATGTTTAGCAATAGCACTTTCCTTAAATGATCCTCTTTTTGTCCAGGTAGCTGCTTGTATCACATTTGCAGCACAACAGTCAGAGATTTTATCCTACAACTTCTTCCAGCATGTCACAACCTAAATGACCTACTAATACTAATGTACAACATGGGGGGAGCTGCTGCAATGGCTGCCGCTAGGTCTTATTTTCAGGGGATGTCCTATTTTAGGGGAAACAGGGTAGCTACTTTGGGGCTACCTTTGTGACTACTGGATACTATGGTAGGCATCTCTTTGTTGGCTGGCTACTCTGGGGGGCATCTCTGTGGCTAATGGCTACTTGAGGGGCATCTCTGTGTTTGCTGGCGACTCAAGGGTGCCTCGCTGTGACTGCTGGCTACTCTTGGGGCATCTTTATGACTACTGGCTTCTCTGGGGGCATCTCTGTGACTGCTGGCTACTCTGGGGCATCTTTGTGACTGCAGGCTATTCTGGGGGCATCCCTGTGACCCCTTAAAGACCAGGCCCTTTTTCGTTTTTGCTGTTTCATTTTTCAATCTCCAACTTCAAAAATCTAAATATTTTTTATTTTTCCATGTAAAGAGCTGTATGAGGGCTGGTTTTCTGCATAACAAATTGCCCTTCATAGTGAGGGTATTTAACCCCTTAACGCTCTGCGCCGTAGCTCTACGGCGCAGAGGTATAAGGGCTGTATGAAGAGGGCTCACGGGCTGAGTCCTCTTCATACAGAGGTGGGGGTTTTTGCATATTGCACAAAACCCCCACCGCTAATAACCGCGGTCGGTGCTTGCACCGATCGCGGCTATTAACCCTCTAAACGCCGCCCGCAAAGTCGCGGGCGGCGTTTAAAAGACGGCGGCGCGTGGGCGCCGCCATCTTTTTTTCGATCGCCACGCCCCCGAACGTCATCGGGGGGCGGCGATCGGTTGCTATGGTAGCCTCGTGTCTTCTTTTGACACGAGGCTATCTGGCAGCTGCAGATTCGTTACAATGAGCCAGTGGCTCATTGTAATGAATGTGCTGCAAAAATGCCATATATTGCAATACAGAAGTATTGCAGTATATGGTAGGAGCGATCTGACTATCTAGGGTTAATGTACCCTAGATGGTCTAAAAGATAGTGAAAAAAAAAATAAAAAAAAAAGTTTAAAAAATAAAAAAAATTAATAAAATATTAAAAGTTCAAATCACCCCCCTTTCCCTAGAACGGATATAAAACATAATAAACAGTAAAAATCACAAACATATTAGGTATCACCGCGTCCCAAAATGCCCGATCTATCAAAATATAAAAACGGTTACGGCCGGCGGTGACCTCCGAGGCGGGAAATGGCGCCCAAATGTCCGAAATGCGACTTTTACACCTTTTTACATAACATAAAAAATGAAATAAAAAATGATCAAAATGTCGCACAGACCTCAAAATGGTAGCAATGAAAACGTCGCCTCATTTCGCAAAAAATGACCCCTCCCCCAGCTCCGTGCGCCAAAGTATGAAAAAGTTATTAGCGTCAGAAGATGGCAAAAAATTTTTTTTCTTTTTTGTACACATTCGTTTAATTTTTTAAAATGTATTAAAACACAATAAAACCTATATAAATTTGGTATCACCGCGATCGCACCGAACCAAAGAATAAAGTAGGCGTATTATTTGGAGCGAAGAGTGAAAGTCGTAAAAACTGAGCCCACAAGAACGTGACGCACGTGCGGTTTTTTTTCAATTTTTCCACATTTGGAATTTTTTTTCAGCTTCGCAGTACACGGCATGTTAAAATAAATAACATTACGGGAAAGTAAAATTTGTTACGCACAAAATAAGCCCTCACACAGGTCTGTACACGGAAAAATGAAAAAGTTATGGATTTTTGAAGTTGGAGAGCGAGAAATGAGCCGGAAAACCCTCCGTCCTTAAGGGGTTAATATACCTTGCTGTTTACTTTTAAGTGGGAATAAAATTCCAAATACAGTGTTTTTAAAAATACGCATTCGTGCCATTTTCTTGTGGGCTTGGATTTTCCAGATTTCACTATGCACCGCAAATGACATGTCTCCTTTATTCTTTGGGTCTATACTATCACAGGGATACCAAATTTATATTGGTTTTATAATGTTTTCATTATAAATTTTTCATACTTTGGCGCACTAATCACTTTTTAATAAAGTATTTTTATTGTTTAGTTACTGTTTTATTTTACAGTTTTAGGGAAAAGGGGGGTGAATTAATTTTTAAGGTATTTTTCATTTATTTACTAACAATTTTTTTAAACTATTTTTTTTTACCTCCTAGGGTTCTTTAACCCTAGATTGTCTGATTGATCCTAATTTATGCTGATCCTGCCATACTATGGCACACTTCTGGAGAACCTGTTATGGACAATAATCCACCCATATGTTCTACAATGGTTTAAGGTATCTGCACATGTTGCAAAATGGCTGCAGGATTTGAAACCATATACTGCAATACAGTTGGACTGCAGCATATGGTATAAGCAGACCACCCAGGATTCAAGTACCAAAGGGAGCACAAAAATCCAGGAAACTTTTTTTAAAGTTCAAAACTATTTTGAAAATGTTAAAAAATAAAAAAAGCTAATAAAAAGAAATAAACAAAAATGTAATTTATCCCCAAGTCACCCCATTTTATCCAATTGTCAAGATCTTCCAAAACATAAAAACGTTTATTCCCGGCTGTAATGGAAAATTTTGCAACAATTTCGCAACAATTTTTTTTTTAAAGTGGTCAGAAGACCATACAATTCCCAAAATAGTACATATAAAAACATCAGCTGGTCCCAATAAAACAAGCCTTGCACAGATGTTATTATTGGCGTTATATAACAAAACTTTTTTTTGCACAAAAGATTTACATTTTTAAAAACATAATAAACCCATATAAATTTGCTATCTCCATGTTTGCACCTGGCTTCTTGTAAAAGCATGAATAAAAAAGAGGGCACTGGAGCTGAATTAGGAAAAAGAGAGAGTGGCTTTTCCAATCCCTGGTCCATCTCGGGCCTTTAGACCACATGTCTATCACTCTTTGTTTCATTGCAGTCAATTGGTAAGATTAATTTTTGCTCATCAATGTGCACTCTGCACCCCATCTTGACAGAAAAGAGAGAATTATGGACAAGCTTACCAATAATTTCAGCAGCACTCAAGGTTCCTAAGAGGACAGTGGCCTCCATAATTCTTAAATGGAAGAATTTTGGGAGGACCACAACTCTTCCTCGACCTAAGCAATTAAGCAATTCTGGTAGAAGAGCCTTGGTAAGAGAGGTAAAGAAGAACCCCAAGATCACTGTGGCTGAGCTCTAGAGATGCAGTAGAGAGAGGGGACAAAGTTCCACAAAGTCAACTATCACTGCACTGCCCCCCCCCCTTACAAGTTGGGGCTTTATGGCAGAGTGCAAGACTTATGAAAGCAGTATGCAGTTTGCAAATAAACACATGAAGGACTCCCAGACTGTGACAAATTAGATTCTCTGGTCTGATGAGGCGACCATTGAACTTTTTGTTGAACTGGGCACTGCTCATCACCTGCCAAATACAATCTCAATGAAACAACAGCATCATGCTATAGGGATGTTGGCTTCCACCAACATTCTCCATCCAACCTGTGGGAACTGGAGAGGATCTACAAGGTAGAATGGCAGAGGATCCCCAAATCCAGGTGTGAAAAACCTGTTGCATCATGGCTCATGATGGCTGCTGCCAATGTACTGGGAGTTTCCCCATTCCTTCTAAGTATCCTCTCAGCTATGCTAGAGGAGGGATGCGATACACTGCATCCCCATAGGCTTCTATTGCCTCCACTGAGCGTATTATGTCACTTAGCAGAAGGGAGCAGGATGAAAAGATCTAGCTAGCTTGCTTCTTCACCAGATGCAATGTATTGTGGTCAGACGGAAGCAATAACTATCCCTTCAACTTTCAGTATATGTCAATGTGTATGCTCAGCATATACATCGGGAGCTTTGACATGTGTGTTCTGGCTTTTACAATAAGACAACCTCGGAAAATCTCTGCTTTCCACTACAATAACCTAAGACACACACACACATATATATATATATATATATGTATATATATATATATACATATATATATATATATATATTCAGGATATATAAAGTGATATCTCTTTAAAAGACTGTTTTAGAGCTTTTTATGCATCTCTCTATTGCTGTCTTCCTACTTCATTTCCTTTTATATGATCAGTTACAGAACAAAGCCCTCTGTGGTCTCCACCGAGACCACTGTCTTTCTGAACATTTCTCTTTTTAATTACAAAACTTAATACAGTCAAACCTATTGACCAGATGATACGCTGGAAACCTTTGTCTTTGATTTCTGTAGAACAGCACTCCCTAGTGGCCACATTAATGTGGAAAATGAAAATTCTTTCCTTTGTCGAAAGAATTAATATCATAAAAACATTTCGTTTCAAATGAATTTTCAAAAGCTTTGGAATCCATGACTGTAATGGGAGAAGTAATGAAGTTGTGCAGATAAGATTGTGTGCACTGGGCCGCGTGATCACTGGTGAACTCTTTAGAAACCCATTAGTTCATATGGATGACATACCATGTGTGAAATCTGGACAAATGTCTAGGAAAGCGCCAGTAATGATTGTACTGAGCAATACAAGATATATTTGCATAAAGGGCATTTCCACTGCAGAGCAAATAATGACATTTGTAAGGGAGGTGGTGTTAAAGGCCATGTGAAGAGCACACATTCACAGACATATAAAGTATACACATATAAATGTGTATGTCAGTGATGGCGAACCTTTTAGAGACCGAGTGCCCATACTACAACCAAAACCCACTTAATTATCGCAAAGTGCCACCAGAGAAATTTATAATCCCTGCTCTGTCACAACTTTCATTCATATCAGCACCTGAGAACACCAATAAAGCAGAAAATAGTCCCAGATAGCACTGTCACTTTAAAATAGCTCTGTGCACAGCAAGTCCTGGGTTGTCTGGGACTTCAGGAAGATACCTGGAGTCATCTCTGGTAATGGCCTGGGTGCCCACAGAGAGGGCTCAGAGTGCCACCTCTGGCACCAGTGCCATAGGTTCGCCACGACTGGTGTATGTACTATAGAAGAAAGGGCTGTGGGCCTAAACTTAACCCCAACCTAATCAACTACCTAACAAGCCTCAACAACCCTTGTGGTCAGGGACTTCTGGTTGACAATCAGAGGAATAAAACAGCAGATAATAGACAGCATGCAAAGTCAGGTAGAAGCTGGTCAAACCCAAGCTGACATAGTCACATGACATAGCAAGGTCATATACATAGTACAGGAAAAAAAGTATCAGAAGACTAAATTAACCAGCAATCTGTAATCAGAACTCAGCAGATAAATAAAGCAGCAGCTTTCAATTAATTTTCATGCATGGACAGAAGCCTGTCCCCATTTAGAGGTTTCTGACAATTCCCCTCCCCACTGGGCCACTGGACCTTCAACTAACGATATTTAATCTGATTTAATGTAAATGGTGTTCTAGACCTTAAACAGGCTTATGCCAGAACCTTAAAGGGAACCTGTCACCAGGAGACCCATTTTTAGCACTCCCCCAGTCCCCACAGAGCATAGTACATACACTACCAAAGTGTTTTTGTATAAAATATAGGTTTTACAGAAAAAAAGATATGTTATATTGTACCTTCCATTAGCATCTGCTGTGTGACTAGGCAGTTGCCCAATGGGAGGGGCTGGAAAGGAGCAGTTCCCCCCCACCCTTGGGAGACATGTGACCTTTTCTAATATATGAATAACTCCCCACACTGTAGAGGCTGTAGAGGAGCAGGGGGCGTCGCTAAGCCAAGTGATGTTGGTGGTGTTTTTATATATATGAAAAGGTCACATGGAGTAGCTGTTCCCCAAGGGTGGGGGGGGACTGCTCCTTTCCAGACCCTCCCATTTGGCAACTGCCTAGTCACACAGCAGATGCTAATGAAAGGTACAATATAACACATCTTTTTTTCTGTAAAACCAATTTTTAATACAAAAACACTTTGGTGTATGTACTATGCTCTGTGGGGACTGGGGGAGTGCTAAAAATGGGTCTCCTGGTGACTGGTTCCCTTTAACATAGGTTGGACGCAACTGCATTTATTTGCAGGTTACTGGGTGGATCAGAAGACACACCAGAAAAATGAGTATCAAAACCAGAAAAATGGGGAAATGGCACTGGATAGACAAATGTGACGGTTATGCACAAACTCTGCAATAGCTAAATGTCTCCCCATTTTTCCTGGCAGTCAGATACACAGCTCCTGATATACAGTTCATTAACAAGGGTGACCTTCTCTGAATGCCTGCTAATCTCAGGTTGACAGAATGGTGAAACTGACAATTGCATCCCCAGCTTCCTACAGAATGTATTCTATCGCTTGATCAAAAACAACAGATTCATGTATCCCATGCAGTTTAAGAATACTGTCAACAAACAAAATGCCAAATTCCTTGGCAGTTTCTCAAGTGGAAAAAGGTGACACCAGAAGTCGCATTAACGCCTCACCAAGTGTTATAGACGCATGATGGGGCGCCATTACTCCCAAGAATAATTGCAATGCGTAAAATTACGCTTGGCAATTATCCCCTGTTGAGTCCTGGATGAGCGGCACACACGGCAATTGTGCAAAATATCACTAGGATCGCAGTGCAAGGGCACTGCTCAGCTTTTAAATGGGGTATAGCCAATTCACACTTATGGCTGCAATGTTTTAATAAAGTGAGTGCACTTTTATTTCTTTACTTTTTATCTACTATACATGGTCAAGAATTGTCTTGGTTTACTTCAGCTGTAAGATTTGTAGATTATGATATTCTGCAGTATTCTACAAGTCATGGCAGCTTCTTCATTGTTCATTAGGAATGATCTCACGTTGAAGGTCCTCCGCTGAGTTAATCATCCGCAAATCCCCCATGTTTTGTTCCCAGTGTTAATGCTTCTGTTTTACATAAATACAAGGCTTCTTTTCATCGGAGGTATAAAGACAAGAGGATTAATGCAGGTGATCAGTGTATTTTATCCACGTTTATCCCACAAAGCCTCATTACCTGCAGCTGTGTGTATGTGTGCCGAAGACAGATCCAGTCCATCACCCTGGTCCTGGGCAGATAAGCCAGAAATACAGACTGCACTTATAGCCAGCAGATTATCACCACCTCTATTTACCTGGATATCAAGCCTCTTATAATAACAGAGCCAGTGAGGTTTGACTTTCCGTACATTAACTGCACATTTGTAACAACTCAAAAACAACTAGAACATTAATTCTGGTGGCAAACAAAGTGATGGGTGAACCAGGGATATTAATCTGGGGTGATATGGGGTGATTGGATGAAATTTAAGAAATAATCCCGAAGAGTTACCATTGAAATTTGTATTGTACAGTGTAAAATGCATCAGTTCTCAGCAGACAGAAATTGCAATGCATAGGCCCATAGTAACTTTATTTGAGTGAATTTCAATTTGTCCATCTGGGATAGGATTAATAATGTAGACAATCTCACACCAGATTTTGTAAGATGAGCAAAAGTCTATTATTCAGCAATTATTATTATTACCAAAAGCATTGCCACTCCAGTCTTTGGTCCTGTCTTTTGACATGTGTTGCTACATATTTATTTAACATTTGAACACTTTAATGTAAAGTGATTTTGAGAATGTGACACAATGGGGCAGATTTACTTACCCGGTCCATTCGCGATCCAGCGGCGTGTTCTTTGCGGTGGATTAGAGTCTTCCAGCGATTCACTAAGGCAGTTCCTCCGAAGTCCACCAGGTGTCGCTGCTGCGCTGAAAGCACTGGAGTTCACCAAGCCGGGCCGAGTGAAAGTAAACGCGTGTCCAGCGAATCTGTCAGGTTTTTTTTACGGCCTCTCCCCCCCCCCCCCGCCCCACCGATCGCGTGCCCCAAAATCCCAGGGCAATTCAGGGAAAATCGGTGCAAAACGGAAAAACTTGCGTAATCCGCCGGAAAACCGCAAATTGGGCCCTTAGTAAATGACCCCCATTGTACTTCATGTGGTAAATTTTGGATGATATGTTTTGCATTTATTTATTTAAAAAAAATTCAGAAAATGTTTAAGAATTTACCAATTTCAAAATTCTAAATTATCACCCCATTTTCATATCTGCTTTCCTCACACTATGAAGAACAGCTATTATAAAGCTTGTTAACCCTTTGAGAGCTTCATAGTAACTAAAACAAAATGCAGGTGAAATGTTTTAATTTTATTTAGCCCTAAAATTTACACTTTCACAAGAGCTAGAAGCATCATACGGGGAACACCCCACATGTGAATGTTACTGCGAGCCGCAGAAGGGAAAGAGGGCCATGCAGCAGCAGTTTAGCCCTACATTATTTAATGGTTTAGTGAACTATATAATATTTGTTTTTTCATTAATGTTGTCATGTGATGAGAAAAGATGATAAGATGAAATATGTGATACTATTTTGCAGGTGGTTGCTCCCTATTGATGAAAATGTTTTTGTGGGGGTAAGTAATAAATTAGTTATAGATTTTTGGCTTTTTTTCGTGTGTAACCTAATTAACATATTGGGACACATTTACTTACCCGTCCGAGTCGCGTTCCCCGATCCAGCCTGTCCATGTAGATCGTGCACCCAATATCCTGCATGTGTCGCTCCCCGCTCAAGTCTGCCGGAGTTCACCTTCTTCTTCCTGGTGCATGTAAGTCTTGCAACACAATTTAAAAGTGATATCCCGTGCTTAGTCCGAATCAGACGGATCGTCCTGCACGTCCCCCAATTTGTGTTGCGTGAAAGCAGGCGCCGTTGCCAAAATCCGATCGCGTGCGACACAAATCGGGGGGCGGGCCCTTAGTAAATGAGCCCCATTACCTTTATTCTATGGGTTAGTATGATTACAACAATACCAATATTTCTATATTTTTTCATACGTTTAACACTATGGGGATGTATAGGCTGACACAGAAACTGTAAGATCCTTTCTGAATGATAGGATCTCACATACTCTGACTATGGACAGCCGACCTCAGGGCTGCCATAGCAATGATCGGCACCCCCCTGAAAGTGGCGCTGAGGGCATATATTGGAAGGAGAATCCCCCAGAAGACATTAAAATGCCATGGTTGTGCTGACCGTAACATATGAAATATTAAACACCCAGGTTCAGAACTCGCTCCGACTGCATGTTATACTGACAAGCTGATCTGGTATTAGCTCTGTGATGGGTGTATATCCTTTTATATATCCATTAACCAGCATAGGTTAGTGACGGATATATCTGTCACTGAGCTTCAATAGGTTAAAGGGGTTTTGAGCAATTTGGAAAGCCTGTTAAGATTATTTATTTATAGATCTGGGTATTACAAATGCATAAATATGGGGGGATTTGTAAAATGATAATTTTTTAAATTATTTATTTGGATAACAATGGCAGTCCTGGGCACTAGGCCCCCGCCAGCGATGGCATAGGATCGTAGCATAGGGGGGCCAATGTGTGTGGGGGGCCCATCAGAACATCTTATGTGTTGCGGTCACTACTGATCAGCAGGGCCCAGCTGTCAGTGTTGACATGCTCCTGCTGCAATCGCACAGGCTCTGCTTCTGAGCTTGTGCAAACACCACAATGGATAGTAACTCATGGTACGCTTAGGCAGCTGTCACCACAGATTACTATACCATCAAGTTTTGACTAGGGGTTAATTATATGAAGGAAGCAATCTCTTCCATCATAATTATTAGATTACTTACCAATTCATGGACCATTTGAAAATCAAATAACACCAACCCTCTCACTTGGTGTTATCAGCATATTATAAATCTTTTAATAAAAAATGGAATAAAATGTATACTACAGGCACCTCTTTTTCCATTATTCTTTTCCCCTTCCTATATACAGGTACTGTATATCTAAACAAGGTGTAGAAACACCTTGAGGTATATTATACATCAAGGGGGAATAACTGCATTCAGTTTTGATGTGGTTTTTAAGGGGTTGTCCACTTTCTGAAAATAATTTAATATTGCTTTGTTTAATGAAAAGTTCTACAATTTTCTAATATACTTTTTATATCAATTACTCACTTTTTTCTAGATCTTTAACAAGAAGCTTCATTACTAGCTTCCAGTGGATAGAAATCTTTCCCTGGTCATGTGGTGTCACACAGGTGCACGGCTCGTTATATCACTGATAATCATAGCTGTGTGATATAACGTGCCGTGCACATGACCAAAGGCGTTTTTATACACAGGAAGTATACAATGAAGCTTCGTATAGAATTAGAGATGAGCGAGCACTAAAATGCTCGGGTACTCGTTATTCGAGACGAACTTTTCCCGATGCTCGAGTGCTCGTTTCGAGTAACGAGCCCCATTGAAGTCAATGGGAGACTCGAGCATTTTTCAAGGGGACCAAGGCTCTGCACAGGGAAGCTTGGCCAAACACCTGGGAACCTCAGAAAAGGATGGAAACACCACGGAAATGGACAGGAAACAGCAGGGGCAGCATGCATGGATGCCTCTGAGGCTGCTTAATCGCACCATTATGCCAAAATTATGGGCAACAGCATGGCCATGACAGAGTGACCGAATGAGGCTAGATAGCATCTAAAACATCCAATAATTGACCCTGACACTATAGGGGATGGCATGCAGCGGCAGCGGCAGCGGCAGCAGCGGCAGGCTAGAGAGTGTCATGGCAACATACCCTAAATGGACTCAGGCTTCAAACCAATGGGTGGCAGAGAGGAACCAAAGGAGGTGAGCAAGAAGCGCTCAAATAATATCGGTACATGATAAAAGTTTGCCAGTATATTTTGTGGATTACACAGCAGGGTGGCGACAAAGTTAACATGGAAGCCATGAAAACAACCCAAAATTCTGCCTGACACAGCTCGTTTGATAAGGGGACCATGTATGGAGGCAGTGAACTAGTAGTAGATTAAAGGTGCTGCAGTTAAAACTATGTTAGTTGGACCTTGGCATGGAGCTGGCGCTCCGCTGCCAGGCAAGCTTTCGCCAATCCAAGCCCCTGTCTCTAGGCTACTCCCCAAACAGCACTTCTAAGAACCTTTTGTATAAGATCAAGTGTAGTAGCGTTCTTATAAGTTTGGGATATGGCGGGTGAGGGGAATGTAAACAGATGCGCAAGAAGCGCTGAAATAATATCGGTAAATGATAAAAGTTTGCCAGTATATTTTGTGGATTACACAGCAGGGTGGCGACAAAGTTAACAAGTTTGATGTGGAATGCCCTGTAATAGCTCTTGGGCGGTGTGCCTTTTATCGCCTAGGCTCAGCAGTTTGAGCACCGCCTGCTGTCGCTTAGCGACGGCACTGCTGCTGTGCCTAGAGCTACCGACTGATGGCGCCATGCCCACGGATGGTAATTCGGAGGAGGAGGAGGAGGTGGAGGAGGGGTGGGAGGAGGAAGAGGTATAGTAGGCCTTTTTTAGACCTGGACCGAGAAAGGCCCCGCAATCCTCTGCGTCGGCAGTATATGACCAGCCCCAGGGTCAGACTCGGTCCCAGCCTGCACCAAGTTAAGTGTAGTAGCGTTCTTATAAGTTTGGGATATGGCGGGTGAAGGGAATGTAAACAGATGCGCAAGAAGCGCATGATGCGCATGGAGCTGGCGCTCCGCTGCCAGGCGAGCTTTCGCCAATCCAAGCCCCTGTCTCTAGGCTACTCCCCAAACAGCACTTCTAAGAACCTTTTGTATAAGATCAAGTGTAGTAGCGTTCTTATAAGTTTGGGATATGGCGGTGAGGGGAATGTAAACAGATGCGCAAGAAGCGCATGATGCGCATGGAGCTGGCGCTCCGCTGCCAGGCGAGCTTTCGCCAATCCAAGCCCCTGTCTCTAGGCTACTCCCCAAACAGCACTTCTAAGAACCTTTTGTATAAGATCAAGTGTAGTAGCGTTCTTATAAGTTTGGGATATGGCGGTGAGGGGAATGTAAACAGATGCGCAAGAAGCGCATGATGCGCATGGAGCTGGCGCTCCGCTGCCAGGCGAGCTTTCGCCAATCCAAGCCCCTGTCTCTAGGCTACTCCCCAAACAGCACTCCTAAGAACCTTTTGTATAAGATCAAGTGTAGTAGCGTTCTTATAAGTTTGGGATATGGCGGGTGAGGGGAATGTAAACAGATGCGCAAGAAGCGCATGATGCGCATGGAGCTGGCGCTCCGCTGCCAGGCGAGCTTTCGCCAATCCAAGCCCCTGTCTCTAGGCCACTCCCCAAACAGCACTTCTAAGAACCTTTTGTATAAGATCAAGTGTAGTAGCGTTCTTATAAGTTTGGGATATGGCGGGTGAGGGGAATGTAAAGAGATGCGCAAGAAGCGCATGATGCGCATGGAGCTGGCGCTCCGCTGCCAGGCGAGCTTTCGCCAATCCAAGCCCCTGTCTCTAGGCTACTCCCCAAACAGCACTTCTAAGAACCTTTTGTATAAGATCAAGTGTAGTAGCGTTCTTATAAGTTTAGGATATGGCGGGTGAGGGGAATGTAAACAGATGCGCAAGAAGCGCATGATGCGCATGGAGCTGGCGCTCCGCTGCCAGGCGAGCTTTCGCCAATCCAAGCCCCTGTTTCTAGGCTACTCCCCAAACAGCACTTCTAAGAACCTTTTGTATAAGATCAAGTGTAGTAGCGTTCTTATAAGTTTAGGATATGGCGGGTGAGGGGAATGTAAACAGATGCGCAAGAAGCGCTGAAATAATATCCGTAAATGGTAAAAGTTTGCCAGTGTATTTTGTGGATAACACAGCAGGGTGGCGACAAGGTTAACAACTTTGATGTGGAATCCATGAAAACAACCCAAATTTCGGCCTGACACACCTCGTTTGATAAAGGGACGATGTATGGAGGCAGCTATATAAACGACTTTTGGAGGTAGCAATGGAGACAACGTGTGGAGGCTGCTATGGAGACAATTCAATTTGGATAGTGCCTGTATGTGGCAGTCCAAAAAAGTTTTCAAACCAGAGGAGCAGGTAGGTGGCCCTCCAGAAAAATGGAATAGATTGAGTGCCTGTATGTGGCAGTCCAAAAAAGTTTTCAAACCAGAGGAGCAGGTAGGTGGCCCTCCAGAAAAATGGAATAGATTGAGTGCCTGTATGTGGCAGTCCAAAAAAGTTTTCAAACCAGAGGAGCAGGTAGGTGGCCCTCCAGAAAAATGGAATAGATTGAGTGCCTGTATGTGGCAGTCCAAAAAAGTTTTCAAACCAGAGGAGCAGGTAGGTGGCCCTCCAGAAAAATGGAATAGATTGAGTGCCTGTATGTGGCAGTCCAAAAAAGTTTTCAAACCAGAGGAGCAGGTAGGTGGCCCTCCAGAAAAATGGAATAGATTGAGTGCCTGTATGTGGCAGTCCAAAAAAGTTTTCAAACCAGAGGAGCAGGTAGGTGGCCCTCCAGAAAAATGGAATAGATTGAGTGCCTGTATGTGGCAGTCCAAAAAATTGTTTAAAACAGAGGACCGGGTCGGTGGCCCTCCAGAAAAATTAAATGCATAAAGTACTATAGGTAGAGCCAGTGGGCCCTGTCAAAAAATAGCCAGTTTCCTCTGCTTTACTGTACAAAGAGCAGGAGAAGGAGGAAAATGAGGAGGAGGAGGAGGAGTGGATAAATTATTCAGGTTGAGCTTCCTTCACCTGCTGGAGATTGGAAATTAGGAGAAATCCATGCTTTATTCATCTTGATAAGCGTCAGCCTGTCAGCGCTGTCATTCGACAGGCGTGTACGCTTATTGGTGATGATGCCACCAGCTGCACTGAAAACCCGCTCGGACAAGACGCTAGCGGCAGGGCAGGCAAGAACCTCCAAGGCGTACAGCGCCAGTTCGTGCCACATGTCCAGCTTTGAAACCCAGTAGTTGTAGGGAGCTGTGTGATCATTTAGGACGATGGTATGGTCAGCTACGTACTCCCTCACCATCTTTCTGTAAAGATCAGCCCTACTCTGCCGAGACTGGGGACAGGTGACAGTGTCTTGCTGGGGTGACATAAAGCTGGCAAAAGCCTTGTAAAGCGTACCCTTGCCAGTGCTGGACAAGCTGCCTGCTCGCCTACTCTCCCTCGCTACTTGTCCCGCAGCACTACGCACTCTGCCGCTAGCGCTGTCAGAAGGGAAATACTGTTTCAGCTTGTGCACCAGGGCCTGCTGGTATTCATGCATTCTCACACTCCTTTCCTCTCCAGGGATGAGAGTGGAAAGATTTTGCTTGTACCGTGGGTCCAGGAGAGTGAACACCCAGTAATCGGTGCTGGAATAAATTCTTTGAACGCGAGGGTCACGGGATAGGCAGCCTAGCATGAAATCTGCCATATGCGCCAGAGTACCAACGCGTAAGAATTCGCTCCCCTCACTGGCCTGACTGTCCATTTCCTCCTCCTCCAACTCCTCCAATTCCTCTTCTTCTGCCCATACACGCTCAACAGTGAAGGACTCAACAATGGTCCCCTCTTGTGTCTCGCCAACATTCTCCTCCTCTTCCTCCTCCACCTCCACCTCCTCCGATATGCGCTGAGAAACAGACCTAAGGGTGCTTTGGCTATCAACAAGGGAATCTTCTTCCCCCGTCTCTTGTGAGGAGCGCAAAGCTTCCGACTTCATGCTGACCAGAGAGTTTTTCAACAGGCCAAGCAGCGGGATGGTGAGGCTGATGATGGCGGCATCGCCACTGACCATCTGTGTTGACTCCTCAAAGTTACTCAGCACCTGACAGATATCAGACATCCACGTCCACTCCTCATTGTAGACTTGAGGAAGCTGACTGACCTGACTACCAGTTCTGGTGGAAGTTGACATCTGGCAGTCTACAATCGCTCGGCGCTGCTGGTAAACTCTGGATAACATGGTCAGTGTTGAATTCCACCTCGTGGGCACGTCGCACAACAGTCGGTGAGCGGGCAGTTGGAGGCGGCGCTGCGCTGCCCTGAGAGTGGCAGCATCTGTGCTGGACTTCCTGAAATGCGCACAGATGCGGCGCACCTTCGTGAGCAAATCAGACAGATTGGGGTATGTCTTGAGGAAACGCTGAACTATCAGATTTAACACATGGGCCAGGCATGGCACATGTGTCAGTCTGCCGAGTTGCAGAGCCGCCACCAGGTTACGGCCGTTGTCACACACAACCATGCCTGGCTTCAGGTTCAGCGGTGCCAGCCACAGATCAGTCTGCGCCGTGATGCCCTGTAATAGTTCTTGGGCGGTGTGCCTTTTATCGCCTAGGCTCAGCAGTTTGAGCACCGCCTGCTGTCGCTTAGCGACGGCACTGCTGCTGTGCCTAGAGCTACCGACTGATGGCGCCATGCCCACGGATGCTCGTTCGGAGGAGGAGGTGGAGGAGGGGTGGGAGGAGGAGGAGGCATAGTAGGCCTCAAACACCTGGACCGAGGTAGGCCCCGCAATCCTCGGCGTCGGCAGTATATGACCAGCCGCAGGGTCACACTCGGTCCCAGCCTCCACCAAGTTAACCCAATGTGCCGTCAGAGATATATAGTGGCCCTGCCCGGCAGCACTCGTCCACGTGTCCGTGGTCAGGTGGACCTTGTCAGAAACGGCGTTGGTCAGGGCACGGATTATGTTGTCTGACACGTGCTGGTGCAGGGCTGGGACGGCACATCGGGAAAAGTAGTGGCGGCTGGGGACCGAATACCGAGGGGCGGCCGCCGCCATGAGGCTGCGAAAGGCCTCGGTCTCTACTAGCCTATAGGGCAGCATCTCCAGGCTTAGCAATCTGGAGATGTGCACATTAAGGGCTTGGGCGTGCGGGTGGGTTGCACTATATTTGCGTTTCCGCTCCAGCGTCTGGGGTATGAAGAGCTGAACGCTGGTGGATGCTGTGGAGGATCGTGGAGGCGACGATGGGGTTTTTGTGGCAGGGTCCTGGGCAGGGGGCTGACTATCAGCTGACACAGGGGAAGGAGCAGTGGTGTGCACGGCCGGAGGTGAACGCGCTTGTTGCCACTGAGTGGGGTGTTTAGCATTCATATGCCTGCGCATACTGGTGGTAGTTAAGCTAGTAGTGGTGGAACCCCTGCTGATCCTGGTTTGGCAAATGTGGCACACCACAGTCCGTCGGTCATCCGGTGTTTCCTTAAAGAACCTCCAGACTTCTGAAAATCTAGCCCTCGCCACAGGAGCCCTTGCCACGGGAGCTTCACTAGTTGACACATTTGGCGCTGATGCACCAGCTCTGGCCCTGCCTCTCCGTCTGGCCCCACCACTGCCTCTTCCAACCTGTTCTGGTCGAGGACTCTCCTCCGTCTCAGAAGCACTGTGTTCACCCGGCCTCTCAACCCAGCTTGGGTCTGTCACCTCATCATCCTCCGATCCCTCAGTCTGCTCCCCCCTCGGACTTCCTGCCCTGACAACAACTTCCCCACTGTCTGACAACCGTGTCTCCTCATCGTCGGACACCTCTTTACACACTTCTTCCAGTACGTCAACAAGGTCATCATCACCCACAGACTGCGACTGGTGGAAAACCTGGGCATCGGAAAATTGCTCATCAGCAACCGGACAAGTGGTTTGTGACTGTGGGAATGGTCCAGAAAACAGTTCCTCAGAGTATGCCGGTTCAAATGGCAAATTTTGCTGGGAGGGGGCAGACTGGGGGGGAGGAGGCTGAGGTGCAGGAGCTGGAGGAGTGCCGATTTCGGTGACATGGGTGGACTGCGTGGAAGACTGACTGGTGGACAAATTGCTCGAAGCATTGTCGGCAATCCACGACATCACCTGTTCGCACTGTTCTGGCCTCAACAGTGCTCTACCACGATTCCCAGTAACTTCAGACATGAACCTAGGGAGTGTAGCTCTGCGGCGTTCCCCTGCTCCCTCATAAGCAGGTGGTGTCTCACCCCGCCCAGGACCACGGCCTCTGACCCCTGCAGTAGTTGGACGCCCACGTCCCCGCCCTCGTCCTCTACCCCTAGTCCTCGGGTTAAACATTTTGAAAATGAGAGTTATAACTTGAATTTTTTTTTTTTTTTTTTTTTTGTGTTTTTTAGTTTTTAAAACCAAACGATGCTATCCTATTGCTATGGCTATTTTATAGCCAAGTATGAAAGCACACTGCTATGCCAGATGAGATGACGCTGAGTTATGAAAAAAATAAACGTAAAATAAAAAAGGAAATGGCAGACTGTGCCTAATTGAAATACAACCCCGGGCCCTAATAAATTTTCCCACTTCGGTCTTTGCGATGGATATGTGCGTCACTAAAACACAGTGGTCGCAAGTCTGACTCCAAATTGCTCACAATTTACTAGTAGATGCACTGCAACAACTACAGCCACCAGCAGATCAACCAGAAATCAAATATATATAACGCTACTGTAGGCGTAATTAAGCCGTTTGTATTCTCCTATGGCTATTTTCTAGCCAAGTATTACAGCACACTACTATGCCAGATGAGATGACGCTGAGTTATGAAAAAAATAAACGTAAAATAAAAAAGGAAATGGCAGACTGTGCCTAATTGAAATACAACCCCGGGCCCTAATAAATTTTCCCACTTCGGTCTTTGCGATGGATATGTGCGTCACTAAAACACAGTGGTCGCAAGTCTGACTCCAAATTGCTCACAATTTACTAGTAGATGCACTGCAACAACTACAGCCACCAGCAGATCAACCAGAAATCAAATATATATAACGCTACTGTAGGCGTAATTAAGCCGTTTGTATTCTCCTATGGTTATTTTCTAGCCAAGTATTACAGCACACTACTATGCCAGATGAGATGACGCTGAGTTATGAAAAAAATAAACGTAAAATAAAAAAGGAAATGGCAGACTGTGCCTAATTGAAATACAACCCCGGGCCCTAATAAATTTTCCCACTTCGGTCTTTGCGATGGATATGTGCGTCACTAAAACACAGTGGTCGCAAGTCTGACTCCAAATTGCTCACAATTTACTAGTAGATGCACTGCAACAACTACAGCCACCAGCAGATCAACCAGAAATCAAATATATATAACGCTACTGTAGGCGTAATTAAGCCGTTTGTATTCTCCTATGGCTATTTTCTAGCCAAGTATTACAGCACACTACTATGCCAGATGAGATGACGCTGAGTTATGAAAAAAATAAACGTAAAATAAAAAAGGAAATGGCAAACTGTGCCTAATTGAAATACAACCCCGGGCCCTAATAAATTTTCCCACTTCGGTCTTTGCGATGGATATGTGCGTCACTAAAACACAGTGGTCGCAAGTCTGACTCCAAATTGCTCACAATTTACTAGTAGATGCACTGCAACAACTACAGCCACCAGCAGATCAACCAGAAATCAAATATATATAACGCTACTGTAGGCGTAATTAAGCCGTTTGTATTCTCCTATGGCTATTTTCTAGCCAAGTATTACAGCACACTACTATGCCAGATGAGATGACGCTGAGTTATGAAAAAAATAAACGTAAAATAAAAAAGGAAATGGCAGACTGTGCCTAATTGAAATACAACCCCGGGCCCTAATAAATTTTCCCACTTCGGTCTTTGCGATGGATATGTGCGTCACTAAAACACAGTGGTCGCAAGTCTGACTCCAAATTGCTCACAATTTACTAGTAGATGCACTGCAACAACTACAGCCACCAGCAGATCAACCAGAAATCAAATATATATAACGCTACTGTAGGCGTAATTAAGCCGTTTGTATTCTCCTATGGCTATTTTCTAGCCAAGTATTACAGCACACTACTATGCCAGATGAGATGACGCTGAGTTATGAAAAAAATAAACGTAAAATAAAAAAGGAAATGGCAGACTGTGCCTAATTGAAATACAACCCCGGGCCCTAATAAATTTTCCCACTTCGGTCTTTGCGATGGATATGTGCGTCACTAAAACACAGTGGTCGCAAGTCTGACTCCAAATTGCTCACAATTTACTAGTAGATGCACTGCAACAACTACAGCCACCAGCAGATCAACCAGAAAACAAATATATATAACGCTACTGTAGGCGTAATTAAGCCGTTTGTATTCTCCTATGGCTATTTTCTAGCCAAGTATTACAGCACACTACTATGCCAGATGAGATGACACTGAGTTATTAAAACAATAAACGTAAAATAAAAAGAAACTGGCAGACTGTGCCTAATTCTACTCAAACCCCTAATAAATTTTCCCACTTTGGTGTTTGAGGTGGATATATGTGTCACTAAGAGCTAAACACAACGGTAGCAAGTCCCCCTGCTAATTCTTCACAATATGGTACTAGCTGCAAATAAAAAAAAAAAAAAATTATAACGTTATTGTAGCCCTAAGAAGGGCTGTTGGGTTCTTTTAGAATCACTCCTGCCTAACAGCAAGCTAATAGAACACCCTAACGCTTTCCCTGACCAGCAGCAGCTCTCTCCCTAGCGGCATCCAGACAGAGAATGATCCGAGCAGCGCGGGCAGCGGCTAGTCTATCCCAGGGTCACCTGATCTGGCCAGCCAACCACTGCTATCTACGTGTAAGGGTACCACGTCATGCTGGGTGGAGTGCAGAGTCTCCTGGCTTGTGATTGGCTCTGTTTCTGGCCGCCAAAAAGCAAAACGGCGGGAGCTGCCATTTTCTCGAGCGGGCGAAATACTCGTCCGAGCAACGAGCAGTTACGAGTACACTAATGCTCGATCGAGCATCAAGCTCGGACGAGTATGTTCGCTCATCTCTATATAGAATGACAGCAGACAGAGATCTTGAAAAAAAAGTGTGGGATTGATAGAGAAAGTATATTGTAAAATTCTATAACTTTTCATTACAAAAACAATATCAATTATTTGCTGAACGTGGGCAGTCCCTTTAAAGGGGTTTCCCACAAAACCAGTTAGGCTCTATGCACAGGATAGGGCCTAACTTGCTGATCAGTGGAGGTCTCAGTGATGAGACCCCACACAACACAAAAACGCGGGGTCCGATGTACCCCCATGGGACCCCTTTTCGCTCCCTTAAATAAGTGGACCAGATGGTCGCGGATGACCATTCAGCCCCGTTGTTCTTATTAAATCTGCTCTGCTCCTCTCGGGGAGGTTCCTGTGGATAGGGCCTGACTTGTTTTGTAGTTGTATAAACTTTGCTTGTTATCTACATTTGTGTTAGTGTATGTCTTGCTCTCACATCAATACATTTACTATCCCTGTACTGTGACATAACTGTGTGCAGGGGTAAACTGGCCATAAGATATAAGAAACCATGTACTCACCTTTCCAACGCTCCCCCACAGCTCTGCATATACAGTCCGGCCGGGGGTTACCGCTCCATGGGCGCAAGTGTCGCACAGACTATGACGTCAGCCAACGTGCACAGAGTTGTCACTGCCGGCCGGACTGCTTCAAGTAGTGGTGCTGCGGGGGAGCGCCGGAAAGGTGAGTACATGGTTTTTTATTTGTATGTACTGGAGGGGGAGGGGGGCTGGCTGTATATAGTGGGGGCAGAATGGCTGTATACAGGGGAGTTGCTGGCTGTATACAGGGGATTGACTGGCTGTATACAGGGTGGGCTGGCTGTATATAGGGGAGGGGCTGGCTGTATACAGGGGAGGCAGACTAGTTGTATACATGGGGGCAGGTTGTATACAGGGGAAGGTACTGGCTCTATACAGGGGGGGCTGGCTGGCTGTATAAAAGAGAGGGCTGTATACAGGACTGGCCTGGCTGGCTATAAACTGGGAAGGGGATATATGGCTATATACTGGGGAGGGTCTGGCTGGCTATATAATGGGGGGCGCTGACTTGCTATATATAAGGGGGTTGGCTATATACTTGGGGGCTGGCTGTATACTGGGGCATGGCTGGCTATATTCTGGGGGGGCTGGCTGGCTGTATACTGGGGGGAGCTGGCTGGCTATATACTGGGGGGCTGGCTATATACTGGGGGAGGGTTGGCTATATACTGGGGATGCTGGCTGGTCATATACTGGGGGTTGATGTTATAGTAGTAGTAATAGTAGTAGTAATACTAGTTATAATCGTGTACTTAGGGGACGGTATTATAGTAGTTTAAATAATGTACATAGGCGCAGTATTATAGTAGTTATATTCTTGTATATAGGGGGCAGTATTATAGTAGTTATGTTCTTGTACATAGAGGGCAGTATTTTAGTAGTTATATTCTTGTACATAGGGGCAGTATTATAGTAGTTATATTCCTGTACATAGGGGGCAGTATTATAGCAGTTATATTCTTGTACATAGGGGCAGTATTATAGTAGTTATATTCTTGTACATAGGGGCAGTATTATAGTAGTTATATTCTTGTACATAGGGGCAGTATTATAGTAGTTATATTCTTGTACATAGGGGGCAGTATTATAGTAGTTATATTCTTGTACATAGGGGGCAGTATTATAGTAGTTATATTCTTGTACATAGGGGGGGTATTATAGTAGTTATATCCTTGCACATTGGAGCAGTATTATAGTAGTTATATTCTTGTACATAAGGGACAGTATTATAGTAGTTATATTACTGTACATAGGGAGCAGTATTATAGTAGTTATATTCTTGTACATAGGGGCAGTATTATAGTAGTTTTGTTCTTGTACATATGGTGTAGTATTATAGTAGTTTTATTCCTGTACATAGGGGGAAGTATTATAGTAGTTATATTCTTGTACATAGTGGGTAGTATTACAGTAGTTATATTCCTGTACATAGGGGTCAGTATTATAGTAGTTATATCCTTGCACATTGGAGCAGTATTATAGTAGTTATATTCTTGTACATAAGGGACAGTATTATAGTAGTTATATTACTGTGCATAGGGAGCATTATTATAGTAGTTTTGTTCTTGTACATAGGGGGCAGTATTATAGTAGTTTTGTTCTTGTACATATGGTTTAGTATTATAGTATTTTTATTCCTGTACATAGGGGGAAGTATTATAGTAGTTATATTTTTGTACATAGGGGGTAGTATTATAGTAGTTATATTCTTGTACAGGGGGGGCAGTATTATAGTAGTTATATTCTTGCACATAGGGGGCAGTATTATAGTAGATATATTCCTGTACATAGGGGGCAGTCTTATAGTATCTATATTTTTGTACTTAGGGGCAATATTACAGTAGTTATCCATAGACAAAGAAAAAGACGATTAGTCTCGCTGGCTACGGGTCTTGTAAATTCCATTTGAAAATACGAGGATCTAGCACAAATCTTCATAAAAATGAATTCCTTTATTGAGACATCATTTAAAACATAATGGCTAGACAAAAATCTCCAACACGTTTCGAGGGTGTCCCCCCTTAGTCATGGCTAACATGAGAGTTCCAGACATGAGATATTTAAAATACAGACTAGCCAATCATAGAGCATGTTATTAGAATGTCATATCCTCTCATATCCATGCATAGAAAAAACATCTATATTGCACTTTTAACATATAGTATTGTATTAGAGACAAAAATGTAACAATTAACCCCTTAACAACTTGGCCTTTTTTAGTTTTTTCACTTCCATTTTTCACTCCCCACCTTCAAAAATCTATAACTTTTTTATTTTTCCACATAAAGAGCTTTGTTATGGCTTATTTTCTGCGTAACAAATTGCACTTCATAGTGACGGTATTTAATATTCCATGGCGCGTACTGGGAAGCGGGAAAAAAATTCCAAATGCAGTGAAAATGGTGAAAAAACACATTTGCAACGTTTTCTTGTGGGCTTGGATTTTACAGCTTTCAATGTGTGCCCCAAATGACAGGTTTACTTTATTCTTTGGGTTGCTACAATCACAGGGATACCACATTTGTACAGGTTTTATAATGTTTTCATACATTTAAAAAAATTAAAACCTCCTGTACAAAATGTATTTTTTTTATTTTGCCATCTTGTGGCGCTAATAACTTTTTCATACTTTGGTGTACAGAGCTGTGGGTGATGTCATTTTTTGCGACTTTTGATGGCGTTTTCATTGCTATCACTGTTAGGACTGTACGACCTTTTGATCACTTTTTATTAATTTTTTTATATTTTCCAAAATGGCAAAAAAATGTCATTTTTGACTTTGGACGCTATTTTCCGTTACGGGGTTAGACGCAGTGAAAAACCGTTATTATATTTTGATAGATTGGACATTTTCGGACGCGGCGATACCTAATGTGTTTATGATTTTTACTGTTTATTAATATTAATATCAGTTCTAGGGAAAGGGGGGTGATTTGAATTTTTAGGTTTTTTTAATATAATTTTTTTTTTTTAAACTTTTTTTTACTTTTACTTTAACTATTTTTAGACTCCCTAGGGTACTTTAACCCTAAGTTGTCTGATCGATCCTACCATATACTGTCATACTGCAATATGGCAGTATATGGGGATTTTACAGCACATTGTAATGAATGGGTTAAAACGAGACAGCTTCGGGCCTTCGTGAGACCCGATGCTGTCATGGCAACGGATCACCGCTCCCCGTGACGTCATCGGGGAGCGAAGATCCGCGACAAGATGGCGGCTCCCAAGTGGCGCCATCTTTTTGAAGCCTCCGGCAGCATTGCTAGCACCGATCGCGGGTGTTACCGGTAAGCCTTTGCTGCAATATGCAGCAAAGACTTACCGGCTATGGAGAGGGCTCGGCCCGCGAGCCCTCTCCATGCACCGGGACCCGGCGCGCCCCGTACTAGTACGGCGTGCGTCGGGAAGGGGTTAATATATAGAAATCAAATCATCTCTAAAATTCATACCATTTGGGGTGCGGGAATTAAGGGTGAATATCCAAAATGCCTCACGTTTGCGGAGTTTCTCCACCCAGTCCTCACCTCTATCTGGTCTGTTAACTCATTCTAGACCAATAAAGGAGAAAGTTTCCACAGACATTCTATGTTTTTCAATGAAGTGGCGAGTGGCTCCTGACACATTTTTGTCTCTCATACAATACTATATGTTAAAAGGTTCTCCAGGCCATGAAACAGATTAAATGGCAGGAGGGCTATACATGGGTGACATACGACGTTGTTGCCCTCTACTCATATATCTACCACCTACTCATGTATCTACAACTCATGCATCTACCACCTACCCATAAAGGCATTGTCCCATCACCTAGAGAAACACAGTGTATATAATGATAATGTAAAGGAATTCATTATTATGGCAGTAGAATATCTTTTACAAACCAATTACTTCAGTTTTAATAATGATTTTTTTTTTTTGTGTTTGTTGATGTTAAAAATTGAAAAAAAACTCAAACTTTGATTTAAAAAAAAAAAAATAATGATTTTTTTCTACAAATTGAAGGAGCCCCCAACGTTTTCCCTATCCATAGCGAATATTTTCATGGCTTGGTGAGAAGAGGGCATCATCTATAACTCTGCCTACCCATTTATGTCACACATATTATGGTATGGCAGATTTATAGATGATGTCCTCATTATTTGGCAGGGACCAGTCAATTTGATTGATGCATTTCGTAATTATATAAACAACAATTCATGTAACTTAAAATTCACTGGAGAACAATCTAGTCAATTTATCTCCTTTTTGGATTTAACTCTTGAAGGGGATTCAGTGTTAGGCACAGTTCACACAGAGACAAAAAAAAAACACAATCTGTGAACTCTATTCTTGAAGCCACTAGCTGCCACCCAGCTTTTACTATTAATTCAATTCCAGTGGGGGAGTTCCAGAGACAACACTTTTTGTTACAAAAACATAAATTAAATAATAACCCATACAATGTTATAAACATTGGATGTTAAATAGAGATGAATATATTACCCGACACCTCACACAAAAAGATATGCTTACACCAAATAAGAAAACCGTAGATTGCACTAAAATCAGATTTATTTTTCTACAAAATACAGTAATAATTATAAAGAAATATGCTCCATTATTTATAAATATTTAGCCATTCTTAATTCTGATCCTATTCTACGAGACATGCTAAAAGATGGTAAGAAATGTGTCCGCTGGAAGGGGAAAACTTTGGGGAATATTTTATCTCCGAATTACTATAATGTTAGGAAATAAAAAAAAACTTGGTTATCACAAAAAGGTTCCTTCCCTTGTTCTGGAAGCAGATGTAATATGTGCAAATTTACTAAAAAACATCTTTGTGTCAGCATAGATGAAAATAAAACCCATAAGATTACCGTAACTCTTTTATAAACTTTGAAACTGATCATGCAATTTATCTTATTTAATGCACAGAATGCAACCTCAGATATGTGGGCAGCACAAAACAAAAAATGAAGGATCGTATAAGTGAACACATATCTGATGTAGCAAAGAAAAAAAGTGTAGTGTCAGGAGTCACTCGCCATGTCATTGAAAAACATAGAAGGTCTGTGGATACTTTCTCCTTTCTTGGTCGAGAGCAGGTTAACAGACCAGATAGAGGTGGGGACTGAGTGGAGAAACTCCGCAAACGCGAGGCATTTTGGATATTTACCCGCAACCCAAATTGTATGAATTTTAGAGATGATTTGATTTCTATATATTAATTAATACATTTTTGTTTCTTATACAATACTATATGTTAAAAGTGCAATATAGATGTTTTTTCTATGCATGGATATAATGTTGTAATAACATGCTCTATGATGTTTTAAATGATGTCTCAATAAAGTATACATTTTTATGAAGATTTGTGCTGGATCCTTGTATGTTCAAATGGAATAATAGTAGTTATATTTTTGTACATAGCGGGCAGTATTATTTATTGTAGTACATTGTAGTAGGGTTTTTTATGTATATATAAGTCGAAATTAAGTTGTGTTCTTTTAAAAAAGAAGCTTTAATCCTGTATAAGGGAGGCAGTATGAGTCTTTTTCTCTGCACTGTACAATCTGTAAATCTGCTGATTTAGACCATCTACAAACAGTTTGCAGAGTTTAATTACTCCACCCACATCACATGGCCACGCCTACTTGTTTTGACCCCACCCACAGAATGGGGCTACTTTTACAATTTTTTCCAGGACCACTTTAGATTTCCAGTCCACCCCTGGCTGTGTGCATTATACACTCACCAGCCACTTTATTAGGTACACCTGTCCAACTGCTCGTTAACACTTAATTTCTAATCAGCCAATCACATGGCGGCAACTCAGTGCATTTAGGCATGTAGACATGGTCAAGACAATCTCCTGCAGTTCTAACCGAGCATCAGTATGGGGAAGAAAGGTGATTTGAGTGCCTTTGAACATGGCATGGTTGTTGGTGCCAGAAGGGCTGGTCTGAGTATTTCAGAAACTGCTGATCTACTGGGATTTTCACGCACAACCATCTCTAGGGTTTACAGAAAATGGTCCGAAAAAGAAAAAACATCCAGTGAGCAGCAGTTCTGTGGGCGGAAATGCCTTGTTGATGCCACAGGTCAGAGGAGAATGGGCAGACTGGTTCGAGCTGATAAAAGGCAACAGTGACTCAAATCGACACCCGTTACAACCAAGGTAGGCAGAAGAGCATCTATGAACGCACAGTACGTCGAACTTTGAGGCAGATGGGCTACAGCAGCAGAAGACCACACCGGGTGCCACTCCTTTCAGCTAATAACAGGAAACTGAGGCTACAATTTGCACAAGCTCATCGAAATTGGACAGTAGAAGAATGGAAAAACGTTGCCTGGTCTGATGAGTCTCTATTTATGCTGCGATATTCGAATGGTAGGGTCAGAATTTGGCATCAACAACATGAAAGCATGGATCCATCCTGCCTTGTATCAACGGTTCAGGCTGGTGGTGGTGGTGTCATGGTGTGGGGAATATTTTCTTGGCACTCTTTGGGCCCCTTGGTACCAATTGAGCATCGTTGCAACGCCACACCGTACCTGAGTATTGTTGCTGACCATGTCCATCCCTTTATGACCACAATGTACCCAACATCTGATGGCTACTTTCAGCAGGATAATGTCATAAAGCTGCAATCATCTCAGACTGGTTTCTGGAACATGACAATGAGTTCACTGTACTCAAATGGCCTCCACAGTCACCAGATCTCAATCCATTAGAGCATCTTTGGGATGTGGTGGAACGGGAGATTCGCATCATGGATGTGCAGCCGACAAATCTGCGGCAACTGTGTGATGCCATCATGTCAATATGGACCAAAATCTCTGAGGAATGCTTCCAGCACCTTGTTGAATCTATGCCACGAAGAATTGAGTTCTGAAGGCAAAAGGGGGTCCAACCCGTTACTAGCATGGTGTACATAATAAAGTGGCCTGTGAGTGTATCTATCCTGTTACATCACTGTGTGTATTATCTGTCACGATCAGTGGAAGTGGATCCTCTGTACCGCGGCAAATGATGACGTAAGCTGACACCTGGGACCGGAGTCTAAGTGGTACCTGGTTTTAACCAGAGCCTGCCACAAAGCAGGTTGGACTTGATACCAATGGTACCACCAGGTCATTCCACAGGTGCGACTTTGTCCACAGTGGCGGCCAAGGTGTAGTACAGAAATGTAAGGCAAAATTGTGGTCGGGGACAGGCAGGAGGTCAAGACAGGCTGCACAGGATCAGAGTCGTGGACGTATCGGTAGGTCAGGATAGGCAGCACGGTATCAGAGTCAGGAATGGAATCAAGGTCGCAACGGAAAATCAGGATAATCACAAAGGTCTTGGATCTAAGCTTTCTCTTAGGCATAGAAGCATAAAGATCCGGCAGGAGACACAGGAAGGGGCAGGTAATTATTGACACGCTGGCCCTTTAAATTTTACAGAGCCGGCGCAAGTGGAGGCCCCCTAGGAGGTGGGGACGCGTGCGAAAAGCCACAGGAGGCGATGCTGGAACCCAAATAGATGAGTGAGGCAGTGGGCCACATGGCGGTACACGGGTGCACCTGCAAGCCGAGACATGGGTCGCAGGGCCACCTGTGACATTATCATTCTACTATTATATGACTGTGTGTATTATCCACGTAATGTTACATCACTGGGCATATTTTCTGTACTGTGTCAACACTGGGGAGCACTCATTTTAGTGCCTTAAAAGTTTGAACTGTTTTTAAGCATATTCAGGGCCCTGATTCTGGAAATGACACAATTTTCCCTAATTAGCTCTTCTTTTGGAGATCTGGCATTGTCACATTACAAAGTATATGCTGCTCAAACTAGTTTAGCACCACTGTGCTAAAGAAATTTTGGAAATGATTGTCAACTAATTAATAAAAATACCCAGAATCAGGTGAAAAACTCCAGGAATCCATGATTTTTTTTTTTTTTTCCAAGTGTTATCCCTTTACTGTGAGATCACTCTGTGTAACATCATTTTACTGTGACACTACTAAGTGTATTATGTCTGAACCATGATTCCAGTGTCTTCAATACAGGCGGTCCCCTACTTAAGAACACTCGACTTACATACGACCCCTAGTTACAAACGGACCACTGGATATTGGTAATTTATTGTACTTTAGTCCTAGCCTACAATAAACAGCTGTAACAGTTATCAATGGTGTCTGCAATGAAGATTTATTGTTAATCCTGATTCTTATGACAACCCTACATTTTTTAAATCCAATTGTCACAGGCACCAAAAAAGTTCTGGCTGGGATTACAATGATAAAATATACAGTTCCGACTTACATACAAATTCAACTTAAGAACAAACCTAAAGACCCTATCTTGTATGTAACCCGTATCTCTGTACAGTGTGTAATGTAAGCATTTGGAAACAGTTCCTGTGGACCACTCCAGCAACAAAGAATCTGCCATTAACTGTTTCATCATGTTGACCGTTGCGTGCTGTCCAATAAAGAACTGTAAGTTGATTTCCAAAATGTTGCCTCCGTATGATCCCTGGATACAGCTGCTTACCACCACGGGCTTCCCCATCCATTACTCATGAACTCGTGCTACAGACAGTCAGGGGTTGCCAATAAATCAGCCTCTCCATTCGTATTTCTTGTCAGGCTGTAGGTCTGTCCCCATACAAGCACCGTGAGCACAGCCAGCCCTAGGCCACACTAGCCAGCCACTCCGTTGTTCTGGGCCCCCGACTGCTTCCACCAAGAAAAGGCTAAGCATGACTCTGACCCCTGCAAAAAGGGCTGACTGCTCCTACCTGAGTTGGTGTATCTATACAACAACACCACTCACTGCTCCACCGGATACTCCGTACTACCTCATGTTCGGGAGACATGGCCATCTCCCCACAGACGTGGCTTTGCAGAGTCAAGACTGTGTCGGACCGTCTCTTCATCTATATATGTTTATGATTCTGCCACCTAGATGACGTGTCTTCGGACAAATTTCAGGCCTTAGTGCAAGGAGTGAATGACAGGACATGACATCACACCTTTCCTAAGAAAACAGTTGGTTTAAGGGAGTTGGCTGCCAACTGTATGGTCCTCGCTTATGTTACTTAGTACAACACCAACCCTGATGCCTGTAGCCCGGACTGTGGGCGGTTTGTCTCCCCTACACTGCACATAGCCAATCACTTCTACTAAAGTGCACTTTATTACCTGCACCCCTACACATTGTAGTGTGCATGGACCATCTGGGGGCTGTGTACTAGGTCCGGCCCCAGGCCCTATATCCATCAGGTCTATAGCCGAGCCGTGGGCGGCTCGTTCAATTGCTAGGGGGGTATGCAACACCCTTACAGATGCAAAGGGCTAGGAAGGTGTTGCGAAAGTTTCCCTCTCCATGTCAGAAGCTGTAACATGGGGAACATAGTAATTGCAGCTTGAAGCTACTGCCTGGTAAGGCAACAGTTAATTGTGACATGTGTAATTGTCCAATAGTGTTTCTGTAACCCAAGCTGGAAGGTGATTGGAGAGGTGCTACCACCTGATTAGGGGGAGTTTATAAACCCCTGCTGGGTGAGACCACATGGTCAGAGTGAGAGATTCCATCTTGGAGTCATTCAGGAGACAGAGTGAGCAGCACACCTTCAGTGATGCCTCAGTTATTCAATCCCAGGAACTTCTAGTGCCTCAGGCCTACTAAGGGCAAGTCTGAAGACTTGAGCTCAGAACTGCATTTTCCACCTGAACCATCTACTATCAGGCTGTGTGCACCTTTCCTGTGGACCACTCTCAATGACCACTCCAGCAACCAAGAATCTGCTCTTAACCATTTCATCATTTTTGGCCATTGTCTGCTGTTCAATAAAGATCTGTAAGTTGATTTCCACAACGTTGCCTCCGTCTGATCCTTGTATACGGCTGTCACCACCAGGGGCTCCTCATCTATTACCCAGGGACTTATTCTACAGACACTCAGGGGTTGCCCCAGGGAGAAACCAATACATCAGCCTCTCCCTCCATATTTCTTGCACACACTACCTGCTGGAGACCTGCCAGGCCGTAGGACAGCCCTCCAGTCCCCATACCAAGCAATGTGACCACAGTGTGACCTAGGCCGCACTAGACAGCCACTCCGGTATTCTGGGCCCTGGCTGCCTCCAGGCCCCAAGAAAAGGTTAGGCCCTAGTGGGGGAGGTTGCACTTTATTATAGGTACATAATGAAGGCTGCATTCAGACTTTGCGTTTCTAACCGGAATCCAACCGGAATTGGGAGTGGCGTTTCAATTGAAAAACATGGGATCGATGAGGAGTACCACATGTTAAACCTTTGTTACATGCAAAACATGTAGTGCTTGTTACTGACAGCATGTGGTTTAGTTAAAACGCATATGCGATCTGGCCAAGACCCACCCGATTCTGCATTTCTAAGTGCAAGCCAACTGGAACATAGGAATACAGCCTTAGGCCCATTTCACACTTGCGTTTTTCACGCACATTTTCTGCGCATGCTTTTGACGCGCAGAACTTGCATTGCACTCTGACCCATTGTAACCAATGGGTCTTTTCAGACTTGCAGTTTTTTTTCACGCACACTCGCGTTTTTTTTTTAACGTGCGCTTAAATCTCGACATGCTCTACTTTTGCAAGTCACGCACGTGAAAAACGCACCATACAAGTCTATGGAGATGCATCAAAAACGCATTGCACTCTGAGACACTTGCAAGTGCAATGCAAGTGCAATGCGTTTTTCACGCATCAATTGCCATAGAAAAGGTAGAGCTCAGTCCTGAGTCCATTTCACACGCATTATCTGCTCGTGAAAAATGCATTGAAATTGCATTGAAATTGTATTGAAGACGCACGTGAAAAACTGAGACACTGAACAAACTCTGACTGAAAACTGATTGCACTCTGATGCAAAATGTGCGTTTTTCGCTGACCAAACCCTGATTGCACCCTGATCAGACTCTGACGTGATCTGCGACGCAAGTGTGGAAGGGACCTTACAGCTCAGCTTTGCATTGATTTGCTCATGACACTAATGGATGATAAGCAACGATTAACTAGATTATGGTGCCAAAGGTGTCATTTTGAATATACTGGAAAACACCTTTAATGAATGGGCCCCAAAGTCTCTAACTTCTAGAAAAGTACGTCAAATTTGTACCACTGCAACTTTGGCACTTCCTCAAACTGCCTACAGGAGCTGTACACAGCATAAGTAAATGTTGTATCAGCTGCTTCTCTCTTTGCATAATGTTGTTTAATTAAGACATAGCCTCGTCTGACTCTTTTGTTTAAGAGGAATAACCAATATTCCAATTTAACGCTTTATCAACCTTTGGCTGCATTTTCTAAATGAATTACATTGCCTTTATTTTGGACTAAATAGCAGACTTCTGAACTGGGATCCCTTCCCTTTAAATATGATATAAGCTGTGGTACCTAAATTTATTAACAATAAGTTTATCATCTGAGTTGCTATTCTTCTAGCCCCCTTATACCTTACATGGTCCTGCAAAACCTTTAGGAAGCAGCTACTGCTTCAGGACCTCTTATACACAACACCAAACATGCTACTTGTCTAAGATTTCTGCTATTTTCTTTTTGAGAAATCACATTTAGAAAAAGTGCCTATCTTTAGTCAACTACAGTACTGGAGCTGAGTCACGTAGTATCTCAAAGAGCAGTAAGTAATAGAGTCATCATTGAAAGCACCATACATGATTCAGGCTCCAAAAGTTGTATAGAGATATGTACATTTCCAAAAAAGTATCAGCAGATATCTTAAAATATATGTTTGTTTTGTTTATAATGGGACCCTCACCAACTGCCATTAATCTTATTGTGAAATCCTGCCAACAGGTTCCCTTTAGAATACTTTTAGAGTAAAGTTTTGCAACCATGTTTTCATGATTGTCATGAATCTGCTGAGAAAAGTTGAACTTTCATATTGATGGTGCAAGGGACTTCCTGATACAAATTCCTGCGTAATATCTATGATAACCGTGCGAGACTGTACAGCATGGGTGCGATGCACAACAACATTTGTTTCCACTGTCAGGCTACTACTGGGTCCTTTCTGCATTGTGTATGGGCCTGTCCAAAAATGAATCCTTGCTCTTGGCCTACTGTGTAGAGCTTTGGGGACTGGGTACTTGTGCTCGTGTTGTCTTACGTGAATGGTATTGTGTGTGGTTTTTGGCTGACTGTGGTAGCTTTATCTTTGTTGTTGTATAACATATGACTACTGACCCCTGAGTGGGTATAGCATTATTATTATTTGATTATCACTCCACGCTGTGCCGTAGTCAGCTGTTCATAGTTTGTATCGTTTTGCATTCAAAAAAGAATAAAGCATTAATACTTTTAAATAAAAAAGCGGAGGTTGTGATCAGACAATTGGATTTCAGCTGTACTTTTTTTTACTATTATTATTATCAATATACTTAGGTAAATGCAGCACATATAGGTTATAGGTACATTTCTGGCAGTTTTCTATTGATTGCAGGTAGAGCAATAATTTGGAATACTTCTTTTGTCTCTTGATAAAAGGTGAATGTTTAGCTGAAAGCTCTCAGGAGATGTTGACTCCTGTAAAACACACTTCCCCCTGTCTAAGTAATGGCTTTATACTCCAATTAAATGTGCATTAAAAGATCACAACACACAGCTTAGGGGGAGTGCTTACCATATGTTGGCACAATCCTGCTTCAGTTTTATATCAATGTGGGACAGACTATTAAGCTGGTAGTAATACAATACATCTGAGTGTGGGCTAACCTGAAGCTCTCAGCTTAGGAGATGCAGGGGCACAGTGAAATACAGTTGGGTCCAAATACAAACTTCTTATCAAAGGTCTAAAAAGGACAAAGTATTCACCTATATAGCACTAAAGAGCTATCCGAGCATGGTACTCGGCTACTTTTGATTGCGCCATAGACATGAAAAGAGTAGTGTGCATATGTAGGATGGTCTGTTGCATTCATCAGGGGGATGCAATTGATCATCAAGCTGTAGTAGGTGAAGGAGGAAGGGGCAGATTTATTATATGGTAGGTATCTTTCTCTAGTTTTGGAATGTCTTTTAATTTCAATTTATAATACTCTGTTTCCCCGAAAATAAGACAGTGGGGGTCATTTAGTAAGGGCCCGAATCGCGTTTTTCCGTCGGGTTACCTGAATGTTACCGTTTTGCACCGATTTTCCCTGAATTACCCCGGGTTTTTGGCGCACGCGATCGGATTGTGGCACATGGCGCTGAAATGCACGCGACAGAAATCATGGGGGGTGTGGCCGTCAGAAAACCCGACGTATTTGGAAAAGCCGCCGTATTTTTTTTAAAAAAAGTGTCACTTGTCATGCGCTTACCTGCACCCAGCAGCGGATCATGAACTCCAGTGAACTCCAACGGACTTCAGCGCAGCAGCGACACCTGGTGGACATCGGGCGCACTACCTTAGTGAATCGCCGGAAGACCCGAATCCTCCACAGAGAGCGCAACGCTGGATCGCGACAGGACCGGGTAAGTAAATCTGCCCCAGTGTCTTATATAAATTTTTGCTCCTAAAAAGGCACTAGGTCATATTTTTGGAATTCAGGAATTCACATTTATTGGTGCACAAAAAAAATCAACTTCTGAAACATCCTTATAACTCTCCAAACTCTGAACTATTGGAATATTTGGCCCCAATCTCTTATGTTTGGTAAGAACATTTTCCTTAAATGATCACTTCTTGTCCATGTAGCTGTTTGTAGTGCATTTGCACTGCAACCGTCAGTGATTTTTATTCCACAAATTCTTCACCCACGTCACAAATTAAAACATTAGAAATCCAGCCCAAAGCATTAGCAAAAAAACTTTGTGCAAACTGATCCAAAACTGGTCTTGACACGCCAGGCAATTGTACAGTACTCCAAAAAAAATGAGACTGCACTCCAAATTGAATATGAGAAAAACGGATGGGTGTTTTTTTTACCCAAGCACATATTGCTTGTTTCAACTAAATTTTATTAAAGGAAAACAGAATGGGGCCTTACAATAGGTCACAGCAAAACACATACCCCTCGCAGAGGGAATTCTTAGAGCCAGCTAGCCAGCTACTAAGGTGCTAGATTTTTAAATCTTTTTTCATATTTGTACCTACAGGAAGGTGATTCTTTGGACTGAAGAATGGAGTCATTTCAACAAGCACTCACAGGTGAAATCTTAGAGGTGATGCACAAGTTTAGTTCTGTAGGTTTGTACTTAAAGGAAACCTTCCACTTGGGATAAGGCTTATAAGCAGCACATGCCGTGCACTAGCTCAGGGGGAGCTGGTGCCGGCACTTATCTTCGATATGTTTTTAAACTGTTTTAAAGCATTTTAACACTTTATTAATGTTTATATCCAAACTAGCTTCCCCGAGGTCCGCGCTCGGCGCACCATGCGCGCAACCGTTCGTGCATCTGAAAAGGTAGTGGTAGCGCGCATGCTGCGCCGAGCACGGACCTCGGTGCGGCGAAACTAGTTCAGATATAAAGATTTATAAAGTGTTAAAACGCTTTAAAACATTTTAAAAACAAAACGAAGATAAGTGCCGGCACCAGCTGACCAGCCGGCACCAGTGCTGCTTATAAGCCCTATCCGAAGTGGTAGGTTTCCTTTAAGCTTAATTTGTACCAAGTTGGAGCAGTAAAACCAATCTGTATGTGTCCATAAGCCAAAATGGGTTCAGTGAAAAATCACTGATGTGAAGAAAAAAAACGCTGATGTGAAACCACGCTTAGTCTGACTACAGCATTTGCTACCACCTGAAAGTGAGATTTTTTTTATTCCAGTAGAATTTTCCGGTGGAAATATATATATATGGTAACTACATCTAAGTACTGTAGTACTTGGTCTGAGTTTTGGAAGACAAGATATGCTGATGGTTTCTAAATCAAAAAAGGAAGTTACCTAGATTACCTTCCTAGATTATTGATCAAATATTGTGATACCGGTATAGATAATATCAACTGTAATTTTGTGTGATAATGTGTGATAATTGGAAGATAAGTCATACTATCTTATGTGTATTGTATTACATTGATGCATTTCAATGATGATGTAAAGGATTTTGTGGATTGTATTACATCAATGTGCTACCACCTACGCTACAATAAATGGTATAATTAATGCACCATTAAGTATTATTCACTTATTGTTTCATTCTAATAGGAAACTTGTGGGTGGGTTGCTGCTTTTGTGAAGTGACATTAACTTTATTTATGTTTTGTATCTCTTATTATCACCAGTGTTTTTTTATCATCACATATTTATTTTCATTATAGCCTTCGAATCTGTACGTCCTAGTTCATTTAATAGACAAATACTGTATATACTTGAGTATAAGCCGACCCGAGTATAAGCCGAGACCCCTAATTTTACCACCAAAAACTAGGAAAACCTATTGACTCGAGTATAAGCTGAGGGTGGGAAATGCATTGGTCACAGACCCCCCCAGTATATAGCCAGCTAGCCCCATATAGTATACAGCCTGCCCCCAGTAGTATACAGCCAGCCCAACTTGCCCCCAGTAGTATACAGCCAGCCCAGCCTGCCCCCAGTAGTATACAGCCTGCCCCCAGTAGTATACAGCCTGTACCCAGTAGTATACAGCCTGCCCCCAGTAGTATAGTCTGCCCCCAGTAGTATACAGCCACCCCAGCCTGCCTCCAGTAGTATAAAGCCAGCCCAGCTTGCCCCCAGTAGTATACAGCCTGCCTCAGTAGTATACAGCCACCCCAGCCTGCCCCCTGTAGTATACATCCACCCCAGTAGTATACAGCCACCTCAGCCTGCCCCCAGTAGTATACAGCCTGCCCAGCCTGCCCCAGTAGTATACAGCCATCTCAGCCTGCCCCCAGTTGTATACAGCCTTCCCCCAGTTGTATACAGCCTGCCTCCAGTAGTATACAGCCACCTCAGCTTGGCCCCAGTATTATATAGCCTGCCCCCAGTAGAATACAGCCACCCCAGCCTGCCCCTGTACTGTATACAGCCAACCCAGTAGTATACAGCCACATTAGCCTGCCCCCAGTAGTATACAGCTACCCCAGCCTTCCCCCAGTAGTATACAGCCAGCCCAGCCTCCCCCAAGTAGTATACAGCCACCTCAGCCTGCCCCCAGTAGTATACAGCCTGCCCCCAGTAGTATACAGCCTGCCCCCAGTAGTATACAGCCACCTCAGCATGCCCCCAGTAGTATACACCCCAGCCCATCATTAAAAAGAAATAATAAACTTATATACTCACCCTCCAGTGGCCCCGATGTGCAGCGCTGCTCCCCCCATGTCCGCTCGACTCGTCTTCTCGCTTCCGCGCCTGTCTTCTGTCAGATTGTGCTGGGCGCCGCCATTGCTCTCTCCCGGGCCAGCGCATAGTATGACATGCTGCTGCTGATGTCATACTAGGCGCCGCCCGGGAGAAAAACATGGCGGTGCCCAGCACGATGTTACAGAAGACAGAAGGCAGGCGCGGAAGCCAGAAGAGGACCCGCGGGGGAGCAGCGCTGCACATCGGGGCCACCGGAGGTTGAGTATATAAGTTTATTATTTTTTAAGTATTTTTTAAGTATGTATTGACTCGTGTATAAGCCGAGGGGATGTTTTTCAGCACATTTTTTGTGCTGAAAAAATAGGCTTATGCACAAGTATATACGGTATTTCATTTAATAGACCACGTGCTCACTGCACTTTGACTGGGTGCCATACACTTCTACACTTCTATTCTTTTATTTGTAAAGCATTACAAAAACAACAGGGGCTTAAACCCATACGCTGAAGAGAAGCAGCGCTCTCCCCTCGTCTCTCTGTAGGGAGGAGTACAGCACGGCCATATGTATGGCAAAACATACAGCAAGCTCTATCTTTTTCCCATCAACGGTATGGCACAAAGGGTAATACGTTCATTCATGTGGATGAAAGTATTGCCCATTGAAATAAATGTGGCTGTATGATAACCGTGCCATAAAATGGAAAAAAATCCATTTGTGTGAAAGCAGCCTTTATAGGTGCCGCTCCATTGATTCTTGTAGAGTTGGAATTTTCCATTTAGCCTTCACCAATCTCAGAGGTACAGGGAAAAATTGTCGATTCTGTTTAATTAGCATTTTGGGTAATGAATCTATGCTAATTAGGCTCTCTAATATCAGTTGGGCGGTCCTGGGCTAGAGAAGACCACCCAGCTCCACCCATCCGACAGTAGAGATGGGAAAAATGATACTGATTACTTGAGAAGGGTGGGGGCGGAAAGAAAATTTGCGCTGCCAGGATCAGTAAGTAAAAGCGGTTAAAGGTTCGCTTTAACAACGTCATATCCCACATGAAACATAGCCTTGAGTCACATTACTCGTTTTGGGGCATCCTCCTTTTAGGGCGCTTCAGGTGGGCAGTATTAACAAGTGAATATACTATAGGAAGCGTGTATATATATATATATATTTAGCGTCTTTACACTGACATCACAATTTTCTGCCAATGTAACAGACACCCATTTAATGAATATTGGTGCAATTTGCATGTGTCAACCCGCATTATGCAGGATCTGAGCACACTTCTATGCCAGACATACATCAAACATCTCTTATATGCTCCAAAAGTAACCGCTCAAGTATGAACTATGTTAATTTTCATGGATCAAAGGTGTAGAAATCTATTATGAAAAATAAAGACCCCCTCTTCCCCACTCTGGCTGTACTTCAGATTTAATTGGTTATTCCGTCTTTTGTCAGAGTGCGAAGTTTGTTCCATAATCAGGCCCAGAACGGAACGCTTGCCTCAGAGAAAGACCCAACCCTATGAATGAATGAATATTGATAAGGGCCAGGAATGAGTGCAGCCATTTCAGGAGTTCAACAAGCAATGAGCATACATACATTAAGATCAAAGAGGCAGCAGGGGATCAAAAACCTGAAATGAGCTGGAAGGAGGACAGGGAAGTGTTGTGTCCCTGGTATTTTTCCACAATGCATAAAGATTACTTGTCATTGTGATTGCTTTGTTGATTCCTTCAGCACAAGGGGTAATGGGCGCAGGATTGTTCTACCACAGCCAGGCAGAGCACTCGAATCACATCAGAAGCTGAGCCGTCTGATCCTCCATACTATTATCTGACTTCTAAGCAATGACTGCAGAAAGATAAGCCAAATTAATATTAACCTCTTAGATTCTGTGTTCTCTATTAATCAGCTACAACTTATGCAAACTTCAACTAGGAGCCTCCAGTAGACCCTGGTTTTGACAACATAATGGTGCTTGGTTACAACAGGTCCAGGTAGGATTTACCTGTATCTAGGATCACCATCATTTACATCGGGACAGACACCAGGACAGCAGTGCCCATTGTTACCTTTTCTGGTTATGGTCCATAGACCTCCATAAAGCCCACTTAACATTGGGTAGCCTGAGTTAAAGAGGACCCTGTCACCCTGGAAAACCCACCCACCAAATGTGCCCCCCATAATCCTCCCCCCAGCCCCTTTCTCCCTAGCCATTTTTATTTGAAATTAATGTGCAGTAAATTTATTTAAACCGATCCGACCTCTTACTAAATAAGAGGTCGGATCGTGTATCTGGTGTGCTGGCAGTCGGCCTTATTCGTTAGGGGGCGTGCCGACACACCCCCAGCACGCTCCGCCAGCGGTCACATTGTAGGAGAAGCCGGCCGCATCGCATCGCTGCCGGCTCTCCGCGGTGCGGTCGTGCCACACTAACAGAGGCTGCGGCCGCAACCTGGTTGCCTCACATTGCTGGCCAGCTTCTCCTACAATATGACCGTTGGCGGGGGCGTGCTGGGGGTGTGTCGGCACGCCCCCTCATGAATAAGGCCGACTGCCAGCACAGCAGATACACAATACGACCTCTTATTTAGTAAGAGGTCGGATCGGTTTAAATAAATTTACTGCACATAAATTTCAAATAAAAATGGCTAGGGAAAAAGGGTCTGGGGGGAGGATTATGGGGGGCACATTTGGTGGGTGGGTTTTCCAGGGTGACAGGTCCTCTTTAAGCAATGACTAGTGGGACAAACACTGCAAGGAAATTGTGGCATTTGACTTAAAATATTTGTCAGTTGCATAAGACCACTAATAATATAATACCATGCCCAAAACAAATATATCCCTGAATGGCCACTAGGGCTACAAAGCTGCATCTTATTGAAAAATATGTGTTCGTAAGCGAGAACAAATTCCTCATTTTGTTGCTGCTGTGCCCCTGCTCAAAATGTTCTTTGCTTCAAAATGCATCTATTTGTTCAGAACATATGGACTTCTTTTCATATGTCTTTTGACATCTCTGCAGTTTCTGTCAGACACAGCCTGACACAGACCTTAGGGCACTGGTGGCGAACCTATGGCACTGGTGCCAGAGGCGGCACTCTGAGCCCTTTCTGTGGGCACCCAGGCCATCACCCCAGCATGAAGTTCACCAGACAGCACTCAAGGAATCTTCCTACAGAATCTTCCTACAATGATAGGCGAATTTGCCCTCCTCCTTTTAACTGCGTTGGTGTCTTTAGGAGGCTGAACGATTGAAAGTTGTCAATGAACAAGGAGAAATACATTACTGCTTAAATTGCTGCGCTGGCACTTTGCAATAAATAAGTGGCTTTTGGTTGAAGTTTGGGCACTGAGGCTCTAAAAGGTTTGCCATCACTGCCTTAGGGAGAAGGCAGAAGCAGTTTATTACCGTTTCTGCCTTCTCCTTTCTTCACTGCATAGCGATGAAGTAGTGCAGTGTATACAGGAGCCAGAGGTCACATGATCTCTGGGTCGGCAGGGGTTAATCAGAACTCCTGAGTCTGATCAGACCTAGTACAGCTCTGATCAGACATCTGTCCCCTGTAACTGTGGCTTGTATATATGCCCCATTTATACATGAAAACTTGTAAATGAAAGAAAAATTTAAATAAAAAGAGTGTGGAAATCACCTCATGAAAAAAACACAAGCAAAATATTAATAAATATTTATAAACAAACATTAATATTTCCCAATAACATTTAAAAATCTCTCTTTACACTATAAAAACATTGCCATAGTCGCCCCATTTTCCCTAGACAATACATATCTAATATATAAGGCTGGATGTGTGTGTATGTATGTATGTATGTCCACTAAAGGACAACAAGCCGTCACAGAGCTCTTTACGTTTAAAAATAAAAAAGTTATAGATTTTTGAAGGTGGGGAGTGAAAAATGGAAATGAAAAAAAAAGAAGAGCCAGGTCATTAAGGGGTTAATTCTACTTGGTATCTAGACTACGATATTGTTGGGAAGCTAGGATGACTTAAAGGAACACTCCAGTCACAGCTGATTCATTGAATTATACCTTATGCAGGGCCTGATGGGAGAAGCATGACTCTGGGTTCGAGCATAGTTCTACGAATACAATGAAAATGAGTCATCCCTCCAGGTCCTGCACCATGCATTATTTTATGAATTATCTACGACTGGAGTGTTCCTTTAAGCTTCCTCCTACTGACAGGAGAAACCCCTGAGAAACCTGCAGTGTACTGTATGTTTGTCCTATTTTGTAGGCATAGTAGCTGGAGATTGGGGAGGGGAGTTAAGATGGGATGGTAGTATGGGGTGGAATGGGGGTGAGGCTTTAGCACTACCTGGTACTATCTGTGCAATGACCCATTTTACTCTATCTTTTAAGTTTTCATAATTTGGAAAAAAACACCAACTCATTAAACAAAAAAAAAACATAAAAACACAAAAACTAACGCAAAAGAATAAATTATGCTTTGTCCAAAAGCGACCTGGCCCCTAAGGGGTTAAGTCAGCAGTGTGCCTCTTCACCAACTGGGCGCTGTGCAGGGGTGAGATGTTAAGGGCTGCATTCCCAACACGTTGATATCACATGGTGAAAAGAGATTCTGGGAAAATGATTCCAATTTCACTGCACAAATCCCATTTCACAGACTCCACTTAATAGCCTGTTACAAGCAGTGTGACAAATCTGTGGAGAAATACATCAGTTCTAGTATGACGGATTCTAGTGTTCTAGATCACTCTGTGCTCTGCGGCATGAGGAATGCCAGTCTGTGCCGTGCTGCTTGTATTAGAGGTGGGATGTACTACTCACTACATTCTGTAAAAGCAATCATTCATTTCCGCTGGCTCTGAACAAGTGCGTGTAGAGCGCCTGTCTACAGGAGTCTTACTAATATCATTTTTTATGTCGTCTAGCGAGAGATATCATAAGCCAGGAAAAAAGATTCAATTTTCTTTGCTGTCTGATGGAGCCGCAACTCACGGAATTGATTCCATTTTTTTTAAAGTTCTGCCTTATAGAACAGGCATTCCATACACTATAGCTAGTGTATAGAGAGAGAGAGAGAGAGAGAGAGAGAGAGAGAGAGAGAGAGAGAATGTGAAAGGGAACTTATTAGCAGAAATTGACCTAATAAACCTAACATCTTCCAAATCAGAGAACAGATACAACAATGCACCCAACGCTCTAGCCCCCCAATAGCCCTGCCTGCTTGCCTCTATATGATATGGAACAACCACAAAGACAGCCCTTCCATGCCACAGTGCAGACACAAAACACGTTAAACACAATAAAAGTGTTAAACAATAAAGGTCACCAAAGGATAGTCACAGAACAAACCAATAATCAGATTCCCAGAAATACGTATGGCAAACAATATTAGTACAGATACTAGAGCTTGCAAAATCATACCTCCCAACATTTGTGAAAAGGAAAGAGGGACAAAATGGCGGCACGCGTAGCGTGCCCCGGTGATCCCCCTAAGCCACACCCCCAATCACTCCCTGGCCACGCCCCAAATTTTAGCCATATTAAAATAATAAAAATCATCTCAATAAAAAAAAAAAAAATTATCCTCATTGGGATTTGAACCCAGAACCTGCAGCGTCCATGTACAATAATAACACAGCGCCTCAACCAACTGAGCTATAGCCTCTATGATTAACAAGGTGGACAATTTTGGTAACTAAGAACTATGACTATATAACGCCATGGTATATAGGGAGGGATCTTCTCAGATTATTGTAATTATTGAGACTATTATTATTATTATGGAGATTATTATTATTATTATGGAGATTATTGAGATGATTATTATTATTTTTACCATTATTAATAATCATCTCCATAATAATAAAAATAATAAAATGTATAATAATAATAATAATAGTCTCAATAATTACAATAATAATCTCTGAGAAGATCCCTCTCTATATATCAGTGCATTAGTCTGTGTCACAGTGTGACATTAGCAGATAACATGTCTTAGTTACCAAAAATCCACAGCTCTATATCACTGGGCTTATAGCTTAGTTAGTTAAGCTCCTGTCTGCAGTGCAGAGGGTCCCAGGTTCGAATCTCAGCCTGGCCAAAACTTTATTTAATTTAATTATATAAAGAGCTTGTGTCTGGGGAAGCCCTGGAGACCATATATGGACAGATGCTGATCTGAACCTGATGACGTGGTCCCTGCTCTCTCTGCTAAGCCGACACCTCTCTGAAAAGGATTCCCTGCCCGATGTCTGCTCTGGGGAACCCTAGGAGATGCAGTGACCATATATGGACAGATGCTGATCTGAAGCTGATGACGTGGTCCCTGCTCTCCGCTAAAGCCGACACTTCTCTGAAAAGGATTCCCTCCCGATGTCTGTAGAAGCCATTCTGTACTGTGAGTTCAGACTTTCAAAGTATTTACTATGGGGACACAGCGCCGGGACACAGCGGGACCTGGGGGGAGAATCCGTGACAATCTCATAGCTGCCCGTGACACGGGGCAGAGGTAAGAAAAACGGGAAAGTCCCGTCAAAATCGGGACGGTTGGGAGCTATGGCAAAATGACTTTAACCAGCATGGGACATAGAAAACACTAGATATTTATGTGTTAGTCAGAAATCCTGCTCCAGTTGAGCAGGGGCCAAGCTCTGACAGTGAGAGTGAGTTAACCCATGCCAGTCCAGAACTAAGATGCAAAAAGTTGTGCTTGGTAGGCTCAATCAGCAGCCCAACACTAGAACACAATTCAGACTGTAGATTAAAAGCTGAGTCACAGAGAAATTAGCAGGTTGTGACATCATGTTTCTTTCATGGCCCAGCATGGTGGCATCATCCAGAAAATCAATTTTGAAATGAGATGTGTTTGTAATATGTGCTTGACTTCAATCACCAGACTTCAGGAGAGGCGGTTACATATGTCTTAGATGAAGTTACAGTGTAGGGGTCGTTCTGAGGCAGAGTGAGCTTGACTTCAGTGCTGAGCGTTTTACAACCAATTCTTTGACCAACGTACTGATTTTGTTATTAGGTAGATTTCTGCTGACAGGCCCCCTTTGAGACACAGGGGAGAAGTAGAAGAAACAAATAGTTGTAAAACAAAGCAGATTTAGATAGTACTTTCCAGCCTCTCTATTGATGCTTGGTTATAATGCCACATGTTTCACTTACTGTATATTCTGTTGATTTTGACCTTTAATTGGCTCCATCTGTAACTTATGTGGCTTAAAAAAATGAGTCCACATTTAAATTACTGTCTCCCAATAGCAGATGGGAATGTTTAGCAAGGACTAATTTGCTTTTCATGATCAATATCAAAGGTAAGCAACCAGTGCCCAGTGCCCTCACCATTTCTCATCGACAGCTGCATAGCCACAGGTTGCCAAGATGTGCTCTCTGTATTACAATTTCACAAATTCACTTTTTAGCCTTTGTAGTTAGAACATCATGTATACGAGACACACCCCAAGATTAGTCACTGCACCCAAACAAATACGTTAACTGGGTTTTCAATATCATGGAAATAATGTAGACCATCTACAACTTTTTCATATACAAATGTGTGTTTAATTTACCCATCTTTGCCTCATCTGTACCATCTTCTTTATCCCAGTGTCTAAATCCTCTGTTTCAATTTCAGTGCTCCTTCATCCCAAACACTATCCATATTATTAAAGGGGTTGGCCACTTTTCAATAAAACTGTTCCATTAGACATATATCTGCATGTATATGTACCTGTACTTTTCAGTGAGAGCTTCAGCCTTTCCCTGTTCTCCCCATGCTGCTCTATGCACATATACACAACTTTATGTTTCTCACCCCTTCAGTCCTTCCTAATGGCAACCTCCAGTGTGTTTTTTTAAATTCTCCGCCCGTCTCACTGACAGACACAGGGAGAGGGGAGAGCGCAGGAGGAGTCATAATTTCCTGTTGCAGGTCCCTCCTCTTCCTGCCATAATAACTGTCCTGAACGCTGGGCAGCAGAACTGAAATGTCATACTTGCTGCTAATATGCACACAACCCTATTGGGGTCCGCGATCTGGCTGCACAAATTGCGACTCCCATAGAGGTCTATGACACTCAGTCACCATGAGCAGACAGTGGCCCACATTTACTAAAGCCCTTTGCATGTTCTTTCTGGTGCAAAGAGTATGCACAGGCTTTTAAGAAGACAAATTTGCATGTGACTCATTTGTGTTGCAAATTTCTGCACATAAAGAGGCGTTCCGGTGGACAATCAGACTGTGTGACACATTTATCATACAGAGTCCGACAAAAATGTGTCGGGTGCACCACATTGAATGTGTAATCTTTGAATCTTGGACAGTTTATTATAATCGGTGTCTTTAAAGATGTTAATACCATTGATTATTTCATGCAAACCAGACCTTCTTGTAAAACATCAATGTCCTCACAAAAGTTATTCTTGATGAATGGGATTTCACAGACACACTCTAAAATCTTATAGATAGCCCTACCAGAATAGTTGGAGCTGAAAGGGGAAGTGCAATTCTTTTTCATTCCCTATGGATATAAAATGGGCTGCCAAATAATATGTATAGTAGATCTCTGTTTGCTGTCATTATATAGGAAACTTCATGGTTAACTTTCAGTGGACAGAAATCTGTCCATGGTCACACGAGTGCACAGCTCGTTATATCACACAGTTCTGATTACTCTCTGTGAAATGAACGAGCTGTACACTTGTGTGACCATGGTCAGATTTCTGTCCACTGGAAGTAAACATAGAAGCTTTCTATAGAATGACAGCAAGCATTGATACAGAAAGTATATTGGATTATTGTATAATTTTTCATCATTTAAACAATAGCATTAATTTGCCAAATTGGAATACCCCTATAAACTAAACTGAATGATGAATTTTTTCTTTAGTTTGTTTTATTTTAATTCTTTTTGGATATCTAGTACACGATCATAGTTTTATGTCTTCATTTTACTTTCACACAGAATAAAAGTTTAGTTTCAGGGAGAAGAAAACTGTTTTTTTACTGCTTTAATGGATTGTATTATTCATCACGTAGATACTGATCGCCAAACTGGGTTATTTTGGTTACAATTGGGTTATAGAAGAATGCAAAGAAAAATTAAAATGTAATTTCACTGATGTGAAAAAAACGCCAATGTGAAACCACCATTAGACACAATACACAATGATTAATGTGGAGCAGCACAAGAGTCTAGTTGTACTCTGCATTGGTTACTGACTGACATATTAATACATCTTCACTGGTAATATTATATAGCTCTACAGTATTGCCTATAGCAGGGTTGTAATGATCGCGGTCGCAGGGGGTGCGACTGCGACTGGGCCCTTTCTCAGACAGAGGCCCTGATCTGACCCGTGTGTTGCGCTGATAATTCGGCACCTGGTATGCGCGCAGGATCAGGGGGACCCGTGGCTGTCACAATTCAAAAGCAGAACTCTTGACTAGCTAGGCCTCCGCTCCGCTCACCCTCTGTCCCCTATTGATGATGATTAACCCTGCAGGCGCGTCATCAGATGTCATCAGATGTCACCTGTCTATCTGTGACCTTGCACGTGACCCGGCAGAGACGTCATCAGACGTCGCCAGCGCTGGGTCTGTCTATGACCTGGCACGTGTCGCGACATGACAGTCGCCTGGGCCGGATCAGCAGAGAAGAGAGAGCGTGAAGAGGAGGTAATAAGGTAAGTTTATCATTTTGTGTTTCTTTAATATATGAGTGCCCTGTTACAATTGGGGTGCGATATTACTAATGACTACTGTTGTGGGGTGCAGAGGATATTACTAATGGTTACTTGGGGGGGATATTACTAATGGCTACTGTTGTGGGGTGGGGGGATATTACTAATGGCTACTTGGGGGGATATTACTAATGGCTACTGTTGTGGGGTGGAGGGTATATTACTAATGGCTACTGGTGTGGGGTGAGGGATATTAATAATGACTACTCTTGTGGGTTGGGGGGATTATTACTAATGGCTACTTGGGGGGGATGATTACTTATGGCTACTTGGGGGGGATTATTACTAATGGCTACTGGGGGGGTATTATTAATGGCTACTGGTGTGGGTGGGGGGAATACAACTAATGACTTCTGGTGTCGGGGAGGATAAAACTAATGGCTACTGGTTTGGGGGGGGGGGAATAATTACTAATGGCTAATGTTTTTTAAGGTTTAGCGAGAGGGGGCCCTGTTGGGAATTTTGCCCCGGGCCAAAGGACTCTAGTTACACCACTGGCCTATAATATTCTATAAGTATGGGTTTATCAGTCTCTGCTAGGCACATCTCCCTTTATGCAACTAAAAGTGAAAGTAGAATGTGTGTAGAGCTGGAACTGAAAGATTGTTCTGTTAGAATATAATATAATATTATAGACTATACTATATACTTCTTAACAAACAGTTGGTTGCTGGGGGTGAGGCTTTGTAACCAGTATTTTAAAAAAAATTGTAGAATTTCTTAATAAATGAAACATGAAAAATGTTCACTATTCTCCCCCAATAGATGATCTCAACTTCCTTGTCAGAGCTGTATAATCTGAGGGGGGGTTTCACTAATATTAGGTAACCGCATCCCTCACAATCCCTCCTTTTTATCCGCTATACCCATAATACAGTTAACTAAGTGCTATGCACATGCTTCAGAGGTGGGGTTTGACCACTCTAATGCAACACCGTTCACTAACACGGCGAGCGTCCTCATACGCGTGAGGTCTCCTGGCCGATGGTGGAGGGCCCCGATTGGTGAAGGGCTGCAGTGATAGTTGACTTTGTAGAACTTTCTCCCATCTCCCTGCGGCATCTCTGAAACTGGGGTTCTCTTTACTTCTCTTACCTTCCACGATTGCTTAGTTTGGCTGGGTGAGGAAGAGTTGTGGTCCCAAACTTCTTCTATGTAAGGTTTATGGAGGCCACAGTGCTCTTAGGAACCTTGAGTGCTGCAGAAATTCTTTTGTAACCTTAACTAGATCTGTGCCTAGCCACAATTCTGTTTCTGAGCTCCTTGGGCAGTTCCTTAGAACCCATGATTCTCATGTGCTCTGACATGCACAGTGAGGTCCATTCATTTTAATTAAACACTGCTTGACTCCAATGAAGCAGTAGAACCATTTCAAGGCGTATCAGAAGGAGATGGGAAGGGCATGAATACTTATGACCATGTGATATTTCACTTTTTCTTGTTTAATAAATTAGCAAAAATATATGTTTCAGTTTTTCAGTTAAAATGGGGTGGAGCATGTACATTAATGAGCAAAAAAAACCTTTTTGATCTTACCAATTGTCCGCAATGAAACAAAGAGAGAAAAATCTAAAGGGGTCTGAATACTTTCTGTACCCACTGTACATATTACTGAATAAAAGACAGGATAAGTGTTTGAACCTTTCAACATGTCTTGCCCATTGTATATTTCATTTGTCTCAAGTTCAGAGTTATTTTTCCTCCTTGTTACCTGACATCTCGTCTGACATAAGGGGCAGCTGGGATCTTCCTGTACATAAAAAGCAGACTATATATCCGCTAATTAGTACTGAGAGGACTCTGCATATTTCATGAAACCTACCATGTGAAATCCCCACTCCCATCCCCTGTGATGCAAAGATGAGGGTTCACAAATCATCGGCGAGCCAGACGGACAACTGGCATTTACTTACCTGAGAGACCCGACAGCAGGAGAAATAACACCGAGATATGTAAAGTAGTTGGATTAGAATATATGCCTGGGAACGTGCCAAGATTAACAGAGTCTCGTCAGGTTTTGACAAAAAAAACAATACTTTGTAAAGTTATATGAATGTACTACTGGGAATAAAAACAATAAACTAAACCAAAATTCGTAGACCTCAATGCTACTGAACAAATTGCTAAAAATGTCTATTCGTGGGGGTGAAGAGAAGGGGGTTAAGGGTTCAACAGTAAGCACTAATGATTAAGGCTCAAATTAAAGTGCAAAAGTTATGATGAAGTTTTAGTATAGAATGCATTACACAAGGTAAAGGCTGAAGACACATGCAGTGCAGTACTAATGATGAGGGGCATGAATAGAGTGCAGTACCAATGATGAAGAACATAAATAGGGTGCATAACTAAAGATAAAGGGGGGGATTTACTTTCCCGTCCGACTGAGTTCCCCTAAAGTGCATTGACAGACTCTGGTGCGATTCACTAAGATCATGTGCCCAATATCCTGCATGTGTCGCTTCCCCGCTCATGATGGATTTCACCTTCTTCTTCCTGGTGCATGTAAGTGCATTGTCTTGCGACACAATTTTAAAGTTAAATCACACGCTCAGTCTGAATCAGTCGGATCGTCCCGGATTTCTGTCGCATAAAAGGCAGCACAGCTGCACCAAAATCCGATCCCGTGCGACACATCCCAGCGTAAACCCCCGTTAAATACCTGTCAGAGCTGCGCAAATCCTGAAAAAGGCGAACAGGCCGACGAAAGTGCGACCCTTAGTAAATAAGCCTGAAAGTGTCAGAACAGATTGAAGTACTAATAATATAGGGTAGGAATATAGTGCATGACTAAAGATGTAGTGTCAGAATAGAGTGCTGGAATAATAATGAAGGGCAAGAATAGAGTGCATGACTAAAGATAAAGAATAGATTTCAGTACTAATGATACAGGGTAAGAACAGAGTGCATTACTAATGATCAAGGGTCAGAATAGAGTGCAGTACTAATGATCAAGGGTCAGAATAGAGATCAGTACTAATGATCAAGGGTCAGAATAGAGTGCAGTACTAGTGATCAAGGGTCAGAATAGAGTGCAGTACTAACAATCAAGGGTCAGAATAGAATGCAGGACTAATGACAAAGGGTCAGAATAGAGTGCAGTACTGTACTAATAATCAAGGGTGAGAATAGAATGCAGTACTAATGATGAAGGGTGAGTGGAGAGTGCAGTACTAATGATAAATTGTAAGCGAAGAGTGCAGTACCGATGTGGAGGTATCTACCAGTTATGATGGGTAAGAATAGAGTGCAGTACAGTACTAATGATTAAGTTCAGTATGAATTGAATTATAAAGGGTCAGGGAAGACTGCTACGTGGAGGTTTCAGAACAGAGTACTGTTCTAGTGATGATGGTTAAGGATAGAGTGCAGTACTGATGATGACGTTTCAGAGAACAGTGCAGTACCAATGTGGAGGTATCAGGACAGAGTAGTAGTACCAGTTTTGATGGGTTCTGATCAGTGCAGTACTAATGATGAAGGGTAAGAGAAGAGTGAATTACTAATGATGAAGGGTCAGGATGGAGAGCAGTTCTTCGGATGGTTATACACGGCAGTTGGAGTACCTCCAGTGATTGCAATATAAAGGCAGTTCACATCTCAGTAATTTCATCAGTTTTTTGAATCAGCAGTTTTTTGTGAACTAAATCCAGGGGTAGAGACTACTCAGATACTATGTAAAGTGGAAGAATTTGCAACTGCTCTGTGTGTATGGCAAATTCTGGCTCAAAATAACTGATATAGAAAAAGATGATATAACCGAGATGTATAGTGGCTGTTTATGAGGGTACACTCAATACTGAGGCGTCAGCCTATCATTTATGTGGAGATGTCAGGAAGGAGTATACAGTGAATCTCCCAGCCTTGTCACAATCTCTCTCTATGGGTTGATAAATGTTTGCTCCGTCACAACCCAGGAATCGTGATTTTCATCACTGTAAGCTTGGCTCCTGTGAGCTGCTGTCAGACGGCCATGGAGAGCTATCCAGGCAGCAATTGAACTGAGTCCAAACCTGTAATCTGAAGGGAAATTGATTGTTGTTAGGAGGAAGGTGACAGAAATGTGACATGTGTCAATGCTATGTTCAACAACCGACACCATGCAGTGCCATCCCCGGATTCCCTGTTATGTATTCATTGCCCTCATCTGTCTCACAACTTATTATAACCTACTGCCTTACAGCAATCACATGTCCATTTGTTAAATCTGAGGCCCAGACCATGACAGCGCTGCTAAGCAATCTTAGACAGGGAGATTACACTCTGTAATGACCATATGTAGAGGTGACTTCACCTGGAAGTGCAGATGTAACAGGCCTGACGTTATCTCAGAATTGCTTGTGAAACAAATAATCTAATGTGCTCTTATAGAAGCTTGTGCTGTAGTTGTTAGTAGTGAAAGGGTTACAACCCGTGTTTAAGTGTTGCTTTAAATGCAAAATTAATTTGAAATGCTTTGATTTAATTGTAACCACATGCCAGCTAAAATCCTGGTGGTAAGTCTGTGTAGGTTATTAGTACTTAAAGATTTGTGACCCAGAATAAACTCTCTTGGAGCTGCTTCCTAAGTAAGCATCTTCCTAGCCCTACCCTAGTGATAGAAGTGTTAAATCGCTAGCTTTATCGCAAAATACCAATAAGCTAGCAAACACTGCAGTATATGGCCCTCCAAAACGCCGGACCACTCCATACTTTCATTTCTCACTCCCTACCTTTAATAATTTTGATTTTTTGATGTAAAGAACTGTGTAAGGGTTTGTTTTCTGCATAACAAATTCTACTTCCCAGTGACGGTATTTAATATTCCATGCTGTGTACTGGGAAGTGGTAAAAACTCCAAATGCGGTGAAATTGGTGAAAAAAATGTCTTCATTACGCTATCTTCTGACGCTAATAACTTTTTTATACTTGGTGTACAGAGCTGTGAGAGGTGTCATTTTTTGCTGGACATTTTCTTTTCTACCATTTTGGACTACCTTTGATCAATTTTCATTAAACTTTTTCTATGTTGTAAAATGGTGAAAAAGTGATGTTTGGTGCTATTTTCCTTACAGGTTCACCACTGGGAATAACCTTTATCATAGTTTCATAGATCAGGAGTTTTGGGAAGTGGCAATATCTAACATGTTTATGATGTTATTTGTTTATTTTTATATCAGTTGTAGGGAAAGAGGGGTGATTGGAACCTGTAGGTTTATTTATTTTTATTTTTGTAACTTTTAAAAAAATTTATTACTGTTTTTCATACCCCCCTAGGGTACTATAACCCTAGGCTGTCTGATTGATCCTACCATATACTGCCATATTACCATATCGCAGTATATGGAAAAATTACTATAGATTTGTAAAAGTTTGCCAGTGACACACTGTTACAAACCTCCAGCAATGACAAGTCCCTGAAGTCTTATAAAGACTCCATGCTGTCATGGCAACCGATCATTGCTCTTGGTGACGTCAAATGATGGGATAAACAAAGCCAGTATGGTGGTGCCCTTGCTGCGCTAGTATAGAGTCCTCTCCATACTCCCGTAACAGACATATAACGTAGTAGTATGTCACATGCCGTTAAGGGGTAAATACGTATGTATATTTTATGTGTGCAGTGGGCATATGTTGTATGCGGATGGGGTAAGCATCTGTAAAGTTTAGGTAATGGGCAGGGGGTACAATGTAAGAAGGGTTTTCACCCTGTACCCTGTACCACAATGTACTTATACTTATCTACATCAACTCTGATCATTTTTAATGTGTAAAAAGGGGTAGCCATCTTTTCAACCAAACTCTCCTAACTCCCACACCTTCCCCCGCCTGTTAGAAATTAACTCTAGTTACGGCACTGAGAAGAGTCATAATTGCCTGAGCTGAGTAAAGGCTGGAGGCTGCAGCTAAGGATTCTTCTATCCTCAGTCCTGCAACATTTGGTGTCATAAGAAAGATAATAATTAAATCCTGTTCCTGCCTTTGTTCAATTTCTGTACAAGCATAATGACTCTTTAATATGACACCAGCATGTTTCTACGTACTATAGAACCAAAGATAAAGGCATCTGAAGTGACACTTCCCCTGCAACCTCAATTTGACTCGTCACAGATAAATATGTCTCTTCTCTGCTCAATTTCACATGGATTTAGAGGAGATTTATTTTATAGGTAAATGGGTAAGTTTTCACATACAAGAGGAAATTCTAGTAAAAATTTCCTACCCTACCTGAGGAAGCTAGTAGTTTATGCAGGAAAAAACAGGGTCCCTTTAAAATAAGCATTTACTATTTTGGAGAGCATGTGCTGTCTCAGTACATATCCAGCTAACCCTATACATACACCTGTTTAGTACATAAAATATACTTAAAGGGAACCTGTCACCACATTTTTTCACAAATACAGCTAGTGACAGGTTCCTAAAGAGCCCTAATAACTGACACCATTCTATTAGATAAAAATTGTTTCCCTCCCATCCCCATAGAATTAGAGTTGTAAACCTGTATCTAGGGATCTATAGAGTTATTTGGGGTGTGGTCTAATGTCATGTGTCCAAGGTGACATCATCACAGGTCCTTTAGTAAACTATAAACATAAGTAAACTGCACCCCATGCACATATCTGACCATATGTGCTTGCATGGACTTCTACTCCTTTTCATGCAGGCTGCAGTGCATGTGCAATGATATGATGTGATTTCATGAGATATATGCTTGGTGTACAGTTTGGTAATGTTAGGAGGCTAAAGGACCTGTGGTATTGTCACCCTGGTTACTGCATGAAGAGAAAGCATGGGGAGGAGCTGCTAGATTTAGCCCAAGGAGGCCACAACTACTTCGACCTGATATCCTGGTATCCTTGGATACCAAGTAAAAGTTGAATATATGGGAATCTGAGGGAAACAATTTCTAGCTAAAAGAAGGGTGTCAGTTTGTTACTAGGGCTCTATAGGAACCTGCCACTAGCTGTGCTTGTGGAAAATGTGGCAACAGGTTCCCTTTAAATAATTTATAAGTAACAAGGCAGTGGTTAATACAAACATCCCCTGGGATGCCATACTTGTGATATATCCTTTTCTGCCAGAGAAATAGATCCACGTGCGATTCCATTCTACGATATGATAAGTAAAAAATGACCCTTCATCCGAAGCAGAACACAGAGTGCCAGAGTGAGTCACCCTGATGCGTGCCTCCAATGGTGAAACGTGTCCCTCTCATCATCTTCATTGTGGGATGCCTGGCTATACAGCAAATAAGCCTACAAATACAGCAATGCTCAGCTTATCAGTTAACCCTTCAAAAGCTGTTTTATTCCTACAGTACAATGTTTCTAGACTGTAGGTTTTAAGATATTGCATTAAATTAATCTGCATTCCTGTGTAAAGAAAAATGTTATTAAAAAAAATTAGCTCTTTGTTTGACAAATCATGTATGGCTTTGTCCAGATAACCCAACTGTGTAAAATAAACTCTGGAAAAATGTATCAAACTTTCGCAATTGTTTTGTGATAAAAAAGGTTATTACTGCTCTATGACCATGGCAAACTCTGCTCTGTTACAGGAAAGGTTAGCACTGCTATTTCCAGAAGTTTCCAGGATTATGGTGGTCTATCCATGGGACCCCTCAGCTATCATCTGATATTGCCAATCTCTGTGGTGCCCAAAATAATGACAGATAAGCTGGGCTCTGTTCGGATGGATCAACTGATTGGCAGGGGTCCCAGTATATAAATGTAACTATCCTTGAAAACCCCTTTAACCCTGCTACATCTGATGTTACTAGTTACATCAGACACACTCACTGGTACTAATCCAGCTTTGTCACACCCACCATATCCAGGCTTAGCACATGCATGAATACATGCAGCAAACCAGGTATGAGTATATTCAGCGGCTGCTGAAAAGAAGAAATCGTCTGACACAACTGTGTATACAACACTCTGCAAAATATCAAAGTCTGCAACCAATAGAGAAGCGTGTTATGAGAAAATTTTGCCATTGTCATTCAATCGTCTCTCTACATTAAAATATGGCACAGTTTATCGCTTGCCATCAAGAGATTTTTAGAAGTAAAATTATTGGGTTCAGAGAATGTGAGAAGAGAGAAAATTTAGGCTCCTCGGTGCAGAGGAATGAATGTGGATTGATTACATCCCAGCCCCCATTTACCTGTCAGGAATGAAACAGTGCAATGATTTTATAGCCAGAAACATAGAAGAACTTTCTATAATTCCGCTGGGACGCCCCCTCCTCCATCAAATACATCATCCTTTTTACAGCATATTGTAAAAAGCTGCATATCAAAACAGAATACAATCCGAGAATTATGTAGCTGTGTACTTCATAAACTAATCATTACGAAATAATACTTGTCTGTAATCTCTGCATCAATTATTTTCTTAAAAATTTTAAAGCAACCAGTCATTTTTTAGATAAAGATTGAAATGGTCTCTATAGACATAGGAAAAAATGCTGAACTATTGATTGCTTTCGGGCACTAGCAGGGGCCATAACTACAGAGGCGGCAGCCATAGGGCCTGCAGTGTCAGGGGAACCCATCATCTGAACTGACACTAAAGAATGGAGGATGTATACAATTATAAACATATTATGCTGCACATTGTACAGCATAATACGTATATAATATATATGTGATGTATATATGCTGTATATGTGTGTATCTGTTTTTATGAGTGTAGAAATGTGTACGTTTATGTATATAAGTATATAATTGTGTGTTTAAATATGAGTGTAATATGTATATTTTTAAGAGTGCCACATTCAGAAATCTGCTACCTCTCCTAGTTACGCCCCTGGCCACTAGTAGAATTAATTCTGTTATATAACTCAACCATGAACAGCTTTGCAGAAGCCAGCCAGCCCCCTTGAAGTATGCAGCCTGCCAGCCCCCCTGAAGTATGCAGCCTGCCAGCCCCCTTGAAGTATGCAGCCTGCCAGCCCCCTTAAAGTATGCAGCCTGCCGGCCCCCTTGATGTATACAGCCTGCCGGCCCCCTTGAAGTATGCAGCCTGCCGGCCCCCTTGAAGTATACAGCCTGACGGCCCCCTTGAAGTATGCAGCCTGCCGGCCCCCTTGAAGTATACAGCCTGACGGCCCCCTTGATGTATACAGCCTGCCAGCCCCCTTGAAGTATACAGCCTGACGGCCCCCTTGAAGTATACAGCCTGACGGCCCCCTTGAAGTATGCAGCCTGCCGGCCCCCTTGAAGTATACAGCCTGCCAGCCCCCTTGAAGTATGAAGCCTGCCAGCCCCCTTAAGTATGCAGCCTGCCAGCCCCCTTAAGTATGCAGCCTGCCAGCCCCCTTAAGTATGCAGCCGGCCAGCCCTTAGTATACTGCCAGCCCCTTTCGCCAAGCACATTATAAAAAAAAACAAACTTCCATACTCACCTACAGGCGGCTTCCTGATGCACATATCCACATACAGGCGGTCCCCTACTTAAGAACACTCGACTTACATACGACCCCTTGTTACAAACGGACCTCTGGATATTGGTAATTTGTTGTACTTTAGTCCTAGGTTACAATGATGAGCTGTAACAGTTATCAAATGTGTCTGTAATGAAGCTTTAGTGTTAATCCTGATTCTTATGACAACCCAACATTTTTAAAATCCAATTGTCACAGAGACCAAAAAAGTTCTGGCTGGGATTACAATGATAAAATATACAGTTCCGACTTACATACAAACTTGACTTAAGAACAAACCTACAGACCCTATCTTGTATGTAACCCAGGGACTGCCTGTATATGTATTTTAATGCATTTTGATTAATAAAGCAACATATTTTTGACACAGCAAGATTTTGTCTTTGGACCATGGTTTTTTGCTCTGTTGGTTGGGAGGATTATATAGTCATGAGAGTCATGGCAGTTTGTATTTTATACAGCTTATTGATGCACATTTGTGCATTTTTCACTGTATTTTACTTACTGTTGGTTTTTTGTATTTATAGGCCAAGGCTTTTATGGACTGCCTGGAGTAGCAAGGATCTAATATATTGTTACATTACTGATTAATCATTTGGTTTCCCTCAGAAATAAACTTATAATAAAGCAATAAAATAATAATAATAAATCCTTATTTATAGAGCGCCATCATATTCTGCCATATACAAACAAAATAAGATGTTGCACAGTAAAAACATGGTCATATGATACAATAAAAGTGAAGCCCTGCTCGCAAGAGCTTACAATCAATGGGGCACATTTACCTACCCATCCCATTGAGGCCGCCGATCCGGAATGTCCTACAAGGATTCGGAGCTGCCATAATTCACTAAGATCGTGCGTCCAATTTCCAGCATGTGTCACTTCCCCGCTGAGGTCTGCCGGAATTCACCATCTTCTTCCTGGCGCATGCAAGTGCTGATCTTCCAACACAATTTTGAAAGTTAAATTCTGCAGTTTGTCCGAATAAGTCGGTTTGGCTGACGGCAACGCCCCCCAATTTGTGTCACATGAAAGCCGGCGCCTATGCGCCACAATCTGATCGGTTGTGTCAAAAACCCTGGGCAATCCAGGGCAAATCGGAAGAACTTGGGAAACCCGACGGGAATTTGTCCAACGGACCCTTAGTAAATGTGCCCGAATGAGTGTGAATGGGGTAAGGCATGTGCTTGTACAATGGTCCAGCCATTCTTATAGGGGGTCAGAATAAATAGATAAAATAAATCAATCAGTCCAGTTGGTACCCTAAGTAGTAGTTTGTTACAAAGTATCAGTTTGGAACCCAGTGTTGTTCAGTATGCAAGTTATAATATTGTATTGGCTTCTTAGCAAAGAGAGAGCCTAGGTATGCATGGGTGCTAAGAGAAAATATTCTTCTTATTTACAAAAGGCAGATATATTGAAAATGTTGAGAAACTGAAAAATATGTGTGGCCAGTCAAAACATGTCCACTGCCCCCAAGGTGTTTCACACATCTATTGATAGTCTGGAGTCTAGATTATGTATTGCATAAACTGCACTTTACTCACTTTCTTCATTGCATAAATCTATATTTCGCCTCCGGACTAGATTTCCTGATTGACTCATTTGTCTCTGGTGAACAATCAATCCCCCATTCCACAAGTGAACTCATTGTTTCTGCTGTCAAATATTTCTTCCATAATAGAACATAATCTGCAAATACCAGTAGAAAAACTGCTTAAATTCTAAAATGTGAGAATCCAAAAAGTCTGATGGTTTCCAGCACAGAGATGCAGATAGAATTTTAGAGATCCAGCAGAACAAGCTTGAGCAGACAGAGACATTATTCATTTCAAACTGTCTTCAAGGTTCTCAGCCCTTACAGTTGACTTTTATATACTCCTTTCTGCAAGTTCAATAATACAGAAAATTTAAAGAGTCTATCACCTCCACCAAGTGAAAAACAAAAAACACAATTCATGCCAAATATACTTTATTAATCTGGTAAATATTTAAAACACATAAAATAAAAGGAGAAAAATCCACAGTGAAAAACAGACTGGCACAGGGGATATGTCAATATCTAAACATCTTCACATGAATGATTTGAGACACATGTAATGCATCTAGGCTGTAAACATTCCTGGGATCCACATTATATACAAAGAGGAACATTTACTAAGCTCGGTGCCCCAGTTTTTCTAGTCCTTCTAATGCAAACTGCTTGCACAGGTATTTAAGGAGTGTCCGCGCCACATTTGTGTCATGACTGCACTGTTCTTCATGCAACACAAATTTCTGAACTGAATGGTGCGTTCCGCTGGTCATTTGGACCCTGCGCCAGATTTATCATTCAAATTCCAACAGAAATGTGTTGCAAGGCCCATGTTAAAGGCGCACCAAGAAAAAGTGGCGTCAGATTTATGCAATACGTGAGACACAAATCCTGAATCTGTATTTTGTTAACCAAGGTATATTTAAAGGGGTTATCCGGGTTTAAAAAAAATTTTATGGCCGGGCTGGGGAGGGCTAGTTAAACATAAAAAACATGGACTTACCTCCTCCGGCGCCGCTGATGTCCCGCGCCACGGTCCCTTCGATCCGTGCCCCTGTTTGTTTACAGGGGCACGGAAGCCGCGCACAGGGAGCTTCCGGTCCGCGATGTGGACGGCTCCTCCCATCCGTCCCTATCTCTCAGCGTTGTAAGCGCTGGTAGATGGTGCGCATGGGAGCATCTGGCCGGCCGGAAGCTCCCTGTGCGCCGGTGTAATGAAACTGGCGCACAGAGAAGACCGGCCGCGGCACGGGACATCGGCAGCACCGGAGGAGGTAAGTACATGTTTATTGTGTTTAAATAGCCCTCCCCAGCCCGGCCAGAAGAAATTTTTTAAACCCGGATAACCCCTTTAAGAATTTTGTCTTTCTGCGAATATCCTTTAAGCTGATGCTGTCCACTACACATGGTGCTGAAATCTGCAAAGGTCTACACTAGACAAGCAACCATTGCAGCAATTTTTACCTGTGAGAATAATTATATCTGGATCTAGCTTTCATTTCAATTTTAGGATACGAAAGAAAATATTTTCCTTCACTGAAAGCAATCAGGTAGATGGTTTCCATCTCTAAACTTTAAGATTCAATTTGTGTGTCAGTAGGAAATCATCTGTCAGTCATCTTTCATAGTAAAAGTCAGGAATATTTTCAAAGACTGACAATAGAGTTACAAAGTTACAAAAACTTTCTTCCACTATAAGATCTAACTTTTCAAGTCACATTGACCTCATATGAAGGGACATGAAAACGATCTGAGCTTCTCCCACAATGACAGGCGGATCATTTAATTTTATATTCTGTCTGTCTACTGTATAGTAAGGCAGCATTTGTATGGGAGGTAGACTTCTAAAGGTGCCATCTATGATAATGAAGGACATTGTTTAATTAAAATCCAATAGTCTTGCAATTCTAAAAACGGGGAATAGAAAAATGAGAGCAATGGAGCACACATTGTCAACTATCACATCAGTAGCAGGCAGATCAAAGACCCTCAATGCTACAATAATATTGCTCCGGTATAGAGTTCCCAATACTATGGCAGTTATATTCTTGAATTTAGAATAATGTATTAAAGTGGTTATACTCTTACGCATAAAAGGCAGTACTACAGTAGTTATTTACTTACACTGTACATACAATATGGTTTATAGTTGTTATATCTTTCTACATAGGTGCAGTATTATAGTAGTTATATTCTTGTACATGGGGGCAGTATTATAGTAGTTATATTCCTGTACATAGGGGGCAGTATTATAGTAGTTATATTCTTGTACATAGGGGGCAGTATAATAGTAGTTATATTCTTGTACATAGGGGGCAGTATAATAGTAGTTATATACTTGTACATAGGGGGCAGTATTATAGTAGTTATATTCTTGTACATATGGGGCAGTATAATAGTAGTTATATTCTTGTACATAGAGGGCAGTATTTTAGTAGTTATATTCTTGTACATAGGAGCAGTATTATAGTAGTTATATTCTTGTACATAGGGGGCAGTATTTTAGTAGTTATATTCTTGTACATAGGGGGTAGTATTACAGTACAGGCAGTCCCCTACTTAAGAACACTCGACTTACATACGACCCCTAGTTACAAACGGACCACTGGATATCCATGATTTTTTTTTTTTTTTTCCAAGTGTTGTCCCTTTACTGTGAGATCACTCTGTGTAACATCATTTTACTGTGACACCAAGTGTATTATGTCTGAACCATGATTCCAGTGTCTTCAATACAGGCGGTCCCCTACTTAAGAACACTCGACTTACATACGACCCCTAGTTACAAACGGACCACTGGATATTGGTAATTTATTGTACTTTAGTCCTAGCCTACAATAAACAGCTGTAACAGTTATCAATGGTGTCTGCAATGAAGATTTATTGTTAATCCTGATTCTTATGACAACCCTACATTTTTTAAATCCAATTGTCACAGGCACCAAAAAAGTTCTGTCTGGGATTACAATGATAAAATATACAGTTCCGACTTACATACAAACTCAACTTAAGAACAAACTTACAGACCCCATCTTGTATGTAACCCGGGGACTGCCTGTAGTTATATTCTTGTACAAAGGGGGCAGTATTATAGTAATTATATCCATCTACATAGGAACAGTATTTTAGTAGTTTATAAAAAAAAAAAAAGGTCCACCAGCAACAGACAAAAATTCATACCTCTGGTATGAATAAGGACCCAATGTAGACGGTCTGAAACACATTTTGAAACCCATCTTCTCTATTCTGTGATGACAATTTTAATGTTTTTCTAATAAAGCCTTGAACTTTTTACATTTTGCCTGTTGCCAGTGGACCTCCAATTTTTTCATTGCCTTTATTGCAAGCTCCTGGAACTGGATTCCTTCCTTTCGGGCATGGCAGTGATCCAAGCCATTAGACCATTGGGTGAGCTGACACTTTTTTATCTTCATACATAGAAACAGTATTTTAGTAGTTATATCCTTGTACATAGGAAAAGTATTATAGTAGTTATGTCCTTGTAGATATGGGGCAGTATTATAGTAGTTATATTCTTGTACATAGGGGGTAGTATTATAGTAGTTATATTCTTGTACATAGGGGGCAGTATTATAGTAGTTATATTCTTGTACATACGGGGCAGTATTATAGTAGTGATATTCTTTTACATATGGGGAAGTATTATTGTAGTTAAATTCTTTTACACAGGGGGCAGTAATAAAGTAGTTATATTCTTACTCATAAGAGGCAGTTTTATAGTATTTATACATTAGGGGAGGTGTTATATTAGTTATGTACTTTATATACTTAAATATTGGCAGTGCTATTATTTTTTGTCCATATTGGAAATATAAGCCTACTAAAAAGTAATATGTGATTTGCCTAGACAATGATGGAAAGAACTTGATAAAGTGACAGCTTTTATTTTAAACTGAACTTTTAAAAAATATTTTACTTTCTCTCAGTGGTCTTGACAGCTCATACAAAGTACATTACACAGCAGGGGCCGACAATGAGAATTCAAAGGTAAAAAGAGTACGAAATCTGTTCTATGGCATGCTGGAAGGTACAGTCACACCATAGATTGCAGGTTCTATATCTCTAATCATCCTAAAGGTTGGAGATCATTACCAAGGTCTTTAAACTATTCAATTATTAATTTTTCTATTGAAGGTATGGTAAACATTTTAATAATACTGTTAAAGTGCAGTTATATTTCCTTGACAACTCCTCATATCCCTTTACAGAAGATAACAAATACTAATGAGTGTGGATATAAAGCAGGACATGGCTAAACAGATAAATGATGAGAGTAAAAATCAAGACTTGGAAAAAGTTTCACTGTCTTTTCATGAAATGACTGTTATACTGGGAAGATCTGGGCTCATGAGAACAATAAAAGTATAAATCAGAGAAAGTGTATTGGAACATTGATGCATGTTGTACTGCATGACTCCCTGCATAATGGCTACTAAGGCCAATGTCTTGCTTGAGTCTTGCAAAGGTGTGATTACAGTCTTCAATATTTGTTTTCTTGGCCCAATTATAAGTAGGAGAAACTATCGGAAAAAAAAAACTCAACTAAACCAAGGTTAGGAAAAAGCAAATAAAGTCTCCCGGTACAGTCCTGACTTCTAGGAGAGGCGTCATTAAAAATACATCACTGCTGAGTGGCTCTGCTTCATTGTGCCAGGAGCCTCAGCCTCCTCCCTCTGACTTGTGATAAGGGAATATCTTCCTCACTGTTATAGTTCAGGTAAAATACTCCTTACAAAACCATTCTCTTCTCCTAATTAAAGCCCTGATGATGTCAATTAGCTGATAGAATGCTACTAATTTGTATCTTTATTTACCAAATATCCAAAAGGCATTCCTTTCTTTTTTAATTGCAAAGTAGCAGATGCTACGGTAAGGTATAAAACCATTTCTCTCCCACCAGGGCCTCAACAATTACTGAATAGTGATGATAGGAAAAGAACTATTGGCCATACATACAAGAATACAACAACTTTAATATTGACTCCTATACACAAGGATATAACAACTTTAATACTTCTCCTCTGTACAAGAATATAACTACTATTACACTGCCTGCTATATACAAGAGTATTATAACTTTTACTTATCTAGAAACAAGAGATACAATCCAGCACTCGCAGAATGACTTGAAATAAAATTTTCATTCCTTTATTATAAACGTTTAAAACAGAAGCCGTCATCAGGGACAAATCATTTCAACAAACATGGTCCAAATCACGTGAAATTTGAACAAAGATTTAGAATGGAAGAGGGGTGTGTATCTTACACATAACGTGTTGTGACATGACAAATTTGTCCCCTTGTAATTACATGTCAAAACAGAATTGACTTCCATACAAAATGACAAAAACATGACATTAAGTAGTGTCTATACACATTTCTAGGGTAAGTATGCATTAATAATTTACCCTTAGGATGCCCTTATATCTGTCAGGATTCAGGGGTAGTGGACCTACTGGACCACCGCCGATGAAGAGGTAAGCCGACACCTGGGAGCAGAGTCTAAGTGGCACCCGGTTTTCACCAGAGCCCGCCGCAAAGCGGGTTGGACTTGCTGCGGCGTAGTGTCACCAGGTCGCTCCACAGGCACGACTTTGTGGGCAATTGGTGGCCAAGGCGTGGTACAGAGTCGAGAGGCAGAATCGTGGTAGGCAGGAGGTCAAGACAGGAAGCACAGGATGGGGGTCAGGAGCAAGGCAAAAGGTCAAGGCAGACAGTAGAGTAGCGAAATCAGGGATAGAACCGGGGTCACAACGTGAAATGAGTTGCAGCAAGTCCAACTCGCCTTGCGGCAGGCTCTGGTAAATACCGGGTACCACTCAGCTCCCAAGTGTTGGCTTACATCATCGTCCACGGTGGTCTAGTGGGTCCAGTACCCCTGGTTCCTGACATAATGTCTGTGCCTGTAAGTAGCCCAGATTTGCTGTACATTTACTGCTGGTATATATTTTTTTTTTTGTTGTTATTTGGGGGGGTACTAAGTAACATTATTGACCTTTTGTAAAAGCATCCCAGGACGTGCGCTGTAAGCGCTGCTAGCAGGAGGGAGGTCCTGGGCTGAAGCAGAAGAATGCTCTGTGCGATGGGAGCTCCTGGTTTTCAAGAGAAACATGTGATGGACGTGACACAATGATGCTGTAAAAAGAGTTCACAGCACGCACAGCATTCTTCTGCTTCAGCCAAGGACCTTCCAACTGATAGTTGCACTCAAATAGTAGTATGTGGCTTTGCAGTTAAAAATATTTGGTTGGGGGACCACTCAGATGTGTTTGCCCTACCCCCTGTGCTGAAATCCTAGCTACGCCACTGCCTGCTAGTAAAGGGTTGAGGCACTGTATCTTAATTACAGTCGTTTTTCTGATATGCAAATGAGTAGACAAGAGTCAATTCCTGAATAGAAGTGTCATGTTTTCTCTAGGCTGCCATTGAACCACACCTTTTATTTGACAGCTAGGATGGGACAACTTGCGCTTTTCAACAAAAGGGGTGAGTAAGGTTTATTGTGCCTATTCTTGATGACAGGTTCACTTTAAAGCAAGGAGACCACTGTATGCAAGAAGAGGACCTGGGGGCGGGGGGGGGGGGGGCGATGCATCGAAAAGGTGAGTGTTGAGTTTATTTTTTGTGCTGAGCATGCTGGGGCTGGCGATATACTGGGGATGACTGGCTATATACTGGGGAATGGGCTGGCTATATACTGGGGGCTAGCTGTTCATATACTAGGACTTACTATATATTGGGGCAGGGGCTGCCTATAAAGAGCGGGCTGGCTATATACTAGGGCAGGGGCTGGCTATATGCTGGGGGTTGGCCATATACTGGGGCACGGACCCGCTATATACTGGGGCAGAGGCTAGCTATATCTTGGGGGCTGGTTGGCTATATACTGGCATCTGGCTGGCTATATACTGCGACTGGCTATATACTGGGGGCTGGTTTGCTGGATATATACTGGGGCTGTCTGGGTATATACTGGGGGGCAGGGGCTGGCTATATACTGGGGGCTGGATTGCTGTATATATACTGGGGCTGGTTGGCTATATACTGGGGGGCAGTCTTGAAGTTACAGCCATAGACCACATACCTATAAATTATAGAGGAGGTAATAGAGTTAAAACACTACATGTCAAGAAAGCCAAATGGATTCTGTCCCACAACACACTCTATCCTTTAGGTCTGAACTTCAAAAGTGACAATGTATATTTATTAATTTTGTTTGTACTTTATGAGATTGTGATATTGTTCTTTATTGTTTTTTCACTTTATTTTTTGTAAATGTGTGCATATATTTCATTGTTCTGGTCTCTTCCCTTCCCTTGTTGCTTTTGCTGCTAATTTTGGCTTATTGCTCATAGCTTGTGTTTTGTACTTAATTTTTCCCCTATATACCGTCTGTCAGCATTCCATGCCGCAGGTATACATAATGACCTTGTCTTTTAGGTCCGAAATGCGTCACCTTTTTCCCCACATGTGATCATATTTTTAATGTTTTCCTAATAAACTTTTTCATTTCTTACTCATGTTTTTTGCCTGATGACGATGTTTCTATCTCTCTATTTCTCTCATCACTACTATTATATTGCTCCCTATGTACAAGAATATAACTAGTATAATACTGCTCCCCATGTACAAGAATATAACTAGTATAATACTGCTCCCTATATACAAGAGTATAACTACTATAATACTGCCCCTATTACAATAATATAACTGCTATAATACTGCCCCCTATGTACAAGAATATAACTACTAAAATACTGCTCCCTATGTACAATAATATAACTGCTATAATACTGCCTCCTATGTACAAGAATATAACTACTATAATACTGTCCCTTATGTACAAGAATATAACTACTATAATACTGCTCCAATGTGCAAGGATATAACTACTATAATACTGCCCCCTATGTACAAGAATATAACTACTATAATACTGACCCCTATGTACAGGAATATAACTACTATAATACTGCCCCCTATGTACAAGAATATAACTACTATAATACTGCCCCCTATGTACAGGAATATAACTACTATAATACTGCCCCCTATGTACAAGAATCTAACTACTATAATACTGCTCCCTATGTACAAGAATATAACTACTATAATACTGCTCCCTATGTACAAGAGTATAACTACTATAATACTGCCCCCTATGTACAAGAATATAACTACTATAATACTGCCCCCTATGTACAGGAAGATAACTACTATAATACTGCACTATTTTACAAGAAGATAATTACCATAAAACTTCCCCCCTATGTACAAGAATAGAAGAATAGAACTACTATACTGCTGCTCTCTATTTACTAAAAAGGAAGAATCACATACGTAGTACCAAAATAAGAATGTTTGAAATTAAAGAAGGAATTCTATATAACCAAAGTATAACATATTTATAAACAGAACCCAGATGCTCTGTAAAGACTACAAAACATGTTGACCAATTGTGAGGAGGCTTGGACCAGTCCCAAGCTACACAGTTTGCAGTGCACTAGTTTCATGTAGCAACAGAGAGCTATACAGTAGCCACAAATGTCCAACAGCTTCAAGCTGTTCAGCCACAACAATCTGGTTATCTCTTTATGTTCCAAATTAAAACATACAAAGCCCAAATGGAGCCTTACAGATAGAGGTAGTGAAGCTCTGTCCAAAGATGTCATTTTATGCAGACCCCCAGATTAACACAATATGGGGCTCATTTACTAAGGGCCCCGCAGATGGCACTTTCATCGGACATCCTGACGATTTCCATTTTGCGCTGGGACAGGGATTTAAAAAGGGTTTTTGGCGCACACGTTCGGATTTTGGGCCAATCGCGTCGGCTTTCATGCGACAGAAATCGGGGGGCGGGCCGTCGGATGATCCGACGGATTAGGACAAACCGCGGGATTTAACTTCAAAATTGTGTCGCAAACCAAGCACTTACATACACCGGAAGGAAGATGGTGAACTCCGGCGGACCTGAGCGGGGAAGCGACAGATGCAGGAAATCAGCAGGATCTAAGTGAATCACGCCACAGTGCATTCCGGACAAACAATGCATTTTCGGGAAGGGAGTAAATTTGCCCCTATGAGTTTGACTCCCAGGAGATCTTAAACGCTGGATGATAGCAGTGAGCTTTATGTTTAGTATAGTTGATTGTTTTGCGAATACTGGAATGATGTGCTTTACCTGGATATCTCCCAAATATTCTGGACACTAAAAAGGAAGTATGAAGCCCAGTTTTTATATTTTCTGAAACAAAAAGTAAAAAAAAAAGGTTTTTTGTTTATTTGAACACATCCCCATACACATGGAGAGAGAACATAAAGCCATTGCCACAAGCATTTTCTCTAGGGAGAACCAAAGAATTTTCTTCTTTACACTGAAAATATGTGTCAAGCAAGAAGTTCGTATACCAGTGGCAAATGCATATTTGGAGGAGCTATAGCTAATGTGAATGGAGGATGGGGGCCTTTAAACATCACTTGTATGCACTTGGATCAAGGAAGCGGTCTGCCATTTATAATACTTGTGTTTACACTGAGCTGTGCCCCTGAATGAGAAAGCAAGATTCCAACCACCACTAGATTTTTTACCTTTTGTCTGGGGGGTGGGGTGGCAAGGGGGATCTATACATCGTATTTAAGTCCACTTGTAGAATGAGTTTTGTTCTCTACGGAGGCTATATCCAGATTTGTTGTAAATTGAAAATACCAGCTGAGAATTTCCACAGTGTAGGTGTAAAATAATAGAGGAGATTAAAGCTATGGCAAATCTTCCCCACTGAACTCTATTGCTGACCAGTTAATTTGTCGCCTAATATAACCATGAGCTTAGACATTTAATTATATCCCTACTTTACTTACTAAACCTTTTATGTTTTTTTTAAACAGTTAATTTTTAAGAGGTGACTATTTCCTCAAATTGGTTACTGGGAAATAATTTCTTCTCCGCTCTACTGTGGAAAGTGATGGAGGTAAACATGACCTGACAATCACATATTTTATTGAAGGCTGAGAAATTACTTTGTCAGTAAGATAGCACTTCAGATTGTCATCCTTCTAAAATGTAAACATGCCACAAAGAAAACCTATTACCAGCCCATTGATAAGAGATTGGCATCTTTCCATTGCTGGCCCTACAGGAATTGCTGAAACAAGTACTACTTTTCTAGATATCAATCCCCGAAGACGTTATGGTCTGGCTAGACAGGTTATAGCACAGGACAGTGTGTTATAACCTGTCGCTATTCAGCTGTCAAGAACAAAATTACATATTTTAATGAATTTCCCTAACTCCACCCATATATTAATAGCGTCCACAGTCTGCCGAGAGTTTGAAAAATTTTAATATATAGCAGTTTTACTTTGAAGCCAAACACTTCATTGTCCCCTTCAAACAGTTTAATGCCCCTAGCTTGTGATAATACCCCCTCATTGGTCTCAACACACAGTATATTTCACTGTTGGAGGCCTCCCACATACCTTATTTTAGTCAAATACTCAGCTCTTCCCATTCCCCTGGTGTAGATGTCCATTCTCTGCAGCAGGTGTTTACCTACATTCAAAGGTCTATTTCTGCATGATCCACTATCAGGTATTATTGTGATCCTGTCTATGTACCGATAACAGGTTGGTGATGGTTTGTGGGCCTGAATATTCATGACAGGTCCCCTTGAAATATAGTGGGAGACATTATATCATAAGGATCCATCAAACAAGACAAGGAATAAGGTTCCCTCCAGATACATGAGCCCCTTTGCAGCTGTATGGTCTCCTTTATGGTATGTAAGCTCATATATATACCTTACCTTCCCATTCCCTGATAATATAAAGCTCATGCATTAAATAAATAGCAGCACAGAATCCTTTGACATCTGGCTATACCCCAGGAAGATATTGCTGTTCCATGAAGACGCAATATCCAAGACAGGGAGCTAATTCCAGACTTAATAAACAGCCGACTGATGTATATCTGCCAAGAAATGGGTTGAACCTTCTATAAGAGCTTGGCTGTCTCATTAAAACAAATCAAACATGATCTGCAAAATCAAAGGGTAATTGTTATGTTAATGAGTCTCTGGAAAGGGGCACGGGGGCTGTGGTAGAATAGGTTGTGCTGTATGGGGTCTGCAAGAACAGAATATGCTATTGAATTTAAACCAGATATGTCATGAAAGTGGTGTATTATATTATAGTATGCTGTAATGGGGGTGGATTATATCTTATTATTATATTACAATAAAGCCTCATGATTCAAAATATAAAGACAATTGCATCAGTATTGTTTTAGTGCATGACTGCTGCTCTGGTTAAGAACTACCTCTATCCAGAAAAGATATGGTTAAAAGAGATTTTTTTTCTTTCCGAAACCAATTTCCAGCTGATTGTGTCTGATATTTATAACTGAGCTCCTCTCTCTCTGTCGGAGAGGCTGTAGAGTGTGTGAATTGTGTGTGAGGCTCTTTGGCTGGGGGTGGATAGCAGGGAGACATGGAGGAGGTGTGGTCCAGCACTGGAGATATTGGGAGGTGGTGTCTCCTTATTACTGAAGTGGGGTAGAGATTCAGTTTGTGAAAGAAGCAGATGGGATCAGACAGATAATAACTGGGCACTCAGGCACAGGCACTGGGGGGAGCCATGTATTCTGCATATTGTAAAGTTGGCTTGCATTGACTATGACAAGACAGATACCTCTGGATATCACATTTGCCTCTGCTCTAATTGCCCCATGGCAGTCACCTTTTTTTCATAGAAAGATGCACAATCTGCTGACCACAACGCTGGATATTATGCTGTCAACCTAGAGACCACTGTGGTGCTGAAATGGCCAGCACTCTCCAAACCTGGTATTTAAATGATTCCTGGAGAAGCAATGGAGGTACCACAACCTTACCAGGCAACTTTGACTTTGCTTGGACAGTGGTTCTGGCTGTCCTTATGGGGATCTTGATTGTGACTACTGTGTTGGGAAATGCTTTGGTCATGTTGGCATTTGTGGTGGACTCCAGTCTTAGGACACAAAACAACTACTTCCTTCTCAACCTGGCCATCTCTGACTTTCTAGTAGGTAAAGTATCCATCCTTCCTACTGGGGGTAAGGTTGGCATAAGCTGGGTTTGTTAGATGATGTTATTTCTACCCATAGAAATGCATATCCATTGAAAATCTTTTCATTGTATACAAGTCTTAGGAAAGATATATGGGTTTGGTATGAACCATTGAGTGGAGATTTCAGTATCAAATATACATGAAAGTTGCAGATCGCTTGTAAGCAGCAGTGCATGCTTCATTAGAGCCAGTAATAGGATTTGTCTGTTGCTTCTTACAGGAGCTCTGTGCATCCCTCTCTATGTGCCCTATGTGCTGACTGGAAGATGGAGCTTTGGCAGAAGTGTATGTAAACTGTGGCTGGTACTGGACTACTTACTGTGCACCTCATCAGTGTTCAATATCGTCCTCATAAGCTACGACAGGTTTATTTCTGTGACTAGAGCTGTGAGTACCTCCATAAAATGATGCCTGAATGGGTTAATGTTACTTCTGTATGCTTCTCCTGATGCAAATATAGGCATTCTGATGCAAATGACACTGGGGGGACAAATATTGTACAATGCTTAATGTATAGGTAATGCCAGAGGATTAGATACATTCATGGGTAAGGAATCGCTTGCAGTTAACTCCTTCACTTCCAGATTGTAGCAAATATATAAAAAATATGAAAGGCAAAAGAGAGATGTATTAATTTGTGGTCATTTTGTTAACCTTTGCAGAATTATAAGAAAATCAGCTGGGACTCATTTATTTGTATATATGAATGGTTAATTCTGCACCAATCTGTAAAGTGTATATTTAATTAATATATATGAAAAGCAGCAGGTAAAATCTTCCCTAAGAAAAAAAATTCACATAAGTAGCTGACAGAAGCAACAGTTTATTCATTTAAAAAAGTGAATCGAACACCCTGCGAAATACATCCATTGTTAAGTTATTCAAAGGGATCCATTTAGAATCCAGCGTGTACTGGAGTTAAAGGAGTATGAGATAAGAAATAAAGTGCCTGCAAATTTTTACAGAGCCATTACTACTCTTGTGCATGGGCTGAAATTGAAAATGAATTTCATTTGCTTGACTGCAATACCAAATACAGCCTAGGGACAAGTGTGGCAGTATTTCTAGAAATACAAGACCACTTACAATCACAGCAAAGTTGAAATGTACTGAAATCAATGCTAAATTCTCAAATTCTCTGCATAGACAGTCTTGTCATATTTTTGTGTCTGGCAGGTAGGTGTTAGCAGTGGGGAAAAAAACTAGATAAGTAAAGAGTAAAACAATTTCCTTTTACAAGATATATCAATAGGTTTCTTGTATTTAGAAGTACTACTAATTTATGCAAACTTTGAAAAAATATTAGTTGCCATTTAAAGTGAGTCTGACACTCCCAAATCACCTCAAATCGTGTGAAATCAGCAATGTGTAGTTTGTATTCTAAGATTTCCTTAAATACCCTCCTTGTTTTCTAGGGAGTGATCTGTCATTTGTGGAGAAAATTACATTTTAATCATTTTTCAAATGAGCTCCTTGGTGCACTGGGGGCAGGGCTATTAATGCTGGTGCATCTGTGTCCTTCTGTCTATGGTACCCATCATTAGCTAGCACTGTACCTTCACATTATGAATGTGAAGGTACATTATGAATGTGAATGAATTATATATACATATAAAGAAGGTTTAGAAGGAAGAAGACGAGTATAAAAGCAGATGTGACCACACCCCCAGTGTACCAAACAGCTAATTTGCATGAAGATAAAATTAGAATTTTTCTGAACTGATAGATCGCTTGGAAACAGGAAATATATGTCTAGAGCACAACACATACAGGTATTTGTAGGAGACAATGATCTGTCAATGCAGCAGCATAAGACACTAAACAAATGCACAGAATAGCTGCTACTCAGAAAACTTATTGGAGAAAAACAATTTACAACATCTCCTGCAGACACTGCCCTTGGATACCTGACAAATTTACTATGTATGCTCTTCAAGCAGTCCCAAAGTAAATAATTTGCCAGTTAAGTATAAATAAGGCTCGAACTTTACGATATTAATATTTGCATATCTGCTCGTTGTCATCAATTAGGAATATCCTTGTTTAGATTCTTCGGCTATGGACTTATGAAAAGAAACACAAAGTATATTTCAGGTTGCAGATCCATGTGCTCTTGTCCATCATCTGGAGGTTCTGGTTCTGAGGTTCATACAATCATACATTTCCTCTCCATTTTGTAAACCCCCTATACACTGAATTGTTTTCCTGCATTAAAACACTGTAGCAAATTACCGCATAGAGGATTATCTAGATTAGGTATAACGATGACAAATCCAAGTCTATAACATATATTAAAACAGCATGTAGTTTAAAGAGGACCTGTCAACTGAGCAGCTCCTAGCGCCAGCCTATTTTTAGCAGTGATAAACTGCTAGCTTTATCAAAACCAATAAAGCAAGTACAATAAAGCTTATACTCAAGTACAATAGGAACCCTGGACTGTGCTCAGAGAGGTCCGGTGTATTCATGAGGCGGCGGTCCGAGGCACTGCTTCTCCCCTGGACCGGCCCTCCCACTCCATAGGCCGGTGGTGACTGCCAGATTCATGCGGCAGTCAACGCCTCCTAGTCCCGCCCCTCATGAATACGCCTGGCCCCTTTGAGCGCAGAATGGCGTTTCTATTGTAATGCGCGGCAGTGTATCCGTTTCTGTCTCTGGCAGTTCAATGTGTTTACATGGTGACAAACTACTAAAAAGTTATAAGTTTCGTGTACTTGAATAACTCATTCTCATTGCAATCCCACTGTTCTCTCAAATTAATTCTGAAGATTATCAAGATGTGTTAGAAATATTAAAAAAGAGAATACATCATACAATGCTATTTCTTTAAAGCTTTATTTACTAAAACCAAGGAGATCCATTGAAATATATTTGCTAAAACCATTGAACCTTTGTAAACACTGCTATAATTCTCTATGTATGTGTTGAAAATATTACAACCCCTGTATATTACTAAATGTATTAGTCTTTTACCAAATCTATGCATTTTTCTGCTGAACATGCCAGAGATGTACAGAGAGGTCGTATATCCTCCTGGGAATGGGTCAGTGTCAGGCCGAGCAGTGATGCTGCAGCAGGTAATCCGTGGCATACAGGGGATTCTTATTGGATTTCTGCATATCAAATTAAATGCTCGGCAAACAGCAATAATAACAGCAGAAGACATGACAGAAACCTCTTCAGTTTAAAAGTGCTATCCTACAGAAGGTACACAGTGACCTGTTACACGAGGTCCAGACTTCTACACACACAGCTGTTTCTGTATGATCAATAGTACAGAGTAAATGTGAAATAAAACAGAAGATATATATGGCTTTACAATCTGATGTCAGACCTAGGTAGATGTACAGAGATGTTAGAGATACATTGACGGTTTGTAAAAAAGTTGAGTACAAGCTAATATAGCTGGCATCTCAAGCCCCCCCTACCTCTCTCCCCCATACATATGATATTTTATGTTAAAATTCCAACTTGCCCCATCAATACTTTTCATGAAGTCTCCTACATGAGAAGCCCATATGTTTAAGAAATTTTCATTTAATTTGTATGGAGGCCTATGCTACAGAGGGCTCTTATCTTAGAGACTCAATTCAATGTCCTATGTGTATAGCTTACCCTCCCGTCTTAGGTTAAACTACCATGTGCTTCACAAGGGCCGGAAGCCAGAGGAGGGGTGAGTGCTCCTGGCTGCCCTGCCACTAATCTAGACAGGAATAGGACCAGCTATATCTTCTGTGGCACAGCTCGGTCACAGTGCGGTGAGACCGTTTCTGAGGCCAGTTTGCAGTCGCCAAAAGTCATGTGCATATGTCCTTGCTATTATGCTATTCTTCCAAAATAATGAAAATTTAAAAAGTACCACTTTTGTAGGATGATAAGTTTCCAAACAATTCATAGATCCTGCAAGCTGAAAAAATATGTACTAGGGGCTTCTAGGGTTTTCTAGAGGTTTCACGGCGCTTAAAGTTACTTTCCCATGAAACACGTTAGGCCCTATCCACAGAACTTGCTGATCAGTGGGGGCCTCAATGATGGGATCCCCATGGATCACGAGAGCGGGGGTCTAATGGGATCCTATGTACCCCCATCGGGAACAAGCGGTTGCGCTTGGCCAGACTGCCCAGTTCATCTCTTTGGAGCCGACAGAGATTGCCGTGTGCTGTGCGTTGATGGCTGCCCTGGTCATCTCGGGAGCAATGAGGGGTCTCGCTGGGGTACATAGGATCCCATCAGACCCCCATTCTTGTGATCTGTGGGGGTAGCATCATCGAGACCACCATCAATGAGCAAGTTAGGGCCTAACTTGTTTAATGGGAAAACCCTTTAATACAAAGATATTGTGTTGTATAGCATTTATATTCTTGTCCGTGCTGATATTTCCTCCTTTCTGTTCAAGGTTAGTTATAGGGCTCAACAGAGCAACAGCAAGCATGCAGTATTGAAGATGAGCATGGTCTGGCTGCTAGCCTTTCTATTGTATGGACCAGCCATCATCACCTGGGAATACATTGCAGGCAAGACTATCATCCCTGAAGGAGAATGCTTTGCTGAATTCTTCTACAACTGGTACTTCCTAATCACTGCCTCCACCATAGAATTCTTTACACCTTTTATAAGTGTAACTTTCTTCAATCTCTGTATTTACCTAAATATTCAGAAGAGGACCAGAGCCCGGTTGGACCTTATGCTGGAGGCACACAGTCAAACCACTACTGACAATCCATGCGTTATGGCTGAACCAATCAGGGCTAACTCTCTGAAATGTTGGAAGTCTGCACATAAAGCGTCAAAAAGTAGAGATGACAACCAAGCCACCTCCAAGGTAACGGAGGCTGAGATTTTGAAAAAAGTAAAAGGTGTCAAAAGAGCCTCTCTAAATGGGAGTTCACTGAATGTCCTTGAAAAATCTAGAGGTGCCAGAAGAAGTTTTGCAGAATCTGGGTCTACCCCATCTCTGGAAAAACGTATGAGAATGGTTTCTCAAGGAATTGCACAACGTTTTCGGTTGTCAAGAGACAAAAAAATTGCTAAGTCTTTAGCTGTTATTGTCTGTGTATTTGGGCTATGCTGGGCACCTTACACCTTACTCATGATAATAAGGGCAGCATGCAGAGGGCACTGTATACCAGAGTTTTGGTATGAAGCATCTTTTTGGCTGCTGTGGGTAAACTCAGCTGTGAATCCTATTTTGTATCCATTGTGCCATTACAGCTTTAAAAGGGCTTTCAAGAAAATTCTATGCCCTCAAAAGTTAAAAATCAAGCCAAGTAGTAAATTTCACCATTGCTGGAAGTGAACTCAGACAGCAGTAAGTTGGTATATAATGCAGGGAGATACAAGAATGTGGTGAAAAAGAGAAATGAAGACCTCACAGTTCAAGAAGGAGGTCGGTCTTTGTAGCCAGTCAAGGGTGAGAAAGCTGAGCTATGTAATGAAGAGTTTTGGAGGACAATCAAAAGTAAAGTGATTTAATCCATTTAATTCAATAAAGAAGATGTAACAATGTAGCGCAGGCTCTGCCAGTGCGAAGACACCACTAGTTTTTTGCTGCACCACATTTACTACTGTGATGTTTAACTCTGGTGCAGTTTAAAACTGTCGTTTTCTACTTTCCGCCTTCATAGAGTTGTGCTAAACTGTGCGACACAATTTGGCACAAAGTCTACAGACTATTTCCCGCCTGACCCCCCCCCCCCATTTTATGGAGATCATGCCCCTTTTCACAGGCCACGCCCATTAGTTGGTCATGTCACAAAAGTGTTGAAAACAGGTCTAACAGGTCTGTGGCGGAAAGCAAATTGCACCAGAAGTTTGGAATTTATGGCTTAATACATCTCCCCCAATGAGTCAGCAGGGAAGTCATTAGACATCTAAGCAGGCATAGCTTCTTGTGAGGTACTCCTCATTTCATGCTTGACATATGTCATCTATGTCATCTCCGTACAGATGGAGATAACTTTTCTTCCATATCATGGATCTACCATTGTTTTGATCAATTTACCATTTACTGCTACAGTGCCAAAATAAACAGCAGAGCTGTAGAGATGCTGCTCTCATAATGGTACTTATACCCATGGTGCTCACTATCTACCTTATATACTCGAGTATAAGCCTAGTTTTTCAGCACAAAAATATGTGCTAAAACCCCAAACTCGGCTTATACTCGAGTAAACAAAATATAGGTTTTACCAGGTATTTGTCGTAAAATTAGGGGCCTCGGCTTATACTTGGGTCGGCTTATACTCGAGTATATACGGTAATTTGCCTGTACACCCACTGTTCTATGTTTTTGGATAATAGGATAAGACATAAAGTGGAAACAATAGTATAGAGAGAACATGGAAACACTGTGAAGATTTGCTTCTAGTAAAACAAACCAAAGTGAATCTATTTTTTCTGATATTTAAGGCCCCTAAATCCCTTTTGCAGACATATAATTAACTCTTGCAGTCACATTAATTTGAGGAAAATCCTCCTGAAAAAGTTAAAAATTTTTTAACCCCCTATATGCATTTTGACAAAGTTCATGAAGGGGCCTTAGGCTGGGCCATCATGTTCTTACTGCAACTTAACCTACTGTATATATTCGAGTATAAGCCGAGTTTTTCAGCACCAAAAAATGTGCTGGAAAAACTAAACTCGGTTTATAATGTAGTCTATAAAAAAAAATCAATCAAGTCAATACTCACCTTTCCAACGCCCCGACATGTCCTTTATTTGTTCTCTGTTGGGGGCCGGTGGCAGGTCCATGGTGCACACACCGATGTCAGCCGCTTGTTGACACCAAAGTGTGTGTCCCAGGAGTAACAGGCCCTGCGAGATGGTGGTGCACAAACTATTATATCAGCAAACGGCTGAAGTCAGTGTGTGTGTTGTAGACCTGTGTCATTTTATGGTATGAAGGGGACTGGCTATATACTGAGAGGCAGGCTGTATATTATGGGGCAGGAGACTGGCTATATACTGGGGGACAGAAAACTGGCTATATACTGAGGGGGAGGAGGCAGGCTATATACTGGGGCAGGAGGCATAGTATATACTGTGGACTGGCTGACTAGCTATATACTGGTGGCAGGAGGCAGGCTATATACAGGGGGTAGAAGGCAGGCTATATATTGGGTACAGGAGGTAGGCTATATATTTGGAACAGGAATCTGCAATATACTGCGAGCTGACTGATTATATACTGGGGGTAGGGGTTGGCAGCTATATACTGGGGGGGGGGGAGTGGGCTGGCAGGATATATTCTGGGGGGAGGTGGCTGGTTGGCTATATACTGGGGAGGCTGTGACCAATGCTTTTCCAACCCTAGGCTTAAACTTGAGTCAAAAGGTTTTCCAGTTTTTTTATGTTAAGATTAGGGACCTTGGCTTATACTCGGGTCGGCCTATACTCAAGTATATATACGGTAAGTTTCATATGGTTCTTCCATTGCTTGGAAAAAGAACATCTCTGGCCCTTTTACTGTCATCGTAGACCAGAGGCTATAATAGCCGACCCTGGCCTTTTTAACCCCTCAGACAACTTCCTAATGGTTTCTGAATAAGGGGCTATATCACGCAACTCATTCACTATCATGATGTGAAAGTTTACTAATGGGTTCAATGGCAACTGGAGGCCTTATGGAGGGTTGAATGATGCACAGAAACTCACTGGAGTCACATTACATAGAAGCAGACGGGAGGGAAAACAGCAAGTCACAGTACTGGGTCTCCACCCAGCAGGCACAACTGCAAATTGTAGATTTGTGCTCCTTTTTAGAAACTATTTTGGGTTATATAAAATGTAATGTATACATCTTATTAAATTTTAAGGTGTAGGTGGAAAAAAGAATACATATGTCAGTGCCTGTCCAGCAACCTCGCAGCCACAACCAGGCTTGGCGCTAGCTGTCAGACTAGGTAAGTGGTGGCGAACTCACCCTGCAACGTCCCTGCGGGCTAAGGCCCTGCCTAAAGCAGATAAACCGCCCTGATAAGGGCGAACCCGCTATCTGGAACGTAACTGACGGGCCCTGAGTGACCCTACAACATGACAGGGGAAACCTACTTCGTCTGGCAGCTGCTGGATGGTGGAGCAGACAGGTAACCGAAATACAGATATAGGTCAGTGATCACACTAGTAACAGAAACCGACACTAGACAGACAGGAAGGTGGGGTCACAATAGGAGATAAACGGTACTGAGGGACAAACAACAGATACAGACAGACAAGTGGAGTCAAACAAACCGGGTCAAAACCAAGATGGCGGCAAAGGTACAGATTCGTATGGCAAGTAGAATGGTCAGGAGACAAAGCAGAAGTCAATACACAGAATAGCAAGAACCGCAATAGCAAGATCACTAGATAAAATGATAGCACTCCAGCACTGACTGGCTCAACCGTCCATCACTCAAACCGCAGCTGCAGGCAAAACAATTACAGAGACACACCCAGCTTTCCCAGGATCAGAAATGGAGCTGTCAATCACAAGCAGCTCTGGGTGTGGTGTTCAAGCAAGAAGCCTGAAACCTGATCCCATCAGTACAATTTGCGAGTTCTGACAACATATTTTTTAAAATTTTTAGCAGCTTTTACTGTGCAGTAACAATTATGGAGATGGCAGATTTGATTAGTCTGCCTGCATCTGGGTTGTTTACAAACTGCAGATATGGCCATGAAGGTGAATTATCCTACATCATAAAAAAGCCTTTTCTAGAAAAAAATGCAGAGAATAATAGGAGGTGGGAATTGTATCAGAGAAAACTAATTATTTGGTCCAGGAACTGAAAATTCCATTTAAATAGTTTTGTTACACAATAATTTTGAAAAATAAAAAGACAGAAAATTATTTATATATGTTTTTGCATGTCAAGACATAACATTTGACATTTTCTGTCTGGCATTAATTAGGGGTTCATACAATATTTTAAAGAGGGTCTCCCCCCTCCCCACTACTTATAAGCTGCTGACACTATAAAAGACCACCCCTAGTACACATAGTTAATACAAACACACATCGATCAAGGTTTGTCCAGACATAGAGTAAAACAACTCCACCTTCATATTTAAATGGAACCAGGGATTGTCGGACAGGGGGTCCTGGGGCCCACCAAATTCCATATGGAAATATCACCTGTACAATCTTAGGCTGTGTTCACATGCGGTGCAAATGCAGTGCAAATGGATGAGGCAAAAAAAACATAACAAAAATATACTATTAATGATGGAAAAAATGTATTTCAAAGAGGACCTTTAACCATCCCAACTTATTTTATCTAACATACAAGAATTAAGGGGCAATTTGAATTTTATTCCTAACCGTTACGGAAATGTAAGCACCGTTCTCTGACCATTCAATGGATCGTCATAGAGAAGGTGCTGCAGCAGGGACTGGGGCATGTGTGTATGCTAATCTTCTCTGACACTTTCGATCAAAGGCAGAGGGTGTCAGAGAAGACCTTCCTTTGGCAGTGTACACGTGCAGAGTGGTTTAGATATGCTACAGCTAGCGGGACCACTCTACCTGCTGCTGCTGCGTGCTCCCTGCTCCCTCCGCGCTCTGCACAGAGTGCCTGCCCGGTGGGTGCAGCTACTTTGCCTGGCACATAAAACACAGCATGGTCTCGCGATAATACGTTGTGTTCTATGTGCCATTCTAAGTGGAGATGCTCTGCACATAAGGAGTGATTTAGGGAGGAAATGGTCTGCTCATGCAACATACCCCACCGGGGCCTAGACTTTTTCGTGGCAGGAGGAAAGCCGGGCCCCTAAATACAATTGTGGTATACACCCTGGCACAGGGATCACTCAGAGGCAACGTTGGTAAACATGGAGAGGGATTTGGCTTCGAAACACCAAGTTTAACCCTTGCATTGGCAGGGGTGTTGCACACATTAGGAGGCATATAGCTTTGAGATATTGTGTACAGTTTTGGGCACCAGTGTATAAAAAGGACATAGTAGAACTCGAACGGGTGCAGAGGAGAGCAACCAAGATTACTAGGGGAATGATGGGACTAGAATACAATGACAGATTACATAATTTGGGATTATTCAGTTTAGAAAAAAGACGAGTGAGGGGAGACCTCATTATAATGAGGACAGTACAAGGACCTCTGCGAAGATCTTTTTATACCTAGGCCTGTGACCAGGACAAGGGGGCATCCTCTGCGCCTAGAGGAGAGGCGATTTTACCATCAACATAGACAAAGGTTCTTTACTGTAAGAGCAGTGAGACTATGGAACTCTCTGCCACAGGAGGTTGCTATGGTGGACTCTATGTTCATGTTTAAGAGAGGCCTGGATGCCTTTCTGGAGAGAAAAATGTCACGGGTTATGGGGATAAAACATTTAATTGTTAAATGTTAAATCTTTTGCCAACCTTATATACTATGATACTATGCTCTGCACGTTCACAGTAGCTGAGGAATCTCATATCTGACACTGTTGCTGATTGGATGGTGTCAGAGAAGATTAGCATATACACACGCCCCCACCCCTGCTGCAGTACCTCTTCTCTGGCGATCCTATACATTGAATGGTCAGAGAAAGGTGCTCATTTCTTGGTAATGGTGGGGGTTAGGAATACAATGTATGTGCCCCTCAATCAGAGTGCAAGCCCCTACATTCTGGTATGTTAGATTATGGTGAAAGGTCCTCTTTAAATTGTATTTTCCCATTGTGTTAGCAATGTGTTTTAAACTCAATGCAAACACATAGTGTGAACAGAGCCTAAGACCATGTTTTCTCAAAGCTGTTGAATTGCATATTAAAATGAATTTGAAGCACATCTGGAGAAACTCCTCCCTCAATGTGGATGTTTTTAGAGTTAAATGCCTGCACTTTGACAGTAGCAACAAGACTTTTGTCATATTAAAAAAAATACTTGTTGCTTCTTACCAGACACAAGCATTTAGGTCTAAAGACATCTGCGTTCAGGGAGAAGTTACTCCAGATGTGCTTGAAATGCATTTTAAAACATTTTGTGAACATGGACTTGAGGTCCAGCATTAGGTGTGACCTGTTATGATAATAAATCTGTGCCTCTGCTAGATCACCCTCACACTGTGGCATCTATCTCTTATATTGTGTCCCCTACACTCAACCTGTGGGACCCCTTCATCTTGTGGACCCCCTCTCCCCCCCCCCCCTCATCTTATGGACCACATAATCTCCATCTCATATTGTGGCTTCCACTCATCTCTCCCTGTCTTCCTTCTTTATTTATTTTGAACATGGATAAAGTTGAAGTCCTGGCAAAGTGAGGGATAGAGTCAGCGGGGGAGGGCGGAGCCAAAAGGTGTCATGGCCCACCTGTGCCCCTCCTCCCACATGCACCCTATGCCCCTCCAATGCACTTCCGTCTGCTATTCACTGCAGCTGCCACATGGCTGAAGTGATTCTTGGAGCTTGATGCGCTTCAGGCTCATAGAACATAAATAGAAATAAAAGTCAGTTTTATAAGGAACAAGCAGGCTAATATCCCTCATGAAGGGAAGTCTGCTATAAAGATTTTAACCTCTACAAAGAAATGGTTGTGCTTCATTATTTTAAGTAGTAGTAGTTATGACATAACATAAAGGGTATTGTCATTTAATACAAATCCCACCTAACCATGGATCCTGTACCTAAATGCATAAAAGCTTTGAGTAGTATCCATCAGTACAGCGAAGCCCCCAATACTAAAAGTTCTGAAAACTTAACTTAACATGTTGTGCATTTCATTGAAAGTTATCAGTGTTATGTCAGTGTTCTCTGCATGTAATGAGACAGAAGCCAGACAGCAATTACAATGAAAAAGGATAAAAACAGCATCTGGATGTCATGTGTTGTGTCTCTGTGCTTAATGTCTTTAAACAATAAAGGATATTTTCTTATGCTGAAGTGAACGTCTACTGGATCCTCTGAAGCTTTTAACAGCTGACAGATTATAATGTTCAACCCAGTCCTGAAGAAGTGAGGAGATTGCCAAAACTGTGTTAAAAAGGGCCAGCGGGCCTGACCTTTAGATATGCAAATTCTAGGTATGTTGGAGATTCTGCTGATTACATAAAATGGCAGTAATTGCATTAAGTTTTTCCTGCCATTGAGAATATTAGCTGGAGCTCTCCAGATATTTTAATAACTTGAAATGCTGTATCATCAAACACTGCAGAATAATATGGCTTTGGGATGTGAGAGAGTGGCCTCAGCTCTGCTTTATTCCCATACCCTTTGTAACATGCTGGTAAAAATCAGTAAAAGACTGCTCTCTCCTTGGCTTGTAGAAATATCTATCCAAGTCGGCAAAACCACATGACATAAAGGATGCTTATTTAAAATTTGCTATACATGGCCTTTTCTACATGGCTACTTATGAAGGGGACACATCCCATGAGCCTTCGAATTCATCCCTTGGCAGCGGGTCGACGTAATATTACGTTGAAGAGTCTTGAAGGAGTTAATATAAATAATTTTTCAATATACGGTAATTTTTTTGAAAGTTCATATACCTTTGTACCTGCTGTAGATTCATTCTGAAGGGTAGAATATTATCTAGTTCATAAATGCCTGGAGATGTAATAATTTAATTTCACGTCCACATTCCAAACAATGTGTGATCCCTACAGTATGTCATAAAGAAATCTCACATCACCTTGACTTTGCACTGGATATAATAATCACTCTCAATGTGTACTCATTATCATATATATTAAATCCTTGCTAATATTCTTTGTCCAGAAATTATAGAGGCTCACTGAAGGAACATAGTTTAGGAATGTATTTCCATAAATCAGGTTAAAGAATGCCTCTTACTATAATAAAACCTAACACATTGTAAAACAGAATGTACAGTAAGTAATATAAAAGATGGAGTCATCCCTTTATAACATCAAAGAAGGCGGAAACAGGTGCTCTACCTATATGCTATTAGAGGAGCTTCAAAGAAAGACAAATGCTTGACATACAGTGGTGGCCATAAGTCAGATAATATAGACGGTCCCCTACTAAAGGACACCCGACTAACAGACAACCCATAGTTAAAGACAGACCCCTCTGACCTCTGGTGAAGCTTTCTGAATGCTTTACTATAGTCCCAGACCAGGGCCGCATCTGCCATGAGGCGAGATGAAAATCTCGGGCGGCAGAATGCGGCCCTCTTTAAAAGCTCCAATGTGGGCGATTCGGGCATTGGAATCTCCCTTCAGATAAATCGCACCTGTCTCTTCAAGAAACAGGTGCGATTTACATGCGGAGCGGCGCAGCGCCTTTACGGCTGCTGGCGTCGCTCCGTACAGTGCAGTGACACAGGCGGCGGATGATGACGTCACACGCCTGTGTCACTCAGCGGAGCCGCGGCTGCCAGAAGAGCCGCGTGAATATGGGAGCCGCGCGCCGTGGGAGCACCCTGCCGCGAGGTAAGTATGAGTTTTATTTTTTTTTTGTCCAATTATTAATTAAATGTGGGGGGGGGGGAGGGTGTCTTCTATATATACTTTTTTACTGGGGAGGCTGTGTACAGTTATAAGGGGCCAGATCCCATTTTTCCTGGAGGGGGGGGGGTTGTATATATTTATATGGGGGGCCAAATTCTTATTACACTGGGGGGGGGAGGGGCTGTAAATATTTATATGGGGGGCCAAATTCTTATTACACTGGGGGGGAAGGGGCTGTATATATTTATATGGGGGGCCAAATTCTTATTACACTGGGGGGGAAGGGGCTGTATATATTTTTATGGGGGGCCAAATTCTTATTACACTGGGGGGGGGCTGTATATATTTATATGGGGGGCCAGATTCTGTTTATTCTAGGGGGCTGTATATATTTATATGGGGGGCCAGATTCTGTTTATTCTGGGGGGCTGTATATATTTATATGGGGGGGCATACTCTGTTTATTCTGGGGGGCTTTATATATTTATATGGGGGGCCAGATCCCATTTTTCCTGGGGGGGGGGGTTGTATATATTTATATGGGGGGCCAAATTCTTATTACACTGGGGGGGAAGGGGCTGTATATATTTATATGGGGGGGCAAATTCTTATTACACTGGGGGGGAAGGGGCTGTATATATTTTTATGGGGGGCCAAATTCTTATTACACTGGGGGGGGCTGTATATATTTATATGGGGGGCCAGATTCTGTTTATTCTGTGGGGCTGTATATATTTATATGGGGGGCCAGATTCTGTTTATTCTGGGGGGCTGTACATATTTATATGGGGGGCCATACTCTGTTTATTCTGGGGGGCTGTATATATTTATATGGGGGGCCATACTCTGTTTATTCTGGGGGGCTGTAAATATTTATATGGGGGGGCAGATTTTGATTATACTGGGGGGGCTGTATATATTTATATGGGGCCAGATTCTGTTTATTCTGGGGGGGCTGTATATATTTATATGGGGCTGGATACTGTTTATACTGGGGGGGCCTATAAAAATAAATTATATATATATATATATTCATTAGGAGGTGCTATATATTTACATTAATCAGGGTAGTACTCTATATAAATTCACATGTACCATAATAACAGGGTGGGATATATTATTCATAAGATACAATAATACAATAGATTACTTTGCATCATGTAAAACAAATGTTTTGGGGGGGGGGGGGGTCTGTATTAATTGATTGGTGCTGTACACGCTATAATTCCAGTAGAAATATATAATGAAGGGATGTGTTATATGTGGGGAGAGTGCGGTCAGTTGTGCAGTCAGGGGTATATATTATTTAGGAGCGCAGTGTTGTTATCCAGGAGACTTTATACTGTAAGTGACTGTGGTATTTTTAGGGACGCCGGGTGGAGATGCTGCACGGAGCTGAAGATATCTGGCCATGAATTCAGCCGTGATATGTCCTGATGGAAGAAATTGTCATCTCTAAGGTACTAGATGCCACTAATGCCTCTCAGATCCTGTAGTCAGTCACACAGTGTCAGGGAGCTGCCTGTGGGGATGTTAATTGTTAGTAAAGTTTTCAGCATTTTCGGAGCAGGGGGTGGGGGGGCAGCATTTTAATATTCGCCTCAGGCAGCAAATATGCTAGAATCGGCCCTGTCCCAGACTGCAATGATCATCTGTAAGGTGTCTGTAATGAAGCTTTATTGATAATCATTGGTCCCATTACAGCAAAAAATGTTTAAACTCCAATTATCACTGGGGACAAAATTATTTTTGTCTGGATCTCCAATTATAAAATATACAGTTTCGACTTACATACAAATTCAACTTAAGAACAAACCTCCGGACCCTATCTTGTACGTAACCCAGGAACTGCCTGTACTTGTTTTCTACCAGAAAATGATTGCAATCACAAATTCTTTGGTATTAATATTTTCATTTATTTTGCTTGCAAAGAAAGAAACACAAAAGAGAATGAAAAAAAAGTCAAATCACTGATCATTTTACACAAAATTCCAAAAATGGGCCGGACAAAAGTATTGGCACCCTCAAGCTAATACTTGGTAGTACAACCTTTAGACAAAATAACTATGAACAATCGCTTCCGGTAACCATCAATAGGTTTCTTACAAGGCTCTGCGGAAATTTTAGACCATTCTTCTTTGGCAAACTGCTCCAGGTCCCTGAGATTTGCCGCCTTCTCCAAACTGCTATTGTGAGATCTCTCCACAGGTGTTCTATGGGATTCAGGTCTGGACTCATTGCTGAGACCTAGTGCTTTTTTAAGTGTGTTCTGCTGGAAGACCTATGACCTCTAAGGGAGACTAAGCTTTCTCACACGGGGGCCCTACATTATGCTGCAAAATATGTTGGTGGTCTTCAGACTTCATAATGCCATGCACACGGTAAAGCAGTCCAGTGCCAGAGACAGCAAAGCAACCCCAAAACATCCGCCATGTTTGACTGTAGGGACCGTGTTCTTTTCTTTGAAGGCCTCTTTTTTTCCTGTAAACTCTATGTTGATGCCTTTTCCCAAAAAGCTCTACTTTTGGCTCATCTGACCAGAGAACAGTCTCCCAAAACGTTTTAGGCTTTCTCAGGTAAGTTTTGGCATACTCCAGCCTGGCTTATTTATGTTTCTGTGTAAGAAGTGGGGTCTTCCTGGGTATCCTACCTTATAGTCAATTTTCATTCAGATGCCAGCAGATAGTACAGGTTCACACTGTTGTACCCTCAGACTGCAGGGCAGCTTGAACTTGTTTGGATGTTAGTTGAGGTTCTTTATCCACAATCCGCACAATCTTGTGTTGAAATATCTCATGAATTTTTCTTTTCCGTCCACATCTAGGGAGGTGCCACAGTGCCATGGGCTTTACACTTCTTGATGACACTGTGCACGGTAGACACAGGAACATTCAGGTCCTTAGAGATGGACTTGTAGCCTTGAAATTGCTCAATTCTTTTTCTATTGAAGACAAATTAAATGAAGATAATAATACCAAATCATTTTTGGGAAAAACTGAGTATTATCTGACAGAATTGTAGGGGTGCCAATACTTTTGGCCACCACTTTAAGGAAAATAAAACTTAAAGAGAACCTGTCACCAGGTTTTACCCCACTAAACTACTATCCCCCTCAGGGAGGACATGAAATGCCTTTTGTAGAAATTCCTCTTTTATATAAAATCTCATCTGTTAACCAATAAAAAAAATATCTCCTACAAAATTAGACATGAGGTTTAATGGTTGCAGGGGAGTATCATTTCAGACCTAGAAACATGCTGCTGGTGTCATATTAAAGGTACAGATCTCATCTTTCAGATGGCTTATGGCTTCGTAAGCTAAAGAACCAGAAATACAGGTAGCTAAATACTTAGATGGAAATGCGCGCTGCAGATAAAAAAAGGGGGTTCTGTAAGTGAAATTCTTATAACTTATTACCATCTTATTATATGAACACAAAAAGCATATTTCTAGGTACTATAGAACCAAAGATACGGGCTTCTGAACTTAGGGCTCATTCACACGCCCGTCTATGGGGATGTAAATGCGGCCGCATATACAAGCGCATAGACGGCAATTGCAGCCAGCTGGCAATACTGTTCCGTGCCGTAGAGCAGGAAAAGATAGAGCATGCTCTTTTCCTGAGGGTGCGGCTGTTTCCTATGGAGGGGTCACCTCCTCTTCAGCACATGGCGGTATGCCGTGTGCCGTGTGAATGTACACTTACACAATATTTCATACAGATCACTGTAACATTTGTCAATATGTCCCAGTGAGGAGAAGTAGTGACTATCTGGCGCAGGCTCTCTTATAATGATGTTATTTCAGGCAGGTGACAGCATAAATGACAAGCGCAAGATAAAGAGATGAAAGCTTGTTGATAAAAGCGAGCATGGAACTTGATCAATTTCACATAGACACGCTGGAACAATTGGGCACAGAATCTATTCATGTAATTGCTAATGAGAAGGGACATTGGCAGTAATAAAGCAGGAGAGTAGCATCTGACTGTGGTGAGCGATGGGACACACATAACCTCATCAATGGTCTGTGCTGGCCTTCAGCCTTCAAAAAGCGGCTCCCTGTTCAGGTCTCTGGAGATTGTATACATTTTGGAGAGTTGATGTAAAATGTTGCTGCTGTATGATGACATTCCACCTAATGAAACTCACATATTATATGTTTACACAATAACTAATAGTGAGAAGTGCACATGTACATCCTGGTAATTCAGGATACGTTGTGACTTACATCTTCACTATTTTTAAGATCACCTTACCAGTCTGTGTTATCCACTGTTTATAGGGGCACATTTACTAAGAGTAGTGCGAACTGCGCTAAAAGCGCATTTGCCTGTGTATAATGCGGGGCGCACCACAATTTATGTCACATGCAACAGAAATGTGTCTCGGACACTTCTTAAATACCTGCGCAAGGAGCTTGCACTGAAAAGAATGTGCAAAGTCTTACAGAAAACTGGCACACAGCCCTTCATCACATTTGCATTAAAACTAAAATAATAGGCAGCCCTTTTATTCAGAAAAAAATGATGTGATTTTTGTGCAAACAATACATGGAGAACATAATATCACCACCGATATAGTATTAATATTGTATGGTCTAGAATTAGCTACAATAGTCTTTAAGGAGCAACAGGGTTTGTCAGTCAGCCCCATACCCCTTGATGACGCCAGTTCAGCGAAACATGTCGGGTGGGCGCAGCTGAATTGTGCAAACATTTTTTAATGAGCAGTAGACGGCAATCTATAACTCCTAAAAACCTAGGGACTATGTGAGAATCAACACTCTAGGAACTGTTAGAGGGAAATTGAGCCTTAAATATTTTGCATACCTACAGGGACTAATAGGGATTGTTCCTATCCGCAAGTCTTTTGCTAACATGTACGTTTGTTAAATAGGGGGGAACTGATCCACCTCCTAGATCATATAATCCTTATACCTCAAAGGATAGTATCCCCTAAATCTCTGAACATGAACGCATATTTATGAGATTGTGTGTTAAAAATGCAAGCAGGCATTGTCCAAACTACACTGTTCTTAACTCAAATTTAATAAAAGTTATATTTTAGTATTTGTTTTGCCTTGGTGAACAAAAGGCTTTGTGGACGCTAGCCGGGCAACTATTGGAAAATTCATTGTTGTGTATGTCCGTATCCTCCTTGTGCCTATACTCAAAGAGTCAAGTAGATCTAATCCCCCTTAGGGGGCTAGTTTATGTTATAATGTCCAGCCCGAATTCTCAAAAACCAGAGCTGAACTGACATGTACGGCTGCAATGTGTCCCGGCTAGCTGCACAAGATTCAGGCTGCCATCTTGACGGAGCTCTAATCACAGCATTTAGGCTATATTCACACTGCCGTTGCCCGCCCGCCCGTACCGTACCGGGCAACGGCAGTGTACGGGGAGAGGAGGAGGAGGTGAGCGCAGCTCACCCCCGCCCCTCTCCACAGGAATTAATGGCGCACGGCGCCGTACTACGGATAAAGATAGGACAGGTCCTATCTTTTTCCGGGTACCGCTCCCATAGGGTGCCGTGCGCCCATTGCTGCCTATGGGGGACGTATATCGGCCGTATATACGGCGGCCGTATATACGTCCCCCATACGTCAGTGTGAATATAGCCTTAGTGATCTTATTTACAATAACCTCATGGCCGTAGGGAGCAATCCATACGATCAGACTTACTAAGGTCTGAGAGTTTTCTAGACATGCCCTGTGCAAATAGGAGGTGTAGATAATCTGCCACATCACATGTTGTTAGTAGTGAATGTAATGATACAGTTTGCTACAGAGGTGTTATATGCTATTTTAATCCTATCTGTTTTATCTGAGATGTAAATGAGGCGCCTGCTACATAGAAATCTACAGAAGTAGCAAGTGTCAGCCCTAGTATTGAGCCCACTGTCCAGTGTGAACTGCAGCATATAGAACTTTTTCTTAACTATATATGGTATATATTGACATGTTTTTTTAATAACATTAAAAATTCCTGAAAATTATTCTTTACATAAAAACATAAGATTGATAATTTCCTGGAAACACATAAACCTTTAAATCCTCCACAGGTTTTAGAATAGGTTACAATTAGAGATGAGCGAGCACTAAAATGCTCGGGTACTCGTTATTCGAGACAAACTTTTCCCGATGCTCGAGTGCTCGTCTCGAATAACGAGCCCCATTGAAGTCAATGGGAGACTCGAGCATTTTTCAAGGGGACCAAGGCTCTGCACAGGGAAGCTTGGCCAAACACCTGGGAACCTCAGAAAAGGATGGAAACACCACGGAAATGGACAGGAAACAGCAGGGGCAGCATGCATGGATGCCTCTGAGGCTGCTTAATCGCACCATTATGCCAAAATTATGGGCAACAGCATGGCCATGACAGAGTGACAGAATGAAGCTAGATAGCATGTAAAACATCCAATAATTGACCCTGACACTATAGGGGACGGCATGCAGAGGCAGCGGCAGCAGCGGCAGGCTAGAGAGTGGCATGGCGACATACCCTAAATGGACTCAGACTTCAAACCAATGGGTGGCAGAGAGGAACCAAAGGGGGTGAGCAAGAAGCGCTCAAATAATATCGGTACATGATAAAAGTTTGCCAGTATATTTTGTGGATTACACAGCAGGGTGGTGACAAAGTTAACATGGAAGCCATGAAAACAACCCAAAATTCTGCCTGACACAGCTCGTTTGATAAGGGGACCATGTATGGAGGCAGTGAACTAGTAGTAGATTAAAGGTGCTGCAGTTAAAACTATGTTAGTTGGATCTTGGCATGGAGCTGGCGCTCCGCTGCCAGGCGAGCTTTCGCCAATCCAAGCCCCTGTCTCTAGGCTACTCCCCAAACAGCACTTCTAAGAACCTTTTGTATAAGATCAAGTGTAGTAGCGTTCTTATAAGTTTGGGATATGGCGGGTGAGGGGAATGTAAACAGATGCGCAAGAAGCGCATGATGCGCATGGAACTGGCGCTCCGCTGCCAGGTGAGCTTTCGCCAATCCAAGCCCCTGTCTCTAGGCTACTCCCCAAACAGCACTTCTAAGAACCTTTTGTATAAGATCAAGTGTAGTAGCGTTCTTATAAGTTTGGGATATGGCGGGTGAGGGGAATGTAAACAGATGCGCAAGAAGCGCTGAAATAATATCGGTAAATGATAAAAGTTTGCCAGTATATTTTGTGGATTACACAGCAGGGTGGCGACAAAGTTAACAAGTTTGATGTGGAATGCCCTGTAATAGCTCTTGGGCGGTGTGCCTTTTATCGCCTAGGCTCAGCAGTTTGAGCACCGCCTGCTGTCGCTTAGCGACGGCACTGCTGCTGTGCCTAGAGCTACCGACTGATGGCGCCATGGCCACGGATGGTAATTCGGAGGAGGAGGAGGTATACTAGGCCTTTGAGACCTGGACCGAGGTAGGCCCCGCAATTCTCTGCGTCGGCAGTATATGACCAGCCCCAGGGTCAGACTCGGTCCCAGCCTGCACCAAGTTAAGTGTAGTAGCGTTCTTATAAGTTTGGGATATGGCGGGTGAGGGGAATGTAAACAGATGTGCAAGAAGCGCATGATGCGCATGGAGCTGGCGCTCCACTGCCAGGTGAGCTTTCGCCAATCCAAGCCCCTGTCTCTAGGCTACTCCCCAAACAGCACTTCTAAGAACCTTTTGTATAAGATCAAGTGTAGTAGCGTTCTTATAAGTTTGGGATATGGCGGGTGAGGGGAATGTAAACAGATGCGCAAGAAGCGCATGATGCGCATGGAGCTGGCGCTCCGCTGCCAGGCGAGCTTTCGCCAATCCAAGCCCCTGTCTCTAGGCTACTCCCCAAACAGCACTTCTAAGAACCTTTTGTATAAGATCAAGTGTAGTAGCGTTCTTATAAGTTTGGGATATGGCGGGTGAGGGGAATGTAAACAGATGCGCAAGAAGCGCATGATGCGCATGGAGCTGGCGCTCTGCTGCCAGGCGAGCTTTCGCCAATCCAAGCCCCTGTCTCTAGGCTACTCCCCAAACAGCACTTCTAAGAACCTTTTGTATAAGATCAAGTGTAGTAGCGTTCTTATAAGTTTAGGATATGGCGGGTGAGGGGAATGTAAACAGATGTGCAAGAAGCGCTGAAATAATATTGGTAAATGATAAAAGTTTGCCAGTATATTTTGTGGATAACACAGCAGGGTGGCGACAAAGTTAACAACTTTGATGTGGAATCCATGAAAACAACCCAAATTTCTGCCTGACACACCTCGTTTGATAAGGGGACGATGTATGGAGGCAGCTATATGGACGATTTTTGGAGGTAGCAATGGAGACAACGTGTGGAGGCTGCTATGGAGACAATTTAATTTGGATAGTGCCTGTATGTGGCAGTCCAAAAAAGTTTTCAAACCAGAGGAGCAGGTAGGTGGCCCTCCAGAAAAATGAAATAGATTGAGTGCCTGTATGTGGCAGTCCAAAAAAGTTTTCAAACCAGAGGAGCAGGTAGGTGGCCCTCCAGAAAAATGAAATAGATTGAGTGCCTGTATGTGGCAGTCCAAAAAAGTTTTCAAACCAGAGGAGCAGGTAGGTGGCCCTCCAGAAAAATTGAATAGATTGAGTGCCTGTATGTGGCAGTCCAAAAAAGTTTTCAAACCAGAGGAGCAGGTAGGTGGCCCTCCAGAAAAATTGAATAGATTGAGTGCCTGTATGTGGCAGTCCAAAAAAGTTTTCAAACCAGAGGAGCAGGTAGGTGGCCCTCCAGAAAAATGGAATAGATTGAGTGCCTGTATGTGGCACTCCCAAAAATTGTTTAAAACAGAGGACCGGGTCGGTGGCCCTCCAGAAAAATTAAATGCATAAAGTACTATAGCTAGAGCCAGTGGGCCCTGTCAAAAAATAGCCAGTTTCCTCTGCTTTACTGTACAAAGAGGAGGAGAAGGAGGAAAATGAGGAGGAGGAGGAGTGGATAAATTATTCAGGTTGAGCTTCCTTCACCTGGTGGAGATTGGAAATTATGAGAAATCCAGGCTTTATTCATCTTAATAAGCGTCAGCCTGTCAGCGCTGTCAGTCGACAGGCGTGTACGCTTATCGGTGATGATGCCACCAGCTGCACTGAAAACCCGCTCGGACAAGACGCTAGCGGCAGGGCAGGCAAGAACCTCCAAGGCGTACAGCGCCAGTTCGAGCCACATGTCCAGCTTTGAAACCCAGTAGTTGTAGGGAGCTGTGTGATCATTTAGGACGATGGTATGGTCAGCTACGTACTCCCTCACCATCTTTCTGTAAAGATCAGCCCTACTCTGCCGAGACTGGGGACAGGTGACAGTGTCTTGCTGGGGTGACATAAAGCTGGCAAAAGCCTTGTAAAGCGTACCCTTGCCAGTGCTGGACAAGCTGCCTGCTTGCCTACTCTCCCTCGCTACTTGTCCCGCAGAACTACGCACTCTGCCGCTAGCGCTGTCAGAAGGGAAATACTGTTTCAGCTTGTGCACCAGGGCCTGCTGGTATTCATGCATTCTCACACTCCTTTCCTCTCCAGGGATGAGAGTGGAAAGATTTTGCTTGTACCGTGGGTCCAGGAGAGTGAACACCCAGTAATCGGTGCTGGAATAAATTCTTTGAACGCGAGGGTCACGGGATAGGCAGCCTAGCATGAAATCTGCCATATGCGCCAGAGTACCAACGCGTAAGAATTCACTCCCCTCACTGGCCTGACTGTCCATTTCCTCCTCCTCCAACTCCTCTTCTTCTGCCCATACACGCTGAACAGTGAAGGACTCAACAATGGTCCCCTCTTGTGTCTCGCCAACATTCTCCTCCTCTTCCTCCTCATCCTCCTCCACCTCCACCTCCTCCGATATGCGCTGAGAAACAGACCTAAGGGTGCTTTGGCTATCAACAAGGGAATCTTCTTCCCCCGTCTCTTGTGACGAGCGCAAAGCTTCCGACTTCATGCTGATCAGAGATTTTTTCAACAGGCCAAGCAGCGGGATGGTGAGGCTGATGATGGCGGCATCGCCACTGACCATCTGTGTTGACTCCTCAAAGTTACTCAGCACCTGACAGATATCAGACATCCACGTCCACTCCTCATTGTAGACTTGAGGAAGCTGACTGACCTGACTACCAGTTCTGGTGGAAGTTGACATCTGGCAGTCTACAATCGCTCGGCGCTGCTGGTAAACTCTGGATAACATGGTCAGTGTTGAATTCCACCTCGTGGGCACGTCGCACAACAGTCGGTGAGCGGGCAGTTGGAGGCGGCGCTGCGCTGCCCTGAGAGTGGCAGCATCTGTGCTGGACTTCCTGAAATGCGCACAGATGCGGCGCACCTTCGTGAGCAAATCAAACAGATTGGGGTATGTCTTGAGGAAACGCTGAACTATCAGATTTAACACATGGGCCAGGCATGGCACATGTGTCAGTCTGCCGAGTTGCAGAGCCGCCACCAGGTTACGGCCGTTGTCACTCACAACCATGCCTGGCTTCAGGTTCAGCGGTGCCAGCCACAGATCAGTCTGCGCCGTGATGCCCTGTAATAGTTCTTGGGCGGTGTGCCTTTTATCGCCTAGGCTCAGCAGTTTGAGCACCGCCTGCTGTCGCTTAGTGACGGCACTGCTGCTGTGCCTAGAGCTACCGACTGATGGCGCCATGCCCACGGATGGTAGTTCGGAGGAGGAGGTGGAGGAGGGGTGGGAGGAGGAGGAGGCATAGTAGGCCTGAAACACCTGGACCGAGGTAGGCCCCGCAATCCTTGGCGTCGGCAGTATATGACCAGCCGCAGGGTCAGACTCGGTCCCAGCCTCCACCAAGTTAACCCAATGTGCCGTCAGCGATATATAGTGGCCCTGCCCGGCAGCACTCGTCCACGTGTCCGTGGTCAGGTGGACCTTGTCAGAAACGGCGTTGGTCAGGGCACGGATGATGTTGTCTGACACGTGCTGGTGCAGGGCTGGGACGGCACATCGGGAAAAGTAGTGGCGGCTGGGGACCGAATACCGAGGGGCGGCCGCCGCCATGAGGTTGCGAAAGGCCTCGGTCTCTACTAGTCTATAGGGCAGCATCTCCAGGCTGAGCAATCTGGAGATGTGGACATTAAGGGCTTGGGCGTGCGGGTGGGTTGCACTATATTTGCGTTTCCGCTCCAGCGTCTGGGGTATGGAGAGCTGAACGCTGGTGGATGCTGTGGAGGATCGTGGAGGCGACGATGGGGTTTTTGTGGCAGGGTCCTGGGCAGGTGGCTGACTATCAGCTGACACAGGGGAAGGAGCAGTGGTGTGCACGGCCGGAGGTGAACGGGCTTGTTGCCACTGAGTGGGGTGTTTAGCATTCATATGCCTGCGCATACTGGTGGCAGTTAAGCTATTAGTGGTGGAACCCCTGCTGATCCTGGTTTGGCAAATGTTGCACACCACAGTCCGTCGGTCATCCGGTGTTTCCTTAAAGAACCTCCAGACTTCTGAAAATCTAGCCCTCGCCGCAGGAGCCCTCGCCACGGGAGCTTCACTAGTTGACACATTTGGCGCTGATGCACCAGCTCTGGCCCTGCCTCTCCATCTGGCCCCACCACTGCCTCTTCCAACCTGTTCTGGTCGAGGACTCTCCTCCGTCTCAGAAGCACTGTGTTCACCCGGCCTATCAACCCAGCTTGGGTCTGTCACCTCATCATCCTCCGATCCCTCAGTCTGCTCCCCCCTCGGACTTCCTGCCCTGATAACAACTTCCCCACTGTCTGACAACCGTGTCTCCTCATCGTCGGACACCTCTTTACACACTTCTTCCACTACGTCAAGAAGGTCATCATCACCCACAGACTGCGACTGGTGGAAAACCTGGGCATCGGAAAATTGCTCAGCAGCAACCGGACAAGTGGTTTGTGACTGTGGGAAGGGTCCAGAAAACAGTTCCTCAGAGTATGCCGGTTCAAATGCCAAATTTTCCTGGGAGGGGGCAGACTGGGGGGGAGGAGGCTGAGGTGCAGGAGCTGGAGGAGTGCCGATTTCGGTGACATGGGTGGACTGCGTGGAAGACTGACTGGTGGACAAATTGCTCGAAGCATTGTCGGCAATCCACGACATCACCTGTTCGCACTGTTCTGGCCTCAACAGTGCTCTACCACGAGTCCCAGTAACTTCAGACATGAACCTAGGGAGTGTAGCTCTGCGGCGTTCCCCTGCTCCCTCATAAGCAGGTGGTGTCTCACCCCGCCCAGGACCACGGCCTCTGACCCCTGCAGTAGTTGGACGCCCACGTCCCCGCCCTCGTCCTCTACCCCTAACCCTCGGGTTAAACATTTTGAAAATGAGAGTTATAACTTGAATTTTTTTTTTAACTTTTTTTTGGGTTTTTTTGTGTTTTTTAGTTTTTAAAACCAAACGATGCTATCCTATTGCTATGGCTATTTTCTAGCCAAGTATGAAAGCACACTGCTATGCCAGATGAGATGACGCTGAGTTATGAAAAAAATAAACGTAAAATAAAAAAGGAAATGGCAGACTGTGCCTAATTGAAATGCAACCCCGGGCCCTAATAAATTTTCCCACTTCGGTCTTTGCGATGGATATGTGCGTCACTAAGCGCAAAACACAGCGGTCGCAAGTCTCACTCCAAATTGCTCACAATTTGCTAGTAGATGCACTGCAGCAAGTACAGCCACCAGCAGATCAACCAGAAATCAAATATATATAACGCTACTGTAGGCGTAAGTAAGCCGTTTGGATTCTCCTATGGCTATTTTCTAGCCAAGTATGAAAGCACACTACTATGCCAGATGAGATGACGCTGAGTTATGAAAAAAATAAACGTAAAATAAAAAAGGAAATGGCAGACTGTGCCTAATTGAAATACAACCCCGGGCCCTAATAAATTTTCCCACTTCGGTCTTTGTGATGGATATGTGCGTCACTAAGCGCAAAACACAGCGGTCGCAAGTCTCACTACAAATTGCTCACAATTTGCTAGTAGATGCACTGCAGCAAGTACAGCCACCAGCAGATCAACCAGAAATCAAATATATATAACGCTACTGTAGGCGTAAGTAAGCCGTTTGGATTCTCCTATGGCTATTTTCTAGCCAAGTATGAAAGCACACTACTATGCAAGATGAGATGACACTGAGTTATTAAAAAAATAAACGTAAAATAAAAAGAAACTGCCAGACTGTGCCTAATTGAAATCAAACCCCTAATAAATTTTCCCACTTTGGTGTTTGAGGTGGATATGTGTGTCACTAAGAGCTAAACACAACGGTAGCAAGTCCCCCTGCAAATTCCTCACAATATGGTACTAGCTGCACTACTAGTGCCAGCAAGCCCAGCCACAAGCAAATAAAAAAAAAAAGTATAACGTTATTGTAGCCCTAAGAAGGGCTGTTGGGTTCTTGTTGAATCACTCCTGCCTAACACTATTCTAATAGAACACCCTAACGCTTTCCCTGACCAGCAGCAGCTCTCTCCCTAGCGGCATCCAGACACAGAATGATCCGAGCAGCGCGGGCAGCGGCTAGTCTATCCCAGGGTCACCTGATCTGGCTAGCCAACCACTGCTATCGACGTGTAAGGGTACCACGTCATGCTGGGTGGAGTGCAGAGTCTCCTGGCTTGTGATTGGCTCTGTTTCTGGCCGCCAAAAAGCAAAACGGCGGGAGCTGCCATTTTCTCGAGCGGGCGAAGTATTCGTCCGAGCAACGAGCAGTTACGAGTACGCTAATGCTCGATCGAGCATCAAGCTCGGACGAGTATGTTCGCTCATCTCTAGTTACAATCCAACTTATAAAAGTGTGGGGCTCTTTACCGATTGCATGCATCATTATTAAGTGTCTAGGGTCTGTATTATAGTCTGAGATGTAACCGAGTGCTAGCTGTACCTGTGTGCTGTATCTCAGCTCTAAAACCAAAAAAAGGTTGTGCTACCCTGATCTATAAAAAGGAAGATAACTATATTTACCCCTGTTCTGTATGATGCTGCATACATGTGGAAAACAAAGCCCCACATGATGTCATTCAGGAAATGATCCCATATAACATCAGCCCACTGGTGACAGGGAGCTGTCTACCGCTACAGCAAGCTCCAATGAGAGGCCACCACACTCAGGTCAAGTCTCGTCTTGCATTCGTGACTTCTTCTTGGCCTTGTGGCTCTTAATTATGATGAATGTTTCTTGAAATGAACTTAATTCCAAATGCTGACAAATACAATTTGCACCATTTAACTGTTTGGTACAGATGCCGGGGGAGGCAAGAGAAGGCTCACGATTAATTCATCAGTCTCAATTGAGATATTTTGCTGTCTGGGAGAGTTAATTACTTTGCAATATAGGAGCGAAGAGGTTTTAACCCTGTACCTGCTGCAGGCATGAAGATCCATTTGCAAGAGCAGAAGTTTATTTTAGATTTGGGAAGCATTAAAATAAATGTTAGAAAAGAGAGGCTGAACTGATAAGCCTCAAGGTGGATACAAACTTCCCGTCCACCAAAAAAGCTTTAACATCGCAACCATTCAAATACAATAGGAAACCACTGAATGGTAAAACTAGCGGTGCTGGGGAAAACGGGATCCCATCCAAGTACCCCTCCTATATGACATGTTTTTCTCAATCCCCAAAGAGAGAAGAAGACATGTCTTAATGTCTTCTCCCAATTTTAGCCAACTGATACCAACAAGATATGCCACTTTTCGACTTCCCTGCCATAACCAATATAATATGCAGTTTTAGAAAAGCAAAATGGTTCTTAAAGACATTATTGTGTGTGTCCCAAATTGCTTTGAGGAGAACCATTAACCCCCTGCTAATTACAGAACACTGGGGAGAGCAGTGGGCTTGATCTGCTGTAATTTGTCTCTAAAAAGGAACACAATGTTATACATGCATATGGCCCATACTGCCACCTAGTGGTTAATGTAATAGTGGTGAAATTATGTGTTACTCCACAACTCCACCCAGTGGTTTATTAAGACATTGTAAAATGTAGATTATAACAGATACAAGTTAGAGAAATTCTCCTGTATTACAGGAATAAATTATTACATCTCAGTAAACAATGTATATGGCAAATAAAGACGAAACATTGAAAATCCACTGTAATACAGGCCAATAACCAATGCCCACCTGTACCCAATCACCACCTCAGTCTCAGTTCCTATAAAAACCACACATTTTCTTCTCAAGTATTTCTTCACCAGCCCATGTATGGCTCAGCTCTCCTTCCTTCTGGTCTGTGGCCATCACACAGCTCTCTAAGGTAAAGTATAAGCTCTTCAGTGTTCTCCCCAGTTAAGGCTGACACCGCAATGATCCTGCCTTTAACCTTCTCCTGAAGATGTTCCAGAGTCTTCCGGGCCCCAGGAAGGTCTAATTTGTTGGCCACAATGACATGGGGACGATGAGCAAGGCTCTCATCAAACTGACCCACTTCATACTGCAAAGAGCTCAGCTGAGTCCAAGGCTCTGGGTGTGTGAGATCCAGCACATAAAGTAGAATCCGACATCTTTCAATATGCCTGAGAAAGGAGAGACCCAAACCCCGATTCTGATGGGCGCCTTCTATTATACCTGGAACATCAGCAACTGCAATGTACAAGAGAGAAATGACACATATTTGGAGGGAATGATATTTTTGATTATAAATGAAATTTTAAAGGGGTATTCCCACTAAGACAAGTTTCTTATATGTACTCAGGATAACAAAATAACTCGTTCTCTGCAGTCCAGCACGGAGCTCAGACTGACACATAAACGGATTCACTTCCTGCCAGACCCACATTGTGAGGAAAGAGATGCTACAAACTCCAGGCAGACAAGTAATCCGGGTAAAGGGGGAGGCAGGCACACATCTGTGAGAACACAGATGTAGCAGTGCTGACAGTGTAAAAGTCTGTCATGCCCCTACCCGTCATGCTCCTGCGTAATAGGCATCTCATGCATATCATCATCTCTCATCTGTCTCATCTCTTTCTATGTGTCAGTGTATTAGTAGAATGTCAGAAGCCAGATGAAAGTGTATATACACCTATACCCTGAAATTATGACCACATTGTCACCCCACAGATCTAAATGGATAATAATGTGTCTGCTTAGAGTATCCTGCTCACAGGATATGAAGAAATTCTTTCCAACGTACCTGTATGTTGCGAGGCAAGGTTTAAGGATATGGAAGACACCTACCACTCGCCTTAGCTCCCGCTCTTAAAAGGGAAGTACCACCATTTCTGCCCTATACTAATCACCCTGCACCCCCCCCCATCCCTGGCCCATTTTTTACCTTAGGTGGATTCATCAGAGGGACAGCGGTAGAAATGCTATATTAGAACATAGAGGCGCCTAAGGTATATAAAGAGCACTTGAGGTGTACAGATGGGTAGACCCGAGCGCTAGATCACAAGTACCAACAATATTAGGCTGCAGGAATGTTGTGATTGTCAGCCACACAGTTACTACACGTCAAGACTGGTAAGACTTTTGATTAACTGTTGTCATATGCCATCTTTTAGATTCCTGTGGCGACACATCTCTTGGCGGTCATGTGCATTCTTCACTGTGGCAACATATTTCTTTTACTACAGGGCATGGTATGTTTTTATTATCCCTTCATTTGGTATCATAGACATACTCATATTGATTCATTGTGCAGATACACCCATTTGCACTTTCCGGGTGTGTTGTTATTTTTAATGCATATCTATTAACATTTGTGGTTTTATTTGCTCACTGCTATGCTGAGTATATATTGAGTTTGTATAAATTGAGTGAGCTAAAGGGCATCCTCCTTTGTCAAATTTGCGAATGTCTTTTTGCAAACATCACTAGGGGATTGAGTTGAGAATTTTTTTAGTGAGAAAACCGCTTCAAGTTTTATGGGTGACAATATTAGAGATGACCCAACATTTTTCTGTATAGAACAAGCAAAAAGGTCACTACTGAGTCCACGAAAACAGAAACTAGAAAAGTGTTATACCACCACCAAGTGGCAGATAGTGGGAGGTGAGATTAATTTGGAAATTAACAATGAGAGATTATATTACCTCTTTAAACATGAGTTTTTATGAAATAGGAACCTTGATACATGTTATGTTTTATAAATGTAGCGATTGGTTTATTGAATAATGCGTAGGGGGCAATAAGGCTCAGTTCACACCTGCATTTAGAATTACACTGCTAAAGAGAGGACCTGTCTCCCTCGCCCTACCCCAGTAATAGCCGATAAAGCTAGCAAACACTGCAGTACATAGCTGCCGGAACACTGGAACAAGCCTACAGCAGTCTGGCTTATTCATGAGGGGGCAGTCCAAGATGTTCCCCTCTCCTCAGCTTCTGCCCCGGACCTACATTCCCACACCAGATGCCAACGGTGACTGCCAGGCTTCATGCGGCAGTCACTCCCTCCTCGGACTATCCCCTCATAATTCTGGTTGCTATGTACTGTAGTGTTTTCGAGCCTTGTCAGTATGTTCCAATAAAGCTAGCGAATTAACATTGCTATTACTGGGTTATGGGGGACGTATATACAGCACACCGTACCGCTCCGTAGCCCGGGAAAAGATAGGACATGTCCTATCTTTTCCCGTAATACGGCGCCGTGGCCATACATCGCTATGGAGAGGGGCGGGGGTGAGCTGCGCTTACCTCCTCCTCCTCTCCCCGCGCTGCCGTGTGCCCGCCGTGCTACGGTGCGGCGGGCACACGGCAGTGTGCATGTTGCCTAAGATAGTAAGCAGCTCCTTGAGTGTTTATTTAGTGTGACAGGTCCCCTTTGGCTTACATCAGCAAAAATTATCAAAATAGAAGACTAACAGATCTGTTAAAATGTCCACGGACTTCAATGGAGTTTTAATGGCTTCTATTGTTTCAGATTTAAAATAGCGGTGCAACTTTTTTGCTGAAATAGAAACCTAATGCAAACAGAAGCTATTAAAAGTCCTTTGGCATCAATGGATATTCTAACTGATGTTCCGTTATTGCTGAGACGGTAGTTACCCGAGTAGTGTATCACTGCTAATTTTTGAAAAGGAATACAGGCGGTCCCCTACTTAAGAACACCTGACTTACATACGACCCCTAGTTACAAACGGACCTCTGGATGTTAGTAATTTACTGTACTTTAGCCTTAGACTACAATAAACAGCTTTAACAGTTATCAGCGGTGTCTACGATGAAGCTTTATTGTTAATCCTGGTTCTAATGACAATCCAACATTTTTAAAATCCAATTGTCACAGAGACCAAAAAAAAATTTGGCTGGGGCTACAATGATAAAGTATACAGTTCCGACTTACATACAAATTCAACTTAAGAACAAACCTACAGACCCTATCTTGTATGTAACCCGGGGACTGCCTGTAATCAAAGTTATTGGTGATTTTACATTGCTATAATGGAGAGTTGTGAAAAATATGATCTGGGGAGGGGGCCTTATATTAGCCAGTGTTGGTACAAATTCTTTCTTTTCTCCAGCCTCATCTTAATTAGCCTAATGTAGCTAGAGTGTTATTAAAGGGGTTGTCCAAGAGTTGTGGAAAAAAAACTAAAGGTGGCCGGGAGAGGGCTGCTTAAAAAAATAAAGTCCTACTTACCTTCTGGTGCCCTCTGGAATCCAGCTCTGCTGTTGCTCCGGTCTGGGCGCCATGTAAACAAACATGGCCGCCGGAGCAGCGCAGGAGCACGCCTATCCGTCCCTATACACAGCATTGTGTATGAGGGCCGGAAGATTGTCGGGTCCGGCCGGAAGCTGATACCGGAGGGCACCGGAAGGTAAGTAGGACTTTATTGTTTTAAGCAGCGCCCTCCCGGCCTCCCTTAGTTTTTTTTTTCCAGAACTCGGACAACCCCTTTAAATCTCCAGAAGATAGAGCCTCAAAGGACCTTTTCAGCCGACTGTTTCAGAGGCCTCCCTCCTTTTTGTCTGACAACATTGTTTGTCATTGGTCATCCATATGTTGGTCATTGATGGTTATGGAGTTATGATCCATTTCAGCCCAAGGGCAAACACATTCTTGATATCAGTATAGTCAGGGTATCGTATAGTTATGACTAAATACGTTCTTCCATTCTTTGACACAGAGATATTAATATCTTGCAATGGGACCATAGCAAATGGGTCAGATTTGGCATTAATGTGATCCATGGGTTTACCTGGATCCAGTGAGACCAGAACCCTGTCCCTATGCCTTCACATTAAGAAGCCAGAACATCTCCAAGGTTCTGGACCCAATACCAGATAGTAGGGTCCTTAGAGCCTCCTGTGGGTGTGCAGGGGGGGGTGTGCATCTATTATATTCAGAGCACACCTGGGGTCTGGGAAACCATTTACCATCACTAATCGCAGGATGGATCATTAAGTGCGGCCTATCCATTTCCATAAGACCCACACAAGGTAACTAACATACTGCATAATACTTGTATTCCTACCCGTGCACTTTGTACACTATATAAGTATCTATTGTGTGTACTCTATTGTCTAGTGTGCCCTTAAGGTAATTAAATATAAAAATGTTACCTGTCTTTATTTCGATCTCCACGAACCCCCACGTCCTTGCCTCGGTTATATACATGCTACCGGGTTGGTTTCTCACCCTATATAATCCTATTACAGACTGGACTTATATTAAAGGAGAGCTGGTGGTGGCTTATTTGGGTTGATAAGGTTCTGTTTCACTATGGCTAGTGAAAGGGGTCTTTCAGCCATTCAGGGTTGTGATTTATTATTATTGCCATTACCGAAGGTTGTGTGGACAACTCTAAATCACTTCCTACGCCTTTCAGAACCCGTGTGCTCTGGGAGTGTCTAATGAAGAATAATTAATTGACCTTGCGTACCCCTTAGGGGTCCAAAACGTCACATTTTCGTCATAAAAGTCAAGGGATGTGTGATTGGTTTCTAGAGCTTGCCAACAATCCAACACAAATTAACCCCAAATTAACCCCAGAAGGGAAGCTTTACTAGTGTAACGCACCTGCTATCTGTTCATGATCTTGGTAATTGATCACTCCGACATGAGGATTAAGGGTGGTGAAAGGATAGGCAGCCACAGCAGGACGGGCATTTGTAAGAAGGCGCAACAAAGATGATTTGCCAGCATTGGGAAACCCCACCTGAAAAACAGGAAGTTACTTGTTACTTGTAAGTTAATAGGGGGTCATATGTAAATAGCTACACAACAGCTTTTCTTAAACCGCAACTATATCTATAATATCGAATATCTATAAATTTTTCACACAGTAATGGCTCTTGGGATATAGAACCACTCTGCCTATTGTTAGGATTACCTATATCCAGTAGTTTCTTTGATATCCTCCACTGTTTAGCCTATTCCTGAAGTAGCTGCTTCCCATGGCTTTGCTTTAGCCCTGTGAAACAAAACTCTACGGACAGTGCTCTGTGTGTAGCCGAGAGCTGAGTGTGTACACATCTGTGGATGCAGAAGTCTCCTACAAAGAATAGTGAGGTAAGAAGCCTCCTCAGTTCCCTATCAGTATATCCATCACAGTCTGTGATTTTTACAGGAATTTGTCTCTCTCTGTACCTCAAGCTGTATCATAGACTCATCTGCACCCACAACTTCTGCTCTCCCTACACTTTAAGCACTTTATGTAACCATTTTACTGCTGGTTTCTACTACTTCTCCATGTTCCTCCATGTGATGAAATCTGCCAGGAAAGCCACTAATAAATAAATTATATATATATATATATATATATATATATATATATTCCTGCATACAGGAAGAGGTTAGTCTCTGCCCAACTGCTTCTAACAAAGATTTTTAACAAACAGCTTCAGAAAAAAAAAATGCAATAACTTGAAAGAAAATGGCAAGGAACACAATATGGGCAATGTTCTGTTTGTTATTAAAATGGTATTCACACATGGCAATTTATTAAAAATAATTATGACATCAGAGTTAAGCTTTAATAAGTTACGAATAATGGACACAAGGCACGGAGGACTAATTGATTACTGGGTTTTTCACTGCAATGTTTCACCTACTTAATGAAGGAATTTTTAAGCCCAGAATACAAACATTGAGAAGGGGAAACATTGCAGTGAACACTTGGTGAAATAAAGTCCCATCTTTATTCTTGGGAGTTTAGCTTCATTGTGCATCCCTTTTTTAGATTGAGATGAGCGGTCGTGCTTGTAGAATTGTAAGCTCTTGTGAGCAGGGCCCTCATTGTTTTATTACTCTGCAATGTATTATTTTGTATGTATATGTACCTAATGATATGTGAAGTGCAGTAAAATATGATGGCTGTATAGAAATAAAAAGAAAGAAATTCAGCAGAATGTACTAGTACCATAAGTAAAATGTAACTTTTAATAATTGCTGATAAAATAGGTTTGCAGTGAACCACAATAGTATGCACATCAACCATCTAGTTTGCTGACTAGATGGTTGATGTGCATACTATTGTGGTTCACTCTGAACCTATTTTATGAGCAATTGTTAAAAGTTACGCTTTACTTATGGTACTAGTACATTCTGCTGGATTTATTACATATTTTTGGATGTATTTTTCTTGACTTGAAAGGTGAGTTAGCCAACTAGGCAACCTTTTTCTGTCTTGTTCGGATTCAGAATTTTCTGTATAGAAATAAAGATTTAGAACCTGCCATCCACATATCTTAACAGTGCTGCTCCGAAGATTTCTGTACTAGTTTTTGGATCGAAATGTCCATATACAGTTACATACTGCAGAGTAATAAACAGGCACTGGAAATTACACAGAAAGACAATAGTGGTCCTCACCAGTCCAGCATGTGCCATGGTTTTGAGTTCCAGGTGCAGGCATCGCTCTTCTCCTGGAGCGCCTGGTGTGGCTGTCACTGGAGCCCGATTCTCATTGCTGAGGAAGAATCTGTTTCCCTTTCCTCCAATACCTCCATAAGCAGCAATAAACTCCTCCCCAGTTTTGGAGAGGTCAATAAGGGTTATCCCATTCTCTTTCACAAGCGTTCCAACAGGGACCTAAATGTACATAGACATCAACTTGTCAATGTGAAAGCAATTGTAACCCACCCAGTGACCTCTATCAATTATAAAGATATTCATGTTTTTCACTGTGTAAATGCTGATACAATCTGCTGATCAGGGTTAAAATATTCCTCGGTTATCTTGGGAGAAGAGTGGTGTGTATTTTAGGATTCACATCTATCTATCCAATCTCATATTTAATACATTATCTATCCATATCTTAATAAAATCTATCCATCTGATGTTGATTTACATTCAGTACCTATTTACAAAATTTGTAATATATGTATTGTCTACTTTCTAACGCTTACCTTAATATATAAGTTCTCACCACTTTTCCCATAACAATTGCTGCTACGACCAGGCTCGCCTTGCGATCCTTGATATACTGGAGCAATGGAGGAGAAAGACTTCACGCAAGGATCCACTAAAAGCAGAAGAAAATGAGAAATAATCTAGAAATAGATATTTCCAATTTTGACACTGCTGTCCATTGTAGAACTCAGGAATATCACTACACAAATATGAAGAGGAATGCCCCCTACACATAGCGCTGTACAGTAGCTGTTTTTTTGTATATTCACAAACCTGCTAGATTTATTATGTTAGATGCCTCAGCTAAACAACAAGACCATTAGTTGCCAATGTTTAACTTATTAGTCATAAGCTATTAATTATATACATTAGTCCACAACCCTTAGATCAGTAGCACATGACCGTGCAGTAGCTGGCCATCACAAGTTCCATTATCCACGGACCGGCCACGGTCCTGTACCATTGGCCTAATTGTCTATTACCTTTTAATATAACATGTCCGCCATTTCCACCATCTCCACCATCAGGTCCTCCAAACTCTTTCCTGGGTTCACTATGGAAGCAAGATGCTCCATTGCCACCAGTTCCTCCCACCACACGGACCTTACGATGATCAACAAAATAGCGGGTCTGGAGAAGAAACAGAAAATAAACAATACTTTGTTATACATTTAACTAAATAATTTCTTGATTATTCCGGGGAATACTAGGTTTAGAAGATGCAACAATGACTCACCAGCCTCTTCTCAGACACATCTCTCTTGCCCTTAACTAAGTTCCGGGGTTTGGCACATAGAGGTGATCCATTAGAGAAAGATCGGTGATGAGATACATGAAGGGCTGTCAAAAAACCTAAAGCTTGGGAAGTAGATGCTCTGCACAGCAGAAACGTATGAGCGAGACCCCGGAGCCGGTACAAGGACTGTACTGTCTGCATAGCTACCTGTAACACAATGCAGTTTATGAAGGATTGTAAGGGCAGTAGGGAGTTATGGAATTCTAGAATTAGTGTGTATGTATGAATATATCAGATGAGTGGATTCTCCTCTACTTCCTGTGTGCAGTGTATGGTAAACATGACAGTACCCAGTGTCCATCCACCAGCTCAAAGACAAGTGGAAACTAGAAACCTGCTTCAGAATGCAGAATCTAAGTGATATGACTGCTAGGAACGGGTTCTGCCTCATAAAGACACAATGTCAATTATGTAATGTTTGATAACGTCTGATAAATCACTTTTATACATGTTGCTTCTTTTCTCACAGGCAGCAGAGCTCATGGGCTATTAAGAGCATACAACTATATGATGAACTTGTGGATTTTTATAATTATTCAACAGTAGATATATTTTTAATAAATCCCTTCAAATTTAAATACAGATGAATATGAGATTATGAGAATAACTTGCAGTTCCTGAAGAAGAAGGATGCACTAGTTCAGATTATAGGTGGTGGGGGGGAGGCTTGCTCTTGACTTTGTTATACCATTGATAGTATACACAGCCAATACTATAGAGCTGCGCCATGCTGCTCACCTTGCTGCCTGTTTCATCCTCTGCAATAAGAAATCCACTACGCTGCCACCTTCACTCTCTCTTCGGCTGCAGCCATTTTGTTGAAGCAATTTACCAGTTCGGAACGACAACCTTTCGCTTCACAAACATGGCTCTCTCATCCTCTACAAACTGACCACCCACTACACTGACACCTTGACCGCAGCCATTTTGTTGAAGCATCTGGTAGTTGAGAGCGATAGCTTGGACTTCACAAACATGGCTGCGTCCTGTAAAAGAAGACTGAAAAGAGGGAAGCAGCAACCTCTGCTGGTAGCAGCGAGAACAGGAAGTACATCATCATGGAGAATTCCCAGAATTTCCCTGTGATGTAGTTTAAAATGTGTGTGGGGTGAGAAAGTACAGAGCTTTGAAGGAGAAAATAACCTTTAAACTGAAAATAGTAGAAATGTTGTTATTCTTGCTATATTGGTTATGGTTTGTATTAAAGATAAAATGTACACATTTAGTTCAGCAGTAATGTTCTAGTAAATGACTGTGAAGTAGAGGAAGCTGAATAACAATTACGAGAAACATAAAGACTAGGTGCACATTGCACTTATTGCCCATTGAAACTGAGGTCTACTAACATGGCTTCAGTTTTCAGCAGGACAAGTTGTACTTCCTGCTGGCACCAGTTTATTTTATGTGAAATGTCCTTAAAAGTTGGGGGGAAAAAAACACTTTGTGACATCACATTGTCCCTTTATGAGATTAATTAACAATTAATTATTACATCATAATCTTAATGAAACTTCAAGGTCCCTTTGTGATATCACAGTGCTCCTTTGTTATGTCATAATGCCGTTATGACATATTTACCATTGTGAAATCACAATTTTGGATATACCACAATAAAATTATGACATCGCAATGCCCAAATATAAGGTTTCAGTGTCGCATTGTGACATTATAATGCCAAGTATGGCATCACACAGTCCCTTTATATCACAATGTCTGAAGTATTATGACATCACCATGTGCCATTGCCATAACTCTCTGAGCCTTGATCACGATGCTATGTTGTATGACACTTTGTGAAATAAAAATGCCCATCATGACATTATGATTCCCATCTGTGACATAACAATGCCCAGTGCGACATCATATTGCCCCACTGTGACATCATAATAGCCATAATTACGTTAAAATGCCCCATTATAACATCAGACTTTCCCTTTATGAAGTCACAATGCCACACTGGGAGCTGTTACTATTCTAAAAGAGCCTGAAGTCCTCTAAAAGCTACAAGCTTTCAGATTGTCTATGTGTATTAAAGCCTACCTGTGGCATAGTGTAGATATTATGGTATTGCATGGTACATGCAATCAGAAAGTTGCATATTCAAACCCACTGTGAGGTTCATAAAACAGTTAAATTCAGCAATACAAGTTTTAATAAAAAGTGATTTAAAAAGTTGCACATTTCCAAAAATTGATCAAAACTTCTACTTGTCTTACAAAAAGTAACCCAGCTCTGTACGTGGAAGTATAAGAAACGTATAGTTTTTTTTATCTGAATGATTTAAAGGGGTTTTCCCATGAAAGAATATTCTCAAATTTTGATTCCCTAGTGATGTTTAGATCATGTTTAACCCCTTACTTTTTAATTTTACTCTGGAGCTAAAACAGCAATAAAACTATCACTATCAGTGATGGTCAGTGTAAAATTCCAGAGTGTGGGCGGGGGCTCTCTAAGACACTTTATGATTCCTCTGTGCTATGAGATGCTGCGTGCTGACAATGTGCTTAGATTATCAAGGTACAGGGTTTTTCTACACTTTCATTTAGCTTTAGATTCTACTAGTATCTGACACATAGAAAGAGATAGATGAGAGATGATGAGATCAATGAGATGGATATTACACACAGTCAGCTCTGCTTTAACTCCTTTCCCTGCTATAAAGATCTTATCTTGTCTGTAGCTTGTAGATTTAGCCTCTTCAGACAGCTCCTTGCCGGCAGTAGTGATGTGACTTTCACAACAAACCAGCTCTAAGAGCCGGCTCTTCTATGTTAAAGATGGGAGTCGGATGCCTGCAATGAGCTGATGGTTTACTTAATCTGACCCTAATCGCCTCACCACACCCCCTTCAAACTGATAGATCGGGTTAAAAGTGGTGTGGAGATTTGGGACTGACTGGCCTGAGACCCCCTATTATACATTTAATAAGGAGCTAGAAACAAACAACAAAATATGTGTGTATATATATATTGTGAGACACTGAAGGGGTTAACTGTGGATGGGCGGTATGTTTCCCCTAGGTTTTGCTATTATGCAAGGCCTTAGTGCTGAGGTTGGGTGTCCAGCACCTTGGACACAGGTGATGGGAGCAGCCCAATCAGTTTTTTTTTTAAAACCGCTCAGCAGAGCTGAGAGTGTTGTCTCTCTCTGGAAGGAGGCTGGAGAGCACACAGCCCTGACCTCTGTGCCTGGAGCAGTCAAGTGATTTTGTATAGTGGTGAGTTAGTGAACACCTGTATAGTTAGCACCCTGACGGGTAGGATTTTGTTTGTTTAATGCCTGAATGTAAAGGCTGTTTTATTTTGCTGCTACAATAAACGCAGGCGAGACCTGTTTTGGACTGTACCTTGGTGTCACTGTCTTGAACTGCATCACAGCACCCCGCTACCACGGTCTCTACTGGGCCAAATTCCCACATATGGTGCTTCGGATTGCGGGCAGTTCAAAAGACACACACCTGAAAGGCTTGCTACATCCTGCAACATTGCATGGTCTGGGTGAAAGCAGCAGGCAAATTGCAGGATAAAGCCAAGATGGAGGACTTTATTAAATACCTGCAAGAGGAGGCCAGAGCTAATCGGCAGCAGCAGCAGGCCATGCTCCAGCAGCAGGAGGAGAGGTCCCGCCAGCAGCAGGAAGAGTCCCAGGCTAATCGGCAGCAGCAGCAGGCCATGCTCCAGCAGCAGGAGGAGAGGTCCCGCCAGCAGCAGGAAGAGTCCCAGGCTAATCGACAGCTGCAGCAAGTCATGCTCCAGCAGCAGGAGGAGAGGTCCCGCCAGCAGCAGGAAGAGTCCCAGGCTAATCGACAGCTGCAGCAAGCCATGCTCCAGCAGCAGGAGGAGAGGTCCCGACAGCAGCAAGCCATGCTCCAGCAACAGCAGGAAGAGTCCCGAGCCATGTTCCAGCTGATGATGGAAAAGTTTTCTGGCGTTATGGCAGCACCGAAAGCGACGACTACTGAGGGGTCCCATACTGGTTTGCAGGGGTACCCGGTTGTCCAGCATTCCGCACGGGCTGCAGTGCAGAAGGCTTTACAAAAGATGACGGCGACCGACGACGTGGAGGCTTATCTCACTGTGTTCGAGCGAGTAGCTGAGCGAGAGGAGTTACCAGCTGAGCAGTGGGCAGATGTCCTGGCGCAGTTCCTGACAGGCGAATCGCAGAAGGCCTACTACGACCTGAGTGAAACGGAGGCCCGTGAGTACCCCCAGCTAAAGGCGGAGATTCTGGCTTGTCTTGAGGTCACCGTTCAAGTTCGTTCCAGCCGGGTCCACCAGTGAGCATACTCTGAAAAACTACCCCCGCGCTCCCAAATGCATGAACTGATCCATCTTGTCCGGAAGTGGCTACAACCCGAGGACTGCACCCCAGCACAGATGGTCGAGAGAGTGGTTCTTGACAAGTTCACCCGTTCTCTGCCCTCTCGGCTCCAGCGGTGGGTTGGACAGGCCGGTCCCACAAATGCTGAGGAACTCGTGTCCCTAGTAGAGAGATATCGGGCTACGGAGGATCTCCTACTTATCCCTCCCACACGAAGCAGTGCCAGTGACAAGGCCATTAAACCATCTGGTAAGACTGCTACTGCAGAAAAAGGGAAACAGGTCAGGTTGGGAGGGGGTACACTGGGGGGCTTGGATACACAGAAACCCAGTGAGGCTCGTGACAGAGGTCATAGCCGTATCCAGTGCTGGCGATGCCATGAAATGGGCCATATTGCTGCCAACTGTCCCCTGTCAGTGGAGCCAATGGACTGCAACCAGACCCGGCGAATGTCACTGTTTGCCCGGCCGGTTCTGGCTGCCGAGTCAGTCCCTTATGCAGGACCGCATAGCGGCGGTAATGCCCCTTGTAAAGGAGCACATGACAAGGGCACAAGAGGCCCAGTCTAGGGTCTACAATAGGTCAGCCAGACTCAGGACCTTTAACCCAGACAACAGAGTGCTAGTTCTGGTGCCCACCGTTGAAAGCAAGTTCTTGGCAAAATGGCAAGGACCATATGAGGTCATGGAGAAAGTAGGGGAGGTAACCTACAAGGTATCTCAGCCGGGGAGGAGGAAACCCGAACAGATATACCACGTGAACCTCCTAAAGCCATGGAGGGAAAGAGAGTCCCTGATGGCCGTCGGAGTAGAAAAAGCGTCTGTCCCCAAGAAGGGGACACCGGAGGTAGGTGTACCCGATGCCAAGGTGCCTGAAGTACGGATCTCGGAGTCCCTCTCCAGGGCCCAGATTCAGGAAGCGAAGGAGTTTGTGCTCCGAAATGTGGATGTGTTCTCTAAGTTACCGGGACGTACTTCAGTCATCAAGCATGATATCATAACCGAACCCCACATCCGGGTACACCAAAAACCCTACCGGGTCCCTGAAGCGCGCCGGCTTGCCATATCCGAAGAAGTCAGGCAGATGTTAGACCTGGGGGTTATCGAGGAGTCTAAAAGTGACTGGTCGAGTCCTATTGTGTTGATTCCCAAACCTGATGGTTCCCTACGGTTCTGCAATGACTTTAGGAAGTTGAACGAGGTGTCCAAATTTGATTCTTATGCCATGCCCAGGGTTGACGAGTTGATAGAACGACTTGGACAGGCTAGATTCTTCTCCACCCTTGACCTGACGAAAGGGTATTGGCAGGTACCCCTTACTGACAGGGCCAAAGAGAAGACCGCTTTTGTTACTCCTGATGGGCTTTTTCAGTACGTGGTACTCCCCTTTGGGCTACATGGGGCTCCCGCCACATTCCAGAGGTTAATGGATCTCGTCCTAAAACCTCACCGGAGATATGCCTCGGCCTACCTGGATGACATCATAGTTTATAGTAACGATTGGGAGAGTCACCTGGCCAAGGTGCAAGCAGTGGTAGACTCCCTGAGGGCAGCAGGGTTGACAGCGAACCCCCAAAAATGTGCACTGGGTCTGGAAGAGGCCCGTTACCTGGGGTACCGTATTGGGCGAGGTGTCATCAAACCCCAAGTAAATAAAGTGGAGGCGATCCAGCAGTGGCCACGACCTATGAGCAAGAAGCAAGTGAGGGCTTTCCTAGGCATAGTGGGCTATTATCGCCGATTTATCCCCGATTTTGCTACCATAGCGGCACCCCTGACTGACCTGACCAAGGGTAGCAGGGCGGTTATGGTAAAGTGGAGTGAAGAGGCTGAGGGGGCGTTTCAGCGACTTAAGACGGTTTTGTGCGAGGGACCGGTACTGATCACCCCTGACTTCACCAAGACCTTTATTGTGCAGACTGACGCTTCGGACGTGGGCTTAGGGGCTGTCCTGTCCCAAGTAGTGGAGGGTGAGGAACACCCCGTGACCTTCCTGAGCCGCAAGCTCACACCTCCTGAGAAGAACTATAGCATAGTTGAGAGGGAGTGCTTGGCGATAAAGTGGGCTCTGGAATCCCTGAGGTATTACTTGATAGGGCGACAGTTTACACTAGTGACCGATCACTCTCCCCTCACCTGGATGAGTCAGGCCAAAGAGAGGAACACCAGGGTCACAAGGTGGTTCCTAATGTTGCAGAATTTCAAATTCACGGTAGAACATCGAGCAGGAAAGCTGCATGGGAATGCCGATGCCCTATCTCGTACCCACTGTCTGATGGCCAAAAGTGTTCACCCCCACAGGGTCAAACAGAGGGGGAGGGTATGTGAGACACTGAAGGGGTTAACTGTGGATGGGCGGTATGTTTCCCCTAGGTTTTGCTATTATGCAAGGCCTTAGTCTGAGGTTGGGTGTCCAGCACCTTGGACACAGGTGATGGGAGCAGCCCAATCAGTTTTTTTTTTTTTTAAAACCGCTCAGCAGTGCTGAGAATGTTGTCTCTCTGGAAGGAGGCTGGAGAGCACACAGCCCTGACCTCTGTGCCTGGAGCAGCCAAGTGATTTTGTATAGTGGTGAGTTAGTGAACACCTGTATAGTTAGCACCCTGACGGATAGGATTTTGTTTGTTTAATGCCTGAATGTAAAGGCTGTTTTATTTTGCTGCTACATTAAACGCAGGCGAGACCTGTTTTGGACTGTACCTTGGTGTCACTGTCTTGAACTGCATCACAGCACCCCGCTACCACGGTCTCTACTGGGCCAAATTCCCACAATATATTAGTCCCATCATATTCCATAGCGCTTTACAAATCATAGGGGACATATAAAAATAAAATTAGCTTACAGTCATGCTTAAAGAATATAGGAAAAGTGTAAACTGGATCATTGGACCACATAATGAAAGCCATAATAACAAAACCCTTTTTTGTCAAATACACTGCATTTACATTTCTTTACAGCTCCTCCATACATTGCACAGAGCATCAAATCTACCCACATGTCTGCAGTAGCCAATCACTAGCCTCAACTTTCTTTTGTCATATATCCCTGAGGGTCGCAAAAGCAATGCTAGCCCTCGGACTGATCCTAGATCCATGTGTGAATGCACCCTGAGGTTGCTGATTGGATACAGTGCTTATGTAGTTGTATATATTAACCCCCTTTAAACATTGCATTGTAAAGTCTACACTAGCTACACATTTGTGTAAAGAAAAGACTAGGGTGACATTCATCAGCAATATCCTTTGCTTGGGGGGAGGGAACACAAAGGGGTTCCTTGGGACGGATAATAGAATATTTGTTGGGGCCTACATCGTTACTGGCTACTGGCTATGTTAGAGGTCCATTAAATTGTATCTAGGCAACCTGCCAACCTTGCGGTTAATTTATCAGGTATGGTGGAAGTGTCACAATCTTCAGGGAATAGTCGGGATCACAAAGGTCACCCCATTGTGGCGTAACCCAAATAAGTGGGAATTGTATCTGCTGGAGGACTTTGAGCAGTGGGAACTGAAAGGGGTAACCAATATTTCTCAGATCTATCACAATGGCACTTTAAAGTCGTTCAAGCAGTTACAAGACAAATTTGCTCTCCCACAATCGCAATTCTTTAAGTAATTCCAACCACAACGTGCTTTAGAAGCTGATGTTCGTGAGGGCACTCTGGAGATGGAAACTTCTGTCATTGTTAACCAGCTGGAACATGAAGACTCAGCTAGTGGTCTAATCTCAGTACTATACAGCCGTATACTTGACTTCCTGAATCCGACTTCTCTGGATAGACTACATGATAAGTGGGGAGCTGAAATAGAGGGTGTTACAGAGGAATTGTGGAAGGAGATTCTCTCTAGGGTGCCCTCTTTGTCCCTAAATATTGCCCACAGGCGATCCCAATTGTTTCTACTGTACACTGGCCATGTTGCAGAAAATGGGACGCAAGATGTCCAGTGTGTCCGGAGGATCTCTTGCATATGTTCTGGGGATGTCCGTTGCTTCAATGCTTCTGGTGCAAAACATTTGGCGTCCCGGAGAAACTATTAGAAATTAACATTCTGAAGTCTATATCAGGCAAGGAAACTTGTGGCCTCTCATTGGTTAGATGCATCGCCTCCTAAATTTAAGGAACTAGTTACACAAATTAATCATGTAATTAGAATGGAAAAGTACATTTATTTGAAGCGAGATAACATCAAGAAGTTTGAAAAACAGTGGCGGAAATGGATCCTCACAGCCGGTTTGCCGTCTTCAGCTGTTCCTCGTGATGTAGCGCTACTTATGCTACTTATGCAGGTCTGCATAGGTCTGCAAATTGCAAATAAGCTGTTCCTGTTCTTCCTCTTTGCAGAACTGGAGGATAACCTGTGGGATGGATCTGATGCTTGATCGGTTTATGTATGTGTGTATGTATTTTCTTTCTTGTGATGTGAAAAAGTTGAAAAATGTTAATAAAATGTTAATAAAAACTACTTGATTTAAAGAGTACACCTAGAGGAGATAAAGGGGTCGTCTGAGCCCTTAAAAATCATATGTGGCCAGGAAAAAAACCTAAACATTTCTGCAGTTCCTCCCGGTGTCCCGCGCTGCCATCTCTGCGCTTTCGAAAAAGTTCAACTTTTGGCGGGCTGAGGTGGCCATACAGCACCGGATATAGCACTGGGAATTGGGATAGGTGGCCGTGGCCAGCTACCTAAGCCGGACGGTAGCCGAATGGATTTTTTACTGTTTTAAACTGTTTCTCACATTTTAAGTGTACCTAAAATACAATTGACACACCATCACCATTCTTTGTACGTGGGAAAACTCAGTAGTGTATCAAATCCTTATTTTCCCCACTGAATCTAAGTGTAACCACTATTGTAGTTGTTGCCATTATTGTGTGAAGGAAATGTATCTGCTGCTTCACACAATTTCAATATCCCATTGTACAGCAGATGAGCGGGACTAACTGGATGGGATGCAGAAGTTGTGGTTCCACCTGAGCCTAGGAGCCTTTTAGGTGCTCATAAGGTCATAGCAAGAGAACAGTATCATGAGCAATACAATATAGTTGGAGTTTTATAGAATTTGCTGAGATCCAGCAGCTTCATGTTATCCTCTATATGTATCACACGTGTAAACAGATCCCCCTGCAAGTGCTCTACATATACACCACATAGAATATTAAGGCCGAAAACACAATGACCTGGCCAGAATCTGTTGTGGATACTATAATGACATAATTTCTAGGAAAAGGGGAGGATTGAGCTTAACCCCAGCCACTTATATCCATCCCAAGATTCTGCCTATTTCTTGATCACAATCTTTTTGCAATAGGACATTGGACATACTGTTTCTTTGAACATTTTCTTTTTTATATTCTTCATAAAAGCAAGATATGAGACATCAGGACAATGTTTCCAAGAGTAAAGCAATACTGAAAAAAAATTACATTTACAATCTCTTCATCCTCCCTTAGAGCCATTGCTATGCAACAAATCCGAATGCTAACAAGAATAGATCAGTATGCTTTAGGAGAAAAATAAATTATTGGGGAGATTTATTTTCTATTTACTAAGCCAAAAACACAACATGTGGGGGTGTTCCTGCCCGTGCCTGCGCACTTTTTTACAACCTGCAAATTTTTGTTCATAGGTTTTTACACAAAGCTATTCCAGGTCAAGCCTGGAGTAGTTTTGCCCTGCTGCCACGCTACCCAACGGATACATCAAGAGGCCTTAGCCTCTTAGGGGGAGTTGGGGGCTTTTATCATACACCAGTGCATGAGTGCTGTATAAGTCCCCTCTCTTTAGTCTCTTTTTCATATTGAAGAATCTGGGTAACAACTTATATGTATACTGCAGTGGTGGTCACCCAGGTTATTTAATAAGAACAGCAGATTTCTCCCATAAATAGCAACACACCTGCCAACAGTTTGGGTGTGGTATCGCAGCCCTGAGTCCAGCTGGCATTACCACACACAACCTGTAGTGTGGATTTAAGAATAAAGCAACCATGAGCTTTAGGGTGATGCCACACGTTCCATTTTCAGTCCGTTTTAACGCATGCATTTTCAATTTGTTAAAAAACGCATGCATTTTTTAACAGCCTGAAAATGCATGTGTTAAAACGGACTGAAAACGGGACGTGTGGCATCACAGTGCATGCTTGGGGCTGTTTTTAAACAGACTGAAAACACTTGCGTTTTTAAGTGCATCCGTTTTTGTATGTTTACCATGCATTTGGCGGTTTGAACCTATTTATCTTAATTTCTAGAAGTGTAGTCAGCTGTGAAACAGATTAAAACTGTCCAAACGCATGGTAAAGATCATGGTAAAGCATGCTCTTTGTTCATATGTTTTTACGCAAAGCTATTCCAGGTCAAACCTGGAGTAGTTTTGCCCTGCTGCAACGCTACCCAACGGATACATCAAGAGGCCTTAGCCACTGGGGCAAGAGGGGGATGGGGGGCTTTTAACATACAACAGTGCATGAGCGCCGTATAAGTCCCCTCTCTGTGTTTAGTCTCTTTTTCACATTGAAGAATCTGGGTAACAACTTATATGTATACTGCAGTGGTGGTTACCGTCACAGTCTATGGGAATAGTCCCTTGGGACTAAAGTCAGTGGACTCCCTGGACCACCACGGGGTATAACAACACTAGCCGCAACCCGGTAGCAGAGTCTAAGTGGACTCCTGGTCTTTGCCAGAGCTCGCTGCAAGTCATCAGGTCGCTCCACGGTTGCGACTAGGCCCGCGGTGGCAGCCAAGGTAGGAACACAGGGAAGGCAGGACCACGGCAAGGCAGGTCCTGTAATCCTGTGGTGGTCCGGTTATCCTGAGGCGGTCCGGTTATCCTGAGGCGGTCCGGTTATCCTGTGGCGGTCCGGTTATCCTGTGGCGGTCTGGTATCCTAGTGGTCTGCAGTATATAATACAGGATGTAACTCAGGATCGGTAATGTCATTTATGTGCACAGTGACTCCAGCAGCAGAACAGTGAGTGTAGCTCTGGTGTATAATACAGAATGTAACTCAATAATGTGAGGGAAATGATGTGTAATATTACACAGTTGTGGTTATGGGTGTGGTTCCTTTATTCTTCCAGGATTTTCATTTAATGTCACTCAACTGATGTTCAGTCAAATGAATTAACATAAATCAGTGAAGGGAGCAGATTCAGTGTATTAAAAACAAAATAAAAACACATTCAAATAAAAATGTCTCTCCTTTACTGGCCTGTCTTGCTGTGACACAGCACTTCTTTTCTACAACCATTTAAAAAGCAAGACATACAACATACATATTGTACAGTTCTTAAAGCAACACTAATTATTATACATAAAAGGGAAAAAGAATCCTGTTCTTTAAAAGTGCTCTGTTAAAATATATTCCAAACATCAAATATACACACAGTCATAACCCAGTAGTCTTCACTCATATAAATACAGACATGTCTGATAAGATCAGCATGGAGACGTACAGTTACAACCTACTCCAATCCTACTTACAATCCTAAAAAGATAATTCCACCCAACACGTCTTTCACCAGGTTACCCCACAAAAACCTTATTGAATATAGCTCCCATCAGTGTCCCCAGTCTATAGCCAGCAGGAATGGAGTTTGAATAACTTAGTAGGTTCAGCACTTACCTTCCTTATGGTTTATAAATAAAAGTGACATACAATAGGCCCTCACTGTCACAGGCAGCACAGCATTGCTGAACAGTGTGAGGACCATACAAATAGCAGCTTGTTAGACTTCTGTTAGGTATCCCATAACAAATAAATGTTAATGACCTATTACTATTTTAATGGATTGTCCAGTTTTAGCAAATTAAAGGGGTTGTCGGAGAGTTCAAAAAAATTAGGAGCCAGGCTGGGGCTAGCTTTTTAAAAATAATAAACTTGTACTCACCTCCTCCATCGCTCCTGAAGTCCCAAACCACAGTCCATCTGATCTTGGTGGTGCTTCTGGCTAGCCACTCCCATCCATCACTATATTCAAGAGCCTGGGCTCTTAGTTAATTGAATAACATGAAATAATTTGGAGACCTTGTATCTGGGAAAGCCTTGTGAGATATAGAAACACCATATATAAACATTTCATGATACTTCCCTGATGACGTGGTCCCTGCTCTGCTGCTACCCAACATAATTATTCAAAGGATTCTCCAACCTGAAACATCTATACAAAGTCCCTGCTTGAGGTCCCCTGTAGACAGCTACTGGGAGTTCCTGTAGAACACGATAAGACATTCAGTACCTAAAATGGCAGAAACTCAGTATTGAACCGTTCTGAGATTGAAAATATCGAACAGTACCGAGGTTTCGAAACATTGTGCAACCCTACTTTCTACAAAGAATGTGGCTGTTAATCCATAGTGCCCACACAGCACAGACTATACACATCTTGTAACAATTTCACTGTTGGTTTCTATTACTAATAATTCCATGCTCCTCCAGGTGAAGAAAGCTATAAGGCTAGTCACTATGTAGTCCGGTATGTACATACTCTGCAGTGCTTAGCTTGTAGGAATCTCACTGGATTTACTGCTAAATGACTTAATGAGAGAACACAAAGCATCATGGGAACTGTGGGCATCCTAAATTTGATTTAGCTTCAGGGTAAAGATAGGAAGAGGTTATTCTCCACCCACTTCACTACTACTGAGGAGGATTTATGACAAGTAGCTTCAGTACAGAAAATGCCATAATTATGGAAAGGAAATGGTGAGCAGCACAATATAGGCACCATTCTGTTTGTTTAAAAGGTGGAATTTCATATGACAATTTGGTAAAAATGATAAAGAATTCAGAATTATACTTTAACACTTTGCTAAAGCTTGACAACCCAGTTAACTGGTGGGAGCTGAATATAGGGAGCCCAACCATTCAGCAAACTGAATGGGTCGCAGTACAGAAACAGTTAAGGCAACTCTACAGTGAGGTCCATGGAAATCCGCTCCAAAAGTAGTAGCTGGATGTCCATGAGAATGGTGGACTTTATGTGAAAGGGCTTTTGTGGGACCTACATACATATGGGCTACAATGCATGTGTAAGACTTGAGAATACCACCAAGAAGTAGAATGATGGAGGCTGTACCGCCAGACAAGCCAATTTTTATGTGTTTCTTCATTCTGCTGTCCTACTAATTAGGCTTTGTCTGATATAGTAAATTAAAGTCTTATTGTTCAATTGCAAGATGAATCAAACCACCGATGGGTGGGGTTGTCACAAAGCATCTTCCATGTTGTCGTATCCTTTCATTGGAGAGAGTCCTGGTGGCTCTGTAATCAATCTTCCATCTAAAAATCAAGAACTGTGGCAGGGAGCTGAATCTGGTCTTATATAAAGTTCTTCCAACCATAGGACAGGGGTGCAATGGTCACAAAATTTATTTATTGCTGGTAATTTCCATATTGACCCTGTTGGGAAAGAAATATAAACACAAGGGTTGGTACCATGGGTGTAGAACAAGAAGCAAAGCTGACAAGGTGTAAGTAAGCCCCAACTTTAAGACTGAGCAGGAATTGGTAACCAAGTGTTCCCAATTTTTCCATGTCAGCTTTAAAAAATGTGAACTTAAATGAAATCCACCACCAGGATCAAGGATTGTAAACCAAGCACACTTACATGCTAGTGTGCGCTCCCTATGGCAAGATCCGATTTTCTTGTAGCTTCTTATTCCCTTGTTTTTATGAACAAAGGGTTTAAAAATTATACAGATGAGCCTGATGGACTATGGACCCAATTAACATCTATGGAGGCCGGAGCCCCTCCAGGCTCATTTGCATAATTTTTTAATTCAATTCTTTGTAAAAACAAGAGCATAAGAAACATGGATCCTGCCAGGGGGCAAGTGTTCTTAGTTTAGAATCCTTGATCTTGGTGGCAGATTTCCTCTAACTTCTTCCTTCAGGCTGACATGACTTACTGGCCAAAGGGGTTCCATGATTGGATGTATCACTGAACTGATGGGAACCCCTATATTCTTTATATATTCTTTAGCAGCCCTTTAAAACATCTCTTAAAAAGTTCTTGAAATATGGGGTAAAAATAATGTAATATGGGACTTCGAAAGGAGATAGACAAGTTCAAAACAGGCTGGTGCAGAGCAACCTGGGTTCAACAGATTTACTAAAGCTTGACTATGACACGTTATAGCTAAAGTCTGGCAAGCATGACATCCTGGAATGCACCAGACTTAGTAAGAGGTAATAATATTGGCTTCTCTGTACACTGGATGAAGACTGATGAAGCCAATAATACATTTCCCCCTTGAGATCCTGGCTATGCTTAATAAAACAATAAGGAGTGCATACTACCTGCTCATAGCCATAGGGCCTCTGTTGCGGGGCAGATGACGCAGACTGTGGTGCCCTGTAGCTGGAGTAGGGTTGGCTCTGGCCTTGCTGGTAAGTTGAATACTGTGATGAGGAGCCCTGTGCTGGAACTGAAATTTTAAACCAGTTACATTTTCACCATCTTAGCTATTCCTGATATGTATCTAAAGTTAAGGTGACCCACTTACCATATCCCTGCTGCTGTTGTCCCGGGTAGTTCTGTTGATTTGTGTACTGCTGTTGCTGGGAGTATGCTTGTTGCTGACCCGTCCCCTGCTGATATCCACTCTGCTGTTGGCTGTACTGAGTGTTCCCTGCTAAATAATGAATAAATGAATGAAAGGATATGGGTCAAAAAATATTTTTGAACAAGACAACTCAAGTCTATTAAATATATAGAATATCATATATTTTGTCCTGACCTCCTTCATAGTAGTGCTGTGATGAGTCATCGAACGTCCGGTCATAGCTTTGTTCACCATAGGAGGACTGCTGGTATGAGTAGTCACCATGGCCTGGATTATAGAACAGCAGTGAAATAGTGTACTGTTACCTTTATAGAACTGTGGTCAAGATTATTGAACCCCCGTTTATCGCAAAGTGAAACAATGCAAAAATGTGACAATGATAAAGATTGATTAAAAAAAAAAAAAGACATTACCAAGGTTAGAATTTAAAAGCAACCCAACACAGTGTAATGTGCAGGCAGCATGTTGTAAGAGATGTGCAGTAATTTATAGATGTGATGGAAAATATTTAACATATTTTACATTTAAGTCTCATCTCTTTAAACAGGATGATGGACCCACAGTTGATTCCAAAATCTTCCAAAAGCTTACTGGTAACTTGAAGAAACAATCCGGCAGGGGTGCTAGAGGCAAGGCTATTTGGCTAATATGAAGCAATGCCAAATACTATGGGAAATGTAATGGCTCTGGGCTTATATTTTCACAACGGAAAATGGCGCACACCCCTTCATATGATCTGCGAGGGCCTGGTTATTAAAAGCCCATGCTCAGAGTTGCATGCCTATATAAAACAGGGTTGGTGTTTGTGCGCTGAGAGTAATTCTCCTTGGCCTGGTGAAGTATATTGTTCCAAACAAGTTTGAAAACACTGCTCCTTTGTACAAGCTGACCAATGAGTTAAAGCGGACAATTTGTGCAGGTTTGGAACCCATAGGTGAATACAAATAGACAACAAGTGAGCGCTCTTTTCTCTGAACCTAGAAGTGCATATATGTGTATATATGGTGAGACTTCTATCACTGCAGACTAAATATTTTTAAATGGCCCTGAGAAGTCCCTCTGACCCTACTGCATGTTTGGTGAACGCCTGGGCAGCAAGAGGAGTCTGGAATGCAATGGTAGATGACAATTTTAAATGTCAAATCTACAATGTACAGAACCATGGAATTAATATTATTGTATAATTAAATAACAATAGCATGTGAAGGAATGTGTCTTGGATGTTTAAGGTTTTATACTATTTATTATCAAGAAAGACATCTCTGATCCAAGTCAAGGAGTTATCTCTGTATGCACAGTCATAGAGGAGAAATCATCCATTTCTGATGGGACAACCTCTTGACATCTCAGCATAGAAACAAGAAAATACTCATTCTTTTGACACAAAACTTTCAGTCTGATCAGCCATTCCTGCTCTATAACATCCTGCCTGTGTGTTAACAAAACATTGTTTTCATGATAGTTTCATTAAATGCCAACAGTGTAAACTGTAAACACCAAAAAAACCAATGCAGACACCATTTGAATATATCTAAGGAGGAAAGAGGCAATGTCTAGAAACACATCCATTACCTTCACATTTATGGTATGTGAACATTGCATTTTTGGTAAAATCTGTGAAAATCACAATGCAAGGACCCAGTGTCGGAGACGGTAATCAGAACCATTAAAAGCAATGTTGACAATTTCTAAGAATCAGGAGAATTTTTTAATATGTCCCTTCAAATGTGAGTAAGAACTGTTCTAAACTGTAAATAAACCTGCATATTTTGCAAAAATAGAGCAATATTCTGCTACATAATAACCACCATCACTGTATCTGTAGCATGAAAATATACTAGTAGTGCTGTTTGGCCATTAACAGTTTAAAGCAACATGTGGAAGAATGTAAAAGCCAGGAACATACAGCCACACGCAGGAGAGAGGAGGAGTGAGCTCTACTCACCCCACCCCTCCCCTCTCCATAGAGTAGCGAGTATCATATATTTCTCTGTGCAGGCTCATGGTGTGGTCATACAACATATGCTCACAGCACCATGACCAGATTTCTGTTTGTTACAGGAAATGAATAATAGAGATCAAATACTGATGGAACTAAACTGAAGCTATAATAGAGGAAATAGCGCTGCAATATGCTTTCAAGTCCATTGTAAGGCTGAATTCAGCCATTCATGGGAAGTATATACGGCGACTTATATACATCGCATATGCATCCCCCATAGGCCGGCAAGGGGCACGCGGCACCGTACAGGAGAAGTACGGTGCCGCACCGTTCCATAGCCGTGAAAAGATATATATATATCCCTATGGAGAGGGGCGGGGGTTAGCAGTGCTCACCTCCTCCTCTCCCCGGCGCCGCCATGTGCCCGCTGTGCTACGGTACAGCGGCCATCGGCAGTGTGAATGCGCCCTTAAAGACTTCCATTTACCATCAGTTTTCCTTTTTTAAGATTTCTCATCTATAATGAAATACAGTAATGGAACTCTTGGCCCAATGTAAAATATCGAGACATGGACAGCCATGCATCAGGTACTGCATTTTGTGTCTTTTTTGTCTTTGAACAATACACTGACCAATACTACACCAAAAGGCAGTAGGGGTGAGTGAAAATCGGGCACACCCACTTCACCCCCACATGCAAAAAGCATGCACCAAAAAAGGAATACAATGTACTGAGTATACTGCAATAACCTATTATACACATATAAAAATGTAAAACTTATGTCCCCTATAGACATGCATGGGAACGAGTGGTAGACAATACAGGAACAACAACTGTATTGTCTACCACTCGTTCCCATGCATGTCTATAGGGGACATAAGTTTTACATTTTTATATGTGTATAATAAAGGTTATTGCAGTATACTCAGTACATTGTATTCCTTTTTTGGTGCAATACACTGACCAATGTAAAACAATCTAACACATACCATCTGTGTAATACTGCTGGCTCATAGAGTCAGACGAACTCTGACTGTGTGCATACTGCTCGCTGTAGTACTCCTCCTGACCCAGATATTGTTGAGCAGAACCTGGACATAGAAAGAAAAACCACAACCCTTAACTGGTTTGTAATACAAAGATTGCACATTATACAGGTATTTAGAAATCTGCTGTGCTTATTATATTTCATTGTGCTTAATCCTGTAGATTTGCCTTCTTCAACAAATGGGAGTAAGCTATGAACAGAACAAATGATAAATGGATGTGACATCACAGGCCTGTAAAGCAGGGTGCCCGCCCCTTTCCAATCTGAGATAAATCACCTCAGATAGGAGATCAATACTTAAAACTGGCCTTTAACATTTGCTACTTTAAATCATATCCACAAAACAATAATATGCTCATGCCCCCTAGTGGGGATACTTAGAATTACATGGTCAGTGCACAAGGCCAGTTCATTTTAGCTCACCTTGTTGAGATGATCTGTACGGTCCCAAGGGCCTTTGACCCATCAAGCTGCTTCCTTGGTTACTCTGGCTCATAATGGAGATTGAAGACTGCCCTTGGTAGTGCTGACCTCCTCCTTGTGCTGTGGTGTAATGTGAACTGGCAGCTTGTTGATGCATCATAGACACTGTGATACACAACAGAAAATCAAGACTGCATAAGAGCAAGTAGGTCAACTGCATTGTGGGCAGCAGTATCACTTACCTGTATATCTATGTGCAAAAAGTATGTGAACTCTTTGGAATTCCTAGGATTTTTGCATGTGGTCTGATCTATAATTATGACATAGATGACAAACAATCTACTCATTTGCAGGGAGAAATTTCTCCTCAATTTTGTGAATATCTGTATTTGCATACTGCAATTAAAACGCAATTCAAAGGCAGCGAGGCTTCTCTCTGATATGAAACAATGATATAATTTGGATAAGGAACCAAATGTTTTGATTTAGGATTTATATTCTATAGAATTTGCTGTGGCACTAGAGACCCCTGGCATGTGGATAATTTAGCTGGTAGGTGCCATGGGCAGCCAGCAAGAATAATATTACATTGTAGTATTTCAGATGTAATATATGGACCTGCTGCACTAAACAGGGAACCACTGTAGAACATCCATTTGCCAAAATAGGGCGCATGGAGTTTCCCTAACAAGACCATTTAATTACAAATGTGTGTTGGAGACATAAAATTATAGGGAATCTGCCATGCAAATTAACCCACCAAAAATTAATACTTAATTAAAAACTATGATTAAAAAGCACTGAACTTATCCCATAATGACTACTTTCCATGGCTTCAATGTTAGGGTGCTGTCACACGTCGCGTTTAACGCATGCGTTTAAAAAAGAGAGAGATTTGCCAAATAATGATTACAAAACGCAAATGTTAATGCTTGCGTTAACGAATGTATTAACAATGTGTTAACAAACGCATGCGTTAATGGGATGGTAATGCATCTGTTAACAATGTGTTAACCGTCAGGTTTTGTAAACACAAGTGTTAACAGCTGTCTAATTAGGCAAATCCCTCTTCAGCTGTTGCAGTGCGTTTTTTAAATGCATGCGTTAAACGCAATGTGTGACCGCACCCTTTAAAAACTTTGTAAACTTTTATGCACCTGATGTGAGTACAATGACACTATGTGAGGTTCTGCATATTCAGTGGTTACTGCATTTCCCTGCCCCCTTGTTCCTGATTGACAGGTCTCACTGCTACAGAACATGCTGCTATGTGGAACATTGAGAGCTTGGTTACATCCATGCCACTTCATGTCATATGACCAGGGTGATGTAATCTAAGGTTCTGTTACATTTGCACAATATACCCCATGTATGTATCTGATTATACATCATTACCACAGCCTCCATGGAGGTATAGGGAGGAGTAGAAGTCTCATGCTGAGTCCATGATACTGCCTTGTGATCAGATACATACATACACCTTAGATCACATGACATGCTGAGAAGAGGCATGGGATATTGGGAGATGTAGATGAGAGGGTCCGGCTGAGCAGGTCATGCCCCCCCCCCCCCCCCCCGGATCCCTGGAAATATAAGATAAAGTTCATTTATGGAGATGTAAGGGAAACAACTTTTAGCTAAAAGAAGGGTGTCACTCAGTTAATAGGGCTCTATGGGAACTTGTTGTATGACTCTATAAGAACTCTTCACTTACCTGGGTTTGTAGGCATGGTCATATTAGCCCTTGAGACATAGTTTCCTATGGTGCTTTGACTCTGCATTGGCATATTCTGAGAGCTGGGCACAGTATGACTATACCCAGGAGCTGTGCCATGAGAGCTTACCGCCATACTCATACTGGTTGTAGGCATGGTGGTTTGACCAGACTGCTGCATGCTCACATGGTTGGGGCCTATTTCAAAAAGAAAAAAAGAGGTAAATTAGAATAAGTAGACACCGAATATAAGAAATACTAAAGTAGTAAATACTAAAATATTTCATATGTTTTATATATTATCTATTATAAAAGACACCCATGCTTTTTGCACTAGTACACAGAGATACAGTACATTACTGCTGACATTAATCTATACAAGTACAGATCTAACTGTCCTCAGGACCCCTGCAAGGCATCTCCATCAGACAGGGCCTTACACACACCATTATCACTTGCGTCTCTGCTGCTAGGCAATTGTAATGTATCAGAGAGAGGCCTCACCGTTACTGATCTGGCTCTGCATGAGGGAGGAGGGTGGCAGGCTGGCACCCAGCGCGTCACTCAGATTGCCCTGGGAGTGAAGGCTCTGGCTGGGGCCTGTTTGACTCATCCCTCCTGGGCCCAGATTCATGCTCTGGGTTGGTGGCTGCAAATAAAACTGTGTCAATTTATGTAGGACACAAGCACAGAAAATGATCAGGTTGGCATATATTAAGTACAAAGCAGTAGGCCTAGATCCATACACACGTACACGTACATGTACACGTACTGTACTACAGTAGGGCAGTCAGAAACGCTGAAAATGTGAGTTGCATCCTGTGTATAACAATATCTTACAACACTATAATAAATTTCACAAATATACCAAAAAACCCAAATACTCCAAACAGAATCCAAAAATCTATCTTAAAATACCTCCCAAAATATAATTCTACCCCAATGTAATTTATTAAAAGTTGTACAACTTTTCATTAGATCTCAATTTCACTTTAAAAAGATGGATTACTATCAAAAGCAGACAACTTTGTGTAAATCATACTGTAGAAAATCAAAAGATAGATTGAAGGTTCAGCTATAAAGGGAACCTGTCATGAGAAATTGACATAATTAACTTTTACTAATATGTTGTGAAGCAAATTAACACCTTCCAGATCATGTTTCTTTTGTGGTCCAGTTTGGTCGCATCATCCAGAAAATCAAGTTTAAAGTGAGATGTAAATAGGTTGTATAAAGTCATGGAGGCGGAGAGCTCAGCAGGGAAGTCAAGCTCTCCCTGCCTCAGAATGAAGGACATCTGGTTAGTGATGTGTCTGGATGCACGACCACCGATTACTGTGAAGAGGGCACTTGGAGGTGAGGAGAACTTGACTTCAGTGTTAAACTCTCAGTTTTTTTGATTTCATACAACCAAATTACATTCTTCAAAGTTGAGTTTATGGACGATGCCACCGCACAGGGCCATGAAAGAAGCATGACTTAGAAGGTGTTCAGCTGCTTGATGACTGCTAGTGGTTTATTAGGTAAATTTCCATTTGAAGCTACCATATTTACTCGAGTATAAGCCAACCCGAGTATAAGCCAAGACCCCTAATTTTAACACACAAAAAAAAACAAAAAACATAAAAAACACAAAACTATTGACTCGAGTATAAGCCGAGGATGGGAAATGCATTGGTTGCCAGCCCCTGTACTATACAGCTAGCCACCAGTAGTATATAGCCTGCCAGCCACCAGTAATATATTGCCAGCAAGCCCCCTGTAATATATAGCCTGCCAGCCCCCTGTAGTATATAGCCTTCCAGCCCCCTGTAGTATATAGCCTGACAGCCCCCTGTAGTATATAGCCTGACCCAAGTAGTATATAGCCTGCCAGCCCCCTGTAGTATATAGCCTGCCAGCTCCCTGTAGTATATAGCCTGCCAGCCCCCTGTAGTATACAGCCAGCCCCCAGTAGTATATAGTCTGCCAGCCCCCAGTAGTATATAGTCTGCCAGCCCCTTGTAGTATATAGCCTGTGAGGCCCCCTGTAGTATATAGCTTGCCAGCCCCTGTAGTATATAGCTTGCCAGCCCCTGTAGAATATAGCCTGCCTTAAAAAAAATAAACTCAGTACTCACCATTCCGACGGCCCTCTTTTATCTTCATGTTCGCGGCAGGTCCGCGACAGCTCGGTCTGCAGCGCCTCTTCTTTCTTCTGGCCCAGCCGGCACACTCTGTGATGTCAGCACTGGCTGTTTTTCACGCGCAGATAATGCGCATGAAAAGGACTCAGGACTGAGGTCTATCTTTTCTATGGCAATTGATCAGTGAAAAACGCATTGCACGCAAGATTTTGTTGCATGTCCATAGACTTGTATGGTACATTCTCATGTGCGTGACTTGCAAAAGTAGAGCATGCTGAGATTTAAACGTGCGTTTAAAAAAAACGTGCGTGTGTGTGGAAAAAGAAGCAAGTCTGAAAAAATCCATTGATTACAATTGGTCAGAGTGCAATGCAAGTTCTGCGCGTCAAAAGCATGCGCAGAGCACTCGCATGAAAAACGCAAGTGTGAAAGAGGCCTAAGACTGCGTTTCCATCACGTTTGCTAAACGCAATGGAAACACATTGTTAGCTCAACATGTGATCATGGGAGACGCTTCTGGATTTTGTATCTTCATGCAATTAAAACTCATGTGTGAAGGTGGTCTGACATGCACATACAGCAAACTTGTTCATCTTCAACCATCCTAACACAAAAAAAAATCTAGATGATGGTATTATTGCAACAAACGCATTCACACTCACCGCAGGGAGCAAGGATTGCATATTCTGATTGGAATCAGCTATAGTTGCCAAATATACCAGATTTCTGTGCAGGATCTGCTGATATCTGCAAGAAATAACAGAAGAGGTGATATGCAGTAATATGCGTAACAGTGCCGGTAACATAATTCTACAAAAAAACAGGGCAGAGAATAAAAATGAAAAAAATATATTACTGTCCCCTACTCCTTCATCAGGAAAGAACTTCTGCACACCTTGCAGATTTCCTTGTAATGAAAAATGCAGTGTTTTTTATATGCATTTTTCATGTGTGATGTGCGTTTTTGAGGCAGATTTACATGCCTTTTATCGCATACATATTTTTATCTGTTATATTTCCCCTGATCTGACTTCATTTCAAGCATCATGGTACAGATTTGATGACGATTTCCACAATCTATAGACTTCATTGTAAAAATAGTGCATGTACAAATTCCCAGGTTGCACAAAAAAAGTTACATGCATTGAACAACAATTTCTGTGCTGGAAAAAATGCATAGCCTACATGACTTTTTCCAACTCACATTCACTTTAATGCTGCTGTATTATGCTGCTGTTCCACAACGGCCTACATTTATCAAAAGAACTGCAAACTATACTGCCTGTGGAGTGTGCAATGCAAAGTGTGCCGGAATAATCAAAACTGGCGCACCATCTTCATTAATTTGGTGCAACCGGCACTGCTGGGAAGTGTACAAAAGTTTGGTCCACCTTTAACATAGCATTTGCGACACAATTTGGTCAAGTTGCAGTAATAAATGTGGAGCACGGTCCGACTGTACACTGGAGTTCTCTTTATGTACAACATTTTGTGGCCTGCTGGACATGGTGCAGCTGTGACACAAAACTGGTGCAAACACTTCTTAAATGCATGTGCAATTAGTTCTTTTTAGTGCAAATTTGGACAGAAAACTGGCGCAAACACTTTAATAAATGTGGGCCAATGTGTGCAAATCGCCTAACACAGTGGTCTCCAACCACCAGGCCGTGGCCCAAGACCGTGCTGTGAAACACCCAGTCCCGGGCCGCGGTCCAGCTGTGAAGGCGTCTGGTATATGAAACTTCGGGGAAAAAAAATCAGAACTTACTTCCCGCGCTCCGGCTTCTTCTATGCTCAGATTCCTGGCAATGTGTGCAGCCCTGCCGCTGGGTGATGACATCATAACGCGGCAGAGAGCATTGATGTGCCTGCACGCAAAGCCGGGAAGCTGCAGCTGCGAGGTAAAGAGGAGCGCCGGAGGTGTTTTCTTAATTTTTATGGGGGGAGCACTGCTGAGAACATTTTATGGGTGACAGCTTGCTGGGGACATTTCATTGGGGGGGGGGGCACTGGTGGGGCATTGTTTGGGAGGTTCTGCCGTGGACATTTCATTGGGGGGCTCTACTGCGGACATTTTATTAATGAGGGAGGCATCTGCTGGACATGTTATTAGTGAGGGAGGCCACTGCTGGACATGTTATTAGTGATGGGAGGTGCTGCTGGACATGTTATTAGTGAGGGGAGGCCGCTTCTGGGACATGTTATTAGAGAAGGAGGCTGCTGCTGGGACATGTTATTAGTGAGGGGAGGCCGCTGCTGGACATGTTATTAGTGAGTGCAGTCCGCTGCTGGACATGTTATTAGTGAGTGCAGGCCGCTGCTGGACATGATATTTGTGAGTGGAGGCCACTGCTGGACATGTTATTAGTGAGGCAGCTTCTGGGACATGTTATCAGTGAAAGGAGGCCACTGCTGGACATGTTATTAGTGAGAAGAGGCTGCTGCTGCACATGTTATTAGTGAGGAGAGGCCGCTGCTGGACATTGTATTAGTGAGGAGAGGTCACTGCTGCACATGTTATCAGTGAGTGGAGGCCACTGCTGGACATGTTATTAGTGAAGGGTTGCAGCTGCTGGACATGTTATTAGCGAGGGAAGGCAGCTACTGGGACATGTTATTAGTGAGGAGAGGCCGCTGCTGGACATGTTTTTAGTGAGTGCAGGCCGCTGCTGGACATGATATTTTTGAATGGAGGCCACTGCTGGACATGTTATTAGTGAGGGGAGGCCGCTTCTGGGACATGTTATCAGTGAGTGGAGGCCACAGCTGGACATGTTATTAGTGAGAAGAGGCTGCTGCTGCACATGTTATTAGTGAGAAGAGGCCGCTGCTGCACATGTTATTAGTGAGGAGAGGCCGCTGCTGGATATTGTATTAGTGAGGAGAGGTCACTGCTGCACATGTTATCAATGAGTGGAGGCCACTGCTGGACATGTTATTAGTAAAGGGTTGCAGCTGCTGGACATGTTATTAGTGAGGGAAGGCAGCTGCTGGGACATGTTATTAGTGAGAAGAGGCCGCTGCTGCACATGTTATTAGTGAGGAGAGGCCGCTGCTGGAAATTGTATTAGTGTGGAGAGGTCACTGCTGCACATGTTATCAATGAGTGGAGGCCACTGCTGGACATGTTATTAGTAAAGGGTTTCAGCTACTGGACATGTTATTAGTGATGGGAAGGCAGCTGCTGGGACATGTTATTAGTGAGAAGAGGCCGCTGCTGCACATGTTATTAGTGAGGAGAGGCCGCTGCTGCACATGTTATTAGTGAGGAGAGGCCGCTGCTGGACATTGTATCAGTGAGTGGAGGCCACTGCTGGACATGTTATTAGTGAAGGGTTGCAGCTGCTGGACATGTTACTAGTGCGGGAAGGCAGCTGCTGGGACATGTCATTAGTGAGGGGAGGCCGCTGCTGGACATTGTAGTAGTGAGAAGAGGCCGCTGCTGGACATTGTATTAGTGAGGAGAGGCCACTGCTGGACATGTTATTAGTGAAGGGTTGCAGCTGTTGGACATGTTACTAGTGAAGGGTTGCAACTGAAGGGACATGTTATTAGTGAGGGAAGGCAGCTGCTGGGACATGTTATTAAAGAGTAGGAACTGCATTTCCCACCCTAGGCTTGTACTCAAGGTCAAGTTTTCTCAGTTTTTTGTGGTAAAATAAGGTACCTTGCATATATGTGATATGGGTATTTTCCCTCACAGTGAAAAGCCCAAAGACAAGGGGACATTATAGGTGTGTGGGGGCTATACAAAAAGGGGTATCATAATGTCCCCTTTTCTGTAGCCATCTTTTCCCGGTTACCATTATATGAGGGTTACCCAGCTTGGTGCCTAGGTTGGGTGCAGCCAATCCCCACATACAAAAAGGTTGGGGAACGCTGGCCTTACAGATATAGTGAAGGGCCCATAACAGTAAAAGCAGCAGTGCCCACACAATAGTAACTGGCAAACTTACTCATAAATGTGACAGCCATAGCACCCTAGCTCATATACTCTACCTTCAAGTGTTTTGGGTCGTACTCACTGTGTGCATTCTGCTGTCTTCCCCTTGCTCTGATAATCCATTATACACTGTATCAGGTGATGGTTCTCATCCAGCATCTAACAAAAACATAACAAAATAATTATCCACAATTGCAAGTAGAGAAACATATATGATATGTGTTATCACTTCACTAATCAATGAGGACAGTCCATACAGAGGTTCTCTGCCTCATTATAATGTGCTGGCAGTCTGGCTTTGGTGTCAGTATCTGATTTATTCCTGGCTCTCTGGTCCCCACAGTCATTTATAAGGGAGTTGTTGGTTAGCAAATCCCTATTAACTTGTTTGTCTCAGATTCGTCATAATACATACATAATACACATGTAACTAAGGTTTTCAGAAAATCTAATGTGTATCAAAGCAACCAACCCCCGGCCGGCCCTTGCCCCTGGTAAACATTCAGACTGTTCCATATACCTGTGTTACGTACAGCTAGCATTATAAGGGACAGGAGACATTATCAGAATAGTAGAGTCTATTGAGCTCTGAGTTTAAAAATGTCACTTCCTAAGAACTTTTGTTGCTTTTTTATGGCATGACATGGTAATTGAGTATGTAATACATACACTCTGGGAACTATATAGCGACCCATTGTCAATGTTACTAGTACTGTGTTTTTTATGCATGACATGACAGCACTTGTGTCATTATTTGAATAACCACTTTAGCTGAAGGGAGATAATCCAAATATTTCCATACTATGCTAACATGGAGCTAATGTCACTAAATACATATTAGACTTAGTATTCACTTAAAGACATAAACTATCAAAAATATGAGTAAAAACTGCAAAACTTTGCCTGTTTCCCATAATCTGTGTTATGTACAATGCACCTACAGCCATGTATTATTCTTATTTTACAGGGGAATGCTATCTAAGAAGCCCCCTCAAGTATTAAATGTAAATTTGTATGTAAAGTGACATTTTAGCCATCCAATTCCTCTGATAATCTGTTACAAAGATGTGCCCATTAGTGGTCCTAACCAAGTTGGACTGGTTGCTGTGGGCAACACCACTGTTATCAGTAGCCTCACACCCCTTCTCTTCTTTTACTGCTACATGATAGGCACAGTGCAATAGCCAACGTCATCTAAAATCAATAATAACTCAGGAAACAACATGGACTGAGTTGTAGTTACTGATATTGCTTAGGAAGATCAATATCTAATAGTGTGTCCACTTCTAGCAGCAGTTTGTTCATGACTTTTCAACAGGTGATTTGGGGCATTTAACTTTATTTATTTTTATTTTTTGCAGAAAATTGATTCCTCTTTGTATGGAAATGTCTGCCCTGAAACCACAACCCCCAGCAAAGCATTTCATTGCATGGTGGGTGTAGTAGTCTCCCAAGTGATAAGGTCACATGGTGCAGACCATTGAAACAAAATCACAATTTTGTAGAAAATAATATTTCAGTAAATAAAAGCAGCAAACATCAAATCAAACACCCCCACCCCCTAAATCATATCTGTCATGGTGCTTAATTTTGGATTCTACAGTTGTACAAGATAGATGCAGCCTAATCTCATTCATCTCCGAAACATAAGCATCAATTTCCAATGAAGATTCTATGTTGCAACACATCACAATATTATGTATCAGATGGTTACATAGTAGAGAGAGTAGTGGGAGCTGATAGACAATGGTGATTTATAGCCTCTTCTTCACACCCCTCCTCCCTAATCCAGAGATAAGCATGAAGCCACTCAAGGATGCATCCTGCTCTCTGTCATCATGGAGGCAAATGACATCTTAGAGGACAGCAGATTAGCAGCACCTGCAAATCCTAACATTGCCATGTAAATCTGCACATATATATGTATATCTGTCAGTCATATTGAATGCCAGCAACGATGCATCTTCTCCATGTTCTTCACACTATGCATGACACATGAGGAATTTTATCCCCCTCCCCCTCCTTAGAATAAAACTGGTGCCATCAGACACCTCTTCCACATCATTTACCTTCTGTATAGTTTGCTGGGTGACCTCTCCTTTCCCTCTGGGTCTGGCTGAAGCAAAGGCCACAGACATGATTCCCCCCTGTGCCCCTGTGTGTGTCTGATCCTTGGTGACAGCAGTATAAATTATTACAGATATTCTTAATATCTGCACCCTATTACTAGCCAGAGGATCCTTATTCTATGCAGCAGACAGGGGGGGACTGGTAACAATGGAGCGATCCGTTTTTACTCTAATGTAATCAATTTAGTCATTATTTTGCCCTATTATATAGATGCAAATTTAATCATCTAAATAAAATAAAAGTTTTAATTCCGATCAAAGTCGTGACAAGGAATGGATAAGAATCAATGACAAATCCCCCTTCGGTAAAATGGTATATTCCACTAGCCGGGTTTCCTGTCTAAAGCACCGGGTAGCGTAGGTTCCCGGAGGTGGAGTTTAGCTACGTTGTTTACGTAGCGTAGGGCGCGGGGATAGTCGGCTCTTACGTAAAGCAGGCAGGGTAAGTGCGCTTCGTGAATAGAAGGTGGATGAGTGCGCTGTTTTCTGGAGGTTTCAGTTTGTGAGCAGTCAGACTCCGTTGTGAACATGAGCTACGACCGGGCCATCACAGTTTTCTCTCCGGACGGGCACCTCTTCCAGGTGGAATATGCCCAGGAGGCCGTGAAGAAAGGATCAACCGCGGTGAGGATTGGTCTCCCTCTATTCTAAGTATTGGAGGGTAAGGGGAGAGCCTCATGGGAGAGGTGGGGGCCGGTACTGGGGAGAGATATGGGGATGCCTCCTGGAAGGGGCATACGGTATAATGGAGCTGCCGGGTGAGCTGTGGTCAGGGGTCAGGGTTGTGGACATGGGTTACATTTACACTAGTGGGGTTCTGTTGTGCCTGACTCTAGGGGCACCGGGCAGGTCCTATATCTTCTGGTACAATGTACTTCTGACCTAGGCTCCTTACATCGTTACCCTTCATCGTCTCCTTACAGCCCACCATACGTTATACAGCGCTGGACATGATATGGAAGCTTCGCTCCATCCATGGACATTATGTACATAATGTTCCTGGTCTGTAAATGAGAAGTCGCACTATATATACCAGTAGGTCCAGCAGCTGATGTCTGGCTCCCACCATCCTCTCCAATGATAAAGTGATGGCGTGATCTAGTGTCATACTATCACTTCATGAGATGAGAACAGTAACCAACTGGATCAGTAAATGAATGGAGCCCTCCGGATTTGTTAAAAATCACCCATTTACTTACCAGAATATTGACTTCAAAATCATATTCAAACAAGCTGAAAAGAATCCTCTGACTGCTATAAACCTGATGGGCGCTGTAGCACCTAGGACCACTCTTTGAAAGATGATCACAGCTTTAAAAACCTACCAGGCTTGTGGTTCTGTGAGCTACAGAACTGGAGGTACATGGAAATACATAGGCAATCACTGGATCCTTATCTCATTCTTGTAATCTAAATTTTGGGTTTAACAGCACCTATCTCCAGTTCTACAGCACAAACGTTTTCATCTTGTATTAAAGGGACAAATTCCTGACGGTGCTCAGGGTTTAGTACTGTAAAAGCTGGTGTCCAGATCCCTTTAAAGAATATTGGATTATTCCACTGTATCAGGGTTTCATAATAAGTTGTGCTTCTGGGGATACATCCTGGACAGCCTATTTGTTTCTATTAATTGACAAGCAGAAAGTATAAAAAATAGGTTGTATTATAATTAAAGGAAACCTACCATCACGGATCTACCCACTGAGGTAGGTTACTGTAATGTAGTGTAGCCTAATGTTTTTTGGAATAAAACTTTTTGTGCTCCAAAACGTAAGAAAATTTGCATATACATCAGATTAAAGTTTTATTAAGAGGCTACTGGGGCGTGGAGTAGCCATGCTGTGGAGCCCCAGTAGCCTCTTTTGATTCCTCCTACCCTAGTCTTCTGCTTGCAGCAGCTGCGCGCACTCGCCTGAGAAGCTGGAGTTCTGCGCAATAGCTACTGTGCATGCTGCTGCGCGCTCCGAAGACAGGGATGAATCAAAAGAGGCTATTGGGGTATGGAGTAGCCGCAGCTCCTGCTCCACACAGATAAAAGTTTTATTAAGTTCTGGGGCACAAAAAGTTTTATTACAAAAAGCATTAGACTACACTATATTACAGTAGCCTGCACCTTAGTAGGTAGATCCATGATGGAAGGTTTACTTTACAAAAAATGTTAAAGTTTGAACTATTAATGATAACTTTCTGCATTAGGTTGGAGTGCGAGGGAAAGAGATCGTGGTTCTTGGTGTGGAGAAGAAATCTGTAGCGAAACTTCAGGATGAAAGGACAGTGCGGAAGATCTGTGCGCTGGATGAAAATGTCTTCATGGCTTTTGCTGGTAAATTTATGTTGATGGGGTCACAACTAACTGAAAAGGGTCCTGCAGAAATCTGTGTTTGTAGACACTGGTCTAATGTTCCTTGGTTTCCATGTCTAAGTAAAATTGCTACATCATCACACTATATGATCCAAAACTGCTGCACAGGTTGTGTGTGGTATTGCATCTCCATCCTATTCCCTCATGACGCTGAGCTACAGGAGTGCACAAAATCCGTGAAAAGGTGTGGTGCTAGTTTTGGAAGAAAAAACTGCATGTTTTTCTCGAACGGTATACATTTTATGCAGAATTTATTTTACTTCAACCATGGAACAGCTGAAAAGTGAAAGTAAGGCTTCTAATGCCAGGACCATATTAGGTGTTGAAGTTAAAGGGGTTGAGTGAAATTTTAGAATAGGGCTGTTTAAAAAAAAACAAAAAACAGTAGTTACCACCTCTGGTTTTCCCAGTGTCCTGTGCCACTGTCCCTCGGTGCCATGTGCCTGTTGGTTTACTGCTTCCAGCGCTGGTATGCCCACCCGTCACTGTGTGCCAGTGCCTGATACAGCCAAATTTCCATTGTTAAAGGGAATCTGTCACATGGAAAATGCAGTGTGTACGCATTGGGTAGTCTGTTTATAGGCCAGGTTGCTGTATAGTGTGAGTAAAAATTTAGTATAAGCCTTCCTATGCGTTTGTTTGCACCCTGTGTATCATTGTGTGAGATCTGCCAATGCACAGATGACCATAGAAAAGACTGCCAGAGCCGCAAACACAGACAGGAATAGGACCAATTTGAGACATTGGCGGTCAGTTTATACATGGACATATGGTAACCACTGCTGTATGTGTGAGCCCATATAACAGCCACGCCACGGCCAAAGACAATGGTCGTGTTCATGAGCCCTAACTTATACTTGATAAATAACAACAATATGATTACCCTTGCTCGCAGATGAATAGAGGGAACAGCGCAGGGATGATACAGGTTAAAAGATCCAAAAAACCTTATGTTATCAATACAAATTAATTGATCTTCCGCCTCTACGTTCACCTACTCCAAGAATAAGAAAAAACATGGTACCCTTCCAATCTCAAAGTTCAGTACTCACGGGGACCGTCCTTAGTCCATACTTAATGTCCTCACTTTTCTGTGCATAGGGCTTAGAAGTCCTCTTATGCGGCGCAATGTTTCGGCACGGCCTCCCTCCTAGAAATTTCGGAGTTTGCGCGTAGCCTCTGTGCTGCTCCTAATTCCTCCCGCCAGGGGACTTGTTCCTCCACTTTTCGTTCCGTTCTCCTCGTTCCTTCCCCTGATTGCTGTCCGAGGTAGGAAGAAAAGGCAAAAAACGATGGTGCAGTACTTTTCAGTTCCTTAAAAACTATTTTATTCGAAATACTCACAAGAGTAGAAGATAAAAAGGCCTTAATATAAAAAACACGCTCGGTACAACTGCCCGACTCCGAGTTTCGCCTAGTATGGCTTCTTACTGTGTAAGGGCTACTGTTTAAGGGATTAAAGCCAATCCAATTTATCTATTCCACAAGGAACATACTCCAACAGTCAGTCACTGATATGTCTTCTACATGCTCTTTTCTAGATTATACTTAATTTTTTTCCGTGCAATGATATCTGTCTCCCTCTACCCTCCAATATAGATTGTGAGGCCTCACGGACAGGGTCCACCTTCCCCTTGTCACCTGATCACTGTAGTCTTGTATTTTATACTTGCATTTGTTGTTGTCTTAAAGGGAACCTACCACCACAAATCTACCTATAAAAGGTAGATCGGGTGGTAGGTGGATCAATGGGACGTGAGGATAGCCCTTTTAAGGGCTAATCCTCACGTCCCCACACTTTTTTGTTAACTTTTATTAAACTTGTATGCAAATTTAGTAGGAGGGAGTAGGAGGGGAAAAGAGGCTACCGGGGCGTGAAGTAGCTGCCTCGTGTAACCTCAGATGAGGCTACTCCACGCCCTAGTAGCCGCATAAGTAAATTTGAATATATGTGTAATAAAAGTTATCAAAAAAGTGTGGGGACGTGAGGATTAGCCCTTAAAAGGGCTATCCTCACGTCCCATTGATCCACCTACCACCCGATCTACCTTTATAGGTAGATTTGTGGTGGTAGGTTCCCTTTAATGTAATTACTAATTATACAGCACCGTGAAATAAATAATAATCTGTCTGTTCAGCTCCTCCTGTTCTATAACATGCAGTGTGTGAATTATACTGCATTTTAAGGTTACTGTATCCCTTATCCATGCTGACTACCACTGAGCGTCAGCTTGTTAACCAATCCTATTGTGTCCATCACAGGGCTTACGGCCGACGCTCGCATAGTAATAAATCGTGCACGTGTGGAGTGCCAAAGCCACAGACTGACAGTAGAGGATCCAGTGACGGTTGAGTACATCACACGGTATATTGCCAGCCTGAAGCAGGTAAGGAGGCAGAGGACATTTTATCAATCCCAATGATTACAGTGTAGGACTCTGTACACACACAGTTGAGGATATGGAAGTTGAGCTCTGAATTCTGTTCTTTTTTCCAGCGTTACACTCAGAGCAATGGCCGGCGACCTTTTGGAATATCCGCTTTGATAGTGGGATTTGATTTTGATGGAACTCCTCGTCTTTATCAGACAGATCCTTCAGGCACTTACCATGCCTGGAAAGTAAGTCCAGGCAACCACCATTATTCAAGGGTTATGCAGGGGAATAGCAAAGACTTCATTGTCTTCTACTTTATTCATTAACAGGCCAATGCCATCGGAAGAGGAGCCAAGTCTGTCCGCGAGTTCCTGGAGAAGCACTACACCGATGAAGCCATTGAGACAGATGACCTGACCATCAAACTTGTCATCAAAGCTTTGCTTGAAGTAAGGCCTATAGCTCACCCTCTGCTTCTACCACTGTATACGTCCTCTTTATTCAGTGCTCTGATTGCTTGGGCATTACTACCATGTCCATACAGTCAGGGCCACAGCGGTAATACACATCCGTGGTCTTAGAGGCAATTTGGCTAAAATATACCAGGTTCTTGCATATTAGCGCCTTTTAAATTGAATGTGAACTAAGCAGAAGTTACTCGGTTCGCCCACTACACTGAGAATAGCGCTATCTGCTTCCTCTTCCATTTTCTTCAATCAATCGGGGACCTATCTTTAGGAAAGGACTTTCAAACTTTTAACATGGAATACCTCTTTAATGGGAGAGCTTAGATATTTTAACACCTTGTATGCAGAGAATAAAGCATATTGCAGTAACAGAGTGAAGCAGACGAAAGGTCCCCCTTTGAGTAGCTGATAACCATTCTTACACGTGCTCAGAGAGAGACTGAAATGAGAGTGCATGCGTGACTATTGGACATGGTGGCTGCTGGATAAGGTAGTGGGCTTTCTACATAAGAGCATTGAGAAGAGGTATGGTGATGTGTTAAAAACTAAAATACTAAAAAAAAAAAAAAAAATTAAACCATTATTAGAAATATGTGGGGTTTTTAAATCACCTTGCAACTATTTCCCACAGTAAGAATACTATGTAAAAGAAATATCTGCCTCCCTATCTGACATGTTCTATAAATCTTACAATATTTTTTAAATTTATTTTAGGTTGTTCAGTCTGGAGGTAAAAATATAGAACTGGCTGTCATGAGGAGAGACCAACCTCTAAAGGTAAGTGAGGCTATCCTGTCATTAGGATTTAGGACTATGACAGGATCACAACAATGTCCTTCTATACACAGAAAAAGAATTGTGAGCTCTGTATAGAAATGACTTGGGAGATGCATACAATGCTTGCAAGTGCATGGGGGCGGGCCTTGGCCAGATCGTGTATGTGTTCCCATGGAAACTATCGGTAACCAGCATTTGCTTTTACAAAATGCAGTGTAAACGCGATGTTAACACATGCTTTAGCGCAGTTGTTTTGTAAACACAAATGTTAACAATAATGTAATTAGGCAAATGGCATCCCTGCAGCTGTTTGTAATGCGTTTCAAAATGCAATGTGTGAGATCAGCCTCAGGAGTCATGAAGGCAGAGAAGAGACATGCTGACCTGCACCCTGTACTATATATAAATCAATGTTAATGGGTTTTTTCAATTGTGCTCATAAGGCGTTTTTTTTTTTTTTTTTTGCCTAGAAACTGCGTGTGTTGTATTGTTATTTAGGTATCAACCCTTTTAGCCAAATGTAGCATTTTGTTCCTTACTTTATATGCAAAAGATGCGAAAGACCTTGTTTTCCGTCACTGTAGCTGTATAAATAATGGCCAAGCCAACTCACAATGATTCTGAGGCCCAGTTCACATCTCTTTTAGGTCTTCAGTTATTTTTAGCCACAACCAGGTTTGCTGAACACACATAACAGATGCACGAATTTATATTAGGGCTCATTCACATTTACGTAGTGGAGGCCGATATGCTGCCACATATTGATCCCCATTGACGTCTTCGGTGCCTGTGCGGTGAGCACACGTTGTTTCACTGCACCATGACCATGATGCAATGTTACAGAGCCAGCTGCTCACTTCTCTCCAGCGCGCTGCTGTATGTTCGCCTGGGCATACAGACCTGAATGTACCCTTATACCGTTCCTTTGTGTAGTTACTAGAAAGACTTGCATCTGGTTTTGGTTAAAACAATAACTAAAAGGCATATAAAGTTATAAAATAAATGTAAAGTTACAATGATTTTTTCCAAATTCTCATGTGATTTCACTCTTTAAAAACAAACAAAAAGTTGCCCATATTTTGCTGCTTGCCATTTTCTTTCCATAGTTTGGGCATTTTCTGTTCTGAAAGTGTTTGACAAAAATCTCACCAGAGGTGAAGTGGGAGGAGACTAACGCCTTCCTCTCTGTGCCCTGAAGTTGAGTCCAATTCATTCTGCCCACAGATCCCATGATGCCTTGTTTTCTTTCTCAAAGTAATTTAGCATTTAAATTCTCACAAGTAAAGCCTCTGAACATTGGACAGTGCACACACAGGATGTATATGGCGACAGTCTGGCTGCTTCCATCACATGTAATAAGTGGTAGAAATCATAAGTAAAATAATTACATGAAGTGTCTGTGCTGTATGAGCACTAAGAGAAAATAGCTCCTTTGCACAGAGCTTATAGTGCCGAGTACAGGGAGGAGAAGCATGACCTCCTCCTGTGTGCAGGGAACAGCAGCCCCTTCCAGAAGTCTGTAGTGTTTGTTTATACTACAGACTCCAGGGCTTGTCAGCACAGGCAGATGAGGCAGCTCCTGCAGCACTGAGATAATCTGAGGGGTATAGCAAAGAATCTGGCACAATTGTTCTACAGCTCAAGAGCCATTGAATTGTCGGGAAAAAACCTGTTGATGAGAGATGTGTTATGATCTTAAAGTGGTTGTCTTAAGTTTAACTCTTATCCTATGGATAGAAGAGAAAAAGGTAATTGAATAACACCGAGCACTTTGTTATGCACTATTCCGTAGATTGGGGGTAGCTTCTTAACTTGGCCCCTACCCCACAGTTTCTAAGTGTGAAACCCTACATCCCCCACCAATGAGAGCCCCTGATAACATGTCTCAGCACTGCAGCTCCTATCTTGTAAAGTATTAAGGACATTTTTTTTCCCCCTCTGCCAGATCCTGAACCCTGAAGAAATTGAGAGGTATGTTGCAGAGATTGAAAAGGAGAAGGAAGAGAATGAGAAGAAGAAACAGAAGAAAACATAATTTATTCTTCTAGACTATACTGTGTAAATCAGGCTGACAATAAATGTTTTTCTTTCTTGTTTTTCTTTTGTGTCTTGTGTCTTTTTGTCAAAGTGATCTGAGATGAGGTGAGCACAACCTGGCAATACAATGAGGGATTATTCACGCAATCTGCTACCAAAGTTGCAAAAGCGGCCATGATACCCCCCCCCCCCTTTTTTTTTAAAGATTTTAAACATCTGTTACTGTTTTTTTTCCTCACATGTTGTACAGGCAGTCCCTGGGTTACGTACAGAATAGGTTCTGTATATTTGTTCTTAAGTTGAATTTGTATGAAAGTCAGAACTGTATGTTTTATAATTGTAGCTCCAGACAAATTTTTTTTTTTGGTCTTGTGACACAATTGGATTTTAACCCCATAAGGACGCAGCCATTTTGTAGCTTAAAGTGGTTATCCGGGTCTTAAAAATTACTTGGGGCAGTGCTGGGGGTGGGCTATTTAAAAATAATAAACATGTATTTACCTCGTCCGCCGCCGCCCATCTCCTCTGTGCGCCGGTTTTATTACAAGGGCGCACAGGGAGCTTCCGGCTGGCCAGAAGCTCCCATCCGACACCATCTCCCAGCGCTTACAACGCCAAGAGATAGGGACGGATGGGTGGAGCCGGCCACATTCCAGACCGGAGGTTCCCTGAGCGCGGCTTCCGTGCCCCTGTAAACAAACAGAGACATGGATCAAACGGACCACAGCACGGGACATCAGCAGCCGCAGGAGGAGGTAAGTACATTTTTGTTATGTTTAACTAGCCCAGCCCTCAGTAATTTTTAAAACCCAGATAACCCTTTTAAGGCTAAGACCCATTTTTTGTATTCTGACTTGTGTCGCTTTATATGCTTATAACTTTTGAACACTGTTACTTATCAAAGGGATTCTGAGATTTTTTTTTTCCTCACATGCTGTATACATTTAAGTGGTAAATTGTGGCTGATCATTTTTGCATTTACTTTTATTTCATTTTTTTTTTTGCCATTTTTGAAATTCGGAATCATTGTGTTTTCAGGCAGATTTACCACCTAAATAAGTTGCTGAATAACATTTCCCATTTGTCTACTTTACATTTTCTGAATTTTTGAAATGTCTGGATAATTTATTTTGATGTCACGCGGCTTACAAATTGAATATGGATTTTCTGTATTTTCAGAATTTACTATTTTGGGGATAAATACTGTTTTGAATGAAATGTTACATATGCAACATAAAAAAAACCCTATATAACCAACCCATTTTCAAATCTGCACCCCTCAAACTATCAGAAACAACTTTTAGGAAGATTGTTAACCCCTTGAGATCTTCAGTTATTACATCAAAATGGAGGTGAAATTTAGAATGGTAAAATTTTGTCGGTTATACGTTCATTTAGCCCTAAAATACACACATTTCCAAAAGATAAAACCCACCTTATTTATTATGTGGCCGTGACTTGTTTTATGGGAGCACAGCGAGGCGCAGAAGGGAAGGAGCGCCCTGCAGCTGCCAGGATTTTAGTTTCCTCATTGGTCCCTTATGCAGGCCATAAAATTTTTGCTTTTTTTGGTTATTGGGGCCATATGACGGCATTTTTTTTGCGGGATGAGATGCTTTTTTTGGTATCCCCTATTGTTGAAAATTTAGGAACCTTTTTTGAGGGCAGGAGTAGAAAAGCATCAATTTTGTACTGGGTTTTTTACTTTTTTAAATTTCATGTCCACCGTATAGCCCAATAATCATGCTATCTTTATTGTATGGGTCGATACGATTACCCGTGTGGGATTCAATAGGTAAAAATCATCATAATTTTTGGCAGATATTTTAGTTTTTTTTTTTTTTTTTTAAAGCGTTCATTGTGTGGGTTCAATAATGATATAATTGTATTCTATGGGTTGTTACGGACACAGTGATACTATATATGTTGGGATTGTGTAATGATTTAAACTTTTTTTTTTTTAGTGTTATATGTCTCTTTATATGTTATGGGCATTTTTATTGATTTATTGCTTTATTTTTTGATTGAATAAGATTTTTCACTTTTTTACTGTTTCCACCATGGGACATGAACAAGCAATCTGATTGCTTCATCATGATAATACTCTGCAATACTGATGTATGTGCCTATGCACATACAGGGCTGCTAAAGCAACGATCGTCGCCGAGTAGCTGGGGTGTGAAGTAGCCGTAGCTGAGAATACACGGCAAGGCTACTCCACAGCCCAGTAGCCTCTTCGATCGTCCTACCCGAATTCTTCAGAGCAGTGACCACGCAGACGCGGACCTGCTGTTCTGCGCAGGCTTCTCGAACAAGGGTGCGCAGCTATGAGGATAGGTAGATTCGTGATGGTAGGTTCCCTTTAAGTAGGGAACCGCCTGTACTTCACGTTAGTGGTAAATTTTGGCTGATAAACACAAAACTTATTTATAAAAATAAATGTTTAACCCCTTAACGCTCAGCGTCCGATATATCGGACGCTGAGCTCAGTGACTTAGCGCTCAGCGTCCGATATATCGGACGCTGAGCCGATGCCGGTTCAGCTCAAGATTTGAGCCGAACCGGCATCTGGAAACACGGGGTGCCGACTGTGACTGATAGCCGGCACCCCAGTGTAACACCCGCGATCGGAGCTGTCTCTGATCGCGGGTGATTAACCCGTTAAATGCCGCGGTCATCGCGACCGCGGCATCTAACATGCATATGGGGTGTCTTTCCCCCACGATCGCCCCCCCCCGAATCATTTTCGGGGGGCACCGATCACTGCTACGGTATCACTGGGGTCCGATCTGGACCCCAGTGTTACCTGCAGGAACTGCCGGTAAGATGGCGTCTATGACGTCATCTTACTGGCAGAGTGCCACCCTATGCAAGTGCATAGGCTGACACTGATAATGCCCTGCAATACATAAGTATTGCAGGGTATTATTATGAACAAGCAATCATATGATTGCTTGTTCATTTCCCATGGTGGAAAAAGTGAAAAAGTAAAAAAAAAAATTATTCAATAAAAAAAATAAAGTAATAAATCACCAAAAATGCCCAAAAGCCCCAAAACATATAAAGAGACATATAACTAAAAAAAAAGTCTAAATCATAACACAAACCCCACATATATAGTATCACTGCGTCCGTAACAACCCGTAGAATAAAAATAAATAATTATTGAACCCGCACGATGAACGCCGTAAAAGAAAACTGTTATAAACCCTCCAAAAATTATGATTTTTACCTATTCAATCCCACAAAAAATGCTATAAAAAGTGATCAAAAAAACAAATGTAGAATGATACTGGTGCAAAGTACAACGTGTCCTGCAAAAAACAAGCCATCAACCAGCTCCGTAGCCAAAAACGTAACAATGTTATGCCACTTGGAAGATGGCAATACAAAAATGATATATTTTTCCCCACAATAGGGTTTTATTTTACAAATTTAGTAAAACGTAAGAAAATATATTCGTGTCTGGTATCCCCGTTATCGTATCGACCCATAGAATGAAGATAACATGATTATTAGTCTATACGGTGAACACCACAAAAAAAAAAAAAAGTAAAAAAAACAGTAGAGAATTGATGCTTTTCTACTCCTGCTCTCAAAAAGAAGTTCCTAAATTTTCAACAATAGGTGATACCAACCCCAAAATGGTAACATTGGAAAAAGCATCTCATCCCGCAAAAAAAATGCCGTCACATGGCCCAAATAGCGCAAAAGCGAAAATTTTACAGCCTTCAAAAGAGGCCAATGAGGAAAGTAAAATCCTGGCAGCTGCAGGGAGCTCCTTCCCTTCTGCGCCTCACTGTGCGCCCATAAAACAAGTCACGGCCACATGTGGGGGGTCGCTGCACTCGGGAGAAATTGTAGAACAAATTGTATGGTGGGTTTTGTATTTTTATCTTTTGGAAATGTGTAAATTTTAGGGCTAAATGAACGTATAACCGGCACAATTTGACTATTCTAAATTTCGCCTCCATTTTGATGTAATTACTATGAAGATCTCAAGGGGTTAACAATCTTCGTAAAATCTGTTTCTGATAGCTTGAGGGGTGCAGATTTGAAATTGGGTTGGTTATATGGGGGGTTTTGATGCTAAATATGTAAATTTTCATTCAAAACTATTTATCCCCAAAATAGTCAATTCTGAAAATCCAGAAAAGCGATATTCGATTTGTAAGCCGTGTGACATCAAAATAAATTATCCACACATTTCAAAAATGGTGAAAATGTAAAGTAGACAAATGGGAAATGTTATTCAGCAATTTATTTAGGTGGTAAATCTATCTGCCTGAAAACGCAATGATTTCAAATATGGCAAATTTTTCAGAAAATTCATCATATTTTCTTTTTTTTTGTAAATAAACGCAAAACTTATCAGCCAAAATTTACCACTAAAATGAAGTACAACATGTGGGGAAAAAACAATCTCAGAATCGTTTTGATAAGTAACAGTGTTCAAAAGTTATAACCATATAAAGCGACGCAAGTCAGAATCCAAAAAATGGGACTGAGCCTTAAGCTGTAAAATGGCTGTGTCCTTAAGGGGTTAAAATTCTAAATTACCTCGTTTTCAGGCAGATAGTTTGACCACCTATATTAGTTGCTAATAACATATGTCTGCTTTCATAATTTTTCAAATGTCTGGAAAATTTATTTTGATGTCACGCAACTTACAAATGGAACATCGGTTTTTCAAGGAGATTTCAGAATTGACTCTCCATTTTTTTCAACCTAATGTGAAAAATCCCTTATTTTTGAATCACCATTTTCCAAGTGGCATAACTCTTAATTTTTGGTCTAGAAAGATGAGAGCTTGTTTTTTTTACCATTTTTATTGCATTTTAAGTGGTACAAAAAAGATAAAAATAATTTTTGGTGGGTTTTTAATTTATTTTTTAACGATATTAATTGTGCAGTTATGACTGTTTTATCGTACAGGTTATTACAGACATGGCGATACTACATCTGTGGGATTTTACTTGTCTCACTCGTTTGATTGCTTGTTACCCTGCAATACTGATGTATTGCAGGGCATTAAAATGAACAAGCAGTCAATAGCACTGTTGGCCTATGATGCATAGGCTTACACAATGCCTGTAAGGTCCCGTCTGTAACAGGACCTTACAGACATTTACTATGGATAGCCCTGGGGTCTTAACTCAGACCCCAGGGTTGCCATAGCAATGATAGGCTCCCCGAAAACCCTGCAGCCATTTAAAGGGTTAACATCCGCAATCGGAGCTTGTTCTGACCGCTGGTGTTACACGGGATGCCCACAATTCCCAATTCTGATGCAGAGCTGAACCAGCATTGGCCATACTATTATGGCACGGAGTGGGAACAAGTTAAGTTCCAGTGGTCATTATAAGATGCAAGTTCAGATATGAATTCACACCTAATAAAAACATATCAATCTCTAGTTTCATACAGAAAGAGGTCTCACAATATGGCTAAAAAGGGGGTTGTCCTGTTCCAGTGAATAAGTGTTATTGTTTGTATAATGGAACTTTATACAGAAAGTACACTGGAAAATTGTATTTGTTGAAACTAGAAATCCCTTTTAGCTTTTCTGCTTAGTGTAGACACAAACTCCAGACCCAAGCTGTAGCCCAGAGTATTTATTTTTTTGCTATAGTCTCCGCTCCAACACACAATGGCAGGTAGGTCAGAAAAAGGCAAAAGACCTGTTGGGAAGAGCAAGATTCATGTGCCTTCTTCAGAAAACAGGCAGAGAAGCCATAAGGAATCTCCAAAAGTGGCCCAGATTTACTAAAAACATTGCAGTCTGTACTGCAGGTTGGCTGTGTAGTGGGCACCAGATTCATGATTTGTGTGTCACGTTCTGCATGAATCAGACGCCCTATGCACCAATTTTCTTTGGTGCACCTTTAACATACGGAGTGCAACACACTTCTGTCAGACTTTGCAAGATAAATATGGTACATAGCCCATCCTAGCACCAGAACACCCCCTTTAGTGCAGAAATTTGTGACGTGAAGAATAGTGCAGCCGCGTCAGAAATGGTTGCGTGCGACAAATGTGGTGCAGACACTTAAAGGAAACCTACCACTTGAAGTGGCAGGTTTCTGATGGAAATACCGGGCACCAGCTCAGGGTGAGCTGGTGCCGGAGCTTATTTTTATTAGTATTTTAAACCGCGGTATCGTGGTTTAAAACACTTTTTAAACTTTATAGCCGGCGCAGGCAGGTACGCGCTCGGCGCTTACCATGCGCACGGCTCTCATTCACTTCCTATGTAGCCGCGCGCATGGTAAGCGCCGAGCACGTACCTGCCGGCGCCGGCTATAAAGTTTAAAAAGTGTTTTAAACCACGATACCGCGGTTTAAAATACTAATAAAAATAAGCTCCGGCACCAGCTCACCCTGAGCTGGTGCCCGGTATTTCCATCAGAAACCTGCCACTACAAGTGGTAGGTTTCCTTTAAATACATGTGCAAGCACATGCAAAGTCTGCCAAAAATGGCACAAGGACCTTGGTAAATGAGGGCCATTGTGTCCAGTGGATAAATTACCACCAAAGGGCTCCAAACACTTCTTAATCTCAGGGTGTTTAAGATGCCTTATTTGTTTCATGGTTCAGAGACCTTCCAGGCCCAGTTAGATCGGGATAGAGTATAACAAGCTAATTGGAGAGTGTCCCACTACTAGGAAACCTCCTCCCCCCCCCCCTCCCCTCAAATGATCACAAGATTAGGGATCCCCAGCACTCCGCTGTCTCTGCATGGTCCTCTTCTCAGTTCTCAGGACACCCACTAAGTAGCTTGTTTCCCCCTATGTGGTGGAGAATGCCCAGTATGATCATGTATTTCGGCTGTGATGGCCACATTCAGGGATCAACAATATTTCATTATACAGTTTAGCCAGTAGAGTTTCCCATTTAATGCAATGGCATCTCTGCGATTCTACTGACGCAAAGAATGGAGGGGAAGCGTATAAGCTATAAATACAAAGCCTCCAAGAGAATTCCACAAATTCAGAATTTCTCTCGTTTCCCAGTACAGGCAGTCCGACTTAAAAGGGTTCTCCATGAATTCTCAACATCACTAGGGTATTGAAATTTAACACATCATTTTTAACCCTTTACAATTTACAATTGTTTTAGCTCCTATGACTCAGTGACGGTCAGTGTAAAATTCCAGTGTGGGCAGGGACTCCAAGCAGACAAATTATGATCCATCTAGTTCTGTAAGCTGACAGTGCGGTTAGATTATCACCTGAGTGAAGTTGGCCCCCCACCTTGTTCAAATCAAACAAAATTGGTGTCAAATGTTTGTGCCACTATAGTTAAGATATTAATGAAAGTTTCCACAGGTCAGAGGTCAACCAGCCCCCCCACATTGCCCAAACCAGTGCCGAACAATTCTGCTGGTTTGTGCTGCTTAAATTTTTGTTTGTGCTGCTTTTGTTTTGAATAAATGAACAAAAAAAATTAAAGGTCAAAAGTTCAAGCAGCCCCCCCACATTAACCGAATCAAACAAAACTGGTGTCAAACGTTAGTGCAGCAAAGATTTGTTTGTGTTGCTATCATTTTTAAGGTATGTTCAGGTGCTTACATAGGTTAAAGATGTTTAGGATGAAATGGTAAAAAACAAACTTAGTGACACTTCCCTGGTTTGATCACCAGGGGGAGCTAGCAAACATAGTACTTTGGAAGAAATGAACTTTGATTACCTCTGGAAAAAAGTATGAATATCTTCAAAACGGCACAAACGAAAATTTTTTGCTGCACAAACGTAGCACTAACGTTTGACACCAGTTTTGTTCAATTCGGTTAATGTGGGGGGGGGGGGGCTGCTTGAACTTTTGACCTTTAATTTTTTGGTCATTCAAAACAAAAGCAGCACAGACAAAAGTTTGAGCAGCACAAACCAGCAGAATTGTTTGGCACCAGTTTGGTTTGGGCAATGTGGGGGGGCTGGTTGACCTCTGGAAACATTCATTAATATTTTAAAAACGATAGCAGCACAAACGAAAAAACCAGCAAACGTAGCACAAATGTTTGACAAACTGTTTGAACAACTTCACTCAGGTTAGATTATCAGGGTTCAGAGATGAGAGATCCATGAGATGCCCATTACACACAATGATAGTGAGCACTCCTACATGTCTGCTATTCCACAACACAGATCTGCTGTGCCTTACTCCCCAGATAAAGAGCTTGTCTGTAGCTTGCAGTTCTCCTCATTCTGCTGCCAGCGGGGCTAGAGTGCAGGGAGCAGAGAAACTCCACTCCACAGCCTCACAGAAATACAAGATGGCTTTCCCGACCTCAAGTCAGAAGTTACAGGGTCGTGTCTAGGGTCTGAAATTGTGTACACCATGACTGAGAAACAGGTTGAATTATTCTCTAATTCACTGTTGTATCTGTAAAATTCTGTGTTTTTTGGTAATGTGTTATTTTGTTATCCTGAATACATTTAAAGAAACTTGTCTTTGTGGGAATACCCCTTTAAACTCCTGGTCCACACGATCCCTGACAGATGCTCTGTAAGATTAACTTTACACAGTTGAATTCAGCCAAGGTGCTTAGATAAGGGTGATTTGGGACACTAATTTGCCTTTATATGAAATAAAAACCACACCTTTATACTTTCCCTAGAGATGGTCCATTGTCACGCATCAGACCCATCTCTGGTGCTCCTTGTACAGCAATTCGGTGAAACTGGAGCAAGTGTTGTAACCATAGCAAGCCATAGTGAAGCCAGGATGTAATATGGAAGGTAGCTCCAGGCCAATGCAAGGTTGTGTTTAATAGCAGGGACTACCTGAAGGACAATTTTGGACACAACCACTAGTCCATAAGGACTTTTAGGTATTCCCAAATTGCCCTGACAGCATCCCTTAAACATGGAATTCTAAATTCACACTGGCATCGCTTCTGCCAACTGTTCTATGGCTTCATTAGAGGGTTTCCCCATTTTAAACTACGTAAAGCACAATTCCTGCCATCTAGAGGTCCTAGAGACACTTTCCCAACATAACTAGATCTTATGACCTACAGTGTCCTGGGGTTGGATTAAACATGGCACAAGTCAAATGGTTGTAGATTTATTGGTAGATTACAGTTCAAATCACATCCCCCATGGGCTACTGGTTATCAGCACCAGAATTCTACAAAAATAAAGACACTTTCTTAAATTAAATTTCTTATATAACTTAAAAATGGGCATTTGCAGAAAATTTTACAATTCTGGGGTAAGTGCATCAATGCCAAAAAGGGGAAAAAAAAAAAGTAGAACCATCTCATGCAAACTGTCATTGTGGCATTTTATCGCTAGAGAATAGCTTAGAAGTCATGCTGAGTTTTGGTAGTAGCTGAAGAGATAAACAGCTGCAACCTTGAAACTTCATATGCAACAGAATATTTGTGTTATAGAAAGTTGCAGGGCCACTATGCCCAAGTAAATGCATCAGTTACAGCAATTGGTTAGTAGTCAGGGCCAGCACTGAAAACTGTTCATCATTCACATGTACAGCCTTTAAACTGGATACCATAGTGGCAAAACAAAGTGCTTTGACCAAAAAAAAAAAACTAAAGGGGTGAAGTTGTACCACCACCTACAACTGAACCTACTTTGGTACATAGTTAAATACTTTACTGATGTCCCAACTTGAAGTATGGGGGGAGTGTGAGCAGAGCTCTCATGTGAGCACAAAAACAAAGGCATTAAAACCCCCTTTACTTAAAGGGCAGTTAGCATTGAAAAGTTATACATTAAAAGTATAGAAAAAACAAATCTCCTCTGTCTGAGGTCCAAAATATAACTGCTCACCTCAACCGAAGTACCGCACATACCATTCCCCTATATGATAAAGCACTGCTATGGCCTCCTATATGCATACACTTCTGTGCCAAGTCCATTCTGTAGCCTATACAAACCAGTGTTCTATGGATGAAAGCAATGCATGGTCTTCTTCCCGGTGAAGGGTTACAGAGATGCTATAATGCATTTTGAGGGGGTGAGGGAGGGGGAGCAAGAAGTTATGGAAGACTAGTCCAGTTAGGGAAACATGAACCCCTTTTTATGTCCATGTTAGAGAGTGGTCTTCACACTCTCCCAGTGCCAGCCCTCTGCGTGGTCTGGTTTCTTCGTGGAGCGGCACCGCCCCTTGCACCTCTGAACCCACCACGAAAGCTGCGACCTCTGCGGAATCTACCGGAGACCCCAAATGTTTCTGTGTTTAGCTTTTTCTCCTCTGCCCACGTGGTACGTCTGTACAAGCAAGAAACATTCATTAGTTTTACTACTAGAAATATCAACGAATGTTGGTGATGCATCTTTTATTTCAAAAAACACTGACTTTCCATCTAAATATCCACAAAAAAAAAAAAAAAAAAAAATTTGTAGCAGCAAAAAAGCATTAACAAACCGGTTAAAGAATACCCAAAAGTGGAAACCATGTAAAAAAATGGTGAATTAGTACTCACCGGTAATTCGGTTTCCATCTAGTCCTCCATGACGGCCCACTTGGAGGATGCCCCTTGACCTCTGTAGGGACAGGAAGCAGAGAGGTTAAAAGCCTCCCCCCCGCATCCTCCCGCCAGTGTCTACCAAATAACTACACCGGTGGAAGGTAACAAAAAAATTTTTTATTTGTATGTTAAATATTCACATACATCTTATGGTACAGCAAAACCATAGGGAGGGAAATATATAGGCCGTCATGGAGGACTAGATGGAAACCGAATTACCGGTGAGTACTAATTCACCATTTCCAAAACGTCCTCCATGACGGCCCACTTGGAGATCTACCAGATTAGTAGAAACTCTTAGGGTGGGATAACTGCCTGTAGAACCTTCCTTCCGAAGGAGAGGTCTTGCGAACTTGGTAAATCCAGACGATAGTGTTTAATGAATGTGGATGTTGACGCCCAGGTGGCTGCTTTGCAGATCTGCTCAAGTGATGCGCCTCTTCTTTCGGCCCAGGAGGCTGACATAGCCCTGGTGGAATGAGCCTTTAGACTAGAAGGAACTTCCTTCCCTTGTAAGGTATAGCATGTGGAAATGGCCGACTTAAGCCATCTTGCTATTGAGATCTTGGAAGCTTTTCTCCCCTTATTTTTCCCCTGGAATTGAATAAATAAGTTATGATCAATGCGCCAGGGTTCTGTAGCCTGCAGATAAGCTAGTACAACCCTTCTTACGTCTAGAAGATGCCATGAGGCTTCGTCATTCGAAGAAGGATTTTCGTAGAAGGACGGGAGGGTAATCTCCTGGTTCCGGTGGAAATCTGATACCACTTTGGGAACGAACCCGGGGTCTAGAGTAAGAACAATACAGTCAGGAAGAATGCGCATATATGGTTCCCTGATGGAAATAGCCTGGAGCTCCCCCAACCTCTTGGCTGTGGTAACAGCAATCAGTAGAGTAGTTTTTAGCGTTAAATTTTTAATGTTAGAACTCTCCAGAGGTTCGAAAGGAGGTCTGGAAAGAGCGTCTAACACTAGGGTGAGATCCCACGTAGGGGTCCTCCTGAGAACCTGAGGTCTGATTCTGGAGGAGGCCGAGATAAAACGCTTGACCCACCTGTGGTCCGCTAAGGGGAAATCGAAAAAGGCTCCCAGGGCCGAGACCTGCACCTTCAAGGTGCTAGTGGATAGGCCCAATTCCAGGCCCTTCTGAAGAAAGTCCAGGATCTGGAAAATATTTGGGTTGAGTTGAGATGGAGGATTATCCCCACAGAAAGACACAAATTTCTTCCAAATTTTGTGATATATGTTAAAAGTAACTTTTTTCCTACTTGCCTTGAGTGTGGTTACCACCGCTCTGGAGAGGCCCTGTGATCTTAAAAAATCGGACTCAGGATCCACGCCGCCAATTGTAGCTTCTCCGGGTCTGGATGGAAGATAGGACCCTGACGTAGAAGATCCTTCCTTGGAGGCAATATCACAGGTTGTTGGATGGCCAGGGATGTCAGCAAAGGGTACCAACCCTTTTTTGGCCAGTTCGGGCAGATGAGTATTACCCTTGCCTGGTCCATAAGGATCTTCCTGAGGACCCTTGCGACCAAGGGAATAGGGGGAAAGGCGTAGGAGAGAGGTTCGGTCCAAGGATGACTGAAGGCGTCTAGTCGATCCTTCGGCTCCCTTGCCTCCAGAGAGAAGTATAGATGACACATTGAATTCTCTCTTGTGGCGAATAAGTCGACTTGCGGAGTGCCCCAGAGCTCTGTCAACTGGCTGAAGATTTCCTGATTTAAGCACCATTCGTTGGGAGAAATCACTCTCCTGCTGAGGAAGTCTGCCTCCGTATTCAAAACTCCTCTTAAGTGAGTTGCGGAAAGAGATAGTAGGTTCTCTTCTGCCCAGAAAAAGATGGTGCGAGTCAGGGAGGAAAGAGCTACTGACCTCGTACCTCCTTGTCGCCTTAGGTAAGACACCACCGTGGTGTTGTCTGTTAGGATATGGACATGTCGATTCTTCACTAGAAGAGGGTTGGATTTTAAGGCTTCCCAGACGGCTCGTAGTTCCCGATAGTTTGAAGGTTTCTTTGCAAGTGAAGGGGTCCAGGGTCCCTGGGCGTAATGCGAAGGGAAGACTGCTCCCCAGCCTAGGCTGCTTGCATCGGTCGTGATGGTCAGACACGGAAGGCAGTGCCAGGCAACCCCTTTCTCCAGCCGTTTTGTTCCCAACCACCATTGCAGATCTCTTTTTACCGAGGGTGGAATGATGATTTTCCTGTCCAATCCCGAGGTTCTCCGGTTCCAAGAACGGAGAATCCAGCTTTGCAGAGTGCGACAATGGCTCTGGCTCCAAGCTACGGATGAAATGCAGGCCGTGAGGAGACCCAGGATTTTCATTGCTCCTCTGATTGTAATGGAGGTCTTCCTCCTGAAGGAGCGGATCTGGAGTCTTAACCCGTCGGCTTTTTCCTGAGGGAGAAAGGACATCATGAGAGTAGAGTTCAACATTACCCCCAGGAACTTCTTGTGAGTGGAGGGAGACAGATCGGATTTTTGGGTGTTGATTATCCACCCCAGATCTGAGAGTTTTCTCATGGTAAAATCTCTTGCTGTGATAAGATCTGATCTGTTCTTCCCTATAATCAGAAGGTCGTCTAAATATGGTACAATAGACACCCTCTGTAGCCTCAGGAAAGCAACAACCTCCACCATGACTTTTGTAAAAACTCTCGGAGCTGAAGAAATACCAAAGGGTAGAGCCCGGAATTGAAAGTGGAGGATAGAACCCTCTGGAGAGAAGACTGAAAATCTGAGGAACTTTTGAGAGGAGTGGTGAATAGGAATGTGGTAGTAGGCGTCCCGAAGGTCTATCGTGCACATATAGTGGTCGGTATATATAAGCTGAGTAGCGGATCTTACCGATTCCATATGAAATCTCCTGTAAGTGATGAAGTTGTTTAGGGATTTCAGATTTATAATCAGCCTGTTCGACCCGTTTGGTTTCTTGACCAGGAATAGTGGAGAGTAGAAGCCCGACTTTTCTTGGTCCTGCGGAACTGGAATCACCACTCCGGATTGAATAAGGGATGATACCTCCTGCCAAATAAGAAAATGGGTAGAAGGAGAAGTATAGGATGATGGCGAGACAAATCTTGAGGGGGGGTAGGTGCTGAATTCTATTTTGTAACCGGAACTGATGATGTTCAAGACCCAAGGATTTGAGGTGATATTTGTCCACTGAGTGATGAACTGTAGAAGACGCCCCCCCACTCTGGCGTCATTGCTTCTTTCCCCCCGAGTTGTCTGGGGGATTGGAGAACAGAAACCCCCTACCTCTGCCTCCCTTAGGGTAGCTCCAGCGCCCCTGTTTACCTTTCCCGCGAAAGGAATCTTTAGGGTTCTTGAAGGGACGAAAGGAAGGTTTCCTGGAGGATGTCTTGTTTTCTGGAAACCCCTTCTTCTTATCAGAGGCTTTTTCTAGGATGTTGTCTAATTCAGGACCGAAAACGAAATCTCCTGTGAACGGGATGCTGCAGAGTTTTGATTTTGATCGTATATCGCCGCCCCACTGTTTCAGCCATAAGGCTCTTCTTGCTGCGTTTGTTAATGCTCCTTCCTTTGCAGCGAAGCGGACGCCCTCGGCGGAGGCATCTGCTAAGAATGCCGTGGCGGATCTTAGGAGCGGAATGCTGTCCAGTAAGGATGCTCTGGGGGTACCTTCTCTAATATGTGATTCCAGCTCGTTCAGCCAGAAGTAGAGGGTCCTTGCAACTGATGTAGCTGATATGTTAGATTTTAAGCTAAGCATCGACGTCTCCCAGGCTTTTTTAAGAAGCGCGTCAGATTTTCGGTCCATAGGATCCCTGAGCTGAGCGGAGTCCTCGAAGGGAAGGTCTGTTTTTTTGACCACCTTTGTCACCTGTACATCTACTTTCGGAACGGAGTCCCAAACTTTAGAGACCTCTTGATCAAAGACGAGGCGTCTCTTAAAGCTCTTAGAGGTTAGGATCTTCTTCTCTGGGTCTTTCCATTCCTCTGTAATCAACCCTTTCAAGGTTTCGTTAACCGGAAAAACACGTTGTTTTTTAGCCCTTAGGCCCCCGAACAACTCGTCCTCCCGAGACATACAGGGAACTTCTTCTTCGATATTCAAAGTTTCGCGGATTGCCTTCAAGAGGTTATCCAGATCATCTATCTGGAACAGGTGACGAGAATCCAATCTCTGACTGAAGTCCTGGGAATCTTGCTCCTCAGTATCTGCCAGGGAACAAGACGGACCCTCTGAATCATAGGTTTCTTCATCTGATGAAGAGATGTCCGCCAGTCTAGGTTTTTTAGGAGGAGGATCTTTTTGTGTAGCTGACGCCACAGATGCTGTCACTTTATCTTCAATAAAGGATTTTAACTCATCCATGAAAGAAACTTTTTCAGACCGCATAAATTCATCAATACATGGTCTGCATATAGGTTTTACATATGATTCGGGCAAAACCTGGAGGCACATATTACATTTCCTAGCAGGGGTCCTACTCTTGATAGGACGGTCGGACTTGCTGGATTTCTCAGACCTCTCAGGTCTGTCCTCTTTGCCTTTCCCCTTAGACCCTTGTTCTTTATCCTAAGGGGGAAAGGTGAGGAAATTTAACTAACTTGGGGTTCAATATGTATCATAGATACCATAAGACCATGCCATACAGCACCACTTACGTGACCAGAAGGGTGGAGTAGGCCCAAGTCTGCCTCATCAGCCATAGTAAGGAAGTCTGGGACGGCACAACCACAGTACACTGTAACACTACGAGTGAACGCCAAAACTAGCAACCCACCTCGTTAAAATACCTTATCGGGGAGCCCATCCCCCATGCAGGTGGCGGTACAGCGGTACAGCAGTCCTCCGTGACGATTCGGCCTACTTCCGGTCGCGACCGGAAGTCGTCACGGAGCGCAAAGGACGCCTGGGAACGGAAGTTCCCCCAGGCGCCGCGCGTCCTCGCGTAAGCCCTGCTCGGCCGCGGGTGAAGACGGAAGATCCGGATCCACCTAGAGCCAGGGAGGAGCCCCCGGGGAAGAGTCCAGCCGCGGCCCCGATCCGGAGGGGAACTACGACCTGCAATAGGTCGGCGTAACCCCAGGTAAGTGCTCTCTTGCACAGGAACAAACGTCCCTCCCCCCCCACTTGGAGGAGAGAGAGACCCTCTCTACCTGCCCTCTGTAGGGACAGGAAGACACTGGCGGGAGGATGCGGGGGGGAGGCTTTTAACCTCTCTGCTTCCTGTCCCTACAGAGGTCAAGGGGCATCCTCCAAGTGGGCCGTCATGGAGGACGTTTTGGAAAACATTCTTATCTGTTATATATGAACTGTACCATCTGATTTATCCCCAATAAATTCACTTTGCACCAGATGCAGGAAATCGTTTTCTAATATGGTCTTAAAATTCTTACACATGCTTTAAATTATGCTAATAGACAGCAAATGCTTCTGGAGCACTTCATCTCATTAACTTTAACAGATTTTCTCCATTTTAAAGAAAAAGGGGACCATGCAAGACTGTTACAAGGCCAGATCCTGCATTAGGGTGCAATATTGTTTCAATCAGTGACACTGCTTTATAAAAAGGTAGGTTACCGTTAAAGGAAATCTACTGACAGGTTCCTGTAGAGCCCTATTAACCTTTTTAGCCAAAAAGGTTTTCCCTCACTCAAGCATAAAATCAACTTTATTTTGTCTGCATCAGATGAGGCATGTCCTGCTTGCCAGGGCCTCTCATCTATTCCTCCCCATGCCCTATGCCACGTCATGTGACCTGGGTGAGGTCATATTAGGTCATTTACATTTGTGAAATTCGCAAATGTAAAGGATCTTAGATGCCATCTCACAAGTCATGTAACATTTTTACACATTGCCTTTTTACAGTCAATTTATATTGCCTAAAACAGCATTACATGTCTTTAGTTGACTATTGGCAGACAGTCCCCAAGCACAAGTTCCATACAGTAGCATGTCCTAGCAGTGAGGCCTGTCAATCAGGAACAAGGAGACATGGAGAGACAGCTGTAACTAAAAGGGGGCATTGTTCACTAGCAGCTTGGGAGAAATAAAGAAAATTGGCAGACTTCACTTCTTAAAGATAAGAAAAACAGCAGTAATTAAGGTACAGTGCCTCACTGGCAGCTACATTTAGGAGTTATTGGGTGTCCACGTAACCCTTTACCAGCATTGTTGGTTTGGGGGCAAAATGCTGGTAACAGGTTCCCACAGCATGTGGCTGCGTGCTTTTTAAACTAGATAAAAATCCAGCAAACAAGACTGGTTTGGCAGACACCCACATGGAGGTTTAAAGGACCCATAGACTATAGGGCAGTGATGGCGAACCTTTTAGAGACTGAGTGCCCAAATTACAACCAAGACCCACTTATTTATCCAACACAAATTTCATTTGTGATTTATACTCCCTTCACTGTCACAGCTTTAATTGATACCAGCACCTGAGGACACCAATAAAGCAGAAAATAGAAGAAATTTGGATGATCATTGTAGATTCCCTCCAGGGTCCCATAAACAGGAAGAATTGTCAGGGCCAGAGCAGGAGCTTCAATGATAATCCAGATCTGTCCACACCTTCCCACTCCTCCAGTAGTCCCAGGTAGAGCTGTCACTTTAAAATATCTCTGTGCACAGCAAGTCCTGGGCTGTCTGGGACTGCAGGAAGATACCTGGAGTCATCTCTGGTAATGGCCTGAGTGCCCACAGAAAGGGCTCCGAGTGCCACCTCTGGCACCATTGCCATAGGTTAGCCACCACTGCCATAGGATTTTTGGTCCATTTTAATCTGTTGTGGCAATCTTCATTTCTAACTGCATAGATTTTAGCATCTAAACGAGCACCCAATATACCATAGTCTTAAGGTTGAAAGCCCAAGTTGAATCCAGAATTATGGCCCTCTCTGCCAGAAGGGTACAAGCTGACTTCAATAAAATAATGCATTCAGTGCTAAACATAAGAGGCAACTCCAGATCTTATCAGGAGAATCACACAAGTTATATAGCCATTTTTAAATATAAGATTATATCAGCTCTTAATACCTATACTTTTATAAAAAAAAAAAAAAAAAAAAAAAACACTAACAAGCAACCAAATGGAGGTCACTAGATGCCTACTGTGAATATGGGACTCCAATAAACATCAGGCAACAATATTGTTTGTTTACAATTAAGCTAAAATAGACAGACTTCAAGGCCTACCTGGATTTCATCTCTGAAGAAATATTATCAAAGAAAGACTTTGTGCGATCATAGTATATATTGGGTCCCAGGGGATCCTCCTCAGGATTCCCGTCACTATTCTGGGTCTCCACTCCCGAGTCTCCCTTCTCATCACCTTCTTTCTCAGGCTTGTCATCTGAAAAGCAAAGAATTATGTAACCCAGCAAAGCAGAGCTAGAAGACCCAAAATAGGTAATTGCTACCTTTGAAGTTTAGCTTATCCTTGAATTCTTTATCAAGTTCTTCACGATTAAATTGAGCGTTTGCACTTTCAAAATCAAAGTCCCCGTCAAACTTTATGGCATTTTCTTTGACTGTGGTTGGCCGGTTCTGCCCTCGAGAGCGATTCCTGGCCCGTCTGTTACCTACAGAATCACAGGAGGTCATCATAGCAGTACAGCCTATGACATTTGCATCAACAAGAGTCAGACAAAAGTATACATTGCAGGCTTACAAAAGAGATCCAGTTGCCATTCCTGGACTAAAAGGACACCTGTCATCCACTTGTCACCTCTACCTGTTAGAGCAGCTCAAAGATTCCATCCCAAACTATATTTCTAAAATCATGTTCTCTTTATTATGTAAACGACATTGGCACATTGAGAGAGAAAGTGATACTGTTCAACTCCTCTGTTTGAACCTCCTAAAGTTTGAATTTTAAAACCTTCCCTGGTGATTATTGTAGAGCGGTGCTAAAAGTCAGAACCAGCAGCAGTAGTCCATCTTATCCATGTCCAGAATTGCAGCTCAGATACCCCAAGCAGATTGTAGCCCAAATTTGTGTGGATTTGCTGCTCAATTACACAATTATGTGCCCGCTGTACCATAGCACACTGGGCACACTGGCGCCCGGGAGAGGAGGGGGAGAGCGCTGCTCACCCCGCCCCTCTCCATAGCAATATGCGGCTCATGGCGTCATATTATAGGGAAAGCTAGGACATGTCCGATCTTTCTCCCCAGCTACGGAACGTTATGGTGCAACACTTGTGCTGCTCCTGTACAACGCTGTCTATGGGGGACATATATACATCTCCCATATGGCCGTGTGAATGTAGCCTTAGATTATAAATCCCTTTTAAGTGCAAAATAGAGTTTCTTCTACATAGGAATTCCTTTAACAAATCTAAACTTGCCTATCCTGTCCTTGTGCATGCATCAATATACTAAGTGCCAGGACATTATAACATGGGTACAGCCTGAACAGGTAATGACTGGCGTCAGTATTTGTGCCAGTAATAGGCTGCAGCAGTTTTGTTTTTATAAAGCTACTTGATGCTGCAGCAACGAAAAGTTTCAAAGCAGAGAACTGAAGTACATTACTGATGGATAGGCATGTATAGTATGATTTTACACCATTACCTGGATACACATGGGAAAAAATAAAAACAAACATTGGATCATCTATCCTTATTGTTGAAGTCCTGAAATTTCTATGAGCTCAGTTTTTCCATTGTTTTTTTAAGATCCACGGTCTGTCAATAAGTCAAAGGCTGAAACTATGTCCTCGTCTAGTCCCCAGTTATTAATGTATGAGCATAATGCAGAAACTGAACTCTGCAAACAATGGATGGATTTAGGGCTCCTGTACATTGAGGGGGTGCCCCTGTCCACATGGGTGCCATGTTATAAATGTACCAGGTTTGAAATTTTTTACTGAATAATCTCCCACAGTAAAATGACCACACCCCATTTTACCTGACCTCCGTCTTTGGGGTCGTCTATTCTCATCATTGATCATATTCTGTGTCGGTGCAGTCTGAGGTGGTACTGAAAGAAATTAAAAGCAGACTGAAAGGGGTTCTACATAAATGACAAACCGGGTGCTCGTGTTGGTGGCACTGCCTAGTATGAATACTAAGGCCATGAACTACCTTCAGTCAATCCTTGATTGTAAGCAATATGGGATCGTTCCAATTAACTCATGCCCATCAATATTTACCACTTATTGATGCAGGCGGGCCCACTGACTGGCCCTGTCTGTTCCCCCGCTGGCTCATGGGTGGACCCTTTGCTGGTTGGAACTTCTTTTGAGCCATATTCTCCATTGGACCAGTCTGGACAGCTTGCTCCACCATAGGGCTTTTCCTTACTGGGATCGATGGAAAACCAGCTGCAGACAGAAACATTCCAGTTAATCTCCAGGCAGAGCTGGTAGATGGGTACTGACAGTAATAATCAAACTGCTGGCAATGGTTCAACTATACTTGGGCAGGATCTGTTGAAGTAACAAGTCAAGAAAGTGCTGAACCCTCATATGTCTTAAGAACTGCAAGCAAAGTGTCTGGAGAAGGGAGTAGGCATAATCTGATAGGTCATACAAAATATTATGAACATCCTTCAGCGTGCCCCAAATAGGAAACCTGTCTAGACATTGGGGCAGATTTATTAATCCATTTGGTGTAAATGAAGACAGATTTTTTTTAATGAAGTCTCCACCTACAATCCTTGATAAACGTGGCATGTTTTTAGACACCAAGAAAAGTGTGTCATAATCGGACATGGGCCAAGAGTGCAATTTCGATCAGAGGCAGAAAAATATGTGCCTGCAGGTATAGAAGGGAGATTGAGGCTCTGCCGCTTTATTAGAGAAACTTCCTGTTAGACACTGAAAAACCTGTGGACGTCTTAAAGGAAATGTCCCAGCAGGATCAAGGATTGTAAACCAAGCACACTTACATGTGGCGAGTGCCACCTCGGGAAGCTAACAGTGGGTCCTGCCAATGTCCTTGCTTTTACACAAAAAAAGCTTTAAAAATTATGCAAATAAGCCCAAGGGGCTCAATAGCTGTTAATTGAGCCTGGGGCTCCTCAGGTTCATTAGCATAATCTTTCAAGCCTTTTTTGTAGAGACAAGGGCATAAGCTAAAAGAGCAGGTCCTACCTACACACCAGCATGCAAGTGTGCTTGGTTTACAATCTTGATCCTGGTGGTAGAGGTCCTTTAAACCCACAGAGTGCAATTGCCTGTTCCTATATCTGTGTTCAATTTATATCCTCAGCCCTAAGGAAAGTTCTGAGACCACAGCTTTTCAACAATATCACTCATCTGTCAGCCTGGCACCACCCCAAACTTCTCGCTGCTACTTCATGCATGATAGAAAGTTCGATAGTTTCTTTAGGTCAGACATTTCCAGATTTATTTTGAGCGAAAACCAAATGACGATGAACACAAAGAGGTGCAAATCCTATCAGATGTAAGAGGTAATGTACAGTGGGTATGGAAAGTATTCAGACCATTAAATTTTTCACTCCTTGCTCTTACCAATAGGATGCAATGAAACATCTATTTGCTCATTAATGTATACTGCACCACATCTTAATAGAAAAAAAGATTATTAAAGATAAACCAAAATATCACAAGGTCCCAAGGATTCAGACTCTTTGCTGTGAATTCTATTTACCATTATACTTGAGTATAAGCTGACCAGGGTGGAAGCCAAAGTCCCCAATTTTAACAAAAAATATAAAGGAAAAAAAACACTATTGACTCAGAGCCTGCAGCCCCTGCCCTCCCAGTATACAACCCCTCACCGATGCTCTTCCTATAAGAAGAGAGATTATATGTATATATCACACACTCCTTCCGACACCCTCTTGGTAGGTCCTTTTCTAGCCATTGAGGTTCTGGCTCCCTCTCCGTGCCGACACTGGAGCGGTGACTTCAGAGCGGCTCGTTGACATTCTAGTTTGTGCCGCCGCCATAGACACTAGAATGTCAGCAAGCCGCTGAAGTCACAGCATTAGCGATGGCACTGGAGCCAGAACATTGATGGCTAGAAAGGGGACTATCGGGAGGGCGTCTGAAAGAGTAAACTTCCACAGGATAGGGCCCAACTTGCTGATTGGTGGGGGTCTCAGTAATGAAACCTCTACAGATCACAAAAACCAAGGGTCCCAGTTACCTCAGATGGACCCCTTGTTGCTCCCAGAGAGTAATGGAGCAGACAGGTGCGCATGACCGGACAGCTCCATACAGCTCAACGGAGCCGACGGAAATTGCCAAGTGCTGCGCTATTCAACTATTCCTTGAATTGGCCATCCAGCCAAAGTAATCAATTTAGAGAAAGGCAATGAAGAACCCCTAGATCACTGTGGTCGAGTTTGAGATGCAGTAAGGAGTAGCAATTGAAGGAAACATGAATGCGGCCAAGTACAGAGATATCCTGGATGAAAACCTCTTCCAGAGGATCCTCAAACCCAGGTGTGAAAAGCTTGTTGCATCATTCCTAAGACAACTCATGGGTGTACTAAATCAAAAGGTGCTTCTACTTATTACTGAGCAAAGGGGCTGGATACTTATGACCATGTGAAGTTCAGTTTTTCAAGTTTAATGAGGGCACATTAATGAGCAAAAAAACTGATCTGTAACAATATGTTACAATAGAACAAAGTGAATTTTTCTTAATTCAAAGAATTTTATTAAGCAACAGACTGGAATACTGCAGCATTGGCATGTCAGAAGTACAAGCAAAAGCAATAAAGTGCCTTTCAGGGCAATAAGAACCAAAAGCCGTAATGCAATCACAGTAGTGCAAATACAATACAGTATATGGCATTAAGTTATAAATATGACTATAAAAATTAAGATACTTGGGGAATAGGAGGGAGAAAGAAGGAGCTTTCTAACTGGTAAACAGGAGGGGCAGATGGAGGTACACAAGTAAACTATTTTTAAAGAGCCTGTCATTCAAATTAACCCACCCAAAATAAAGGCTTCATTAAAAAATTATAAGGCAATTATGACAGGCTATGATTTTCTGCTGTATGTAAAGCTTCGTTACATCATTGCACACTTGAAGTCATGTGACCAGGATGAAAGAATGAATTAGTTACTCACCGGTAATTCCATTTCCATTAGTCCACCATGACGGCCCACCTGGAGGATGCCCCTTGACCTCTGTAGGGACAGGAAGAAGAGAGGTTAAATTCCCCTCCCCGCATCCTCCCGCCAGTGACTTCAAAATAACCACACTGAGGAAGATGCAACAATGATTTATTTATATGTTTTCATCACATACAGTTTCATCATTGTGAATACCACATAACCTATAACAAGCAAGGGAGGGAAACTATAGGCCGTCATGGTGGACTAATGGAAATGGAATTACCGGTGAGTAACTAATTCATTCTTTCCACTTCGTCCCCCATGACGGCCCACCTGGAGACTTACAATATGAGTAGTCTTTTAGGGAGGGATCACTGCTTGAAGCACTTTTCTCCCGAAGGACAGATCCTTCGAGGAGGGCAAGTCAAGTCTATAGTGTTTAGAGAAGGTAGAAGAGGAAGTCCAAGTTGCTGCTTTGCAGATCTGTTCTAAGGAGGCCCCTCTTTTCTCTGCCCAGGAGGTGGATACGGCTCTTGTGGAATGTGCCCTTATTCCTGATGGTACTGGAATCTCTTGGATGTCATAACAAGAAGATATCGCCATCCTTAGCCATCTAGCGATGGTTGCCTTGGACGCCTTCCTCCCCTTATTTTTCCCCTGGAATTGGAGAAATAGGTTAGAATCAACTCGCCAGGATTCAGTTATTTCCAAGTATCTAACGACAGAACGCCTTACATCTAGAGTGTGCCATTCGCGTTCTCTTTCTGAGGACGGATTCTTGCAGAAGGAAGGTAATATGATCTCTTGACCTCTATGGAACTCCGAGACCACCTTTGGGATGAAATTTGGGTCCAGTGTGAGAATAATTCTATCATCAAGAACCCTCATATAGGGTTCCTTGATAGAAATTGCCTGGAGTTCACCTAATCTCCGTGCTGAGGTGATTGCTACCAGGAAAACTGTTTTTAGTGTCAGGTTTTTTACACTAGCAGAAGAAATTGGTTCAAAAGGCTCCTTAATTAAAGCATTTAAGACCAGAGAAAGATCCCATGAAGAAGTCCTTTTAAGGACCTGGGGTTTTAATCTAGAGGCTGCTAGAATGAATCTTTTCACCCACCTGTGCTCGATGAGGGGTTGATCGAAGAACGCACTTAGGGCTGATACCTGGACCTTTAGAGTACTTGTGGAAAGTCCCAACTCCAAACCCTTTTGAAGGAAGTTAAGAACCTGCAAAATATTGGGGTTAGATTGACATGGTGGATTATCTGCACAGAAAGAACAAAACTTTTTCCAAATCTTGTGATAAATGGCAAAAGTTACAGGTTTTCTACTTGCCTTCAGGGTGTTTATAACAGCAGAGGATAGTCCTTGGGACTTCATATAGTCCGATTCAGGATCCATGCTGATAACTGGAGTCTTCCTGGATCTGGATGGGATATTGGACCCTGTACCAGGAGATCTTCTGACACTGGTAGCATGACTGGGTCCTGAGTGGACATCCGCTTCAGAATCGGGTACCAGCTCTTTTTGGGCCAATTTGGGCACACAAATATGGTCTGTGTCTTCTCTAGATAAATTTTCTCCAATACTCTGGCGATCAGGGGAATAGGGGGGAAGGCGTAGGCGAGAGTGGTGTTCCAAGGGTGGGAGAATGCATCCAGACGATCTCTTGTCTCCCCTTTTTCTAAGGAAAAAAAGTGTCGACACTTGAGTTTCTTTTTGTCGCAAACAAGTCTATTTGAGGTTCTCCCCAAAGAGAGGATAGGTACTGGAATATCTCCTCTTTTATGCACCACTCGTTGGGAAGTATTTTCCTTCGGCTGAGGAAATCCGCCCTGGTGTTCTCTGTTCCCTTTAGATGGGTAGCCGAGATTGATAGGACATGGTCCTCTGCCCACAAAAATATTTGCCTTGTTAAGGACATCAGTAATGGGGATCTGGTTCCCCCTTGCCTCTTCAGGTATGATACTGTCGTGGTGTTGTCGGACAGTATCAACACATGATGTCCTGCCAATTGGGCAGTGTTTGAGCTGAGCACTTCCCATACTGCCCTTAGTTCTCGATAGTTGGACGACCTTCTGGAGATCTCCTCTGTCCAGGAGCCCTGCGATAACTTTTGAGGAAGCACTGCTCCCCAACCGCTCTTGCTGGCGTCTGTCTGTATGGTGATATACGGACTGTTCCTCCAGAAGATTCCCCTGTCTAGATTTGTGTCCATCAGCCACCACTTGAGATCTTCCTTGACTGATGCGGGGATTGATACCTTTTTGTCCAGTCCCTTCGAACTCCTGTTCCAGGATCTTAGAACCCATTTCTGGAGAGCTCGAGTATGGGCTTGGCACCAGGCCACTGAGGGGATGCATGCTGTTAATAGTCCTAGGACCTTCATAGCGCCCCTGATGGAGATAAGAGACCTTCTCCGGAACCTTCTTAACTCCTCCTTGATATGAGCCCCCTTTTCCTGTGGAAGGAATGACATTTGTAAGCATGAGTTTAAATTTACTCCCAGGAATTTCTTTACTGTGGCTGGTGATAAATCTGATTTTGGGTAATTTATGATCCAGCCTAGTTTTTCTAAAGTTCCTATTGTGATGTTTCTGGAAGAAATCAGGTTCTGTTTGTTTTGTCCAATAACCAGCAGGTCGTCTAGATATGGAACAATCAGTATGTCCTGCTGTCTTAGGAACGCCACCACCTCTATCATCACCTTGGTGAAGGTTCTGGGGGCTGAAGATATGCCAAAGGGGAGTGCACGAAATTGAAAATGTAACGTGGAACCCCCTGGAGAAAGGACAGAGAACCTTAGGAACTTTTGTGAAGACGGGTGAATGGGGACGTGATAATATGCGTCCTTTAGGTCTATAGTGCACATTACAGCATTTTTGTGGATAATGTGAGTGGCAGACCTTACCGACTCCATCCTGAACTTGTTGTAGACGATGAAGTCGTTGAGTCGTTTCAGGTTGATTATCAGCCTGTTCGATCCGTTCGGCTTCTTTACAAGAAAAAGAGAAGAATAAAATCCTTGCTTTTCTTGTTCCTGAGGAACCTGGGTAATAACTCCAGAAGACAGTAAAGATGATATTTCTTGCCAGATTAGATAGTGGGACATTTCTGATGTATGGGGAGGGGGTGGTAGGTAACTGGTAGGAGGAAGCTTCTTGAAGTCTATCTTGTATCCTTGAAGAAGGATGTCTAGAACCCAAGGATTTGAGGTGATTTTTAACCATTCCTCTCTGAACTTCAATAATCTTCCTCCTACTATGGCGTCACTGTTTCTTGTTTCTGTTGGGATCGGATGATGTTGAAAAGAGAAACCCTTTACCTTTTCCTCCTTTCGGGTAGCTCCAGCGACCCCTTTTCCCTTTATCTTTGTATTCTTCTCTTTGGCTCTTAAAGTCCCGAAAGGGCTGCTTCCTGGGTATTGGCTTATTCTCCGGGAAACCCTTTCTCTTATCTGATGCCCTTTCCAAGATGGTGTCAAGTTCAGGGCCAAAGACGAATTCACCTGAAAAGGGAAGACCACATAGCTTTGTTTTTGAGCGGATATCCCCACTCCACTGCTTCAGCCACAGCGCCCTTCTTGAAGCATTTGTCAGGGCTCCTTCTTTTGAAGAGAACCGTACACCTTCAGCTGCCGCGTCTGCTAAGAAGGACGTTGCTGATTTTAATAGAGGGAAATTCTCCAAAATTGTAGTTCTGGGAGTTCCTTCTTTAATATGAGATTCGAGCTCATTTAGCCAATACAGGAGATTTCTCGCGACTGAGGTGGCCGTTAAATTTGATTTCAGACCCCACATGGATGTTTCCCAAGCTTTTTTCAGCAGAGAGTCAGATTTCCTGTCCATGGGGTCTCTAAGCTGCGCTGCGTCTTCAAACGGCAGGTCTGTCTTCCTTACTATTTTAGTAACCTGCACATCCACTTTGGGACAGGAATCCCATAGCTTAGAGTCTTCAGGCTCAAAGACCAATCTCTTCCTAAAGTTTTTTGATATAAGGATCCTCTTCTCTGGTTCCTTCCATTCCTCATACACTAACTCTTTGAGGGTGTCATTTAAGGGAAACACCCTCTGGCGCTTTGCTTTTAACCCACCAAATAGCTCATCTTCTTTAGATTGGGGTACGACCACATCCTCAATTTCTAATGTCTGTCTGATGGCCTTCAATAATTCATCCAATTCATCTATTGGGAAAAGATGTCTGGATTCAGTAGATTTTACAAAATCCTGGGGATTTAAGGAGTCTTCCGTTTCTATTACAGAACAAGAAGGAGTCTCTGAATCACTTCCTGCTCCGGATGGTGACGACCCCAGTTCCAATCTGGGCTTTTTACACGGGGGAGCCCTAGATGTAGCAGCGGCAATAGATGAGACCACCTTCTCCTCTATGAACCCTTTGAGCTCGTCTAGGAAGGATGATTTCTCCTCTCGCATGAAGTTATCAATACATACTTTACAGATTGGTTTCTTATATGAATCTGGCATAGAATGGTTACACATGTTACATTTTCTGGTCCTGGTTTTATCCGATTTCTCGGGTCTTTCAGGCCTGCTAGCCTTATCCCCCTTCTCCTCCTTGCCTTTCCCCTTAGACCCCAGGTCTTTTTCCTAAAAGGCAAATATAGGAGACTAATAACCCACAACATTGCATACATAGTGGCAATATCCCCTGCGATTAGCCCACTTACGGATACTGGAGGGTGCAGGAAGATTGGGTTAACTTCGTCAGTCATAGTAGACAGCGGAAGATTTAGATGCAGATACTGGAGCCGTAGTCACTTGAACAACTAGACCTCAGATCATAGTGATCTACCTGCTTTAAATACCTTAATGGGGAGCCCATCCCCCTTTGAAGCGGCTGCCGGTCCGCGTCCCACGGCTCCCAGTGATGCTGCGCGGTTTCCCCGATCACTTCCGGTCGCGGCCGGAAGTCGTCATCAGACTACGGGCTGCTGGGAAGTGTAGTTTTCTTCAGCCGCGCGCGCGTGCAATCGGAATTTGCGGCGCGGCGGCCCTGTCAACGGACCCCCGGACGGCTACAGGGAGGACCAGGATCGACCGAGAGCCGGGGCCGCCGGGATTTCGCCGTGGACGGCATACCCGTGAGTAATTCTTCGTCCCCCCCCCCCCCACCTGGAGGAGAGAGGGCACCTCTCTATGACCTGCCTCGGTAGGGACAGGAAGAACACTGGCGGGAGGATGCGGGGAGGGGAATTTAACCTCTCTTCTTCCTGTCCCTACAGAGGTCAAGGGGCATCCTCCAGGTGGGCCGTCATGGGGGACGAAGTGGAAATTAAAGGTCCTGTTACATCAGAAACATCTACCTCATGTATGTATATGATCACCTGAAGAATGGGGAGGAGTAGGAGTCCATGGATGCTGCTGTGATTTCATGTGATCAGATATATGCATGGTGTACAGTTTGCTAATGTTAGGAGGCTAAAGGACCTTTGATGTCACTGTCAAGGAAATTTTATTCTTGAATGTGTAAGATTTGTTGAACTATTGGGCAATTACAAACTTTGTTGAAATATATGGCATCCATTGAAGCGTCCAGGCCTTGTTTACAACATCCTGGAGATCCTTACAACCTGATAAACACTGATCTGCAGAATGTTCTGTGGTGACCTCAAAAGCCATTTGGTCACCTCTCCTCTGCACCTTCCCCCACCCCTGCATCTAGGGATTTTGAAAGAAAGGACTGTTTAAATATTCCTGGACTCTCCCCCCTCATTAAAACTTTGCCCAATCCTGAATGACCCCTGTGGACTAATTAATGAATGGGAGGTTCTGAAACCTGAACTAAGCAGAGATCTTCTAAAACAATATGAAATCCAGGAATTAGTGTTCACGTTTTGGGGACTGCTTGAAAAGCTGAGTGTGTTCCTCATTTCTCCCACCTCCAGGGAATCAGGATTTACTTTAAGTTGCAAGTTTGTTATTTTTCTCCCTTTTTATTTAGTAACTGTTTTGCCATGTTGTGTGTCATTTATTTTGTAACATTTGTTTTTAATATCTTTTTTATGCACTGATCAACTTTTTGTAATTAAAGATTTTCACCTTAATTTTGGTACTGTATGCTCTGCGAACTCAGCCTTGTGAAGTATGGTTAGCTGTGTGACTGCTAGAGTGCTGAGTGTGCATGTCTAGTGGTGTGACAAGGTGACTACCTGAGAAGGAAGAGTTGATGTAGAGTGGGATACTTATTGGTCCCAGTATAAATGCAATAAGTGGTGGCAGCGGTCTGGAGTGCTGGAGCTGTAAGAGGTGGGATTTATGATCAATTTGTGTCCCGAATGAAAGGAGAGCACAAGTTTGAGTAGGCTAAATTAACCCGTACAGTTGCACCCCAAGTCACGTGACGAGGCGGCGGCGTCCTTGCCGTGACACTCTGGTCACATGAAATGCTAAGAAGATGCATGGAACATGGGTAGGAGAAGATAGGAGTGGCTGGTGGAGCAGGGCAAGCCTTCTCTGATGCCAGGAAATACAATATAAAGTTAAATAGGGCACTATAGGATATGTTACCTTTGAAAGGGGTCTGAATACTTTCCTTACCCACTGTATAATAAGATTTGCACCAGTTCAGTTATTTGGCACAAAAACCAGGAGCAGTTGAAAACAGAAGGAAAATATCTAAATCTGTAACAGATGTGAACTGGCTCCAAGTTGTCAACATTCTAATGACATTTAATCAAGATTTGACAGCAAGTCATTACTTGCAAACCATTTGGCCAGATGCTTCCATTATTAACAGCGGATTAAGAGATGGACTGCTGCGCTAATATTTTTAGCGTTAATAGCAGATCTTTAACGCACAGTTGTACGTCACACAAGTTGGTTAGTAACTTCAACTTTAGCAATACATTTAGTTAATAGGGTTTCAATGTTCTATATGGATTGGATGACCTCATGCAGATTAGACATTGGGCCCTCAATAGCATGAATGCTACTACATTACATCCAAAGACCACTGAACAGTGAAGCTTAACCAACTTTGCTGATACAGAATATCAATGATTCTGATACAATTCTATTCATTGTAGGCAGAATAGAAAGCACTTCTGTAGTCATGTAGTTTACTGTAAAAATACTCATAAGAGCGGAAGAGTCTCTTCCATGTGCGACCACCACATTGTACAACCAACATGGATACATTTTGGACAGAACCATGTGGCCTGCATTAGACTTCTTGCCAGTGTGTCTGCAACGGACAGCAAAAATTAACAGATTTTTAGGGCAAGTATAGCAACATGCCTTACCGTATACTTTTGCATAGAAAGGGCATCACAATAAAATGCAAGTAAAATTGCCATAAGGACATTCTTACAGAAAATTGTGCTCTGAGGGAGACTTGGCAAAAAAGGCCATAATCTGTAGCAAAAAATGCCAATTGCTTTAATAGGATTATACCGTAACAGCAGTCAGGTGCAAGAGATAGCCGACCCCAGGGATATCCTGCAGACCTCAAACCAAGATTTCAGCCATTACTAATTCATGTGCAAGGTAACAGAAGACAGCATGCACCATGCCAGGCTGTTCAAACATAGAAAGACAAGGTCACAGCAACATCTAGAGTTGTACAATAACTAAAGAAAAAAAACCAGTGCAATTCATAAAGGTCATGAGCCCCATAAAGGTCATGAGATTCAGAAGAGTCAGTGGATTGCAAAGCATCCTATTTTATAAGGAAGGATAGGTTGTCCCACAAACATTAGGCCATGCAGAGGTTTCTTCAGTAGGGTCATTCGAGTAGATTTATTCTAAGCATTTATCCTATTAGACAGGCAGAGCAGTCAGTTCTGTGACTTGTAGTTCGTACAACCATGATCAGTTGAGTTGTTATTATACAGAATATACAAGTCACTGATGTCAGATGTTAAGAGGAAACTCTCTGCACTGGATAACAAAGGGTCTTCCTGAAAAATAAACCATGACATATGCCGTCAATAGGACAAAGTATAGGGTTGTCAATTGTCTACTAACAATAAAGTGGCCAAATCGGTTTCATGAGAAGCAATTTTAATTGAGTGACCAGTTTTGAAAATGATCTGGTAACATTTTACTATTACTTAGCACAGCGCTGGGATGCTTCATCATCAGACCTTCCTACTGGCCAATGCAATGTCACAGGGTTATTGTGATATCACCACTTCAAACTTCAGTGGTTTACAACCTGTGGACTTGTCCAATATGACAGAGCACTGGTTAGACACTGGACAAACACATTAGCCGACAGAACAAAAACTACTATTCTATCCATCTATAAGAACTAAAGACAACAGCATGCGAACAATATGCAACACATGCAGCCATGTTACCCTTTGAGAGGTGAGGGGGCTCTGCCAGCAAGTCAGGATCCGGTGCCACAGGCTGTGGAGATGGGGAGGACGAGGAGCTGGATGCTGCGGCTGATGCCGAAGGACTTACCAGCTTCTCTGCATGGACAGTGCAACATGTTATTAACTGGTCACCATTGCTGCAAATCTTAGAACAAGTTATACCAAGCGTCAGAGTTTATGCCAACATACAGCTGCCCTTTAGTAGGTTTATTCTTTGTTAATCCCTGCAGGATGCCCAGTCAGATCCTAAACAAGCTTAAGGGTTGCCTAGACAAGGTTTAGGGAGGTAACACACCAGCCAATTTCATCTGAAGTTGCTCACCAGGATGACCTGCCCAAATGCTGAGCAGCTGGAACTGAACTGACATGTGGAGGGCAATTCTGGCTGCTCAGCATTCAGGCTGGTGTGAAACTGTCCTTACACTTCAGACTAAGGCCGTAGTCCGCTATCGTTCATAACACGGCACTAGTGCACAGGGAGCGTGCCTCGGCCCAATTGCAAAGGTGTTTCCTGGGAAGCGCATGCGATTGATAACCCAAACATCACAATCTCTGGAAATGCATATACGATTGAGCCGAGGCCCACCCCCTGTGCGCTAGTGCCGTGTTATGACCGCGATGCCAGCGGAACATGTTACCGCGGCCTAATGGTACAGGTAGGTTCTGGTTGCAAATGTGAGAGAATGATAGAAACTTTTATAAAAATCACAGCCTAAAGACTAGATGCAGCCCGTTTAGCCATACAGCGGTTAGACTGCGCTTCCCCACTGTGGGAGCCACATGCAGCTGACACCATACATAAAAGCATGGGCAGGTTTGAAAGCAAAGCATTACATTTCCTTCATAATATTGCTATCACATCAGCTTTACTGCTCAGACATATGGTCCATTTTTCAAGGATTATGAGAGGATAGAGTCCACGCCTCATTGCAGGACTTCTGCCCTGAAAGCAAAATATGCGAATATATTTTCCATGATGGGACAAGAATCATTAGCGGGCTGCCTTTAGAGTTAACAAAAAGGCATTGTGTCCCTTTTCCCAACCTGGAGAACATTTGCATATTTCCCATAATCCCCTATTGGCGCATTAATTTCAATAAGTCAATTTCATTTTCAATGACACGCCAGTGAGGAGACTTCTATAGCACAGGTCTATAGGAATGCAAGGGCTCCCAAAATCAAAGACCAGATCTCAACAGTTCAGTCTGAAGAATACAAAACCACATTAAAATACCCATGAATAAAAGCACAAGTCATCTGTAAACTCTTTACTAGGGCTGCAGCAACGATATATTGGCTTTGCCAACATGGCCGTATTAGTCTTGTGGGCGTGTACAACCAAACCACCACTGCATCGAAATAGCCCAATAGGACTGGAGCAGCAACAAGGTCAAACTGCTAAAAATTATAATTCTCATATTCCATAAGACAACTGAATCCTTATGGCATGCCTCATAACATCAGCTATATTGTAAGTAGGACATACTCAACTGATAAAATGCAAAAATGATAAGTTATTGTGGTCAGCCATTTAGGTTCCAAGCTGTACATTATAAAAAAAAGTAATGAGGAAAACTACTTACCTAGACCCAAAGAAGCAGCATACTGCTGGCTAAGTAGAGATGAGGCTGCAAGCTGGCCGTATGTTGGCATGCCCCGAAACGGGCTGTAAGGCACCGAAGGCTGGTAGGATGTTGTGGAGGCAGAGCCCAGGGATGACTACAATCAAAGCAATAAGGCATGAGAAATACACGCAAAGAACAGGCACCAGGAATTGTGGGGGGCAGAACCATTAGAAGTCCTATAACACTGTTCAAATACCTTACTTCCCAAAACATGAAAGAAGTATTTACATCCAAATACTCAACATCGTATACATATCCACCCCAAACACAATGGTAGCCAGTCACCAGGGCTATAGAGCTATATTAGTTTTCACTGGACAGTCTTGAAAAGTAAAAGGCAAGAGGTGTGGTGTGTAGATTCATACAACCTTTAAGGGATTTCTACATGTACCCTTGTGAGATCAAGCATTAATAAGGCAGCAGATTACAATGACATAAGCAGAATGCAGCTTTTATCCATTTAATTGAACTTCTAAATTGGTTCCTGAACGGGATTTTGGCCTCAGTAACGTAAAGAACTAAGGGTAGTGGCACACCTGGCAAACGCATGCGATTTTGACAGTTTCCCAATTATCTTAAGATGATTGGAAAATGGACAAAAAAAAAAAATGCGCTTTTAAAAACGCATGAGAAAAAAAAAAAAAAGCTCAAACCATTTTTAAACGCATCCAAAACGAAAGTGGGAGGGAGGTTTAAAAACTCAAAAACACCACGTGGGAATGCGCCCTTAAGCTGGTGCCACTTGTACCGCTTTGTCTGCGTTTGCAAACACAGACAAAGCCGCACCCATGAATGCAAAACACCGGCGGCTTGTTTACGATCGCAGGCGTTTCCATAGAAATGCTGATGCAATCGGGCCGCGGCCTGCCCCGGTAGGCGCGGCTTTGTCTGTTTTCAAATGCAGAAAAAGTGGTGCGTGTGGGACAGGCCTAAGGAAAAAGGTCACCCCCTTTCCCTAGATCACATAAAAGTAAACTGTAAGAATCAAACATGATTGGTATTGCCGCATCCCAAAAAGGCCCTTCTATCAAGATATACAAAAAGATGAATTCCTATCCTTGAATATATAATAAAAATGGTCAAAGGTCCCAAATTTATATAAAATATGCCAACGCATACCACAAAAACCCACCTTACATAAGACCGTACACCAAAGTGAAAACTTATTGGCCTCAGAATTTGGCAAAATGGAAAGTATTTGTTATGTACAAAAGGTTTAAATTTTTTAACCCCTAGGCGCACCAGGACGTTATAGTACGTCCCCGGGGCTAGATGCTTAGCGCACGGGGACGTTCTATAACGTCCTGCTTCTGGCACCGGCTCACAAACGGAGCCGGTACCAGAAGCAGTGGCTGTCAGCTGTCTAGTACAGCTGACAGCCTGCGCTAACACCCGCGATCGGAGCCGGCTCCGATCGCGGGTGTTAACCCCTTACACGCCGCGGTCAAACATGACCGCAGCGTGAAAGTGTGTTTGAGCTGTGGATCGGATCCCCCGTGCCGCTTACCGGGGGATCCGATCCACTTCTGGGCAGCTCCGAGGACTGGCATGTGCCTCGGAGCTGCCCGGTCTCCATGGCAGCCAGACCCCTTCCGGGTCTGGCTGTAAACTGTCTGAGCATGCGCAAGCTTGCTCAGACAGTTTACACTGCTCTACAATAAAATAGTATTGTAGAGCAGTGTATTGAACTTAAACCAGTGATCAGAGCATCACTGGTTTAAGTTCAAGTATGTATAATTAAAAAAAAAGTCAAAAACACTAAAGTTAACACATTAGAATAAATAAAAAATAAATACATAAAAATATAAGCCCCTAAAATGTCACTTTCCCATAAAAAAACTTAAGTATAAAAAACAAAAACACAAAAAACCCCGCATATTTGGTATTGCCGCGTCCGTAACAATCTGCATAATAAAACAGAATTGTTACTGGACCCGCACGGTAAACGCCGGAGGAAAAAAACGCAAAAAACATTCAGAAAAAAGATAATTTTTAATTAATACCCTATAAAAAATGCTCTAAAAAGTGATTTAAAAAATGTTATGCACTCCAACATAAGCCCACTAAAAAGAACAACTGTTCTCGCAAAAAATAAGCCCCTAACAAGATTTATCTGCCAAAAAATAAAAAAGTTATGCATATAAAAAGATGATGCTAAAATGAATAAGATTTTCCCCAAATTAGTTTTTATTCAGTACAATTGAATAAAATACACAAAACCCCCACATATTTGGTATCCCTGCGTCCGTAACAATCTGTATAATAAAACAGAATCGTTATTAGATCCGCAAAGTGAACCCCGTAAAAAACAACCTAAAAAAACTCTGATAAAGATGATTTTTTATTAATGCCCTTTAAAAATGCTCTAAAAAAGTGATTTTAAAAAGTTACGCAATCTAAAATAAGACCACTAAAAAGAGCTATCATTCTTGCAAAAAAATAAGCCCTTAAACAGATTTGTTAGGTGAAAAATAAAAAAGTTATGCATATGAAAGACGGTGATGCTAAAATTAACAACAATTTTGCCAAATTACTTTTTATTCAGTAAAAATGGGAAAAAATAAAAAAAATATATATAAATGAAGTATTTTCATAAACGTGGCGACCCATAGAATAAAAATAATATACTATTTTCATGCTATGGTTAACGGCCAAAAAAAAAAAAACATAAAAATTTTCCTAAAAATTGATGATTTTCATTTCCTCCATCAACAAAGAGTTAATTAAATCTCACCAATTAGCTATAGATGCCCCAAAATTATGTATTAGAAAAGTGCATCTCATGTGGCAAAAGAAATAAGCCCCTATAGGTCCTCATTAAAAAAAATAAAAAAATTATAGCCTATACAATGTGACATAGCAAATCTGATTTGAATGGCGCCTCCTTCCCTTCTATGCCCGGCCGTGCGCCCATACAGCAGGTTACCACCACATATAGAGTATCCGTGTACTCGGGAGAAATAGGGTAACAAACTTTGTGGAGCCTTTTTTCATTTTATCCATTACAAATGTTTAATTTTCCACCCAAAATGAGTGTATTGTGAAAAAATATTACAACTTGCAGACTCCACCTCCATTTTGTTTTAACCCCTATAAAACACGTAAAGGGTTAACAAACTTCTTAAAAGTGGTTTTTCATACGTTGAGGGGTGTAGTTTCCACAATGGGGTAATTTACGAGTCTCGCTATTATTTAGGCCTCTCAGTGTCAATTAGAAGTTGAGCAGGTCCATCTAAATACAGGTTTTGGCGATTTTACAAAAAATGTGAAAAATGGCACCCAAATTCTGAGCCTCATAACATTCTAGTAAAATATGTGGAATCTGAAAAACCCATGCCAACATAAAGCAGACATTTGGGAAATGTAAGTTATGAATTTATTTGGGAGCTATGACTTTCTGAATCAAAAGTAGAGAATTTAGAACGTTGAAAATAAAGAATTTTTCAAAATTTTTGCCAAATTTTGTTTTTTTTCATAACTAAACGCAAAAGATTTCATCCAAATTTTTAAACTAATTTGAAGTACAATGTGTCACGAGAAAACAATCTCAAAATCCCCTGGATATCTCACAGCGTTCCCACGCTATAACCACTTATAGTGACACAGGCCAGATTTGAAAAATGGGGCCGCGTCCTTTAGGCCAAAAGATGCTGAGTCCCGTAGGGGTTAAAATCTATTAAAACATAATAAAAGTTATACAAGTTTGATGTACCTGATCTTAGCGACTCAAAGAATAAAGAGTAATTTGTAGCGCAGGACAAAACACGCAAATACAGAGATCACAATAAAACGATACACAAATGTGTTTGACAACTTCACTTTTCCTAGCTTTCCAGTACATTGCATGGAATATTAAATGGCGCCACTAAAAAGTACAATTTGTCCTGAAGATAGCCTGTAAGGGTTAAATTGTGTTTCAAAACAATTCAAATGCTGTGTGTGAAGGTGACCTTACAACTGCTGTCCCCAATGAAACTTATGTTCTGATGCAGATTTGATGTCAAGTACTACTGGTTTTAGTCTCAGTAACCCCTCCAATATTTTTCCCATAGTCTGAAAGTCCATGTTCTCACATTGCATTTAAAGAAAAATCTACCATAAAAATCAAGCCTGATAAACCCTTACGCATAGATCCAGACCGGCACAGTGCGGTAATATTCTTACACTTGTTATCCACACCATTCTTCTAAATTCAACTTGTAAAATGATGCTGATGAGCCGGAGGGTGTCTGGTGATAAACCAGGACTGAGTTCTATCGGCTATTCCTTACTAGTCTTGCACTCCTCTGTCTCTATTAAGATTCTAGATCCTTCTAACCATGTTACCATAAGTGCATTTCCCGGTGTAAAGTTCCAGTGTAAAGAACCCAGTTTTAAACAGCTACGAGGAAACATAGAAAAAACTAATCGAAATTAAATCCGACTATTAGTTAAGCATTCCATTATTGACGTACCTGGACAATGGCTGGATCCTGGGGTAAGGCATGCTGGGCTTTCGGGGGCTCACACACCGTTATATCTTTGATGTCACTACCCCTGAATATTATATACTCATATACCTCCTCACGTGGAGCTGCAGGCCGGTCAGTTGGACGGTCTTCAGTCCCAAAGGATCGCACTGGGTAAAGAGAAATCAGTTATATCCTCGTCCCCTGCAGATGAATTGTCTAGTAATAGTATCCTCCTTTAAAAAACCTATTGTGACAAACCATGGTGGATTTCGATAGGGCGAATTGACCTGGTTATGTCACCCCAGTTATACAACCTGCAGATACAAATTCTTACCCACAAGAAAGCTAAGGAGGCAGAACAGGAGCAGTATACAGAAGATGGGGGACATCATGACTTTCACGCCAGTTTGACGTACAAGTCCTGAAATAGTCACAATTACTAGAGAGCCGCCAATAATTGTGATTTCCCCTTTACCCCATCTCCACACCTAGTGAGCTGGTGCAGGGCGTTCCTGCTCCGCAAGGCAAGCCAGGCAAGTTATACATGTCCCCCATTGTATCTTCAGCACCTGGAGAGAAGATTCCTGTATGGTCACCCGGGGTTCTCCAGCAATGTACAAGTTAGCCCCTTGCTGATCAGGGATGGGACCCCCATGGATCACAAGAAAGGTTGTACCCCGACCATAGATCAAGATGGACAGCAGCCGGTTGCACATGCGCTATTCGTCTATGGCGCTGACAGATTGTGGAGTACAGCACTCAGCAATCTGCGCCATAGAGATGGCGAGTAGCCAGGACGTTCACCACCAGCTGCTCTCCATCTCGAGCTACCATGGGGGCACTTTGTTTTGTTACCCTGTGGATAGGGGCCAACATGTATGTCACTGCGCTCACAGGTGGCGTTTGAATTGCCTTTAGAAACATAATGCAAATGTACATAGGCAGAGCTCCGTCCAATGGCATGTGTGTAGTTAGCGCCACACGTTTTTAATTTCTTACATGCAAGACACCAGGGGCTGCTTTCCAATCACATGCATTGCAATTGAGACGCAGTCACAGTCAAGAGGAGCCCAGTCCACATACAATTTCATTGCGTTCGACCGCGCCCTTAGTCTTAAAGGCAACGTGAAAAGTTTAGACAATACAACGCTGCAGTCACGTCAGGCCTCAGTCGTGTAACCATACCTTTGTGCATTAGTAGCAGGATTATGAATAATGCATTTATTTTCCAGGATTGTAGAAGGTAAGTGAGATCAAAAAGTGCTGTCACATGGTGCGTTTGTATGTCTACTATGCGTGGGGCTGGTTTTAATCCCATTCACAGCTGCCTACACTTCCAGAAATAAAGAGAAATAGGTTCAAACCAGCCAAATGCATAGTAAACATACAAAACGCATGCGTTTTCAAAGAGCTCAATAACAGTCCAAGAACGTACCGTGTGACAGCACCCTTACATGGCCCAGTTCTCACCAACAATGGAAATCCCAGAGTTAAGATTCATATGGTAGAATTAAATGGTCTTCAGCAACCACAGTCTTTCCTTGATTTGAGAGACAGGACAGACTACAGGAGAGGGAGACAGACGGCCCAGTTCTCATCTGCCAGGGTGCGTTCACATGGTCAGTTTTCCAGCTGCAGTTTTGGATGTTTAACCAGGAGTGGAGTTAAAAATTTGCAGAAATAGTGGCTCTAAATTATGTTCTCACCCATTATGATCCACTCCTGCTTTTAGCTTTAAAAACTGAACACGAGAACAGCCTCCGGTTGCGTTCACAGGTGGCGTTTTGGTTGCAATTTCATTAGGTTTTGAAATGCATTACAACAGCCGAGGAGAGGTGATTTGCCCAATTACATGACTGTTTACAAAATGCATCAAACTGTTAACACATGTATTAACATTAAGTTAACAGTCATGTAATTGGGCAAATTCTCAGCTGTTGTAAAGAGTTTCCTAACGTAATAAAAATGCAAACCAAAACGCAATGTGTGAACGCGGCCTCAGTCCAATTGCGTATGCGTTTCTATGTAAATGCATGCGAACAGTGAACAGAACCTGGTGACCTGCATTAAAACAATGCAATACACGGGGTTCTGGTCACGGATCGCATAATTTTCCATAGAAAGGCACATGCGATCGCCCCAAGGCCGGCCCTGTACACTAGCGCTACGTGTTACCGCACCCTCAGCTCTTCAGTCATTTCATGCCAAGGCCTGGAGCAGAACGTCTTCCCATTACACATTATCATCACCTCTGTACAATCACTGGAAACACTTACACTTGTTCTGTGTGATCAGTCACACCCAGTTTGGGCTCAAAACAACTGAAGGGAGTAACTGAAGACCCAACAGATGTGACCTGGGCCTCAGCCACCTGCAGCCCCATATAGAGGAATACTGGGACTTACAATATGGGAATAACCACTTCAACGTTTTATGGGACAGAAAGAGCAAGTCACTGCCCAGTAATCCAGTCACCCAGGAATGGCTGATCAGAAGATGAGCCTCCCTGACACATTCACTGGACACAACCTGGATCCCAGAGTGACAAGCCCTGCTGTACCCCTGCACCCCACTCCCGGCTGCGCCAAACCTCCCTATGTGCAGCAGGACACTGGGTACAAGTGCACAAGCGAGGAGCAGGTGTCCTCCTATGACAGGCCTGCGCCTCCTGAGGATTGCCTCCGCTCCTCTAGCGCCCCCTGGCGTGCGCCGGCTGTGTGCCCTGCATTACGTCATCTGTGTCCAGGATGCCGTGCAGCGCCGCTCAGCCGCATATAGAGACGGCTGCCCCCCGCACTGCTGCCCGACCACCGGGTCGGGGCCCCTCTTCACCTTTGGCGAGGGCCACAGTGGAGTTCTCGGTGTCGATGGTGTACAGGATCCCCTCATAACGGATCTGAGCCTTGGAAATGAGGCTGATTTTGCTGCCGATGTACGGAGTTCCTGAACTCATGGTGCCGGCTTCTCCTGCAACTCGCCTCTGACCCGCACCTCTATACCTGAGGAACCCCCCTGAACTGCCAGGCGCCGCCCACTGTCTGCCCCTTTATACACGAAGTGGGACCCCGCCCTCTTACAAGCCGGGGGCGGGGTCTCTGCTCGTTTCTTACTGCGCACTCTGTGCGGGTGTCTCGGGGCAGGTGACGTAGTGCGCTCTCATTGGCTGGCACAGGCAGAACTGGCTTAAGACCCGGCAACTAATGACGATACGAGACGGCTGCGGGGCCGGCGGACATGTTAGAGGCGGGGCTAGGATGCGATGGGGAATGTTTATGTTTAGATTGTCAGCTGTGCGCGGGAGGATGAGGTGCGCCGGTGCTGAGCCTGCGCCTCCTCTCAATAGCGCACACCTGCACACGAGACTGCTGCCTACACTGCGCTAACGTCTGTTCTGTGTACGGAATGGAAATGGTTTTTCAGGCGTCTAGCAAATAAATAAATGAGTCTAGCGAGTAGGCGTGTTCACAGGTAGTGCTTTGGTCCTGTTTTCATGAAACGCATTACAACAGCTGATGAGAGGTGATTTGCCTAATTACATTACAGTTTACATTTGAGGGTGCGGTCACACGTCGCGTTTAACGCATGCGTTTAAAAACGCATTGCAATAGCTGGAGAGTGTTTTTAAACGCATGCGTTAAACCCGACGTGTGACCGCACCCTTAGATGCATTTAATAAATGGAAATGTTTACAGTAATGTACTTTGGCAAATCACCCCTCCTCAGCTGTTGTAATGTGTTTCAAACTCAATGAAAACGCAGGCCACAACGCAACATGTGAATGAGCCCTCAGGGCGCGTTCACACGTTGCGTTTTGACCTGCGTTTTCATTGCGTTTGAAACGCATATACAACAGCTAAGGAGGGGTGATTTGCCTAATTACATTACCGTTTACGTTTGTAAACACAATGTTAACGCATGTGTTAACAAAACGCATGCATTAACGCGCTGTTAACGCATGCGTTAACATCACATTTACGATGCGTTTTGTAAATGGAAATGTTAACAGTGATATAATTAGGCAAATCACCCCTCCTCAGCTGTTGTATATGCGTTTCAAACGCAATGAAAACGCAGGTCAAAACGCAACATGTGAACGCGCCCTCAGGGTGATATCACACATGGCGTTTTTGGGCTGTTTTTAGTAAGTGCGTTTTCAGATCGTAAAAAATGCATGCGTCAAAAAACATCCTTTTTTGAAAATGCTTGTGTTTTTGTCCGTTTTTAATTGCGCAAATTCGGAAAACCAGACAAAAACGCATGTGTTTTAAAAAAACTCAAGCGTTTTTTAAAAACGGATGCGTTTTTAACTATCTGAAAACGCACTAACCAAAAACGGTCTAAAAACGCCATGTGTGACATCACTGACGTGATGCTCAAACCAGGAATGGAGTAAAAGTAGGAGGAGGTGCAGCACCTTTCATTTATTTGTCTCACTCCATTATGTCCACACCTGCTTTTGGCTTAAAAAACTGAACGTGTGCCATCACCCTGAGGGCGCGTTCACACGTTGCGTTTTGACCTGCGTTTTCATTGCGTTTGAAACGCATATACAACAGCTGAGGAGAGGTGATTTGCCTAATTACATCACTGTTAACGTTTCCGTTTACAAAGCGCATTGTAAACGCGATGTTAACACATGCGTTAACAATGCGTCAACACATGCATTTTGTAAACGCATGCGTTAACATTGCGTTTACAAACGTAAACGGTAATGTAATTAGGCAAATTACCTCACATCAGCTGTTGTATATGCGTTTCAAACGCAATGAAAACGCAACCAAAAGGCAATGTGTGAACGCGCCCTAAGGGTGAAGAAACACATGGCGTTTTTGGGCCGTTTTTGGGCCGTTCTTACTAAGTGCGTTTTCAGATCGTTAAAAACGCATGCGTTAAAAAACGCATCCGTTTTTTAAAAACGCATGCGTTTTTGTCCGTTTTTAATTGCGCAATTTCGGAAAAACGGACCAAAACGCATGTGTTTTTTTAACGATCTGAAAACGCACTTAGTAAAAACGGCCCAAAAACGCCATGTGTGTCTTCACCCTCAGGGCGCGTTCACACGTTGCGCTTTAACCTGCGTTTTCATTGCGTTTGAAACGCATATACAACAGCTGAGGAGAGGTGATTTGCCTAATTACATCACTGTTAACGCTTCCGTTTACAAAACGCATCGTAAACGCGATGTTAACGCATACGTTAACAAAGCGTTAACGCATGCGTTTTGTTAACGCATGCGTTAACATTGCGTTTACAAACGTAAACGGTAATGTAATTAGGCAAATCACCTCTCATCAGCTGTTGTATATGCGTTTAAAACGCAATGAAAACGCGACCAAAACGCAACGTGTGAACGCGCCCTCAGGGTGAAGACACACGTGGCGTTTTTGGGCCGTTTTTAGTTTAGTGCGTTTTCAGATCGTAAAAAACGCATGCGTTTTTGACCAGTTTGAATTAAGATAATTGGTCAAACCTGCATTAACGATGTGAAAACGCACTAACTAAAAACGGCCCAAAAGCGGCCTAAAAACGCCACCTGTGTCTTCACCCTAAGGCTGGCGCCACACGTAGCGCTTTGTCTGCGCTTGCAAATGCAGACAAAGTCGCGCCCACCAGGGCGGGCCTCGGCCCGATCGCATTGGCGTTTCTATAGACAAAGCGCTACGTGTGGCGCCGGCCTAAGGGTGAAAACACACGTGGCGTTTTTAAGCCCGTTGTATTAGCCCAGAAAGTCGGAGACCAGAGAGGTTTTGTCTATTACATATTCATTATAGAAACTCCAATGTTTTTTCATCTTGTGAAATGTGAATACTATACGCAGGGACGCTGTAATCATAGGTCACACAGTGCAGGTCCCCCTTGTGGCACATCACATGATCCTCATTTTCCACTTATAACATGATATAATGTAAGCTGCAGCAGCTGCCGGGTGGTTCAGTACATGATATAATAATAGGGGTAGAAGAAGGCAGTGATGGCAAACCTTTTGGAGACAGTGCCCAAGCTACAACCAAAACCCACACATATGTTGCAAAGTGCCAACATGACAATTTAAGCAGTATTTTATTGATCCCTGCTGTAGAATGATGATGGAGAACATTGGATTGTAGCTTCCCTCCAGGGTCCTCTGAAGAGGGAGGCTGGTGCCACATGCAATGCTTTGTCTGCGTTTAAAAACGCAGACAAAGCTGCACCCACCAGTGTTTTGCATTAAATTAACGCAAAACACCGGCGGCTTATTCCCGATTGCCGGTGGGTGCGGCTTTGTTTGCGTTTGCAAACGCAGACAAAGCGTTACTTGTGGCACTAGCCGAAGAATCAGGGAACCCAGAGCAGGACAATGACAATCCATCTCTATCCACTCTTTCTCGTTCCTCCTGTAGTCCTGGCAGCCAAGGATGTCGCTTTGAAATAGTGCTGAGCATGGCACATTCTGGTCTGTATTGGACCACAGGAGAAAGCCTTGAGTCCTATCTAGCAAACTCTGTGTTGGGGTGAAGGCCTGGGTGCCCACAGAAAGGGCTCTGAGTGCCACCTCTGGCACCCGTGCCATACGTTCGATACCACTGCCTTAGGGTGATGTCACACATGGCGTTTTTAGGCCTTTTTTGGGCCGTTTTTAGTTAGTGCATTTTCAGATCGTAAAAACCGCATGCATTAAAAACGTATGCGGTATTTGAAAATGCATGCATTTTTGACTGGTTTTCCAAATTTAGGCAATTAAAAACTGACAAAAATGCATGCATTTTAAAAAACAGATGCATTTTTTACGATCTGAAAATGCACTAGCTAGAAAGTGCCAAAAAACGGCCTAAAAACACCATGTGTGACATCACCCTTAGGGTGATGCCACACATGGCGTTTTGAGCCCGTTTTTGGTCTGTTTTTAAGCAGTCCGTTAAAAAAACGCATGCGTTAAAAAACTCATCCGTTTTTTTTAAACGCATGCGTTTTTGAAAACTCATCTGTTTTTTACAGGTTTTACCAATTATCTTGATTGAAAAAGGTCAAAAACGCATGGGTTTTTTAAAAACACATTTTTATTTTACATGTTTACCAAATGCATATCTCTGATATGAAGGGATATATTCTCTTATCAGACATGTGTGGTTAATATGAGGTGGTCAGAAGCCAAATGCGCCTGTCCTAAGCTGTTTCCATATCTCCTATAGAGGAGAATAGGGAGAAAGTACACAGGATGGAACCACTGCCTCCCTCTGATGGAAGGCGGAGCTTGCAGTAGACCATGACCTGCTTTTAGACCATTTCGATCTACATCTAAAAGGTATAGCTGAACTTCTATTTTGTTTTTTTTTGCTTCAAATTTTCTGTAAAACTTGACAAGTTCTCCACCAGCACTAGAGTTTCCATTAGTCCATTCTGTTACTGACTAGGATAGCAGACACCTTGAAATGATGTTAAAGGGGTTGTCCAAAACTTATGAAAAACATGTGTGCGGGGGACTGTCAAAAAAACCAACAACTGTTCTTTCCTTGGCGCTCCCTTCCAGTGTCCCGTGCCAGGGTCTCTCCGGACCTTGTCCCTTTTTGTTCTGGGCAGAGAAACCATGTCTGCAGTTCTGCCATTCTAAGGAGGGGGTTACTTTTAAAAATCCTTAATTATTCTATGGGGCACATTTACTGAAGGTCGTGCGCCAGTTTTCTGTCGGACTTTGAAAGTACAGGTGCAATCTGCTTGCGCAGGTATTTAAGAAGTGTCCGCACCACATTTGTGCCATCTGCAACACTATTTCTCAAGCAACACAAACTTTTGCACAGAAGGGGCGTTCTAGTGCTCAGTCGGACTGTCCACCATATTTAACCTGCAAAGTCCTACAGAAATGTGTCACACGGCGCATGTTAGAGGTGCACCAAAAAAAGTGGTTTATTCTGTCGGAGGAGTTCAGGGGGCGTCTGCAGAACAGACGCCAGAAATCCTGAATCTGGAGCACTCTGCACTATACACAGGCAAACTGCTTATACGGTAGTACAGACTACACTCTTCTTAGTAAATGTGACCCCGTGTGTGTGAAGTGATTGTGTGTGTCTGTGTATAGATTGAATCTGTGTAGTTATGTGTGTACACCACCTAAAAGGAAAACTGCCCTATTCATTTTTTTGATCTGCTGCAGGTCTGGCAGCTTTGTCTTCATGTGTCCATTCTTCTTGTTGTTCTTCCTGACAGCACTACATCTAAGCAGAAATGTCAGGAGGAAACCTTATCAACCAGTTTCCTACAGATTAGAAACATGTTAATGTTATCAAATTTTCCAATATAATACTATTAAGAGAGGTATCATCTTCTTGGATCCTGGCTGGAACAGCAAGGATATGCAACATCTCCCACCGGGGTTTAGCCTTTTCTTGGGGCCTGGAGGCAGCCGAGGCCCAGAATACCGGAGTGGCTGGTGGTTGCGGCCTAGGGCGTGCTGATGTCACGGTGTTTGGTATGGGGACCGGTAAGCAGCCGTATCCAGGGATCACACGGAGGCAACGTTTTGCAAATCAACATACAGATCATTATTGAACAGCAGACAACGGCCAGAACTATAAACAGCAGATTTCTTAAACTGGAAAGGTCCTGGAGAGACGGTCCACAAGAAGGTTACACACAGCCTGGTAGGTTATGCAGACTGGGCAGGTGGATATGGAGCTTCAGTTCTGGGCTTAAGTCTCTGGACTTGCCCTGGGTGCTAGTTAGTACGCCGGAAGCAGTAGATGTTCCTGGGATTAATAGCACTGAGGTGTGCTGCTTACTCTGGCTTGACTCTGCAGACTGGCTCCAAGATGGAGCCTCTCACTCTGCTTCTGCCCAGCAGGGGTTTATATACTCCCCTGGTCAGGTGGTAGCACCTCTCCAATCACCTTCCAGCTTGTGTTACAGAAACACCATTGGATAATCATATTACACAATTAGCTGTTGCATAGCCAGGCAGTAGCTACAGCTGTTACACAATATCAAGTGGACAAGTGTGTGTCCAATTAGGATAGAGCGGTCATAAGAGCAGGCTTGTTAGCATCATTTCTGGTGGTCTTTTTCTATGTTCTGAGGACGGGCAAAGTAAGTTCTGTTATTGTTTGTTCCAGGAAGCAGTTCATGGCAAGGGTTTGCCGTATTTAAATTGGTGAGGGTAGCACATTACCTAAATCCATAAAGGGGCAATATGCTCTAATTAAAAGGCACTGTATCTTTATATTATTCATGGAGAGGATACTGAATTCAAATTTATTTAAGGTGATGCTGCAGCTAATTTAATTCAATCCTAAACATTTTACAATGTATTGGTACAGAGCAGCAGTGTTAAAGGGGTATTCCTACGAAGACAAGTTTATTAAATGTACTCAGGGTAACAAAATAACACATTCTCTAATTCACTGTTATTAACAAAAATACAGCATTTCACAGATATAAGTCCAACCTGTCTCTATCAGTCCTGATGTACACAATTTCAGTTGCCCTTAGACACGACCCTGTAACTTCTGACTTAGGGTCGGGGGGGCGCCATCTTGGATTTCTGTGTGACGGCCATGGAGCTGAGTTTCTCTCTCTCTGCTCCCTGTGCTCTAGCCCCGCCCCCCTGCAGTCCTGGACGGAGCTCTCCCTGCAATAGACACTGACTTCCTGCCAGCAGCATGAGGAGAACGACAAGCTACATACAGATAAGTTCTTTATCTGAGGAAGCACAGCAGATCTACTGTATTGAATAGCAGAAATGTAGGAGAGTTGACGGTGTCAGATACTAGTATAATGTTCAGAAGCTAAATGAAAGTGTTTGTAAACCTTGTACTCTGATAATGTAACCACATTGTCAGCACAGAGAACTAGAGGGATTATAATGTGGCACATTTACTTAACCGGTCCTTGCGCGATCCCCGACCCGGACTGTCCGCCGAGGATTAATGAAGATTGTGCGCCCGATTCCTGCATGTGTCGCTCCCCGCTCAGGTCCGCCAGACTTCACCTTCTTCTTCCTGGTGCATGACTTGCGACACAGTTGTTATGTTAAATCCTGTGGTTTGTCCGAATTCGTCTGATCATCCGACGGCTCGCCTCCCGATTTGTGTTGCATGAAAGCTGGCGATTGCGGCAAAATCCAATCGTGTGCGCCAAAAACCCCTTTTAAATCCCTGTCCCAGTGGCGCAAAACAGAAATCTTCAAGATGTCCAATGAAAGTGCGGTCCGCGGGGCCCTTAGTAAATGCACATCCATGATGCGAATCTCCCGTTCCACCACATCCCAAAGATGTTCTATTGGATTGAGATCTGGTGACTGTGGAGGCCATTTGAGTACAGTGAACTCATTGTCATGTTCAAGAAACCAGTCTGAGATGATTCCAGCTTTATGACATGGCGCATTATGCTGCTGAAAGTAGCCATCAGATGTTGGGTACATTGTGGTCATAAAGGGATGGACATGGTCAGCAACAATACTCAGGTAGGCTGTGGCGTTGCAACGATGCTCAATTGGTACCAAGGGGCCCAAAGAGTGCCAAGAAAATATTCCCCACACCATGACACAACCACCACCAGCCTGAACCGTTGATACAAGGCAGGATGGATCCATGCTTTCATGTTGTTGACGCCAAATTCTGACCCTACCAGCCAAATGTCGCAGCAGAAATCGGGACTCATCAGACCAGGCAACGTTTTTCCAATCTTCTACTGTCCAATTTCGATGAGCTTGTGCAAATTGTAGCCTCAGTTTCCTGTTCTTATCTGAAAGGAGTGGCAACCGGTGTGGTCTTCTGCTGCTGTAGCCCATCTGCCTCAAAGTTCGACGTACTGTGCGTTCAGAGATGCTCTTCTGCCTACCTTGGTTGTAACGGGTGGCGATTTGAGTCACTGTTGCCTTTCTATCAGCTCGAACCAGTCTGCCCATTTTCCTCTGACCTCTGGCATCAACAAGGCATTTCCGCCCACAGACCTGCCGCTCACTGGATGTTTTTTTTTTTCGGACCATTCTCTGTAAACCCTAGAGATGGTTGTGCGTGAAATCCCAGTAGATCAGCAGTTTCTGAAATACTCAGACCAGCCCTCCTGACACCAACAACCATGCCATTGGCACTCAAATCACCTTTCTTCCCCATACTGATGCTCGGTTTGAACTGCAGGAGATTGTCTTGACCATGTCTACATGCCTAAATGCACTGAGTTGCCGCCATGTGATTGGCTGATTAGAAATTAAGTGTTAAAGGGGTTGTCCGAGTTTAAAAAAAAAAAAATATATGTGGCCGGGGACGGGGTTACTAAAACAATAAAGCTGTACTTACCTCCCGGTGCCCTCCCGTATCCAGCGCTGCTGTCGCTCCGGTCCGGGGGCCATGTAAACAAACATGGCCGCCGGAGCAGCGCTGGACTCAGCTTCCGGCCGGCCGTGGCCGGGTACGCCTATCCGTCCCTATACACAGCATTGTGTATGGGGACCGGAAGGTTGTCGCATCCGGCCGGAAGCTGAATGCAGCGCTGCTCCGGCGGCCATGTTTGTTTACATGGCCCCTGGACCGGAGCGACAGCAGCGCTGGATACGGGAGGGCACCGGGAGGTAAGTACAGCTTTATTGTTTTAGTAACCCCGCTCCCGGCCACATATATATTTTTTTTTAAACTCGGACAACCCCTTTAACGAGCAGTTGGACAGGTGTACCTAATAAAGTGGCCAGTGAGTGTATATTAACATCACTAGAGGATTGAAATTTGAGAATTTGCCATTCAGAACCAGAACCCAGCTAAGTACAAGCTCGGTGTACAACCAAGTACATAGATGGAGCAGCACAGAAGTTATTATCGGTCTATGGCCGAAGGAGAGGGTGCCAGCCTCAGTTCACCTGACTCGCAGGCAAAAGCGCAAGAAATCACAAAACAAAACTGAATGGATTATTGATTGCAACCGATAGGTCTGAACTTTGACTTGGGCTCAATGATTTAAGTGCGTCCCTATAACTTCCATCTACACTGTCATGATGCATTAAATGGATAGGACATGATTTATGATAATATTACGAACAATTCCTTTTGAGTAACTGTCTGTTAAAGGATAGCCACTGATCCCTTTTTCAGAATCAGAATCGGAGAAGTCACTACAGTATTCAGTACATTTGGTTTGGAAGAGATGCGGAACGCGGGGAAGGTCAGCGGGGAAGGTGAGGGGGAGGTGGAGAATGGAATACTTACATAGATCCCCGCTACCGGAGACAGTAGATCTCCAGCGGGAACTGCAGACCACGCGGCAGAAGTTGTTCGTGCCGCGTGGTCTGCAGTTCCCGCTGGAGATCTGCTGTCTCCGGTAGCGGGGACCTATGTAAGTAGGGTCCGCTGCCCTCATATAGGGCGCACCGGACTATAAGGCGCACTTTGGATTTCCAAGGAAATCCAAGGCTTTTAAGTGCGCCTTATAGTCCGGAAAATACGGTACATACATACAGACTAGTGCTTGAAGGGTGGTACCCAGGTTCAAATGTTTGTTGTTATATGGCTTCTTATTTTATTGTACATCAAAAGACCAATGTAATAAATTTAGTGTTTTCTAGCCCAGAAAGAATGTTTGGATTCAAGATTAAAGTTTTAATTTGTAATACAAATTGTATGTTGTAGACTTTCAATATTTTACTCCATAGAGGGTTGAAGCTATAAAAAATATATATTTGTGTTAGGGAGGTCGCACTGGTTTCGGACGCCATCTTGACTACTGTCCGCCATCTTAGATACAGCGGCCATGTTCCCTAACCATTGTCAAGTTAATGTCATGATTCAAACTTCATTTTATGTAACCTGTTTGCTCGCCTGTCAGCTAATAGCCTTTGACATTTAATGAGAAGCCAGTCTGTCCTCGATGCTGCATGATATTAGGATTCTGGAGCCACTTATCATCTCCTTCTCAGCAAACTAGTATAAACAATATCTGTGTACAAGGTCTCTGAGAACTGAGCACAATTAATTCACTTTTTTCCCAGAATATGCTGATGCAGTATACTATTCACACCCCTTTGATGACTCTTCTGTCTGATATATATTATGCATTTTGATTATTAAACGGTAGAAGATTTTGACTAAGAGATTGACGTGCATGTCTTGGTCTCTATGTTCAATCAAGGGTTAATTAGGACTCACCTTACAAAAGTCAAGAGGGCTGTTGGGGCCCTGCATAAAAATCCCTAACAATTTGAATGTATTTTTCCTCCTCAAATTGAAGGAACAAAGATGGCAACTACACATAGGAAGTGCTCTACTGAACTCCACTCACTTATCCCATCACCAGGGGGGAGGGGGGTTAGCCTTTCATCAGAGGATTGCTTGTTCAAACCAAGCTTTAAAAAAAGAGAAATAAAAAAAAAAAATCAATAAAGAGTTTAAAAAAAAAAATAAATACTGAAATAAAGTGGAAGTAGCCTTAACACCAACATTTCCCATACACATCTAATAAAGTACAAAAAATACAAAATCAGAAAAACAATATGTGCAATAAATCTGAAACATTATTGAACCCATAAAAAGGCCGTTAAAAAACTGAAAAACTTAAAAATATACATTTTTCATCAATTCATCCTTCACTTTAAACCTGACCCAAACAAAAATCTTATGTGTGCCAAAACGGTACCACTGAAAAAAAACAGCTATCAACCGAAAAATACTATGATTATGTCTCCAAAAAGATGTCAATACTAAAACAATGAGGTTTTCTCTATATAAGTTTGTTAGTAGTGATCCATAGAATAAATATAACATATAATTTTTATAGTGCGGTGAACTGCCCAAAAAAATTTGAAACCGGAATTGGTTGTTTTCTTTTCCACTGTACAATGAAGACTTAATAAAATCTCTTCAATGAGCTAAAGACCCAATAAAATTAAGTATTTTTAAGTGCAGCTAATCTTACAGAAAATAAGCCCTTAAATTGCCAGAAAAAATAAAGCTTGTATAGCCTTTAACCCCTTAACACTGCGCGCCAAAATAGTACGGCATGCATCAAGTGCGGGTGCATGGAGAGGGCTCATGGGCTGAGCCCTCTCCATAGCCAGTAAGCCTATGCTGCATATATTGCAGCAAACACTTAGGCCCCTTTCACACTTGCGTTTTCTGCGCGTGTAATCAATGGGTCTTTTCAGACTTGCATTTTTATTCATGCGCACGCGCGGGTTTTTTTTAACGCACGTTTAAATCTCGACATGCTCTACTTTTGCAAGTCACGCGTGTGAAAAATCTATGTCCATGGAGATGCATCAAAAACGCATTGCACTCTGAGACACATGCCAGTGCAATGCAAGTGCAATGCGTTTTTCGTGCATCAATTGCCATAGAAAAGATAGAGCTCAGTCCTGAGTCCTTTCATGCGCATTTTCACACGGGATCAGTGCTTGCAAAAAGGTGAAGGTCATTGAGGAGTGGCGATCAAGCGCCATGACGCCATGACATCCTCGGGCCTCCCGCAGACCCGAGGCAGTCTTGTTTTAACCCATTCATTACAATGTGCGAAAGGTTAAAGTACCTTAGGGAGTTTGAAAAATAGTAAAAATAACAAAAAGTTTAAAAAAAAAATTATAATAAAAAACCTAAGAATTCAAATCACCCCCCATTCCCTAGAACTCATATAAATATAAATAAACAGTAAAAATAATTAACAACTCCACATCCGAAAATGCCCAATCTATCAAAATATTATGGTTTTTCACTGCATTTAACCCCGAAAATAGCTCCTGAAGTTGAAAATGACACTTTTTTGCCATTTTGAAAAATATAAAAAATTCAATAAAAAGTGATCTAAAGGTTGTACTGAAAAATGGTAGCATTGACAACGTCATCAAAAGTTACAAAAATTGACACCACCCAAAGCTCCGTACACCAAAGTATAAAAAAATGACTACCGTGTTTCCCCGATAGTAAGACACCCCCGATAGTAAGACGTAGTGGGTGTTTTAGTGGGGTAGACGTAAGACGTACCCCGAAAGTAAGACATAGTTAGAGCTGAGGGGAGCCGGGTGCTGCAGCCTCTTTATGTCACTGCTGTAGCTCCTGCCGGATAGAAGACTATGTGACCGGAGCTCAGCTACTCTGTGCAGGCTCCGATCACATGAGAGAGGAGACAGGGCTGCACACTTTGGACTCTGCAGCATGGAGCCGAGGGAGAAGCTTCCTGCTGTGTGCTGCTGCCGTCTGTGTTACTGGAGCAGCTCCTCCCCCTCCTGTGTAGCTCCTAAACTCTGCTACATCAGTCAAACCTGGAGGGGAGAGGGGGGGGGGGGGGTAGCAGGGGAGCACATGTCAACGTATGTATGTGAACATTGTGTGCATGCCTATTTAAATGTATAATGTATGCATGTAGTGTGTCAGTGTGTTTGCTTGCTCAGTTCTATGGTTTGTGTTAAAACACCCATCCCCCCCTGCACTGTATAATGCCCCCCCTTACACTGTATAACCTCCCACACTGTATAATGCCCCCCTTACACTGTATAACCTCCCACACTGTATAATGCCCCCCCCCCTTACACTGTATAACCTCCCACACTGTATAATGCCCCCCCCTTACACTGTATAACCTCCCACACTGTATAATGCCCCCCCTTAAACTGTATAACCTCCCACACTGTATAATGCCCCCCCCCTTACACTGTATAACCTCCCACACTGTATAATGCCCCCCCTTAAACTGTATAACCTCCCACACTGTATAATGCCCCCCCCTCACACTGTATAACCACCCATTACACTGTATAATTCTTGGCACTTGCTTTTATAAAACTGTTTGGTGAATACCATACTGTTCAGCCTGTTAATAAATGTTAATTTTATGGTTAAAACAAAAATTTACAATTTTTTTCCAATATAAGACATACCCCGAAAGTAAGACATAATGGGGCTTTTGGGGGTAAAAAGAATGTAAGACACTGTCTTACTTTCGGGGAAACACGGTAGCACCAGAAGATGGCAAAATCCCCCCCTCCCCCCAAATATTTTGTACAGGAGGTTTTAATTTTTGTAAATGTATGAAAACATTACAAAACCTATACAAATATGGTATCCCTGTAATCGCACTGACCCAAAGAATTAAGTAGACATGTCATTTGGGGCGCTCAGTGAAAGCTGTAAAATCCAAGCCCACAAGAAAATGGCACAAATGCGTTTTTTCACCATTTTCACTGCATTTGGATTTTTTCTCCTGCCTCCCAGTACATGGCATGGAATATTAAATACCACCACTATGAAGTGCAATTTGTCACGCAAAAAACAAGCCATGACACAGCTCTTTACATGTAAAAATAAAAAGTTATAGATTTTTGAAGGTGGGGAGTGAAGAATGGAAAGGAAAAAAAAAAACGGCCAGGTCGTTAAGAGGTTAAAAAGTGACAATACAATCTGCTATGAATGTGCACCTTCCCTTCAATGCCATGGCACGTGCCCATACAGCAGTATAGGCATACTCTGGAGAAATTCTGTATCAAACTTCATTTAGCTAAAAGCAGCAGTGTAGAGGATCGACACCTGCGCCATTACACCACAATCACAGCCACCTATAAGGTACTATTCAGGGTACTGCCACCATAGAATTGCCATATAACCTGCTCCAGTTCCATTCATGGTCTCATTCCTGCCCACTTGGAATGGAGATGGCGTATGGGAGAAAATAGCTGCAATTCTTGGCGATGGCATATTTCAAGGCTTGTATGGCAGAAAAGTGGCTTAACCCTTTAAGGACGCAGCCATTTTACAGCCAAAGGCTCAGTCCCATTTTTTGGATTCTGACTTGCGTCTCTTTATATGGTCATAACTTTTGAACTTTTGGTGAATAACATTTCCTATTTGTCTACTTGACATTTTCATCATTTTTGAAATTTCTGGATGATTTATTTTGATGTCACGCGGCTTACAAATAGATTATTGTATTTTCAGAATTTACTATTTTGGGGAAAATACTGTTTTGAATGAAATTGCACATATTTAGCATTAAAACCACCCTAAATAACCAACCCATTTTCAAATCTGCACCCCACAAACTATCAGAAACAGCTTTTAGGAAGATTGTTAACCCCTTGAGATCTTCATAGTAATTGAATCAAAATGGAGGTGAAATTTAGAATGGTCAAATTTTGTCAGTTATTCGTTCATTTAGCCCTAAAATTTACACATTTCCAAAAGATAAAAAGAGAAAACCCACCATACAATTTGCTATGAAATTTCTCCTGAGTGCAGAGACCCCCCTCATGTGGCCGTTACTTGTTTTATGGGTGAACAGCGAGGCGCAGAAGGGAAGGAGGGACCTGCAGCTGCCAGGATTTTAGTTTCCTCATCAAGCATATAAAGTTTTCGCTTTTGCGTTATTGGGGCCATGTGACGACATATTTTTTGTGGGACGAGATGCTTTTTCCAGTGTTACCATTTTGGGGTTGGTGTCCCCTATTGTTGAAAATTTAGGAACTTTTTTTGAGGTCAGGAGTAGAAAAGCATCAATTCTGTACTGCCATAGCAACAATCGGTGCCCCCCCCCCCCCGAAAACGTTGCAGGGGGTGGGGGGGCGATCATGGGGGAAAGACCCTGCAAAGGCAAGTTAAATGCCGCGGTTCAGGGGTTGGATTGGATAGCATGAAAAGCTCAGGGGTTCCATAGCTAAGGCAAGAAGGGCTGAGGACAAGGAGCAGCCTTGGAGAGTGCCTCTGGTAATGTGTATGGGTGTAGGCTGCATTGTGAAGAGTTTGAGGTAGGCTACTGGTTGAACATAGAGTAATTTATGTGGATATAAGGTCAGGAGGGAAGCTGTAACATACCAGGACCTTAAATAAGTGACACAGAGTACATAATCAAGCGCCTTTTCTATTTCTAGTGAGAGTAGTAGTAGGGGGAGGGGGGATATAGTTTGCTGCATGGATATTATTTTTGCTTAATATTAATGTTTTTGTGTATGTTATTTGGAGCTTGGTGTGAAATGAAAAGATTGACCGGATCTCTGAATCAGGATCGGAAGGAAAGAGTTAATGCATTGGGCCATAATAGATATACACCTAAAACGAAAAAATTGCTTGCCATTCACTATTAAGATCTTATATACAGTCTTGATACTTACAAGCCTAAAACATAATATGTAGTTGACATTACCCGTTGTTGCCCTGTATTATCGCTCCATGGTTTTTTATGATCCTATGTGATGTCCTCACGATTTCAAATTGATCTACCTGCAAAAATCTTGTTAGTTTATTTGTGTATATACCCATAGTCAATGTGTCACCTTTCGTCTGCCACGCTAGACTTACCCGACACGCGTTTTGGCGCTAGCGTTCGTCTGGGGGTGGTGTCAGTGTAACTACGGTGGAGTTTTATACATCCACTGACCAATGGCAAAATCACTCACTCACCTGTTGCACAAGTAATACAGAATATATCTAAGTTTGATACACAATGTGGTAATATCATCATGTTTTTTATATGTATTTTTATAATGTGGCATTAAAATCCTATCCCAGATTATACAATGGGGGTTCCGCACATACAAATGATGGGGCTTGGTCCCTATCAATACATCTCAAGAACATTATATGCCCATCTACTTAATAAAATGCTCATCTTCTTTCCAAGCACACAATTTATGGGTCCACTACTCCTTTTAGATTTACAAGTCAGAAATGTAAATGTGCAAGTGAAAACAACCTTAAGGTGTAAAAAATATTGTCGTGCTGGAGGTAGTATACTAATAAAGCGCATAAGTGCTAAAGATTTGCCAAATGTGCAGGTCACAAAAAAATATATATAAAAAAATATAAGTATATAAATAATAATAAATAATGCATGACACGTGCGTCCAGATGATGGTGCAATGGTTGAACTTGCATATTGTATGCCGTGTATGTGCAGAGCATTCCCACGTGCACAAAGTGCAACCAAATATAATGCAATGATAAGTGAAATGTGCTGTAGGTGCCAGATTTTTATCCGGTGTAGTGTGGAGCATATACAGAAAGAAATCATGATAGGAAAAGAATAAAATGAAACTTAACAACTACAGAGAATGGCTGAAAAATATATTCTTGATGGGGCAAATGTGTTAAATAAGGTGGTGCCATATTTTGTCTAACTTGTATCAAGTAGATGTGTCATAACATATCATGTAATGTATAACGTATGGCAACACCTGAAATAAATTCAATAAAAGTAGATTTATGCAGAGCCCCTAAACATACTTAACCAGATATGTATCTATTTCATCTGTGGATGATCAATCTTGTAAAAAGGGATTGCGTAACTATCCCCATTTCGCCTACACATTACAGTATCATGTAGGTATAAAGTAATCTATGGCCCCACAGGTGGCAGCAACAAGGAAAGCCACAGAGTGGCACAATGATAGAGTGTGTAGGTGGCGGCAGAAGCAGCAGCAGGAGGCCACAAAGTGGCACAATGATAAGAGTGGGGAGGTGGCGGCAACATGGTGGCAGCAACAGGGAAAGCCATAGAGTGGCCCAATGATAGAATGTGGGGGTGGCAGCGGCAGCAGCAGGAGCCCACATAGCCCACAGCAGAGGAGGCCACATTTTGGCACAATGACAAAGTTTGAAATTAATTAGAAGTTGAAATTTTCCATTTAAATTTTAAGATTAGAGACGCCACATCCAAAATACATTATAGTTTTCCTGAAAATATCAGGTCTTTGCCAACAAAGAGCTGCAAAGGTGGCACCAGCAGCAGCAGCATGAGGTCAGGGGTCTGGAGGTGGCGGAAACATGGTAGGCCTTAGAGTGGAGGTGGCATCAGCAGCAGGAGCCCACAGAGTGGCACAATGATATAGTGTGGAGGTGGCATCAGCAGCAGCAGGAGCCCACAGAGTAGCACAATGATATAGTGTGGAGGTAGTGTCAGCAGCAGCAGGAGCCCACAGAGTGGCACAATTATAGCCCCCCAGCTCCCCACAACAGCCGTGGCAGTAGTACGTGAGCTATGACTGCTAGGAATCCCCCGGTCAGATCTGACATAGTATGGACAATGGCGCACATAGGCAGCGGCCAACTGGTTGCACGGTATTTATCTTTAGTATGGCAGTTGTTCCTCCCTCTCAGCAGCTGGCCTCGTCTTCTACCTCGTCCTCCGGATGCTCCTGCTCCTCCTCTCTTGTCACCTGAGTGGAAAAACCACTGAATTCACCAGACTCTGCTTGTGCTCCAATGTCCTCCTCCTCCAGTTCAGCCCCCACCGGAATCATGTGTCCCTGACCAGACAGATTTTGCAGTATGGTTCCAGGACATGAAGCAGTGGAATGACGCCATTCATCGTGCAGTCCTGGCAACTGACAAATAACATGGCCTCTTCAAAGGGCCTGAGCAAACGGCAGGTGTCGTGCATGAGCTGCCAGTGGCTGACATCAGAGTTACACTGGGGAGTACTCCGTTCCCCTTGCATCATCAAAAAATCATTGATGGCTTTTCTCTGTTCATATAGGCGGTCTAACATATGGAGGCTGGAATTCCAACGGGTGGAAACATCGCATATCAGACTATGTTGGGGTAGGCCGTTATGACACTGCAACTCAAGGAGGATGTGCTTGGCTTTGTAAGAATGGCTGAAGTGCTTGCACAGTTTCCTGGCCTTTGTAAGAATGGCTTGCAGATGGGTGGAAGACTTGAGGAATCTGTTGACAACCAGATTAAACACATGCGCCATGCAGGGCGCATGGACCATCCCTCCTCGGTGCAGTGCAGACACCATGTTCCTCCCATTATCTGTCACCATGGTTCCGATTTTTAGTTGTCGCGGAGAAAGCCACACATTGATTTCTTGTTGCATGACACGGAGCAGTTCCTCCCTTATGTGACTTCAATTCACCCAGGCAAACCAGGCGTAGAACTGCGTGACACCGCTGTGCCTTGCACATGTGGTATGATGGAGCAGCACTTGTGGAGGCTGAGGTGGTGCTGGAGAAGGAGGAGGTGGACACTAGCGCAGTAGCAGTTTGATGACGTGGTGGAGAAAGCGGCATCTCTTGTGGAATGATGGAGCAGCACTTGTGGAGGCTGAGGTGGTGGTGGAGAAGGAGGAGGTGGACACTGGCGCAGTATCAGTTTGACAACATGGAGGAGAAAGCGGTGTCTCTTGTGGAAGTTGTTGGTGTGGCTTAGCGGGAAACACATTCACCCAGTGGGCTGTAAAGGACATGTACTGGCCCTGACTGTAGTTACAGCTCCACACGTTTTGTAAAGGGAGGGACTGCTGTACCAGCAACTTGGACAAGAGCACAGTCAGCTTCTGCACCTTAGGATGGCTGGACGCATAGAGTTGTCTCTTTGTAATCGCCTCTTTCAATGACTGCTGGCGCCATGATGTCAAAGCAAAACAGCTCCTTTCGGCAGAGGTGCAGGAGCCTTGACTGGCTAAAAATGGCATGTGTGCCACTAGGTTCTGCTGCTGCTGTTGCTGTGGCGGCAGGATGGGCCTCCATATCTGTTCCACGTTTCTCCCAGGCCATTGGATGATGACGCTGCATGTGTTGACGCAGGGCTGTGGTGCCAATGTTAGCTCCCTAGCTAGGCTTCACTTTCTGCCTGCAGATTCTACATATACAGACGCTCGGCTCCTCTGGTGTCTTAACAAAAAACTGCCACACCGCCGAGGTGGTGATTTTACTGCCAACACTCTGCACTGAGCGACTACTAATGCCGCTGCCTTGCTGAGCCCCTCTACCACTGCTAACTTGGACCTCCAAAGCGGGGTTTGTACCCCGTGCTCACACTGCTGCCACCCTGCGGACTCACGGCCACAGTAGCGACTTGCTGCCTGCTCCACTGCCTAATGCGCTAGCTGACACTCTCTTCGCCCGACGATGATGAATCCCTTGCTACACAATTTGCATTTCCCTGTCACTGCTCCTCTCCTCAACAGTGTCAGTATGCACAGCCTGCCTACTGCACGAAGCAGAGGATGTCTGCCCCATCTCTTCACTGCCAAGCAGCTGCTGACTGTCCTTAAACACTCCGCCCTCGTTGAATAGTGGCTCTGAGCTCAGACCACCTAATAGCTCTCTGGCTGAGGGAAATGAACAGGACAGAGGCTGGTTGAGGATAGGTGAGGGCCGCTGACCTGCTCCTGGGCCATGCCAACTAATTGTTGTATCTGACAAACCCACGGACTCTTGGCTGGGGTTGTCAGATGTTATATTTGAGGAATTGGGTGACCTAGCCAACCACTCAACAACCTTTGGGTTGTTGATCAACACACTGCCGCTAGATGACAACGGCAGTTCTGGCCCCGCAGAGTCACCCCTGCTGTGACATCCCCTTACTATGCTGCGATCTCTGCCTGATCCACCTGCCACCTTTCTGTCTGACATAGTGGTTAATAAACTACGTGGATTTGACACTTATTTGTTGCTCTCAACTTTAGTAACAAAAAAGTATTGGAATTTGCGTTATACAGATACCCCACAACGGACACCCTGTAATTGGAGCAAAAATCTCTCTATATAGTACAAGGATTTGACACGTAAATCTTGCACTGAACTTTATTTAAAAAAAAACGTATTGGAATTTGCGTTATACAGATCCCCCAAAATGGACACCCTTAGAGCAAAAATCACAACAGCACAGTAAAGTAGAAGCAGCTGGACGCTACAGGCAGCACATGCAGTGTAAGGTGCCAAGATTAGAAAATGGCTGCCTCTTTTATAGTCTGTGTGACATCACATAAGCCTGCCAGTCACTGATTGGCTTACAGGTCTGGACATGCGATCAAGGGTGTTCCTTTCTCCTTCCCAGAGTTCTCTGCCCCATGTAACACGCTGTACTCGCGCCCATTTTGGTAATAAAGGAGGGAAAAATACGTTGTTTCCACGAATCACCGTAAACTTTGGCTTCAAGACGAATCAAAGTTTTCCTGAAACTCTAACTGAAGTTAGAATCGATTCGCCCATCTCTAGTCCAGATCCATCTTGTTTCGCATTAGTTTTTGTGCCACCGGGCTTCCTTTGATATTACTTCTAAAGTGATCTATACCACACACACAAAGATATTTTGGATTGCATTCATGCTATTCTTTGAAATGTCTATCTACAGGGAGTCCATCGGTACAGAATTCTGGATCACTTGCTGCCCTGATATCCCGTACGTGTTCACATACCCTTGTTTTCCTTGGTAGTTAAACTAATATAAATCATACCACACAGGCATGTGGCATGATATACCACCACCCTTGTGTTACAAGTGATTGTATGTGTAATTTTATATACCGTTGGCCCTCTGAGTCTGTGAACGTTTCAGATTTAATGATGTAGGGCATGCCGCACAACGGATGCAGGGTTTGCATCCCCATTTCGGGCCTTTGGTGTCTAAAAAAGTGTGTCTACCTTTCTTTTCATAGTGGCTTTTGACCAATATGTCTTGCAGATTTTTAGATCTGTGAGCTCCTATCCCAGGGTGTATCTTAATAATAGCCAAAAGCGTTCCAGGACTTGTCTCATTCGTTGCCATTGTGAATGATCCTCCATGATAACTCTTACCTTCATTCTTCTTCTTTTCTGGGTATAGTAATTCCATTCTGGAAGTCTGTTTTGCTCTGTTATAGGCTTTCCTGAAGGATCTTTGCTATATCCATGATTTCTAAATCTCTGTCTAATAGAGGTGAACAGTTTTAGATGTAAGTAAGTAAATACAGGCGGTCCCCTACTTAAGAACACTCGACTTACATACGACCCCTAGTTACAAACGGACCTCTGGATATTGGTAATTTATTGTACTTTAGTCCTAGGCTACAATAAACAACTATAACAGTTATCAAAGGTATCTGTAACGAAGCTTTATTGTTCATCTTGATTCTTATGACAACCCAACATTTTTAAAATCCAATTGTCACAGAGACCAAAAAAGTTCTGGCTGGGATTACAATGATAAAATATACAGTTCCGACTTACATACAAATTCAACTTAAGAACAAACCTACAGACCCTATCTTGTACGTAACCCGGGGACTGCCTGTAAAGGAGATGGACCCAAAGTTCCCTGGAAGTAGCGGGTCTTTGTTGGGCTTTACAATACCTGTAACGTGCTAAATTTTGTCTGAGGGCATTTGCTTATGTTGGAGGAGGGCTAGAAGATTACAATAAGCACAGATATGAGGAAAGAGGGTTTAAAAAAATTGTAGAGTAAGTGGCTGAGAGGCCATCAGGGCCTGGGGATAGCCCAATTCTGTTGGTTCCTGTTTATCAGAAAAGCTTGTAGACCCATTGGTTCTATTTTAGGTAACACGATTCAGGCAATTGTTATCCAGCTTGTCAGAGGTAGGAGGAATAAATAACAAATAATATGTATTTTTCATTTTTTTTTGTTGATAAATATAGTATAACATTTTGTGTTAAAAATGTTTACACAAATATATAAATAATCCTGATAATAAAGAACAAAGGAAAACCAGTCACTTTAAGAGATAATATAAGAAAGATCACACTTTTATTTCATGTGGATCAGTTATTAATATTATATATAATTTATTTACATTTTCATTCAGTGATTTGTATATATGACTTGATACAGTAATTACATTATGCATCAGGCACTATTGGCAGTTATAGATCACATTACTAATGCTGAAAGATAATGAGCTGCTTGTTTACTAACAATAATCAGCTTCCATTTAAATGCTTGACGGATTCACAATAGCATTTGTTTATAAGCCTGACTGCCAAGTTCTGCTACTGGCATGAGGCCTGTGAAAATGGACCAGTCGTCTGCGGCCTTGTGGGTCCTATTCTTCTTTTACAGTAAATAAAACATGGTAACATTGAATGGTGCTTTGGAGGGCAAAACATCAGCTTTATGGGTTAAAATTGTAAATGGGGTTGCTCACAGCAGAAGAAATTTGGATAACAAGGTTGTGACATTGGGGTTTTTTGTAATGACATATATCTATTCTATTTTGATATATAGTTAAAGGACACCTATCAGGGCGACTTGGGATAATAAACCATTCACCGATCCTTAAGAACTATTGGTCTATGGTCCCAAAACACCCATATGCTTTCCCTCCTTGCCCCAAAGAAAAAACTAATTTATTTACCTCAGTACAGACTTTTCAAGGCTTGCACACTGATTCTGCTGTAGTACCCCTCGGCTTCACTGCACGTGTGCCGAAGGTAAGGCACAACGATGCTGGGGCGTAACTACAGCGGTAGCAGCCATAGCAGCTGCTATGGGGCCCACAGTGTCAGGGGGCCCCGTCATCTGACCTGACACAATTAAGAATGGGGGATGTGCACCATTATATCTATATTGTACTGCACATGTCCAGCATAATATGCATATAACATATGCTGTGATGTATATATGCAGTATCTGTGATGTGTATATGGTGTCTGTATACACTGTATGTGAGTATGTTGCATATGGCACTGTATGTGTGTATATGCACATGAGTGTGTATTTATATGTAATTGTAACTCGCATGTGTGAGTATACTTATATGTATATTTTATAAGTGGGAAGGTGGGCCCCATGCAGTAGCCTGCTAGGGGGCCCTGTCTCTCCTAGTTACGCCACTGCAACTTTGCCAGGGTGTAGTACTTTGGGTTCATTGGATCATTGCATATACCGTATATACTCAAGTAAAAGTCAACCAAAATATTATCCAAAGCCCCTAATTTTACTATAAGCCTAGGGTAGGAAATGCATTGGTCACAGCCAGTATATAACTAGTCAGTCCCCTTCCCCCCTAGTATATAGCCATCCAGCCCCTGTCCTCAGTATATAGCCAGACCCTTAACCAGTATTTAGCCAGCCCCCTTCCCCAGTATATAGCCAGCCCACTTCCCCTGTAAATAGCCAGTCCCCTGCCCCTGTAAATAGCCAGCCCCCTGCCCCTATAGAAAGCCAGACAGCATTCTCCCAATATAGACAGCCCCCTGCCCAAGTATAAAGCCAGCCGCAATATGATGACAGCGGCGGCTGACATCACAACTTGTGTGCCGCTGCCGAACCAAAGAAGAGAAGACCTGGGGGGGGGGGGGGATGGGGAGAAAGCGTCAGTTAGGTGAGTATATACTTTCTTTTTTTTTTTACTCCAGTATAAGTCAAGTTTAGTTTTTCAGCACATTTTTTGTACTGCTGACAGCATATAAAGTCACTTGCTGATAAAATGTTATTAGTAGACCCTTGTTTAGTCTTATTTTTACAACTGCATATGTGGCATTCCACACGACTAGACTCGTCTATCAATGATCTTACATAACATGATGCTTTCTCTGGCCCTCCCATTCCTTAAGTGCTGGAGCCAACTGACATACTATTGAATGGAGAGGTAGGACGAACATGCTCCACCCATTTGTGAGAATGGGACCCTGGTTTCCACATTGATAGGGGTTCCGATCTTGCAATTTGTGGGGGTTCCCAGCAGACAGACCCCTACCTTGGTTGACTGCTGGTGGTCAGGTGTATGTTTTTTTTGTTTTCCCCCTTTATTTGCATCCATGTTTTCTCTGTATTGTTATCTTTTGTCCTTTGTTGTTTCATATAATAAGCCCTTGCCTTTTCGAACTGCTATTTTTGTTCTAAATGAATCATAGTTTTGTTCATTAGAGGCATCTGCTGTACAGACCTGGTCACATGCCTTTAGTAAGTGACCATCTTTTGACAAGATTGCTATTCAGTCAGTGAAATATTATTTTTAGTGAATGTAAACTTGAAAATAATAAGTTTATAAAAATTCAAACACTATTACTGTATATACTCGAGCCAGGTATAAGCTGAGGTACCTCATTTTAACACAAAAAACTGGGAAAACCTATTGACTTGAGTAAAAGGGTGGGAAATGCATTGGTCACAGCCTCCCCCATATATAGATGACCAGTCCCCTTTCCCCCAGTATATAGCTATCCAGTCCCCATCCCACCCAGTATATAGCTGGCGAGACCCTTGCACCCCAGTATATAGCTAGCCAGCCACTGCCGCCAGTATAAAGCCAGTCAGTTCATGCTCCCGGTATACAGCCAGCCAGTGCCCGCAGTACATAGCCATCCCCCCAGTATATAGCCATCAGCCCCTGCTCCTCAAGTATATAGCTAGCTTCTGCCGCTCAGTATATAGCTAGCCCCTTCCCCCCAGTATACAGCCAGACCATCACCCCAGTATACAGCTAGCCAGCCCATCCCGAGTATGCCAAGCCTATAAAAAAAAATAACACTGTACTCTGCTTTATGACGCCCCACCCGTAGGACCTCTTCTTGCTTTGGCTGCTTCAGCTCCGGGTCCTTGGACACAGTCGACTGTATGACATCAGCCGCTTGACAATGTCATTGTTTGTGCGCCGCCGGCTCTGCCACTTGGTTGCCGGCATTGCTCAGGGACCTGAAGCATCACAAAGCAAGAAGAGGACCTGCAGGAGGCGTCGGAAAAGTGAGTACAGAGTTCGTTTTTTTAATAGACTCAAGTAGAAGCTGAGTAAGGATTTTTCAGCACATTTTTTGTGCTGAAAAACTCGCATTTTACTCAAGTATATATGGTAAAACCCAATATTCTCTCTATGATCTAAAATGCTGGCAGTTGCGTTACCCCCTAAAGAATATAATCCCTTAAAGCAGTCGTCCTGATGCTAAAGTGGAATTTCAAGTTTTCCCCTTTTTTTTATTATATATTTTTTAAAACTTCAAAAAGTCAGAAAAGATGAGGGAGACAATGTTTTTATTTTAATTTAAAAAATGTGCTAAAAAATACTAAATCGGCTTATACCCGAGTCAAGCAAAAAACAAAAAGTGTACTCACCTTCCGACGCCCCTCCGGCAGGTCCTCTTCTATACATCGATGCTCCGGCATTAGTTCCATGCCGTCTGTCACAGGGGTATATACTGGGGCCAGGGGCTGCAGCCTATATACTGGGGGGGAGGCAGGAGCTGCAGCCTATATACTGAGGGGAGCAGGAGATGCAGACTATATACTCGAGGGCAGGAGATATACTACATTGGGCTTGCTGGCTATATACTGGGGGGCTGTGACCAATGCATTTCCTACCCTCGGCTTATACTCAAGTGAATAGTTTTTCTCAGTTTTTTTGCGTTAAAATTAGGGGTCTCGGCTTATAATCGACTCCACATGTTTGTCTGTAACTGTTGTTTGTCCCTCTGTGTCCTTTTGTGTACACTGTATTTCTCTCCACAGTCGCACACACTATTCTGCTGGTGGAGTCACTTTGCACATAAATTACATTATATATCTTGTACTGATCCTGAGTTACAGCTTGTATTATACCTCAAAATGCTGCAGCTGGAGATATATACTGTACATATTAGATTACTCATTTTTTACTGATTCTTAGTTATTAAATTGAGTCACTGTGTACATACATTAAATTACTTTTCTAGTACAGATCATAAGTTCTACCTGCAATATACTACAGACCCATACTCTGTTTTGCTTATATGTAATGTATGGAGGCATGGTGGGTCATCGTATACTGTAGGTTCAAAGTACACAAAAGTGTGTGGCTGGGGTGGTGGTAACAATAATCTTTATTTATATAACGCCATCATATTCCGTAGCTCTTTACAAATCATAGAGACATGTAAAATAAAATATTACCTTACACAGTACAAACCGTCATATGGAACAATAGGAGAGAGGGCCCTGCTCACAGGAGCTTACAGTCTATGGCTACATTCACACTATTGTATAGAGGACGTATATACGGCCGATATACGTCCTCCATAGACAGCAATGGGCGCACAACGCCCTACGGGAGCGGTACGGTGCAGCACACGTGCGGCACCGTCCCCGGGAAAAAGATAGGACCTGTCCTATTTTTTCCCGTAATACGGCGCCGTGCGCCATGTATCTCTATGGAGAGGGGCGGGGGTGAGCTGCGCTCACCTCCTCCTCCCCTCCCCGTGCACTGCCGTTGCCCGCTACGGTACGGGCGGGCAACGGCAGTGTGAATGTAGCCTATGAGGAATATAGTAAGAGTCTTTAGGAGTGGGTGCACAGAGGTCACAGTATACATTCTATTCCTTGTTCTTATGTTAAAATTTGAAGAACATAGTTACATATTTACAGGCTTAAAATCTTCACTGCATGACAATTTACACTTTTTATTTAGTTCCTAACAATTGGGTTAATTTTGGTAAAATCTCATCTTTTCCTCTACTATAAATTGTAGAAAATATTTCACCATACGCTTCCAATAAAGGTTCTGTTACACTTTCTCATTGTGACTTGCATCAGCTTGGGATACAGTATATTGTATCACATGGGGGTGGAGGTGATTCCTTGCATAGGAGGGTATGAGACTGTGCTTTGTGAGACATGCTTTGTACAGCGCTGCGTAATCTGTGGGTGCTATATAAATAAAGAATTATTATTAGTATCCTGTATTATATAAGTACCTAGTATTTGTTTTGCCTTGATTGTCATTCTCTGAACGCTATCATTTGTAAGACACCTATTGGTTAGCGCCTTCGCTGTCCTCTGAGAGTCTTATTTGTGACCACCACATTTTTATATGTCAGAGTTTATGTGATGGTGGTGTGGTTTTACATTGAATAAAGTGAATAGCCAAGTTTACATGCAGACCAGGGATCAAATTTGTAGTGGCAGGGTACCATAAGGTAGATTCTAAAACAAATAACAAAAATCTTTATTTTCATATAGCGCCATCACATTCTGTAGCTCTTTACAAATCATAGGGGACATATACTAATATAATATTACATTACATAGTACAAACAGTCATATGGAACAATAGAAGTGAGGGCCCTGCTCACAAGAGCTTACAGTCTATGAGGATGAGGGGGCGACACAAGAAGTATAAGAGCTCGTATAATGGTCCAGTCATCCTTTATAAGGGATCAGTATAAAATAATTTAATAAATAAAAATTCTGCTACTTGAACCAGCCATCAGCCGTCATTTTATATACAAAGTCCAAGGAGAAAGTGACTGCAGAGAAGCCTGGAGCCTGGTATATATCTGGTGTTTGCCAGATAACAGACATAAGGAGGACATAGGACGGGTAAGTAAAGAGAGAGTTGACATTTAATGTGGTTAGCGAATAAAGTAAGTAATTTATGCCCACACTATTCTATGAGAGCAGGTGAAGTCACTGGTTCTCCCTCTGTGCCAGTGATGGCAAACCTATGGCACAGGTGCCAGAGGTGGCACTCAGAGCCCTTTCTGTGGGCACCTGCGCCATCACCCCAACGCAGAGTTCGCCAGACAGGACTCAAGGCCTCTTGCAGTGCCAGGAAGCCCAGGACCCTAGAAGGAAGCTACAATGATAATCCTAAACTTCTTTTCCTTCTTTCTACTGTATTGGTGTCCTCAGGTGCCTATACAATTTAAACATGTAACAGAGCAGGGAGTCATAAGTTACTGTTTAAATTGTCGAATCGTCACTTTGCAAAAGATATTTGGGTTTCGGTCGTAGTTTGGGCACTCTGCATCTAAAAGGTTTGCCATTACTGCTCTATGCGATCAGAGCAGAGTGTAGTGAGAGAATGCTATGATGGTATGTACACTGCTTTTTAGGGAGACAATGACACCTGTGGGTCAAAATGTACACTACACCCCTAGATGAATTTTTGAAGTGTGTAGTCACTTAAATGTTATCACTTTTTAAAGTGTTCTATTGTACTCATACCCCAAAGGCATGTCTGACCTGAAACATAAAATGATTGCAGGGTTGGAGGGCCCTCCATACAGGTGAGGATACTTGTACTCTTTTTCTACCTTACACTTGCACCCTGGACAGAATGGGGCACATAGAAAGACGGAAACTTCACTAAAAGTGTTCTGCCCGTGTATAATGCTGGGTGCAAGACATTCATCAAGAACGTGCGCCAGAAATCATGAACCTGTAGCTTCCCCGCACTGGCTCGAAAGACTTCACCAACTTTTTTGTGGTGCTCCTTTAACATAGGGCAGTGTTGGCAAACCTTTTAGCGGCCGAGTGCCCAAAAAGCAACCCAAAACGCCCCTTATTTATTGCGAGGTGCCAACCAAAAATTAAAGCAGTAACTTATTGCTCCCTGTTCTTCAACAATCATATTGGCCTCCTGAGGACAGCAACACAGTAGAAATTTGGAAAATTTGCATAATTTTAGCTTCTTTTCAGTGTCCCTGTGTACACAGAGAATCGTGGAGCCAGCAGGAGGTCCTCCAAAGATAATTAGGCCCTGTCTACACATTCTCCCTCTTCCTACAGTCCCTAGTAATCAACTAAGTTTCAAAATATTACTGAAAGACGCATCTTTTAAGTTGCTTGGAACTGCAGGAAGACCTGTCTGGTGTGCTGGGGAGATGGCCCGGGTGCTCACAGAAAGGGCTCTGGCACCCATTCCATAGGTTTGCCAACACTGACATAGGGTGTGTGACACAATTTGCATGAGGGTCGTGTGCGACACAATAGCAGTGCGGACACTTCTTAAATACATGTGCAAGCCAATTTTCACCTGAAAGAACGTACAAAGTCCATAAGAAATGCGGCACAAAGCCCTTGATAAATGTGCCCCAACCTGTTAACCTCTTTAGACACTTGCAGAAATACATTTAGTGCATAAAATTCCACTCCCCTGGAATGTTACCAGCATTGTGCTTCTATATAATATAAACTTTTTAAAACACAACTGACTACACTGTGCCCCCTGAATATATTAAAATACCTCTCAATACTCAACAGCCTACATTGTGCCCCTCCATATGATGTAATAATTATGTCATAAATACTTCGGCTGCTAGAATAGATCCCACCTTTAATTTATTATATATATAATAATAAATTTATATAATAATAAATTTATATAATAAATAATATTATATTATGTGCCCATATTTTATTATAAATTCTCTGAAAATTATATATATATATAATGAATTAGAATATCAATAGTGACTGCGCCAAGATGAATCATAAAAATAATAAAATCTTTTGATCCAATAATGCAGCAATATCATCTGTTCCATATAGTAAAGTCAACAATGTTAGGGGCATATGATGGTCAAGGTTACACAATTCTGGGTAGGGATGTCTGATGGTAGAAACCAGTGGTGAGGGTGCCAATGTCAGGTGGTTAACCCCACAATGTTTGGGGGTAGGGCATCTGATATTCAAAAGATGATGATATTTGGTGTTGCAATGACAAATTACCAGGATGGTCAAACCCTTAACCCCTTAACGCTCTGCGCCGTAGCTCTACGGCGCAGAGGTATAAGGGATGTATGAAGAGGGCTCACGGGCTGAGTCCTCTTCATACAGAGGTGGGGGTTTTTGCATAATGCATAAAACCCCCACCGCTAATAACCGGGGTCGGTGCTAGCACCGATCGCGGCTATTAACCCCCCCCCCCGTTGCCGCCGGCAAAGTCGCCGGCGGCATTTAAAAGACGGCCATCTTTTTTTCGATCGCCACGCCCCCGAACGTCATCGGGGGGCGGCGATCGGTTGCCATGGTAGCCTCGTGTCTTCTTTTGACACGAGGCTATCTGGCAGCTGCAGATTCATTACAATGAGCCAGTGGCTCATTGTAATGAATGTGCTGCAAAAATGCCATATATTGCAATACTGTAGTATTGCAGTATATGGTAGGAGCGATCTGACCATCTAGGGTTAATGTACCCTAGATGGGCTAAAAGATAGTGAAAAAAAAAAGAAAAAAAAAAGTTTAAAAAAGAAAAAAAATTAATAAAATATTAAAAGTTCAAATCACCCCCCTTTCCCTAGAACGGATATAAAACATAATAAACAGTAAAAATCACAAACATATTAGGTATCGCCGCGTCCCAAAATGCCCGATCTATCAAAATAAAAAAACGGTTACAGGCGGCGGTGACCTCCGAGGCGGGAAATGGCGCCCAAATGTCCGAAATGCGACTTTTACACCTTTTTACATAACATAAAAAATGAAATAAAAAATGATCAAAATGTCGCACAGACCTCAAAATGGTAGCAATGAAAACGTCGCCTCATTTCGCAAAAAATGACCCCTCACACATCTCCGTGTGCCAAAGTATGAAAAAGTTATTAGCGTCAGAAGATGGCAAAATTTTTTTTTCGTTTTTGTACACATTCGTTTAATTTTTGAAAATGTATTAAAACACAATAAAACCTATATAAATTTGGTATCACCGCGATCGCACCGAACCAAAGAATAAAGTAGGTGTGTTATTTGAAGCGAAGAGTGAAAGTCGTAAAAACTGAGCCCACAAGAACGTGCGTTTTTAAAAAAAAATTTTTCCACATTTGGAATTTTTTTTCAGCTTCGCAGTACACGGCATGTTAAAATAAATAACATTACGGGAAAGTAAAATTTGTTACGCACAAAATAAGCCCTCACACAGGTCTGTACACGGAAAAATGAAAAAGTTATGGATTTTTGAAGTTGAAGAGCGAGAAATGAGCCGAAAAAACCCTCCGTCCTTAAGGGGTTAAACCACCGTGATGTTTGGGAATGTCACGGTGAGCTTCTGTTTAACCCTTTAGGCCCCGTGGTCCAACATGTTTAACTGCAGCACCGAAAGGGGTGTCCCACCTCTCCTCTCAGCAATCAGCCACCCCCACACGGAGTATGGGGGTGCCGATCGTCTCCACGGCAGCCCCGGCATCCGATGAAGGACCCCAGAGCTGCCTTACATTACTGCCTGCTGGGTCGAACACAGCAGTGCAGTTGTCAGCCTATGTCAGTGTTCTAACACACTGACATTCATCAATATAGCAGTTTATTAATTTGAACAAGTGATCGAAAAAAAAGGGAAAAAAACCCCTCCCAAACACAAAATGTGAAAATCACCACACAAACAGCACATATAGGGTATCGCCATGTCCGTAACATAGCCCGTACAATATAATAATATCCTCACTGAACCTGTTTGGTGAACACCTTTAAAAATAAATAAAAAACTAAGCAAAATTTATAATTTTTGCGCATCCAACCAAACACCATAAAAAGTGATCAAAAAGTCACATATTCCCCAGCATTGTACCAATAAAAATAACAACTTGTCTGGCAAGACCTAAAACGGCTCAATCAACAAAATAAAAATATCACGCCGCTTAGTAGACAGGAATGCAATATCAAGGGATTTTTCTCTCCAAATGAGTCTTTATTTTGTAGAAGTCAAACATAAAAAAACATTTAAATGGGATATCACCGTAGCTGTACAGACTCATAGTACATAAGTAACATGTTATCTATGCCATTCGGTGTATAAAACACAAAAAAACCTGTAAAAATCAATTACTGAATAGATTTTCTTTGGGACCCCACCCAACAAAGGTTAAACAACAGGGTATTACACCCCCAAATATAGTGTTACTGCAATCCTTGAGAGGTCTACTTTTTAAAATGGGTTCACTCTTTGGAGGTTTTACTGCCCTACTATATTAGGGGCTCAGCCAATGCGACATAGCGCCTGAAATCTGTTCCAGCATATTGCCAATAGATGGTCCTTCCCTTCTAAGTCCCGCAGTGCACCCATACAGCAGTTTGTGATCACATGTGGGGTATTACTGCATTCTAGAGAAACTGGCTAACAAACTATGGGGTGTGTATACCTCTTAAACTCCTTCTAAAAATAAAAATTTAGGGGCCAAAACAAGGTTTTTTGGAAAAAGATTTTCACTTGAACGAGCCAATGTAAATACTTTCTATAAAACATCTGATAAATTCTCTGGGTGGTGTATTTTCCAAAATAGGATCATTTATGGGGGGGGGGCACTGTTCTCATAGCTCAGGAATTTTTCAAATATATAATGGCAGCTGAAGACAACATCATCAAAATGTCTAAATGCCTCCCTCTGTTCTGTGCTCTGCTGTGCGCCCTTAAGTAGTTTACATTGACATGTGGGTTATTGCCCTTCTCGTAAGAAACTGCACAACAACATCTGATTTGTGTTTTCTCATTTTATCCTGAATGAATGTGTACATTTTAGGACAAAATAATCATATTATTGTCAAAATGTAAAAATTGGTAACAAGCTTCACAAAGGCTGTTTTGAATAGTTTGAAGGGTGCAGTTTTAGAAATTGGGCGCTTTGTGGGGAGTTTCTAATAAATAGAACTCTGAAAACCCTTATACCAAATAACAATATTGAATCTGAAATTTACTTGAAAATTTGGAAAATCACAGTTTGAACCCTAGGCCTCCTAACGTCCTAATAAAATAAATGAATATAGAAAAAGTGATGTCAGCATAAAGCAGTCATATGGTTAATGTTAGTTAGCAACCAATTTGGGTGGTTAGACTAACTGTATCATAAGTAAAACATTTAAAAATCAGAAAAATAGGAACATTTTAAAATTTTCACCAAATATCCATTTTTTTTACAAATACGTGCATATATATTTCAACTAAAATATAGCATCAATGTAAAGTACAACATTTCATGAAAAAACATGTTGAAAAAACAAAGAAAGAGCAGGCACGACCAGCGTAATTAATTAATACAGCGTCCACGCATCCCGATGGACTGTATATCACAAGAAAAAAGAAAGTTGGATACAGGACTTGACAATTACAACAATATTTATCAGTTGACCCCTGAGGAAGTCACTGGCTAGGTGACAATACGCATGGGGTCTGCTTCACTCCCTTCCCATCTGACCTTGCCTGCCTGCCCCACACCTGGACATTTGGGTATTGTATGATTAGGCGTACGGGAATAGATGCAATAAGGCTTTTTTGCACAGGTCATTTTTTGTTGTATTATTTATTGTGTTGGTTGTATGTACATTTACACCTTGTCATCCATTCTTCTTTAAACAAACCAGTGCATCCTTGTACTGTCAGTATGAGATGGGATATACATCCTTCTGGGTGTATTTTTTAAGTGTTTTTACTTTTCTGTTGTCCTGTGGCTATTGTGTTTTGGTGAACTAATAAATATTGTTGTAATTGTCAAGTCCTGTGTATGCATCCAACTTTCTTTTTTTCTTCTTGTGATAGGACAAAACATGTTCTCACTGAAATTAATTGCCGTTTAAATTACTTGGCAGCTCACTGAAAAGCTTACCACTTTTTCAGTGAGTTGTCATGAAAAAACTGTCTGAAAATAAACTGGGTAAGATAAAGTGCTCCAAAGTTATAACTGCATATCATGACACAGGCAGATTTGAAAAATCGGGCTGTGTCCTAAGGGTGAAAATGACTGTGTCCTTAAAGGGTTAAAGGAGTATTCCCATCTGGACACATTAAGGAAATCAAACATGTGGAATCTACTATCAGAAGTAAATCTGATTGTAGATTCCTCCTCCCTGCCTCTGCCCTAACAAGCCTTAGCTCCCAGTACCGGCCAGGCTTGTACACGCCCCAGTAGCCTCTGCAGTTAATTAATATATCACTAAAAGAAAGCTTTTAACAAGTTTTAGTATTATTAAATCAAAGAAAGGCAACAGTGACTCAAATCGCCACCCGTTACAACCAAGGTAGGCAGAAGAGCATCTCTGAACGCACAATACGTCGAACTTTGAGGCAGATGGGCTACAGCAGCAGAAGACCACACCGGGTGCCACTCCTTTCAGCTAAGAACAGGAAACTGAGGCTACAATTTGCACAAGCTCATCGAAATTGGACAGTAGAAGATTGGAAAAACGTTGCCTGGTCTGATGAGTCTTGATTTCTGCTGTGACATTCGGATGGTAGGGTCAGAATTTGGCGTCAACAAGCATGGATCCATCCTGCCTTGTATCAACGGTTCAGGCTGGTAGTGGTGGTGTCATGGTGTGGGAAATATTTTCGTGGCACTCTTTGGGCCCCTTGGTACCAATGGAGCATCGTTGCAACGCCACAGCCTACCTGAGTATTGTTGCTGACCATGTCCATCCCTTTATGACCACAATGTACCCAACATCTGATGGCTACTTTCAGCAGGATAATGCGCCATGTCATAAAGCTGGAATCATCTCAGACTGGTTTCTTGAAGATGACAATGAGTTCACTGTACTCAAATGGCCTCCACGGTCACCAGATCTCAATCCAATAGAGCATCTTTGGGATGTGGTGGAACGGGAGATTCGCATCATGGATGTGCAGCCGACAAATCTGCGGCAACTGTGTGATGTCATCATGTCAATATGGACCCAAATCTCTGAGGAATGCTTCCAGCAAATTGTTGAATCTATGCCACGAAGAATTGAGGCAGTTCTGAAGGCAAAAGGGGGTCCAACCCGTTACTAGCATGGTGTACCTAATAAAGTGGCCGGTGAGTGTATGTCATGGTTTCTGTTGTGAAAGCCTTGTTTGTGTACATGTTATGATGTGAAGATCATAGTATACAGTCAGTACATGTAGCATGCATACAGTACACCACTGCTCCCAGAGGTCGCACTAACATTCTTCCAGAAGGGTAATAATACTCCTCTAACTATTTTTGCTAAGTATTTTTAGCTGAGTATTTAAAAGACGTTATAAAGCCCCATCAATCCCAAACCAGACTGTGGCTGACACCACAGACCCCCACCCCAAAACGATGCTGTTAAATAAGGAGCTTTTTTTAAAAAAGAAATGCTTTAAATTTTTTTTTTTGTGTGGGGGATTAATGCTTTATTTTTTTATTACATTTCTTTTATTCGATTTGTGTGTTTGTAATTTTTATTCCTGTTATTTTATACAGATCAAATATAACACTAATCTTTTGGTTACATCCCATAGGGCAGCGATGGCGAACCTATGGCACGCGGGTTCTTTGAATTTAACTCAGCTTTAAGCAGTATCGGAGCCGCGCTCCGATACTGCTAAAAGCCATGACAGAGCAGGGCGCTGACACTGCTTGCTCTGTCTGATCACTACAGCGCACAGGACGGTAAGCGTCCCAGTGCTGGCAGCGTAATGATGTCATTACGCTGCCACGCTGGGCACCTTACTCTGTGTGCAGAACAGAAGAAGCCGGAGGAACGCGGAGTCTGAGGTAAGTTTATTTTTTTTATTCAGGGCATAATTTACCAGCAGGAGGGATGATTTCCTGCTCGCTCCCGCCCCTCCCCTAAACTCCGCCCGCAAGCCGTCGAAACTACCAGCACAAACTGCGCCTGCAACCACAAGCCCTCCCCCGCCCGCTATCGCAAACCCACTATTGCGAACCACCATGCCCGCTACCACAAACCCCACCACGGCCCAAACCTCGCCCGCTACCGCAACGGACTCCGAACGCTACCAAACGGCCCCCCGCCCGCACTCCGCCCACTACTGCAATTCGCCCGCCCGAACTCCGGCCACTATCGCTACCCCCCCACTCCAACTCCGGTCACTGCACCCCCCCCATCACCCCCTCCCCTGGAACTTATGTCTCATAAACCCACTGCCCAGATCTCCAGATGCCGCATTCCACCCCCCCCCCTAACTCTGGCCACCCGCCCTCTGCCCAACTACCCAATCGACCCCCCCCCCCCCTCTGGAACACCAGACACCTGAACTTTTGCCCGCCAGCACGGCCGCCACCTTGGACAACCAAATAGCAAGTAATATATGTATTTCTATGTTTGTATGTATGTATATACATATTATATTATATATTTATATGTGCATTTATATATAGCGGTGTGAGGGCTTATTTGTTGCGTAACTCAGTTATTTATTATTCCATGTCGTGTTCTAGGAAGCTGGAAAAAAAATGGTGAAGATGGCGGGAAAAAAAAATTGGAACGCTGTCTTGTGGGATTAGATTTTAATACTTTCGCTGTGCGCTCCAAATCATTTGTCTCCTTTATTCTTTGGTTCGATGCAATCACAGTGATACCAGTTTTGTAGGTTTTATTGTGTTTTAAAACTTTATCAATAATTAAAAGTGTACGAAAAAGAAAATGGTTTCGCCATCTTGTGACGCTAATAACTTTAGTGCACGGAGCTGGGGAGGTGTGATTTTTTGCTTAATGAGCCGTTGTTTTCATTGCTACCATTTTGAGGACTGTGCGACCTTTTGATAACTTTTTATTACTCTTTTATATGATGTAAAATGGTGTAAAAGTGGCGTTTCAGTGTGTATAGGACTGCTGCCTCTTCCTCAATGTATGAAACAAGTATAGGAGTTTTGAAATGCAAATAAAACGCAATGGGAGGGAACCTACCTCTGATTGGGAATGTATCATTTTATTGATTCTAAACTAAACCGTCAGTTTTCAGGTTAAATTGCCATACTGGCACTTTGCGATAAGTAATTAGGTTTTGGGTTGCAATTTGGGCACTCGGTCTGTAAAAGGTTCGCCATCACTGCCATAGGGTCAGTGATCTGTATACAGACGTGGAGAGGGGATGCACATTGCACCTTCTCTGCATGCATCTAACCCCTCTGTTTAGGGTATCCCAGCGACGTCACATCAGTGGATAAAATACAAAAACTCTACACAGGGTGGAGATGTTGTGGTATTCTGCTGTATGGGCACACGCCAGGGCATTGAAGGGAAGCTGCGCCATTCAGAGCAGATTATGCATTGTCACTTTTTATTGGCTATAAAATCTTTATTTTTTTGCAATTTAGACATAAAAATGCGACATTAGATGCAAATACTTCATTTTAGTGAGTCTTTAGCTTATTGATGAGATTTTATTAACTCTTGAAAGTATGGAGGAAAAGAAAATCGTGAATTCTGGTTTCCTTTCTTTTGGTATTTTCTTGGCTGTATGCTACATGGGGCTGACTGGCTGTATACTACAGGAGGCTGTGACCAATGCATTTCCCACACTCGGTTTATACTCAAGTTAATAGGTTTTCCCAGTTTTTTTGTGGTAAAATTAGGAGTCTCGGCTTATACCCGAGTATATACAGTAGTTGTAAATGTGTCAGTATAGATAACGGGAACAGCCATGTGTACAGATATGCCATGTTATATTGCTAATGGTTATTAGGGAGATGGAGCCAGTGCCCTCACAAGGGTTGGTGAACCTTGTGCTGTGATCCATGGGTTCCAAATACCTTCAAATAGGGGTAAGGTCGCCTCTATCCTTTCAAAACAACACCAGTAAATTGATTCTGTTCTTAAGCGGTGAGAACGATAGGACTGGTGACTTCCATTTTGCCGCTATATATAGTTTTTAATATATTTTTACAATTCTACTTTAGAAAAACTAATAGAGGAAAATCTCCTATTCAATCGCCATCTATTCAAAGGCATAACATTAATATTCTTTGTTTGACAGAGCTGGTTTAGGGCTTATTTTTTACATGTTGAGTTGTCCTTTTCAGTGGTACCATTTTGGTGCACATAACTTTTTTTTAGATCACTTTCTGGAACAATTTTGTGAAGAGATTTTATGAAAAATGTACATTTTTGGCAAGTTTTTCTGGTTTTGTTTTACAGCCATCACAGAGTGGGTCCAATAATGTTAATGATTTATTATACAGGTTATTACGGATGCGGCAATACCAAGTATGCAGGTTTTTTTTGGTGATTGTTGTTTTTTGTACTTTATTTGATGTGTATAGAGAATGTTGTTGTTTAGGGTGTAGTTTCGACTTTGATTTGAATTATTTTTATTAAAAAAACCTTTATGAAGTGTTTTAAACTTTTTTCTTTTACAGGTTGGCTTGAACAAGTGATGCTCTGATTCACGTAACACAGCGTAAGGCTACATTCACACTAACGTGTGCTACATCATGGTGGTCGCACGTCAACGCACGGGAGAGGAGGAAGGGAAGAACGCTGCTCACCCCTCTCCATAGAAATACATGGCACACGGCGCCGTAATACGCCCTATGTGTCCTATCTTTTCCCTGGGTACGGAACAGTGCTGCACGTGTGTGCCCATTGCCGGCCTATGGGAAATCTATATACAGCCCCCAACGGTAAATGTGTGAATGTAACCCAATACAGATGTCCTGCCAGAACCTGGCTTATGGAGAACATAAACACCATGGGGGGATCTGATCTAGTCTGGAAGCCCTTTACATGCCATGAGTGATCACGGCGTGTAGGGAACTAAAACCCGCATTTGGAGGAATCTCCGCTCAGGAGCTGGTGCCAGAAGCTTCACGTAATAGTACTGCATAATGTGAGAACGCACATCCCGCCATCCAGTACTATTACTTCAAATGTTGGGAAGGGGTTAAAGTGAGTATTCATCTTTTTGATGGAGCAAAAGTATAAAAAATAAAAAACACACAGGACATGCTCTATTTTGAAGAACAATGATTTCCATTTAAGTCTATTCACTAATTGATGCATTGGTGGCAGCCCTTGAGCTATTCACGCGAGTGGACCTCACAAACTGATGGTTGAAAGTACTTCTTACCACAATACGAGCTGAAGTGATCAGTGATAGAAGACCCCCGGCTTCATGGGCAGTGAAGTCTGGGTGTGCTACTCTGGCTTCACTTGCAGCAGAGCACCAGCACAGGGAGCTCTGGAGGGAAGGTGTGTAGCCCACATAGGAACCTCATACAGGGCGATTCAGCGATCCATAAGGACATGTGGGTAGTTTATTGCCCTGACAGGTTCCCTTTAAAAAGGAGTGTACTACATGTAATCCGGAAAGTGCTGTCGGTGGACCTAGAGCCGGATCCAAGGATCTGCTTGCTAGGATTAATCGAAAATGATAATATGGACGGGATTACTATGCTATGTATACAAAAATTATTATATATGGTACGCAAGTCCATAGCGGCTCGATGGATCCAGACTTCGGCACCCACGATACAGGAATTTATAAATAAGGTTAACAGTATAATTAGATTGGAGTGAGGGGTATATTTGAAAAGAAAATGCCCCAAAAAATTTGATAAACTGTGGGGAAGATGGTTGAATACGACTGTACTTCCTAATAGGGCCTTGATAGATTTACACAATAGCTCTCAATACCAATTGATGACTGTGGCTGTCTGAAGATATCTATGACTATTTCTTAAGGGAAAAATGACTATCATAGGTACTTGTCTGTGGGATGAAGAAATCCCTGCTCTCTGGGTATGACCTGGGTAGAGTGTTCAATTGGTCCTTAGACATAATTAATAAATGTGGTCTTTATCTGTCTGCCGTAGGGAAGGTGGGTGGGGGAGCGGGGAGTGGGTTGTTTCTTATTGTTTTGGTCCTTTGTGCAACAGTGTGTTGTAAAAAACAAAATTACAATAAAAATGTTTTGATCAAAAAAAAAAAAAAAAAAAGGAGTGTACAAAGAATAAAGGATGTGCATCCAAACTCTGTCTTTCTCCATGTGTCTACGCAGGTGTACATATGTGTGCGTCTCTCCAAGGAAAACACAGCACTACCACAGGCAGTAGTTGAATAAAATTGAATCCTTTTTATTCCAAATGCAGGATTCACTTTTTTTCAACTACTGTGGGAGTGCGTTTTTTTCCTTGGTATTTTTTTTACGTACCTACGGCCCGATTCTTATAAACTTGCACCCACCATTTTGGAATACATTTGGCTGGAGAGGCGGTGGGATGAGCGCAGCTCAACCCTCCCCTCTCCACAGCATGCATACTTATGGGAAAAGATAGGACATGCTCCATCTTTTTCACATAGTACAGTGACACGTGTGTGCTTACTGTACCACGGCCGGGCACCACAGGCGTCTATGGGGGACAGATATCAGCCCGCAGCACAGCCGTGTGCAAGGGTCCTTAGGTACAGTATTTTTCGGACTATAAGGCGCACCATCAATAAATGCCTGCTAAAACATCTAGGTTCATAGATAAGGCGCACCGGATTATAAGGATGAATGACCAGCAGGTGGCAGACTTAGGCACAGTTCAAGGCAGCTGTTGTCTGTGAGTACAGTTCATATATAAGGCGCACCTTTGATTTCTGAGGAAATCAAAGGATTTTTTGTTCGCCTTATAGTCCGAAAAATAAGGTAGTGTTCACATGTTGCCTTTCAGGTGCCTTTTTAAATGCAACTGAAAGACATAGGGGAGGGGCATGGCCTCATTTATTTTCCACTGAAATGAGCAAATGCAAAACAGCAGGGGCTCATTAAAGATCACACGTTCAGATGAAACGTATGTGATGGGGCTGTGCACCTCCATTATGTGGTTCAGTTTTTAAAACCACAGTTGAAAGGAGAAGTGTGAACACAGTCTTAATATCCAGGAGAAGATGGGAAAGGAGAGGACAATGTTACTGAAGACAAGCGCTTCTCTCACCCGCGGGAACCACTGTAGCTTTCTATACATAACTATGGGGTGAGCACCACTGACAAGCTGCTATATTTTATTACTTTTTACATAACACTTTCCATAGGACGAGCCATTAGTGGAGGCAGGAGCCGCGGTATGGGCGCCCTCCAGCACCTGTACGTGGGGCTCTCCGGGGCGCTATTACCTCATGTACCCGGAAATGCTCTGCACCCCTCCCGCCCCCGGTATCCCGCGTCCTGCTCATACCGCCTCCCTATCTCCGCCCCCGGAGGCTGGGTGTGTGTGTGACAAGAGAGCGGGCTTCTGTCTCCAGTCTCCAGCGCTGTCAGCCGGGGTACTAGCAGCCTCCAGTCGGCGACAGGTGTAACGCCCTTCAGTCGGGCGCTCACCCGCAGCCATTTTGAATTAGCACAGACAAAGAGACGAGACCCCCCTCCCCCTGGGCTCCCGAAGGCGCTCTCAGTCCCGTTTCTGTGCCTCTCAAACCCATCTCCGTACTCAGCTACGTCCTCCAGGGCCGCTGCCGTGTAGTGTGACCGAAGCCACCCCAGGAGGTCTGCTCCATTCCCTCCTGGAACACCAAATACCGCTCGCAGCCATTTGCCCACGATTTATATAGGGCGGCGGCGGCCAATGGGGGCGTTCGTTTGGTGTGACGTGTTTGGCCAGCCGCGCAGGCGCAGAGCGCCGCTGCCCTCCTGGAGTTGAGCGGCGGAGTAAAGATGGCGGCGGGTTCGGATCTGCTGGATGATTTCTTCAACACGGACGTGGACGAGAAAGTGGTCAGTGATCTGGTGGGCTCATTGGAGTCCCAGCTGGCAGCCGCAGCCCACCACCACCATCACCACCACCACCCACAGCAGCCGCATCCGGGGCCCCCCGAGGTCCGCAGCCAGGCCCTAGCCAACCATGTTGCCAGCCCTGGGGTAGGGGCAGCAGGCAGTACCGGGATCCAGCCAGAGACGAAGATAGGAATCTCCCCAGAGATGCCGAAGACGGGTGAGCCAGAGGAGCAGTGCGCTGGCGGGCTACGGGCCACCTGGACGTGCAGGGGCAGATGTGGGCACATAGGGGGTGACTAGGACATGCCTGCTGTCACATCTTGGGGGGAAAGTCATCCTGCGGGGCCCTGTGTGATCTGCTTGGCTGTTTTGGGCATCTGACTAGCATCAGGGTATCTCTGGATCACTTGGGGTCATCAGGTGATCGCAAAGTCACCTATGCAGTGATCTGGGGGTACTAGGAGGTCCTCCATAGCTGTGGATGCCAGAGATGCTCTTAGAAAGTTTAGGGGTACACAGCTGCAGCCACCACAGTATTGGTGCCAGGGGTTGTGTTCTATGACTTTCATGTGACTGGAGCAGCACAACTTTTTATTTCTTCTGATAACTGGTGATAGAAATGCCATGTGCCAAGCACTACCTTTGATTTGTTGGGATAAAGTCTCTTGCAGGTGTTGGCAGGATCATTAGGTTATCTATGTGGTTAAAGGCAATGCCAGTTTGTGGGTACCCGCCTCATGCCGGAACACAGCTTTAGTAGCAGCTGTAGGGTCTTTTTGGTCCTTGCTTGGTTATCTGTGTCAGATCTACTTGTGAAAGGGGTTAATACATTGATCCTTATGATGGAGATATTATACAAGTGCCACCAATGCTCTTTGTGAGTTTTTTTGTGTTCTTTGTGTCACTTTGTTTTTCTGTCTCATAGGAGCTACTGTACCTGGAGTTCAAGGAAGTGTCATTAACAGCCGACCACAGACTGCACCCCAGCAGCCGGACGGTGTCCAATCTGTGGGGTCTGAAGCCTCAGGACCACTGAGTCAGGCCAAAGCTGGGGTTCTTGGCACCATAACAACTTCTTTGCCCAACCACGGCTCAGGGAACGGCAAGACTGCAGCCCTGCAGACCATGAATGGGAGTAATGTGGTTATAAATTCTCATGGACCTGGTGGGCATGCAACTGCTTTTCAGGGGAATAGTAATCCTACACCTGGCATCAACCTGGTGAATAACGGCCCAGCTCCTGTCACCAAGGGTGGTGTAAATGCAGGGGCAAACACAGTGATTCAGACTTCGTATCTTGCAACAACTAATGTGTCTCCTTCTGTCATCTCCTCCTCGTCTACATCAACTGCTAGCGCAGCTACACAGCCCGCGGGTATGGCAGGTGTACCCACCACTGTAGCGCTGGTAAGACCTCTTGTGCATCAGGGAGTGCCAGCAACCCAGAATGGAAGCAATACTGTGATCAATTCCCCTTTGCCGACTCCTGGTGGGGTTCCTTTACAAATTAACAGCCAACCCAGTCCGGCTCCTAGCCAAGTGATCAAGTCGGAGTCCCCCAAAACTATTATTCAGACTCCTCAGCAGAGCCAGTCTAACCCTGGAAACATGGTTATTGGACAGACTATGCAAGCAGGGCATCCGGTCCCTGGAGGGGCAGCCCCTGCACCTGGCACTCCTGCAGCAATGGGCAAAGCGACAGTTAGTACTGTGCCTCAAAGCTTGCCAAGGACTCCTACAGCAGCACCAGCCGGTGGCATCAGGGCAACCATTGCACCTCCTATGTTGGCACCACGGGTGCCGCAGCCTCCAAACCCAACCAACATCCAAAACTTTCAGCTACCCCCAGGTAAGTGAGCTCTGTGTGCCTTGCAGAAGTTTCCCTTGTCCTAAGCTTTCTATCCCCTTGCAGTTGTTTTGATGCTTGTGATGCTGTGTCTGGGACCAATCACTCTGTCTGTTTGGCAGAGCGGCAGCGCATCCCTTTCTGTGCACGTTGGTATGGCAATCAGTGGGCATTAATGGGTGGTTTGTAAGTTACTCAGTGTCCTGGCCTCCTCTTACATTGCGGTATTCCCCCTTTTTCCTTATGCTGTGCCCTAGATTGACATGGATGTGTAGTGAGCGGAGCTAACCTTCCAAAGCGCACTTGTCTGTTTTACACCCTTATCCCTGGTTAACCCTTTCCTCCTGTGAATACCTGTTTTCTTGTGCTATTTATTGATAATGTCAGTGCTGTGTGATGCTGCTTTAGAATAGACTGATACAGCTATAGGGTTGCTGTGTTCTGTGTTGCACTGGCTCATTGTATTGTATAGGTGCAATATATTATAGACTGTAATATCATCTTGTTAGACTGTGTATCCAGTAGTGGCTTGTGAGGTTACAGAGCACTAGAGTTTTTCTGTATAGAAGTCTTATTCATAGGTCTGTATAGTGCGTAATCTTTGTGCACTATATAAATAATAATTATTTTTATTTTCTTGAAAAGTTAGTGTTCATCACAATTTTTCCGGACCTGAATGCTCTAGGGGACAGGTAGCATCTTTTGAGGTTTATTCCACGTTCCTTCTATGTGGATTTGCTATAGACCGTCCTGCGAGTGCTATACACAATCCTGTACTTAGTGTTTGTTATAATGTACCAGTGCAGGTAACTCCAGTTCTGTGCCAGGATTCCAGACTGTTGAGCTCACAGTGTGATGAACTTGGCACTGAGAAGTGTTCATCCAGGACAGGCCTTTAAACCTCTGCACATTCTCAAAAAAAAGTCTCAGTTCACTGACAGCAAGTAGAGAATTTGTAATTTAAGAGAAAGTACACCTACTGTATGTATGTGTGTGTATATTGTAAGCTTAGTAAGTATATCACCTGCCATATTCTGGGTATTCTGGGCAGAAAAAGTAGCTGTGACCTTTGGTGAGGGTTATTCGAATAGGCTTTATATAGATGTGCACAACCAGTGCTGTATGTTTGTGTGATTAAAAATTGGGTCCGCGACCTGTGACTTTTGGGGGTACAGCGACAGAATTGTATTAGGGAGAATGCATGTTATTGGTATCCACACTGATGAACGTATAATTTTCAGCAGGTCAGATTTCTCATGCAGATTTGCAGAAGGCCTCTCTTATGTCTCCGGCCGCGTTCACACATAGCGTTTGTATTGCGTGAAGGATCTGTTACTACTCGCACACATGGCAGTGTATCATTGGGGGGTAAACGTACACAGGAGTGGACGCTCTGCAGGTGTATAGTGTGCCCTGAAACCTGCAATAAAATTCATAGCAGATTTCATGTAGTACATTGAGGTCGACTCACAGGTAGGGATTTCTGTGTATTTTGAAACGCAATTCAAAACCATGCATTTACGTAAAAGCAATGTTATGTTAAAGTTCTGTTAAAGGGGTTTTCCCACAAACACAAGTTAGGCCTAACTTGCTGATCGGTGGGGGTCTTAGTGATGAGACCCCCGCAGATCACGAAAACGAGGGGTTGAATCCCACCTACCTCCGTCGGACCCCTCGTTGCTCTGTCAGACTAATGGAGGTGACGTCAGCTCCATAGAGATTAATGTAGTGGGCGGCCGTCTGCTCCATTACTCTGACAGAGCAACGAGAGGTCCAACGGAGGTACGTGGGACACCATTGGATCCCTTGTTTTCGTGATATGTGGGGGTCTCCTCACTGAGACTCCCACTGATCAACAAGTTAGTGCCATTGTGTTTGTGGGAAAATACCTTTAATATAATGCAATCAGGCCAGACTCCTCCCCGCAAACTTTGTATTGCGTTTCAAAAACGCAATGCAACCGCTACCTGTGTGCATGTGCAGAACATCCAATTGCATCTACCTGTAACACTTCTCTGCCATATAACGAAAAGTACTATGGCTGACAATTCGTGCCACATGAACTTCACAAGTGACACTTTTTTGTTCTGGAAATCTGAAGGGGGGAAAAAAGGACAAAGTTGTGCATTGTATCCAGTCTAGTAAACCTGTAAACAGTCTGGACTCGGACTGATGATGTTTATCAGACCTGATACAATGTAACAAGCTTTTAGAACATGTGAGAATTGTACTACTGGATGTAATTTCTCCCAGGCAGGGAGAAGATTTTTCTTGATCTTGATAATGTAGAGAAAGTATAGCTTATATTAAAAAAAAAAAAAAAAATTACCTTGAAATTAATTTTTCCACCCAAAATAAATTCTGCAGCTTTCAGGTAGATGGTTGTCTGATCCAGCGATAGCTTGAAGTGGTTTCTTTGCGCTGGTTATCAGCAGTGATGTTACGTCTGCTTATCATATGGCCTGCTTGCTTGTTAGTGCTATTCATGTGCATGGAGATGACCGACGGTACCAAAAACTGTCGCTTTACAGAAGTGATGCTAAGAATCTCATATTTCAGGTTGGTTGGTAGATCTGTTATCTATAGAACTGTAGATACAGATGGTTAAAGGAAATCTACCAACAAAATCCAGCATGATAAACTAGAGACACTAACTCCTAGATCCTCGCAGTCTGTGGTAATCTTCTTATATTTGTTATCCATTGCCTCCTTTCTTCTATAATCAACTTTTAAAATTATACTAATGGGTGGTTTTACCAGCGCTCCTCACAGGCTGTTAGACTTACCTGGCACTTACCACCTTCCTCTGTACTTAAAGTGCTCCTTGTACACTGTAGCATCCTGGGAATCTACAGCAGCGTAGGGGCTCTGATAATGCCAGCCAGAGCCCTACAGTCTTATGAGCATACATTTAAAAGATGATTTTAGAAGCAAGGAGGCCATGGATGACAAATATAAGAAGATTATCGCAGTCACTGTGCCTGAATCCGCGAGCGAGTGTCCCCGGTTTTGATGGTAGATTTTCTTCAAAGACATAGTTGGAAATGTGAGCTGGTTCTGTAGCTCTCGGAACCACAGGTTTGATGCTTTGTGAAGGATGAGATTATTTTCTTTAACCTGACATCAAAAGCATGCTTCTAGGTACTACAACATCGGAGATTGTGTCTCACTGCTCCCCTGCTCACTGCCCAAGCCTATAATACAGTGGTGACATGCACTCCCCAAGCCAACTCCTGCACAATTCTATTTTTTTTTATACCTAAGCGTGCCAGTGATGACTGACGGACCATGTGGCCATGTTACAGTCACACCCGCACATTACCACTGGAAGGTCTGTGCATTCACAGCCTCTCGTAGCATCTTTATCAGCAGCTGCAGACTCTCTATATACACCACTCCTAGGGGGGCAAACACAGAAGGTAGGGTCACATATCTCTGTACCTCTATAGATCTGTTATATTAGCAGGTGCCATTCTATATCATGAGCTTGTTGAACCTCCTACAACAAGGTCAATTTTTCTGACACACAATCCGGTTTTCTTATGCAGTTTCTGTAGCCAGAACCCAGAGTGGTCCGAAAAAGAGAAAAATCTTCTATTCTGTTTTGTTATGTCCGTGTGTGATTCACTTTCTTAAAAAACGTCATCTAGAACCTGACTGTGGAAACACAGCCTAAAGCTCCTTTAGTAAAAAGAAGATGGTAAAGCATGACTTTGTGTTGACTTTAAGAGCCAGTTAGATCACTGCTAGAGCCAGCTGGCCTAGGAGTAAAGAAATCTAAAAAAAACTTTATACTAGTGGCACGCTTCTAGGCACATTAGCTCCCTGCCTCCTAAAATGTGTCTTAACCTCAAATACATTGGGATGGATTTACTCTTGAAAGGCTTCATTACAAACAGGAAATTCCCAAGTTCTCCCATAATATTAAACACTTTTCTGTCCTTTGTGTAATGTGATTTCTTGAAATGTACCAGAATTATTAAAAAAAACTTTTTGGGTGCAAAAAAATGATAAAATTTGAGCCAGCCATGAGCAGGCTCAGGAGTAGAGAAAGATCTGTCACTCTGTGCATCACTCAGATTGGTGGCTTTTGTGACTGCCCCCTGGGAGTGCCAGTGTTCTCCATCCTGTGCTCCTCCAGCATAGCGGCTAGGAGTTGTAGGTTTTATACACATGGGGATGTTTCAGCAGCTTTTACTACCCTACTAAACTGGCACTCCCCTAAGGTAGGGTATGACATTTTCTTTCTAGATTTGCTTCCTCTATGAAAAATCTCACCCATTTACCTATAAAAACACATCCAAAGAAAATGTGCAGAAACCTGTCATTTTTTTACCAGACAAGAGCCTGGAGGGGTAGCAAGTCAATTTAGGCACCAGTATCTTGGGTTCTATAGCAGCCAGAACCATAGTTCTGGTATCAGATTTAAGTAGAGAATTTCATTTTTCAAACTCATTCAAACTTTTTTACTAAAAACTGTGCAAACTGTACTATATGGAGTTTGCCTGTGTATTATGCAGGGTGCACCGGATTCATGAACTGTGGTGTCCATTCTTCATGAATCTGGCGCTCTATGCACTGCCCCAACAGGGTGCACCTATAAAATGGGGCATGCGATTCACTTCTGTCAGACTTTGCATGTTAAATGTGGCGTAGCGTCCGATTGAGCACCAGAACTCCCATTTCAGTGCACCTAAAAGAATGTGCAAAGTCCGGCAGAAAATTGGTGCAAGGGCCTTAGTAAAGTAAACTCTGCCAAACTAATCATACTGTGCAATAGAATAAAGGTAACATGCTATCTATGATATACAGTGTATAAAACAGAATTACATTTTTATGTCATCAGAAATTAGACTAATAAACCACTACCAGTATGTTGACAAACTGCTAAACAGCTTCTAAATCATGTTTCCCTGATGGTCCAGCTTGGCGGCATTTTACAGAAAATCATCATTGAATTGAGACGTAAGTTGGAGGGAGGCGGAGAATTAAACACTGAAGTCTAGCTCTTGCTGCCACTAAACACCTCCCTGTGATTGACATCATGCGCTGGACTTCAGGAGATGTGATCAATGATGTCCCTGGATGTAGGACTTTCAATTACAGTGAAGGGGGCATTGTGAGGCAGGGAAAGCTTGACTTCAGTGTTAAACTCTCCGCCTCCTTGACTTCATAACGCCCATATATATCTCCCTTCAAAGTTGATTTTCTGGATGATGCCACCAAACCAGGCCATGAAAGAAACCTGATGTAGAAGATGCTGAACTCCTTGACAATATACTGGTAGTGGTTTATTAGGCCCTTTAAACTTATACAGCAGGGCAGGAGAGGAGTATTAGTACTACTGCAAAACCTCTGAGTTGCTAGTGTAGTGGAATCCTCAGGAAGTGACATATAAGAAACTGCACCCCTCAAGAAATGTATCTAGGGGTGCAGTAAGCATTTTGACCTCCCTTGTTTATATTCCAGAATGGAATGCTTAGATGTACAATGACATGTAAAATTGCTATTTTTCCAGAAATGTTTTATTTTAGTAGAGAATGTGTTGGGGCATCTTGATAGGGATTACCCATATAACAGTTTAAGGGGTGTGTGACAGTATCTCTAGTGCACTATCCGTCTGCAGCTCTGAGGTCTACATGACCACTCTACCCCTTGAGACAACGTTGTTTCTAAAATGGGGTAATTTGTTCTGTAACTTCTCGCCAGTGCAGGGTAAATTACCAAATTATTCCTCATGGGTAAGCTCACTTCTGGGCCCTGTAATAGTAGGGTGTTCCTAAAATGTTCCTAAAACACAACATTACAACTAGAAGGTTGACTATTCATATCATGACAAGCTTGAGCACAACATAGCCAACACTGAAAAATAGTACCATTGGCTTCACCATGACCTTTTGAGCGCAAATGTTCACCGTATCCATTGGTATATTCCTAAAGGGGTGTAGTTTTCAGTATGGTTAGTGTAGGGGGATTATTACTGCTCAATATATGTCAGAGCCTCCACAGTTGTCAGCTGAAGCTGTGTAATGCTTGTCCTATCCCATGAACTGCACTCATTGCACAGGACAGCAGTCCTGCATGCAAATATATAAGGGGGTGATTTGTGAGGAGTTCTGATTAAAAAGAACTTTTAAACCTAAACTTTCCAAAGATAAAGCAGCTGTATCATAAATGTGTATACCCAATTTAGGTGGTTAGACTGTCAGGTGCAAATTGCATTTTTTCACCAAAATATGCCATTAACATGAAGTGCAACATGTCAAGAAAACACGGCCTCAAAATCACTTGTGTACGTTAGCACGTTCAAACGGTCTAATCGTATCGAGACACATGGTGGATTTAAATAAAATGGCGCTGTGTCCTTCAGGGGTTAAAATAGTTTTTAACCCTTCTGAGAGAATATAGACCAGTTTTCCAATATATTTTTGGAGCGGGCTTTGCCTGTGAGGGGATTCGGTCCCATGCGTGTTGCCATATATAAGCATGGAGCAGGAGTATGTGTGAGTAAAGCCTTAGTCTGTTTATAAAGCTGTAAATGAGGTAATGCCTGCAAGATCTGACTTTTTTAATTGGTAAATAACAAGAATTGTAATAAATTCAGATGTGAGTAAATATAAACTGGACTCTGATAAACAATTGCTGCGTTTAGGTAAGGTCCGGCCTGAGCACATCTGACATGACTGTTTCCAGCCCTCTGTCCTATTCTGCATTCTCTTGCTGAAGTTTATGGGTGTAGGAGCCTGGAAGCCAACCCCCCCCCCCCCTGAATATTCCCCAAGAAAGTATTAACCCCTTCAGGACCAAGGTTTTTGTAGTTCCGTTTATCCCATCGTTCCCATATTCCACAAGGCAAATCTTTATTAGCTTAAAGACTTTATAAAAATATTTTTATGAGCCTTGGGTGCTCCGGTCTACGGAGACCCCAAAGCAGGTGATGATCCTGGAGACTTCCAGAGCTAATGATAATCAAAGCATAAAACTACTAATATAGGAGACCCCCAGAGCATAGAAAAAAAAATCCTCTTCTCCTCCCTGTGTGACACCGCAGCTTCTTCTCTGTTTTGTACCACACATTGCTTGTATGTGTCGCCATCTGGACCCCGAGCGGAGCTGCTCCTTGAAAGGTACAGGACCCGAGAGCAGTATAGTACAGCTGATAAGTACTTGCCACTCCTGGGTTCTCTTACTCCTGGGGGCCTCTTTACTCCATGTCCTTACACTAACACATAAAACCAGCATCAGGAGCAGTGAGGACTCCTATACACAGCTATACACTCAAAGCTTCCCGGCCTCCTGCACCAGTGAACATTTCCATCAGTTATGGAAGTGCTCATTGGACTGGCATCAGGGTTGCAGACTGCAACTCTTGGTTTGACAGGCTGCATGTGGTCTATTAGCGCAGCTTGTGCATCTTCTAGGATGTTTTTTGAGATGAATGTGCACTTCATTTTATATACATGCATGCATACATACATACATACATACATACATTCATTGACTTCAGTGCTAAACTCCCTGCATCCTAAAAGTCGATTTTTCTGGATGATGCCACCATGTTGGGCCGCTAAAGAAACCTGATTTGAAAGGTGTTAATGTGACGATTATGTATAAACCACCCAACATAAAAACAGGACCCCAACTGCACACGGCGAACAAGGTCTAAGGTCTTCTTTACTTTTTTTTGTAATGCTGCCATGTGAGGCGAGCGATTGTGATGTCATATGTTGTCTATAATATTATGGTGCCGTCCAACATCAACGGAATAATCACACTTCTAGTCATTGGGTCCTAAGTTTTTTATTCTGCAAAAACTCGAAGGCCCAGGTAACACCTGCGTCTGGGGTTTCTATCACGTGGGATTTAGCAGAGCGTAACAGAAACAAAAACGGTAGATGTAGAGCAGGTCTTCCTTTCCCATAGAGTTTAATGTACAGAATGTACCGTATTAAAAAAGGCCTAATGCCACCTGCTAGGGGAAGATTACACTGTGGCCATTCCATGTACCTTCATGCATCTCCTGCCATATAGAAGTAGATGGGAAATGGCACTATGAAGCCTCGGGTGGCTTCTGTATTATAAAGATATTTCCCCCCTCAAAACATTGCCTTTAGGCCAGTGGCGGCGAACCTTTTAGCGACCAAGTGCCCAAATTGCAACCCAAAGCCCCCCTTATTTATCCCAAGGTGCCAACCAAAAATGAAAAAGTAACTTATTGTTGCACTGTACATGGAGAATTGTGGGGCCCGCAGGAGGCCCTCCAAAGATAATTTGGCCCTCTCCACACATTCTCCGTCTTCCTACAGTCACAAGCAGCCAAGTAAGTATCACTTTAAAATATCACTGAAAGCAGCATATTTTAAGTTGCTTGGAACTGCAAGAAGATTCTTTAAGTACTGCCTGATGTGCTGGGGTGGTGGCCTGGGTGCCCACAGAAAGGGCTCTGAGTGCCGCCTCTGGCACCCGTGCCATAGGTTCGCCATCACTGCCTTAGGCGAAAGGTCCTGTAGCATCATACAATGTGCAAAACATTGTTATGTTTTGTATTGTGATTAAAGGTTGTTCCATAATACAAGATTGAGATGCAGAATTAAAATCCACAATGTACTGAAAAGTCATGACCTGGAGCAGATGAGGATAAGGCATCATAGGTGAATTAGTGCTCCTCCTCATCCCAGTATGACCTGTTATAGTCAGCCTGGCTGTGAACTACAGGGAAATTGTGCCAATCCTCAAGTAGTCATGAAGCACCCAAAGATAGATGAAGAGGAGAAAAGGTCATTTGTTAGAAGCTGTGAAATAAAGCTGCCACTTCATGTGCTCACCGTGCTGTATACTGACGACCAATAATAAATGAGTATTCTGCTGTGGACTATGTGTATCTTGTTATAAATTGCTACCATACTTGACCCTTCGTGGATTGAGAAGTAGAACGACCATTTTCAATAAAGATTTGTGAAATATGCAGCACCACCATTGACTTTTTAGCTAGCTTTCTGAAGAAACCTAGATTTGGCCAGCACATCCACATGTAATAACTACAAGGATGTGCTGGTGTACACAATTTCAGTTGCCCCTAGACACGACCTTGTAACTTCTGACTGTAGGGTTGGCAGCCATCTTACCTGAGGCTTCATGGACCTCGTCTCTCTGTCTCTGGTCCCTGCAGTCCCGGACGGCGCTCACTGATGCCCACTGAGACACTGAATCTGAGTTCCTGAGGGCAGAAACATGAGAACTACAAGCTACAGACAGACAAAAGTTTATGAGGGGAGGAAGACACAGTAGATCTAGTGTGTTATGGAATAGCAGATATGTAGAGAAACTGTGTCATTGTGTGATCTCATGATCTCTGATCTGTCCATGTCAGATATTAGTATAATGGTCAAAAGGTAAATGAAAGTGTATATAAACCTGTACCCTGATAATCTAAGTACATTGTCAGCTCACAGAACCAGATGGATCATAATGGGGCACGTTTACTAAGGGTTGCACGGTGCACTTTTATTGGAGCATCCACGTTCTTCATGGGTAAAATGGGTTGCACAGGTACTTAAGAAATGTTTGCACTGGGATTGTGGCGTACACGACCCTTTTGTAGCTCAGATGCGCTGGCTTCCATGCGACACAAATTAGGGGGCATGCTGTCAAATGGTCTGACTGATTCGGACTGAGCGCTGTATTTAACTTTCAAATTCTGTTGCACGCTCTATGCTAAAGGTGCACAACAAAAAAGATGAACTATGTCGGACCAGCGCGGGGAAGTGACAGATTCATGATTATTGACGCACAATCTTGGTGAATCTCCGCACCCAGCATTATAGACGGACAATGAATTTTAGTGAACTCGGGTGACCTTGTAAATAAATGTGCCCCAATGTGTCTGCTTAGAGAAGCCCTGCCCACACTCTGAAATTAAAACAGCAATAAAACTGAGCGAATTGCGAAATTAAGGGTTAAAAATTATCTTTATTGTGTTCACATCACTAGGGGGTTGAGATTTTTCTTTCATGGGAAAACCCCTTTAAGAACACCTGACTTGCGTAGTTAGACCTCTGGATGCTGGTAATTTACTGTACATTAGCTTTAGGCTGCAACGTTTATCAAAGGTGTCTGCAACTTAAGCTTTAAATACTCTCTGCACTGCAGCTCCATTGGCCGTAGTAATGGATAGCAGGGACCAATCACTCACTGAGTTCAGTTTTTGGCTTTAGTGGTCATGTGATTGAGCTTTAACACGTGATTGGCATTTGTTGCATGCCATAAATATCAGCATAGTGCCAGTGGTGGGACAACCACTCTTACCTGTGACAGGGTCACTTAATAAAACCCACCCGCCCCCAAAAATATGAGTATCCTGGAATGGGGGTAATTTAAAGGGGTTGTCCGAGACTGATTAAAAAAATAAAAGGTGGCCGGGAGGGGGCTGCTTAAAAGAATAAAGATGTACTTGCCTTCCGGTGCCCTCCGAGTGCCCGCGCTGTCGCTCCGCTCCGATTGCCATGTAAACAAACATGGCCGCGGGAGCAGTGCTGGATTCAGCTTCCGGCCGGACCTGACAACCTTCTGTCACGCGTACACAATGCTGTGAAAAGGGACGCGTGGGTGTGGCTGACCACGGCCAACCCCTTTAAGTTATCCTTGAATCAGTGTGTATGTAGTGACCTTGTGTAATGTGATGGCCACATACAAATAAGGAGCAGATGCGCCGGTGGTGAGACATGGAAACCTCAAGGTGAATCGGGAACACAGACAGTATACCACAGGCTACCGCTTTCCCTATTTTGCATGGAAATAGATCTGTATTGGATTTTTATGAAAAACTTTGAAATCTCACCCTGTGCACTGTTTACCCGGTATCATATTGCTAAATCTTTCCATACAACTTGAAGGGTCCAGCACCAGGTGTACCTGATACTTTATCATGCTATGATTATTCATGATTTGCAACTTTTTGACACTGTAGTGGACAGGTTATGGCTGAAATCTACACCATGTTGGAACCTTTTAGTAAGTCGGGCGTGTTGTGCATTTGGACTACATTGGCCCCTTTTAGCAAACGGGTTTCACATGTAAAATCGTAGATGGCTGACCTAAGGTTTTATCCACATCCAAGTGCCCTTTTCTTTTGGTGTATTGTGGGTTTAACCTAGGGATATCAGGTTGGGGAGGGGGATACCTGATGCCCCTGTCGTCAACTGCTCAAATCGTTGGTGGCGAGAACCACTTCTGCTCACAGGCCAATGAGATTATAGCCATCCTCCAGATGGCCTGTGCTCCATCACTGCGGTACCAAGGACATACATTGGCATTTTGTCTTCATGACTGTAGGTTCAAGCCTCCATTCTCAAGTTGTAGGTTACACTCTGGGTGCTACAGAAAGCATAATGTTGATCACCTATCCGCTCCTCGGCAGGCAAAGCTGCAGTAAAGATGGCTACCCTTGTGTCCTGCTCCCTCTGCTTGGTGACAGAATGACAGCACACTTGGTGGGAATATGGCATGCTCGACGCGGGGAGCTTGGCTGAGGATTCAGCTTGTCATGGTGATGTGTAGTGTTGATTCTGTAATAATGTGTAGGGGAGTGCATATAGTGTTTTTTAATGTTTGTCTGATTTTTACGAATTTTTTTCACCAATTTTTCTTTTGTTACATTGCTATTTGCTTCATTTAATATATTATTTTGCATAGAGCTTAGTGAGTCCGATCCAAACTTCTTATGTCCATGACCATGAGGCTGCTGTAAAGCATATCCCTAAATGTTGTTACTAGAGCTCAGGCAAGATGGCAGCCTCCATAATCATGGACAGTGATAAGTATAAGAGAATTGGGAACACATTCCTCTAAAGTTGCCATTATAAGTCCGCATTGGTTGTAGGTAGGTAGGTATTGTAGGCTGCAGCATGTTTAACTCTTTCTTTGCATTGAATTGTTATCATTGTTTCTACATGGCTGCTTTCTTTATCTCGGCTGCAACACGGGTACAAGGTACCCCCATTCTCGAGATCTGTGTGGGTCCCTTCACTGAGACACTGTGGATAGGGCCTAACTAGCTATGACTGGAGATGTCCTTTAACACATTATGACAAACCTAATGTGTTATAATGCTGGATGTATGATGGGCTTGTGGGATAAGCCCTCTTCATAGATGGTGGGTGTTGACTGTCCCAATTGGATCGTCTCTCTCCGTGACATCATCAGTTCGCAATGATCTGTTCCCAGGGCAGCGTGGTGTCTGTATGCCACTCGATGACCAGTCTTTGGACAGGAGGCACAGGATGCAAAAAAAACTAAAAAAAAATAAAATTGCACCCCTTTACTTAGAACTGATATAAAAATGAACAAATAATAATCAACTGCTTCGCAAAAGTCCTGTTCTATCAAAACATAGAAGTAGTTAATCCCGGTGGTGAACCATGTCACAGAAAATGGCACCAAATTTCCGAAACGCTACTTTTTTGCCATTCTAGAACACATGAAAAATGTAGTCAAAAATGATGAAAAGGTCGTACAGTCCCCAAAATGGTAGCAATGAAAATGACGCCTCACACAACTCTATACACCAAAGTATGAAAAAAAATAATTGGTGTCAGAATAGGGCAAAATGAAGACATTTCCTTTTGGACAAAAGGTTTAAACTTTTTATATAAAAAAAAACTATATTTGGTTATACCTACCCGAGGAATAACTTCGGGGTGTAATTTGGAGTGCACGAGATATGAAATGTCATTACTAGGAAGTAAAGTAAAGCTCTGTAAACTGAAAATGGAATGAAATAAACTGTTGTGAAAAATGGAAACTCAAAAAAAAACAAGGGCTTAAGGCTGGCACAAAACACGTAGCGCTTTGTCTGTGCTTGCAAACGCAGACAAAGTCGCAGGAGTTTCCATAGAAACGCAGATGCGATCGGGCCGAGGCCCGCCCAGGTGGGCGCGACTTTGTCTGCGTTTGCAAGCCAGCCTAAGGTCTAACTCTTTTGGTTCTCAGTTGTTACTCCACCACCAACAAACCGTTTGTGTATAAATTCGGAAGTAAAATTTTATGTACACAAGCTTTAAGGGAACCTGTCAGGTCGATCTGGGACCCTAAACTGCTTACAGGTCCACATGATCTTGTGGGTTAGGCTCCCCAATTGACCTGTATGGGAGCTTTGCATTTCCTCAATTAAAAAAACCACAAAACAAAATGCAGATTTATGAGGCACATCTTTGGCTCTGCAGCAAGTGTAGCTGGGATACTATCCTGGCTTCATTGCTCATGTGTTGTACCTACAGCGCTTATGTAGTGAAGTCAGGGTGTACTACATCTGCTTCACTGGCCTTCATACTGAGCTCCTGGCACCTCCGCATTTCAGCAAGTACAAATGTCTCTTTTCTTTTTTACTTTTTATGTGAACACGTAGGGTGATTCAGGACAATAATGATCTCTTGGTCAGGTTCCCTTTTTAAGACCCCACAAGAGCAGTAGTGCAAGAAAGGTGGTGTCCCATTTTTTTCCTTGGCCACCATTGTATTCTTACGAGAAAAGCGGGATGCTTTATATGTCTTTTCTTGGAAATCCATCCATTCAGCAAGTTATGCTACATGATCCCCACAGGATAGATGTAATAAGATGTTATGGTTACCTTTGACTATACAAGACTGCACTGTTCATCCTAGACTAATCTCCTGATTTTCTTTTCTTTTTTGCTTTCTCTGGGATACACACATTTGCCACTTACCCCCAGCTACCAACTAATTGTGTATTATATGTGGTTAGAATTCGGCTTGCGTGTTTCATGATAAGGAGACACAACTACTTGAGGACTGGCCTGGAGACATGCTGTTACTCTAGAAGACTAGCTATAAGCCTTGGGGCTTGGTGGACATTGTCTGTAAGAAGGCTGTGAGGAGATGCCCCCAGGGCTAGCCTGCCTTCGTGTACAACCATGTCTGGGGGTGGGTCTGACTGAGTAGTAAACAGTGGAGTAAGCAGCCGAGCCTGGACGGATGAATGTGGCGACACACAGTGAATGTCCTCGGCTCAACCCTGTAGAGCGGGCAAATATAGCATTCTCCAGGACTCTGACAGGATCAGATCATTACTCGGCATCTCTCTATACAGAACACAGAGCGGCTCTGGCAGCGTATACTATGACTGTAGTAATGATATGGACCTGCTGTAGCTATATTACACTCATGGATGGGAATACAGTATTCCGGTTGAGTGGTGTCAGGGCGAGCGGAGATTGAGGGTGAATGAACTTCCTATTTGGAAAATCTCCACCTGCAGTTTGTTAGCTCTCTCCTTGCTTTTGTGGTTTTCTCTCACCATCCTGTGGCCTTCTGTGTGTGATGGAGCATTTGGTTTGTGTGATGCTATGTGTAGTTAGTCTCCTGTGACGTATGGGCCTCATTTGCCCTGTGGAGTAATATGTTGGCCTCCTTAGGCCAGTGGTAATAACGTATACCACAATAAGTATTTACATTTCTAACATCAAACTATATTCCAGCTACATATGTGGCTGCAGGCACTGTAATATCAGAGGTAGGTGGTATGACTGATGGGTAATATTCTTCATAGCCCCCACAAATCTTTTCAAGTAAAACTACAATTCTGAGGGAGAAAGTGGTCCCATAGAAGTAAATTAGGTGGTGGTCATGAATACACATTACAGTTGGATCCCCATGGATAAAACTCTTGCTTAGGCGGTGGTGTCCTTTGTGAGTAAACCCCTCTCCAGGCCATCACCTGCTGCCCCGGTGTCCAGACTATAAAGCCGTCACATATCTCTGTGATGACTGTAAAGCTGCTACATTTTTGTTCTGCTCTCCTTTATTATTTAGTTTTATATAAATGCCTCACAGAAATAAATCCTAGAAAGACCGGATAGTAGATGCTTCATGAATGTCAGTAGCTGTGATGAATGTTGTGGCAGCGTTCACGTGCAGCATTTTTCCTATTTACAATCCTTTGGTTTGCCTTGTAGCTGCCGCCCTCCATGGAGACGTTTATCCTGCGATCAGAGTCTCTCCAGGCACAAACTGTGATGTGTATTTCTAATGTGTAATGAAATGTATATTTTACAGATTCTATGTATATTTATACATATCTTACTCCATGTAACATTGTGGTAACTTTTCCTTTCAGGGATGGTCCTTGTTCGGAGTGAGAATGGTCAGTTGTTGATGATCCCCCAGCAGGCTCTGGCTCAGATGCAGGCTCAGGTTCAAGCACAGGCCCAGTCACAAGCCCAAAATGCAATGGCCCCTCGTCCTGCGACTCCTACCAGTGCCCCGCCAGTGCAGATCTCTACGGTGCAGGTATGTTCTATAGCACATGGCTGTGCAGGGGAGTAATATCTTGGCACAAGTTAATGTAAAATGTGTCAGTAATGCTTTGGAAATGTCATCTGGTAACTTGTGCAGTAATGTATTAATGTTTGTGAAAAGCTGAGTGATTGAAGACATTTTGGTTGTCACTTAGTTTTTCGAGAAATCTATCATTAAAGTGGTTTTGCCTCAGGATAGGGCCTAACTTGCCAATGGGTGGGGTCTCAGTGATAAGGCCCCCACACATCACGAAAACGAGGGGTCCTGCGTAACTCAGTCAGACCCCGTGTTGCTCTAGTTGAGTAATGAAGCAGATGACCGCACATGACACTTCTGCTCCATACATCTCAATGGAGCCAACGGAAATTGCTGTGCGCTGCGCTCTATGATCTCCGTTCACTCCATTGAAAAAGGGAAAACCCCTTAAAAGGAAATCTACAATCAGAATCAAGTGTGATAAACTAGGGGCACTTACTCACAGATCCAGGCACGTTGTACCTTAAAATACTGCTAATGAGCCCGAGGGGATCTGGATTGAGTTTCCAGAGGCCCTAAGTGATGTCTTTTCACCGAATGTTACAATGATCAGAGCAGGTCTCCCCTCCACCTGCACTTCCTGCTTCTGCTACATTACACAGGCAGCGGGAGAGAGCAGGAGGAGGGTGATGTCAAGTTCTGCTCATTGTAACAACCTGTGAATATACAGCATTGAGGGACTCTGGAAACCCCCTCCTGAGCCATTCAGTTTTATCAAAATTTTAAAAGTTTGTTTTAGAAGGAAAGAAGCCATGGATAACAAATATAAGAAGATTCTTACGGAAAGTGTCCCTGGTTTATTATGATAGGTTCTCTTTAAAGGAGATCTATCACCAGGTTTTACCTACCTAAACTAACAGCCTCCTCAGGTAGATTATGAAATGTCCTAGAATTCCCTCTTTTATGTGAAATCTCACACTTTTTTCTATTGCCTTACAATAAACTTATGTCGCTGGTCGTCTAAAAGGGACATTATGGTCCTCTCTTATGTAATCAGTATGTGATCTATATTTGGCATCCCCACTAATTGGGTAATAGCGGTATCTGGGAGAAACACAAGGTACAAAGTAAACTGCTCCATAAAAATACGAGGTCACTGCATTCGTGGCTAGTAGGGGCTAATTCATATATTGACTTCCGGGGGTATTTTCTTTGGAGCAGAAGGACAGATTTTATAATAATAAATTATAGTGCATTATTAAATTTACACTTTGACATTTTATTGTTTTGACATTTTATTGTATTGGGTCTACAGCTCCTAGTAAATTCTACATAGTATGGATCTTGTTTTAGCCTGATGTGGCCCTCACAATCTAATCTTATACATATATTTTGTCTCCTTCCTGTTACTTTATAACTGTTTTATGACAATTACATCTTTGATCATGTCCTGACAACTCCTGCTGTCATTTTTCCTCTGGCACCAGCAGGAGGCCAGTGTTGTTCATCATCATAAAGTATTAGGGTACATTGACACAATGCATGTAGTAGGAAAGCCCCAAGCATATACACTGATCACATCCATAGTTGTATACTGACAGAGGTATGGTTTACCATACTGTAAAAAATGCAGAATGGAAAGACGCAAAAACGTCTGGCTCCTGCAGAGCGACGTGTACGATCAGTGGAGGCCTTCCTCGGATGAGCAAACACTCAGGGAGGTCCTTGTCCATATAAGGATGGAGACAACTCTGGTGGAAACATCTTATTTGCAACACATCCTAACCTCCTGTGCGAAGGTTACGTAAAAAACTTATCCAGGTGTGTCCTTACAACGGAGGCTGACAAAACATGATATGACCCTAGCAATATCTGAACATACCATAAAACATCACTCTTTGGGTATCTTCTTAGCATATGAAAGTAAAGATTTCTAATGACTGTCCTCTTACTGTGGTCTCATTTCACTTTACTCACTTGTAGTCTCCTGGGGCACCACTGCTGGCAAGGCAGGTAACGCCAACCACCATCATAAAGCAAGTGTCTCAGACACCAACTACCGTGCAGCCCACCACTACACTACAGCGGCCTCCGGTTGTACAGGTAAGTAGTCTTCACCATTGTTCTAACGATTCACCATTCCATGGAAGTGCATATGGGTCATGCTTGCTCATTCATGTGTTTGCATATTCTGGGCATATCGTGGTACAGCATTATGATGTCATTTACATTTGCAATGCTGGAGATATTGCTGATCTTATTCCAAAACTTTACCTGGGAGGTCTTAACGTCAGTGCTGGTTATACAGATATAGTGTTTCCTGTTTTTCTAAACCAAAGTCTAAGTGAATTCAACAGGAAGATGTTTTTGTCCACTTCTTGTTTTGGCGTTCACAACCTAGACCCTTTGCAAACAGATGTGCTCGGTCCGTGGAAACGGGACCATGTGTTGGTCAGATCCCATGGACTGAACACAGTACAGCGGACGGGAGTCGCAGTTACAGTATCTACAGCGCTGCTGTAGGCAGGGACTGTATGATTCAATTACTCCTATCCACAGCACTGCTCGGTCCTTGGGATACGAGCATACAGATCAGTTTCCATGTGCTGAGCACGTTTGTGTTCATAGGGCCTCATGCTGTATGTGCTTACACATTCTTAGACTTAAATTGTAAGTAAACTTTTGACCAAGTTTTATAAATGAGTACTGCAGATGATATTCATAAACTTTGTAATATACTTTTATTAAAGAAATGTGTTCCACATACTTTTTTTCCCCAGTTGTGTTAATCAGCTTTCTGTCCTGCTCTCCATTGGCAGCTGAGAGATAAAAGAACCTGATAAAGTGTCTTATGACTTAACTACTCAGACAGTCTCTGGATAGTGCAGTCACCTTAGAGCGACTAATTATCAAGTGAAATATTCTCTAGGCAAGGAAACTGCTAATTATTAGCCTTCTTTTTTGTCTGAAATAGATGGACTCCACATACATTGCTCACTGCAGGAGAAAGAGCAGAAAAAAGACAGAAAAGCTGCTTTACTTAATTGTGATTTCCCACGAAACAAGTTGGGCACTACCCCTAGGATAGGGCCTTACTTGCTGATAGGTGGGGGCAATCTCCGTTAGCTCCAAAGAGATGAAGGGGGCAGTCTGGACATGCGCGGCCGCCTGCTTCACTCATCTCAGAGAACGTCAAGGGGAATGAAGGGGGTTCATCGGACCTACCGTTCTTGTGATCTGTGGGAGTCTCATCACTGAGACACCTGCTAATCAGCAAGTTGACCCTATCCTGTGGATAGCGCCTAGCTTGTTTAATGGGAAAACCCCTTTAATGATATATATTACAAAGTTAATGGAGCAAAAAATGTTCAAAGGTTTATTTACTTAACTTAAACTTTCTGTAGACTAGTCACACATATTGCTTCTTTCCCCATGGATATACTTTCCAGCAGTGCTTTGTGGGAACACAAAATCTCTTGTGCAAAAATGAAAACCTCAAACAATTAAATTCTTAAAGCAATGAATTTATAAAGCATTTTCTTGGTATCAAATATTACCTGGCTACTGCTATGAGGTGCAGTGTTTGATCAGCAGTTTTCTGGAATTGCACAGGAACACATGAATGTATCTGAGACACAGAAAAGGTATTGTAGCTTGTGCAAATGGGCTGATCATTCCCCAACATTGGCCTCTTATTGTGTGGATTTGCCATCAATATTTGTCTTCCTAAGTGAACCTCAGAATTGCGTATTCTTAAATGACATCACAATCCTGTTTGCCATATTTGGAGCTGTTCATATCTATTGCTCATTTTCCCCTGACTTTTTGTGCAACAACCACCTTCTAGCATGGATTGCTCTGCATGATCATCCAGTGACATCAATCATTCCAAATTACATGTGTAGGGGTTTTGTTGTGTTGTATGTCTGCCACCTAGTGGTCTCCATGTGCCAATGTCTACTTTGCAGAATTCACCGAGTTAATTTATTTATTTTATATATTGCTGGTAGCTGCCATAATAATGGAGATCACTGAGCTGCATATAGTGGAAGGTCTACAGGAAGGTGTGGATTACATTGTAAAGCAGCTCTATAATCTTATGTACAGAGATACCATGTAGTAGAGGGAGAGCAGACATTAGGAGCACAGATATGTATAACAGAGCTGATGCAGTAGTTTCACGCCATTGTGTCTTGCATTAGCACTTTGTAACTGTTTTCTATGTGTGACCGGCTGAATGGCGACATTGTGCCTACTGGCCAGGTATAATGTGCATGTTATTCTTTCTGCACAGAATCAGATAGTACTCGGCAGCACGGCACAATCTGCCACTTTGGGGACAGCAACGGCCGTACAGACTGGAACTCCTCAGAGACCGGTGCAAGGAGCTGCCACCCCTACGACCGCCACAACGGTACACAGCCCAATCCATAACCCAGCTAAGCCTTTGTTATCTGCACCAGGATAGTGTTCTGTATGGGACCGCACTTTGCTGCTATGGGTGGTTAATAAAACAAATCTTAATGATAATGTAGTCCACTTATTATACTCCAACTATAATATACATATATGTGGCTGGCTGGGATTGTCTGCGGTGCATTGTCCATATCCGGGGCAATAGTTATAACAACCTTATTAGACTAGACGACCAACGCAGGGAAGATGTCCTTATGCCCCCAAGCCAGCAATTAGGATGATGTATTGGGAATACGTTCTTGGGTTTAGCATCTCTGTTTCTACAAAACTAGCTGCTACACGGCTTGTTTCTTTCAAAATTTTAAAACTTTGCTTTTAAGAAACAAATCCTGAATCTGAGTTGCAGTGCTTGAATATTTTTTTTTATGAAGATCTATAAAACCACCCAAACAGTGTAGGGTGTAAATATTCATGTAGGTGGTTTAGAACAATCCACACAAGTTCTCCGAGGCAACATTACAGCTAAAACCTGAAGGAGATCAAAGTAGTAGGTTATGGAATCTCTGGGTTTGGGGTCTGCATATGTATTGCTTGTATCTTAAGCTAGAAGTATGGGTTTCAGATTATTGAACACAACTTTGGCTTTTATTCCTTTTTGCTGTTTGCTGGGTTGTCTGAAGGTCTATGTAGCCCAAAATGAGGAGTGCTTTAAAGTTACACACTCGACCAATATCTTTTGAACAAACGCATAAAACTGCCCTTTCCAGATTTAACAGCATGTTCCATTATGACCACAAGATGGCAGCAAGTAGATGAGGAATCTTGTATTGTGGTAGATCTAGCAGGTTATATAGCAGGACGGTCACCGTATGCAGGCTCTGGCTGACCTTGCTTCACATCAGACAGTTACACTTCTCCAGACATAAATCCACTCCTTACAACATCATTAATTTGCTATAAATATTAAATTTTTCTTTATCAACATGAATAGTTATATATGAGAAATTACAGATTCTATGTCAAGGTCCCATCAGATGTCAGAACATGGATACAAATTGTTAGTAAACATTGATTGTGCAGAGCGTGGAGTTGCCAAAAGGGGAAATGTGAACAATAGATATTATTTGGCAGAATGATGGTTATGTAAAGACAATAGTCTACCTACTGTGAAGGGGGAATATTTCTACCTAATAGTCTGCATGACCCAGGACAATATTCAATTTGTTAGATTGAATATGTGATGGAGGGTTTCTGTGTGCATTCTATGTTGTATTTCATGTACACTTGTGTCTTCACAGGAAACCATGGAAAATGTGAAGAAATGTAAGAATTTTTTATCTACGTTAATTAAGCTGGCTTCATCGGGTAAACAGTCCTCTGAGACCGCAGCTAATGTAAAAGAGCTTGTGCAGAATCTGCTGGTAAGATGTCATACACTGTCATCCCCTACTATCTGACTGCATGACCTGGGATCTGTATTAGCACCATTTTCACATGTTTGGTTCATCCGCTGTTATGATTTATTGCACCCAACTTTTAGTGGTTTTTATTCACTAGCACATATGTCAAGTGTAAGTAAACGAAGGGAAAACAAACCAGGGACATTACAAGTGCACATCACACTCCTTATAAACATATACAGGCAGGCCCGGGGTATGGCAAGATATGTTCTTAAGTTTAATTTTTTATGGTATATTTTGCAACTCCCAGAAAGTTCCTGTGACAATTGGATTTTTATAATTTTATGTTGTCATGGGAACAAGGATTAACAGTAAAGCTTTATTTCAGACGCCTTTGAGAACTCTTATGTTAATCATTGCAGCCTGGGACTAAAGTTAAGTAACTTATCAGCATCCAGCAAGCTTTACCATTTGCTATAGTAAGCAGATAGGTTCGTTTTGTAACTAGGCGTCATCTGTAAGTTTTGGACTTCCTGCGCTGACTATGTAACTCTCTAACAGGGCTGCGCTTTACCTTGCAATCGGAGAATATTTCATCTGCCTCTGTTTTATGGCATTATGAGGACCTGTATTTACCAACTCCCACCTACTTGTTTTAATGGTCTCTGATGCTTCCTGTGCTCCCAAGACAACAGGCCCCATTAGATTCCCTGCTAATGGAAAAGGAGATGCGCTAGGCTATAGCCAGGGCTCCCACTTTGAGACCACAGGGGCCAGTGTTTTCTATCAGGATTTTATAGATTTATGGCATAGATTTTGGCCAATTGTCTTTAGACCATCCTTCACCACTCACAGGCTCCTTTTACCTTGGGACTTCCCTCTACTAGAGACCTCTGTGTGATCCAACCTGTCACAATGCACACAAGAACATATTTAATTCAATCTGGACACTGTTGAGCACCATAACTTTGGCCCCAGTTTGTTCTCATTTCCTCAGTGTTCTCTACACATACCTGTTCTCTACACAAACCTTATTGCTGTAGATATTTTCTGTGATTCTAATACAAGTGATGTTTTCTGTTCTCCTCAAAGGACGGTAAAATCGAAGCTGAGGATTTCACCAGTAGACTATACAGAGAACTAAATTCTTCACCTCAACCTTACCTTGTGCCTTTTCTAAAGGTAAGCCTTTTCAGATGTGTGAACAAAAATCGAATCGTTGTATAACAAGTACTTTGTACATTGCTATACAGTAGACTGTGCAGTACAATTTCTTTCTGGTTATCTATAACCTTTTCTTTTTCTTTTAACAGAGAAGTCTCCCTGCCTTGCGGCAGCTGACACCCGACTCTGCAGCCTTCATTCAACAGAGTCAGCAGCAACAGCCCACCACGCAGCCCACCACCGCCCTCACCGCAGTGATGCTAAATAGCTCTGTGCAGCGCACAGCCGGCAAGACCACGGCCACCGTCACCAATACATTACAGCAGCCAGTCATCAGCCTTGCACAAACTGCACAGGCCAAACCTGGACAACCCACTCCACTGGTACTTGAGCAATGTATATCGCCTCTTAGAGGAGGTGTAACAGATTCTTGTGCACACTATGGGCCAAATTTATCAAAGTTTCACAAATTAAGACTAGATAGTTTTGTTGCAACAGGTATATCAGTTTCTGATGTATGAGTATTAGACTGTCTAATCGTAATTTGGACCTCCTATTAGATGGATTAATTTGCGCCAGAAAACGGTGCTAAAATGCTGGCACATTCATATAAACCAGGGGTCAGGAACCTTTTTGGCCGAGAGAGCCATGAACGCCACATATTTTAAAATGTTATTCTGGAAGAGCCGTACAATGTGTACATGCCCCCTAGTAGATAGGTAGTCCCAGGGTCACGGGCCCCTGCAATCTAGGTCTCGGATTGCAGGCACACTTGTGCCCCTCTCTGTGGCGGCGCCCCTTTCCGAGCTCTTTCAACTCACCACTTTCCGTCTTCTGGCTGTCCAGCACATTCCTATAAAGACCGGGGGCTACCAGATAGGTAGCCATAGCACATGTCCCCCAGTATATAGGTAGCCACAGTACATGCCCCCAGTATATAGGTATCTGCAGCACATACTCCTGTTAGATAGGTAGCCACGGCACATACTCCCAGTAGAAAGGTAGCCACAGCACATACTGCCAGTAGATAGGTAGCCACAGCACATACTCCCAGTAGATAGGTAGCTACAGCACATACTCCCAGTAGATAGGTAGCTACAGCACATACTCCCAGTAGATAGGTAGCCCCAGCACATACTCCCAGTAGATAGGTAGCCACAGCACATACTGCCAGTAGATAGGTAGCCACAGCACATACTCCCAGTAGATAGGTAGCCACAGCACATACTCCCAGTAGATAGGTAGCCACAGCACATACTCCCAGTAGATATTTAGCCACAGCACATACTCCCAGTAGATATTTAGCCACAGCACATGCCCCCAAGTAGATAAGTAGCCACAGCACACACTCCCAGTAGATAGGTAGTCACAGCAAAAAAAAAAAAAAAAAGAATATTCACTTACCAGCGCTCCCTGCAGCCAGCTCCTTATTGCTCCCACGCTCTTCTCTTTGAGCCAGGCGATGGTGCCTGGGTCATACAAAGGATGTAGGCTGCAGTAACATCGCTGCCTGTGTCCAGTGATCAGTCTAAGGCCCCTTTCCCACTTGTGTTTTTCACGGGCGTTTTCTGCGCGTGCTTTTGACGCGCAGAACTTGCATTGCTCTCTGACCCATTGTAATCAATGGGTCTTTGCAGACTTGCATTTTTTTCACGCACACACGCGCGGTTTTTTTTTAACGTGCGTTTAAATCTCGACATGCTCTACTTTTGCAAGTCACGCGCGTGAAAAACACACCATACAAGTCTATGGAGACGCATCAAAAATGCATTGCACTCTGAGACACATGCCAGGGCAATGCAAGTGCAATGCATTTTTCACGCATCAATTGCCATAGTAAAGATAGAGCTCAGTCCTGAGTCCCTTTCACGCGCATTATCTGTGCGTGAAAAACGCATTAAAATTGCATTGAAAATGTGCGTGAAAAACAGACACTGAACAAACTCTGACTGAAAACTGATTGAACTCTGATGCAAAATGTGCGTTTTTCACTGACCAAAAACTGATCGCACCCTGATCAAACTCTGACGTGACTGCAACGCAAGTGTGAAAGGGGCCTAAGACACACACAGCAGCCATCACTATGAATTAAAGATCTGTCTGAGAGCCAGATGCAGCCAACAAAAGAGCCATATCTGGCTCCCGAGCCATAGGTTCCCTACCCCTGATATAAACCATCCAAAATTATAAAGCGGTACAAGCATTTTGAGTGTCTAAAGTTCTCTATACTCTTAATCTATGAATCACAGCATAGTTTGCACTCCCTCTCTCAATGATTCATGAGAAAAAGAGGTTTTTGCAAAAGTGTTTAACCCCTTAACGCTCTGCGCCGTAGCTCTACGGCGCAGAGGTATAAGGGATGTATGAAGAGGGCTCACGGGCTGAGTCCTCTTCATACAAAGGTGGGGGTTTTTGCATTTTGCACAAAACCCCCACCGCTAATAACCGCGGTCGGTGCTTGCACCGATCGCGGCTATTAACCCCCTAAACGCCGCCGGCAAAGTCGCCGGCGGCGTTTAAAAGACGGCGGCGCGTGGGCGCCGCCATCTTTTTTTCGATCGCCACGCCCCCGAACGTCATCGGGGGGCGGCGATCAGTTGCCATGGTAGCCTCGTGTCTTCTTTTGACACGAGGCTATCTGGCAGCTGCATATTCGTTACAATGAGCCAGTGGCTCATTGTAATGAATGTGCTGCAAAAATGCCATATATTGCAATACAGAAGTATTGCAGTATATGGTAGCAGCGATCTGACTATCTAGGGTTAATGTACCCTAGATGGTCTAAAAGATAGTGAAAAAAAAAAGAAAAAAAAAAGTTTAAAAAATAAAAAAAATTAATAAAATATTAAAAGTTCAAATCACCCCCCTTTCCCTAGAACGGATATAAAACATAACAAACAGTAAAAATCACAGACATATTAGGTATCGCCGCGTCCCAAAATGCCCGATCTATCAAAATATAAAAACGGTTACGGCCGGCGGTGACCTCCGAGGCGGGAAATGGCGCCCAAATGTCCGAAATGCGACTTTTACACCTTTTTACATAACATAAAAAATGAAATAAAAAATGATCAAAATGTCGCACAGACCTCAAAATGGTAGCAATGAAAACGTCGCCTCATTTCGCAAAAAATGACCCCTCACACATCTCCGTGCGCCAAAGTATGAAAAAGTTATTAGCGTCAGAAGATGGCAAAAAATTTTTTTTCTTTTTTGTACACATTCGTTTAATTTTTGAAAATGTATTAAAACACAATAAAACCTGTATAAATTTGGTATCACCGCGATCGCACCGAACCAAAGAATAAAGTAGGCGTGTTATTTGGAGCGAAGAGTGAAAGTCGTAAAAACTGAGCCCACAAGAACGTGACGCACGTGCGGTTTTTTTTCAATTTTTCCACATTTGGAATTTTTTTTCAGCTTTGCAGTACATGGCATGTTAAAATAAATAACATTACGGGAAAGTAAAATTTGTTACGCACAAAATAAGCCCTCACACAGGTCTGTACACGGAAAAATGAAAAAGTTATGGATTTTTGAAGTTGGAGAGCGAGAAATGAGGCGAAAAACCCTCCGTCCTTAAGGGGTTAAAGGAAAACAACTATTAGCATAGTACAGTTTTAAGATGCATACACATACAGGCTGGCGTTTTCATTGTGACACTAGTTGTCACCTCCTTTTCCTAGAAACACTGCCATTACTGAGAAAAACAATTTATTAAAAAATTGGACTTCGTTGCTCCTGGGAGCCTGTGTGTATTGGATTCGCGCACACCCTCCTGTGTGCATAATTCACTCTCCCACTCTCTCCTTCCTCTGGCCGTGAGCTGTGTATATGCATTATGCAGCCGGCTGCGCAAGTGGAGTCTGAATCGCCTTCACTGAATAAAAACTTCAACGAGGGGTAGGGAATTATGCACACATAATGTACATAATTATGTGCGGACGGCGCACAAAGCCAATACACTAAGGCACCCTGGAGCGCTGGAACCCAATTTGAATATTTGTATAGATCTCTTTTCTCAGCAATGGCAGCGATTCTTGGTAAAAAGATAGCAACTGCTATTCCAAAGAAAATGCCAGCCTGTAAATGTATCTTAAAACTGTACTTTGCTAATGGTTGATTTCCTTTAAGTAGTGACGCTCTATCCCTTTAAAGAGGACCTGTCAGGTGAATAAAACACTTTAGCTGCTCATACTAAAGTAATCGGCTCCCTGGCCCTCACTCCGTTAAAGAATTGTTAAAGCTAGGAAACACTCCACTATGTAGCAGTCCGATCGTTGGACCTCGCTTACAGCAGTCCTGCGTGTTCATGAGGGGCGGTCTGATGAGGTGGTGATTGCAGCATCGGGCCTGGCAGTCACTGCCGGCATCTTGTATGGGACGATTGGACTGCTACCTACTGGATTGTTTCCTATGCTGCGATAAAGCTACAGATTTAACAAGGCTGTAACTGGGGCAGGGCTAGGGAGCTGCTTACTTTAGTATGAGCAGCTAAAGTGTTTTGACCTGATGGGTCCTCTTTAAGTAGGACAAGCCTGAACAACATTCCATCAGATAAAAGAATAGTCCTCAGTAATCTTCAAATTTTATTCTTCTTGTATACTTAGAAATAGGAGAATATACAACAAGGAGGGATGGACTAGTAGGCAATCCTACCTTTCTCCTTCATCCGGCCTCTAATAAAACTAACACAAGAGAACTCACAATGTTGCCCCATTCTGCTGTGTTTTAGATTCTTGGTATATTGCTGTGAGAGAAATAATTTTTAGTTAATATTAGTTGTGCAAAGTATGAGCACATATTTGGTTCTCTCTTTTGGATAATTCTGGTACAATGTCAGATTTGTTAGATGACATTGTCCTTTTATTCCGCTTAGGTAATCCAGCAGGCACATAAAGCAGGAGCGGTGGTAAGGCCTCCACAGGTCACATTGACCCAGACACCCATGGTAGCACTTAGACCACCCCAAAGCCGATTAATGGTCACTACTCAACAGCAAATACAGTTAAACCAGCTACAAACAGGTGAGTACTGCACCGGTACACTACATGATGAAGGATATGCACACGAGTGGTTGTGTAACAACAATGTTTGAAATCCACTTATTGTCATACGTATAGTAATGCTCAGGCGTTTCTGTGTCTCTTTACAGTACCAGTAGTAAAACCAACCATCGTAACTGGAAACAAAACATTTCCCACAACGTCGGCTCAGGCGATTGCAGCACAGAAAAATAAATTAAAAGAACCGGGGGGAGGGTCATTCAGGTGAGCAGAACCTTACAAGGCAGGTATTGATCCAATTTTCACTAGGCATCCGCGCTTTTTATAAACCATCTTTTATACTTTCCTCTACAGAGATGACGATGATATTAATGATGTGGCTTCAATGGCTGGCGTGAACCTGTCTGAGGAAAGCGCACGGATATTGGCCACAAATTCTGAGCTGGTGGGCACTCTAACGCGATCCTGTAAAGATGAAACCTTTCTCCTACCCTCATTACTACAACGAAGGATATTAGAAATCGGTAAGATGCAGTGAAGGTGGTGGAAATGGATTTAAATGCCCATTATACCACTTGATAAAACCTTTTGAGGGGTTAAAGGGTTTTGGCATAAATAAGAGTTTACCAAGTTAAGTAAAATATTCTAATATATAAAAATATTCTAATAAAACCACTTATATTGTACTTGTCCTGATAAACTTTCCCCTTCATGCTGGGGCCGTGGGTCATGCAACCACTTTCAGGACTTGCAGTGACATTCAGTGGACTTCTGGCATGTGAGTGGGCCATGTGCTCATTAGTGGATGAGTGGTGTGTATATTCAGTAATGAACACACAGCCCCCTGACACCCCAGGAGATCCTACAGGGTGTCACAAGAATTCCTAAAAGTGTCTTCTAGCGGGTGACCTATGGTTCAAACTGACAAAATGGGAAGGTCTTGAATAGTTTGAGGGGTGAAGTTTTTATAATGGGGTGATTAGTTGATTTTGGTCTTAGTTTCTGGTTATTATAAATCCCCACTAATCTCAAAATCATGTGTGTAAGTAAAAGCATTGTAAAGCTAATGGTGCATAAAATGACACATGGCAGATGTGAAATATAGGTCTGATTTTTTAAGGAGTTAATTTCATCTGTTTATGTCTCTCCAGGTAAAAAACATGGCATTACAGAAATCCACCCAGATGTGGTCGGTTATGTCTCTCATGCAACACAGCAGCGACTTCAGAACATTGTAGAGAAAATCTCTGAAACGGCTCAGCAAAAGAACATTTCTCATAAAGTGAGTTTTCTGGTGAAACTAAAGCTGTAGAATAGTAGAATTCACCATTGGGTAAACTTGTGAAGCTTTCCAAATTTGTGCCCTCTCACTGTCCAGGCACTTGTGAGCTACAGAGAAATTTGGGAATGGACACTTGTAGCAACATGTGGGAATGCAATTCTTAGCTTAAAAGGCTTATGCTACACTGGGCTAACTGGAAGCTTCACCAGCTTTTACTCCATTAAACTAATTGCCCCCTCAGCTCGGGTATGAACTTTCCTTTCTGGAATTGCCTCTTTTATGGGAAATCTCACCGTTTACCATTTTCAAGTCAAGTGCAAATGATCAGAAAACAGGCATTTTTGACAAGGGGGAGTCAGGCATAGAGTGGATTAAAAGCTGGTGACTGGTCCCCTTTAATGACCTTGCTTAAAGGGGTTTTCCCCAACTTAATTTATGACATACACCAGATATGTCATGAATGAAAGAGGTGGGACACACATCAAGAACGGGGGTCTGCTGATCTTCTTCCCACTGACCATATGCAGAGTTTGGATGATATATTGTTGGGGAGTAGTGCGTGGGGCTCAGGCACCGTCATGTAAGTATTGCTGTGGCTGGTTTTATAACCTCCGTTTGAGCATTAAATATTGATTACCCAATTTTAAAACTATTGGGGCACATTGTTCATAGGCTGCTGCTAGGGCCAGCGTACGATCCTGCCCCCACCCCTAGCACACGCCACTCATATCAGGAGGCTCCAGCCTCCTGTCAGTGTGGTGTGACAATGCGCTGTGCCACGAGGACTCTTCTACACCAGGTCTCATGATGCTGCCTGCCCACTGTTATACACCCCCACCTCACCCCATCCTATAACATTTGGGCATAGGGGCATGCTTAAACAGATACAAGAATGTTATATTTTTAGTGCATTTTTGTTTTTCTGTATCATAAAGATAAAATCTATGCAATTATCAGGGCACCAAACTGAGTTTCATTTTGGGGTAGAAGGGGGCCACAATTTGCCACATGTATTAAATACCTTTCGAGACAATTCTCAAAGGGTTAAGGGTTTTTAGACTCCCCCCCCCCCCCCCCCTCCCCCTCCCCAACTAGTACAACAAAATGGCCTTGGAAAAGGTGTTGTTGGCCCCTACACCGCCATTCTTCAGTCTTTGTTACAGATGACACTACTGAGAATTTAGTACACGTGTGAACAAATCTTTTATACCTTAGCAATACTCCTAAAATAGTTTTACCACAATTTATGTTTTGTCTGCAGGATGATGACCGGTACGAGCAGTCAAGTGATGTTCGAACACAACTCAAGTTCTTTGAGCAGCTCGACCAAATAGAGAAGCAAAGGAAGGACGAGCAGGAGCGGGAGATTCTCATGCGAGCAGCCAAGGTCTGTGCCTCGTGTAAACCGACAGAACACTATAGAGGGGTTTGGGAAATGTGATTTATAGACTGTAAGCTTGGTCATAACTGATAATGGTTCCTGTTCTGGCAGAATCTCACTTTTCTCGTTTTGGTTTCACAGTCTCGATCACGGCAGGAAGACCCTGAACAGCTACGGCTTAAACAGAAGGCCAAGGAGGTATGTCAAGTACATTGTAAAATTTTTGGTCTTGTGTTCTGTTGTTTTTTTGTGCAGGGCGGAGATAATTGTATGACGATTTCTTGAAAATAAATTTCTGTTTTTTTTTTTTTTTTTCTTTTTTTTCCTGTAAAGATGCAACAGCAGGAACTGGCACAAATGCGGCAGAGGGATGCAAACTTAACGGCGTTAGCAGCTATTGGTCCTCGAAAAAAGAGGAAAGTAGAATCCCCGGGTCCTGGTTCAGGGTCAGAGGTAAGTGACATAGGGCGGCACATAGAGCTGTTTTCTGAAACCAAGCTCCAACACAACTCGATGACACAGGATTAAGGGGTTTGCCTGTGTAGAATATGGGGGACAGAATATAATGTAAGGTCTGGGGATTATGGCCAATTTGGATGTGGCTAGGACTGACATTTTGCTCAGCAGATGGTCCAGCTTCAAGGACGCCAAGTGGGAAAAATCACAATTATAGCAGACAGGAATGACATGAGAGATCCAGCATCTCCATTCAAATTCAATTTGCAAAGTAAATCCATTATAGATATCGTCATATTTACAAAACCACTAGTAGTTAACAAATGCTACAAATCTTGCCAGAAGGGACATCATCACACTTAATGGGGCATTATCATTTCAGCAAATTAATGTTATTGTTAAAATAATGAAAAATTTACTTTCTGTATCAATTTCTCACAGTTTTAGATCTCTGCTTGCTGTCATTCTATAGAAAGTTCTATGTTTACTTCCAGTGGACACAGGTGCACGGCTCGTTAGTATCATAGGCAGTAATCAGAGCTGTGTGATATAACGAGCAGGGCACCTGTGTGACCATGGTCAGATTTTTGTCCACAGGAAGTCAACATGGAATTTTGACATCTTTTCGACTTTTTATAGCATACCGTTTTAGAAAATTGTCCTACACAGCAGAATCAACTCTCGTCACATTCCCAATGATCACATAGTGATGGCATATCCTAGAGTTGTTATAAGATAGAAATGCTCCTTGTTGTTTCATGCACTACAATGTATAAAGATTCCATTCCAGCGCTATTGGTTTAGAACGGCATCATTGCGATGGAGTGTTGCAGCCATTTATAAGTTTGGATAATTGTCAGAAAATAGAAAGCTTTTAGAAAGTCATGTTACACGACCTGAGCAAATAAATGAAATCCATAAACTATCCGGTTACTAGACTGACCAGCGTTCTATCCCTTTCTCTCCAGGCATCGAGCACAAGTACAACGCCAACCAGCAGTTCGGCGGCAGGTGGCAGCAGACAGTTTACAAGACAAAGGATAACACGAGTCAATCTCAGGGACCTCATATTTTGTTTGGAAAACGAGCGAGAGACAAGCCATTCACTATTGCTATATAAAGCATTCCTTAAGTGAAAACAAAAACTAAACAAAAATGGGAAAGATCAAGGTATTTTTGTTTTGTTGGCAAAGACGACAACTCCTTTTCTGCTGGGGCTATTTTTATATTTTGCCATTTATTTTGCCCAGATTTATTTTCTGAAATGTTAAATCGTCAAAACCACCAAATCCTTCCATTTTTAAATACAACCTTTCAATTTTCATGAATGGCACAGAGAGCTGCAAGAGATGAGAATTCTTGGATGGACAACCCCACTACGGGAAAAGCTGCCTTCTGCAAACCAAGCCATACAAGGAAAACCAAGTCCCTTTTAAATGAACGGATTCAACTTTTTAAAACTTTTTACTATTTTGCCCATGAATTAGAATTTTGCTTTTTACCTCTGGTTTGGCCCACCTGTGCAGGTGAGGTATTAAGAATTTTATTTGCAGATGGCAGAGACTTCCCCTCTACTCCATTGCTTCCTTCCTTTACATATTTATTGGTTTTATCTGCTCGGACAGCTCAACTGCAGTGGGATGCACAAACCAGAATCCTCCTCGCCTCTGAAATTTTAACAATCTACAGTTTTTTATTTATTCTTTTGCCTTTTTTTTTTGTTTGTGTACTTCATTACTCATTTGTTTAAAAACAACCTCAGTTTTTACATGGATTTTCCACAATAAAACTTTAAAAAAAAATTGTTTTTATCTGTAGGAAAAAAAAATATTAAACTATAAAACAAAAAAAACAAAACAAAAAAAAAAACAATGCAATGCTGTTTTTTTTTGCTTTTTTGTTAGTAGAGAATAAATAAATGTACCCTGTGGGCAGTTGCAAAGATTTTATGACAAAGGAAGGTAACATTTTATGACATAAATATATAAATATATATATTTTACTTGCACTGTTTCATTTTTTTTTCTTTATTACTCATTTATGTTGAGCATCTTACCCCCGCCTCTACCTGAGACATCTGTGTTTACTGCACAGTAGGGGTTAAATACATTTTTTTAAGCTCTGTGACACACACGTGGTGAAGTCTATACATGGCTTGCTGTATTTTTTTGGGTAGTTACTGTAGATAATTTTTGGCACATGAGGGGGGAGGGGTAATATAACACAAATTTTCCCGTTCTACCACAAATTACTATGTAAAAACCATAATTATTTTGTTAATAACAGTATGCAAGCTTTGGAGACACGCTTTCTGTCGCCATGGCAATAGCCCCGTCTTTGTACCTATTTTTTTATTGCGGAAAAAAAAATATACTAATTGGTTCTTTATATTTTCAGAGGTTACTGTATTAAACTGTTGATTGGTAATACTTTTATGAGTGTAAATAGTCCGGCTTTGTGTGTGTCCCCTTATTACAGAACTCTCTGCCTTGTTCACAGAACTCTGATCAGTATTTGTATCTGACCGCTGTTACATCACGTTGTCGTCTCTCTCCGCGCCTGCCGATCTTGTCTTTCCATTTTGTTTTCTTGTACATTTTGCACAGTTACTTGTTCATATGTAAATATATTACTTTCAAAATGAAGTTTTTAATTGCTATTGTTTTATATAGGATTGAAAGAAAATTAACTCCTTTATTAAAAACAAATTTATCTGTATCATGTCTCTGTGTATTGGTTATTACATCATCTTGTACTTAAATGGGGTTGTATAGAGTTATTATAAAAGAAGCCCTGAGGAACTTCTTAGTAGGACAAGTCTGCCATCAGTAAAATTGATGGTAGATGTTCTTCAACCCCTTTACGACTGCCATATGGCTATATACGTCCTATATGCACATGCCCCATGCAGAAAAGCCATGGGTGACCACCGGGTGTGTATTGTCGATGGCAGCGCTGACTCTTCTCTCTGTAGGGCACTATTTCTGCGTGATGCTGTGAGCAGTGTAGAAGAAAGATGCAGTAGTAAAATGGATCTCTCTACTCCCAAGAGTAGACAGAAGAAAACTGCAGCAACATTAAAAGACATTGCTGCAGACACAGAACTGGTAGCGTCTTTCATCAGTGGGTGGTCGGGGATGAATTAAAAGTAGATCTCTCCAGTTCTTAGAAAAATCCATACATAATCCATATATCTTATTAAGGAGGAGTTTCTCCTATTTAATATTACACCATATGTTCGGGCACATTTACTAACCGTGCAAACTGTACTATGTGCACCTATATGGCACCAAATTCAGCATTTGTGGCTCGCGTTTGTGGTTTTTGGTGCACCTTTAACATGGGGCGTGCAACACATTTCTGTCGGACTTTGCATGTTTAATTTAGTGCATAGTCCATCTGAGTACCAGTACGCCCCCTTCAGTGCAGAAATGTGTGTCGAATGAAGAATGGTGAACCATGCTACAAATGTGCCGCAGACACTTCTTAAGAACATGTGAAAGCAGTTTTCATGCAAATTCCAAAAGAAAACTGGTGCCCCCATATGTTGTGTTTCTAGGTGCCAGGGTTCAGGAGATACAGGCATTTTAAATGTGCCCTATTCCAGCCTGTCACCTGAAGTCAGGAAATGTAAGGAGCCGCAGGAAAGACTTGGCTTACAGGTTGCAGAAGTACATGCATCTGTAGCTGAACTTGGGGAAAGGTTATGAAATGATGCTGTACATATAACATTTTGGTAAAAGTTTCAGTGATAAAAATTCAGATGTACTAGTTATTAAAAAAAATATGTAATTAATAAAACTATCCTATCAGGTCTCCCATGTCATAAGTAAAACACAAACATTTTTTTAATATGTAAAACTTTTCCAAGACGAGCAGAACAGAACTTCCAAAATTGACCTAGATATTCTGGCAACAAGGACCCTCTAATGGGTCACTAATGGGTAAAGGTAGTTTTTTTTTCTTGTTGTGAGCACAAAGCAGAAGTGGTCAAATACACAGGACTGGTGCGAAGTTTCTTGTATACCTTATTTCTGTCTAGTCTCCACATCTAGCTGCACTGGCATATAGTTGAAGTTATACTTGAACTGGCCAGGGCAGGGGAGGTGGGGAGATCATGGTTTTCCTTAAAGGGCTGAATGTCATTGCAGTATGTCATTACTGTATAAATGTATCTACACACGTCTACATGTAATATAGAATTACCATTACAATCAGCCATTTGAGGGCAGCCACAAGTTTGAACCAGAGACACTGCCATGGCATGTGCCCCTGCAATAGCTCCAGTGCTCCCACATGGTATAAGGCTACATTCACAAAGGCAGCGCAAGGGAGAGGAGGAGGGCCCCTCTCCATTGAGATATGTGGCGCACGGTGCTGTAATATGGGAAAAGAGGACATGTCCTATTTTTTTTCCCTGGGTACAGAGCGACATAGTGCCACACGTGTGTAATGCCCCGTACCGCTCAGTGCGCTCGTCGCCGGCTTATGGGGGGGATGTTTATACGTCCCCCAAAGGTCATGTAAATGTAGCCTTTGTTTTTCTCAGTGGGGAAAACATTTACTCACCTTTCCTGCTCCTCTGAAGCAGCATACATGATGTCCAGCTCTGAAGCCCGCAGACATGAAATGATAACATGATCGCGCCTGCCGGCTTCAATCTGCCGCCTAAAGACCTCACACACAGGAGAAAGTCTGCTGCTGCTTCAGGGGAGCAGGGAAAGGTGAGTATCAAGGCATCCTAGCCCCTATGCTGCTCTCCCAATCAGCGCAGCCTAGGGACAGGGAGACAGGCCGGATAACACAAGGGGGAGCCTTGTGTTTGACACCTGTGACACAGAGGTTGGCTGATTTCAAAACTAAATATATATATATTAACAACAGTGGCGTAACTAGAGTCCACTGCCCCCCCCCTATTATACCTAAAAAAAAAAAAAACCCATCAAAACCCTTTCTGCTAACCGACATTTCAGTGATTATTACATATTCTGCCCCCCACAATTAATTATTTAATATTCTGTCCCACAATTAATTATTAAATATGTCCCCCCATAATGAATTATTTCATATTCTCTCCACCCACAATGAATTATTACATATTCTGCCCCCCCACAACGAATTATTATATATTCTGTACACAGGCCCGGCGCCAGCACCCGGCCAACCCGGGCAAGTGCCGGGGCCCCGGGGTACTGGAGGGGCCCACTCGGGCCCCCGGATCAATTGTACCAGTGTCGCTATAAGACACTGGTACAATTGATCACCATCGGGATCGATCACTTTTCTGCCTCTATGCTGCGCTGGTCGGGAGCGCAGCATAGAGGCAGAATCTAAAACTCACCTGTCCCGGTTCCCACAATGCAGCGCTCCGCAGGGTATGCGCCGGCTTTGATCACGTGTGCCGGCTTCAGAGCGGGCGCGTACGGGAGGCCCAGGCCGAAGACAGCTGCAGGCGCTGCTCCGGGGGAACCCGGAGGGGAGTTAGGGTGTCCGCGGGGGGGGGGGCGGGGGGTCAGTGTGTATAGAGGGGGGGGTGTTAGTGTGTCAGCAGGGGGGGTCATTGTGTCCACAGGGGGAGGGGGGGGTTCAATGTGTCTGGAGGGGGTCATTGTGTCAGCAGGGGGGTTCAGTGTGTCCGGGTTCAGTGTGCCCGCAGGGGAGCGGGGGGTTCAGTGTGTCCGCAGGGGAGGGGGGGTTCAGTGTGTCCGCAGGGGGGGGGGGATCAGTGTGTCCCCAGGGTCAGTGTGTCCGCAGGGGGAGGGGGCGCAGTGTGGCCACTGGAGGGCGGTCCACGGAGGGGCCCACTAAGGCTCTGTCGCCCAGGGGCCCACTAAAACCTGGAGCCGGCCCTGTCTGTACACCTCAACAATGAATTATTACATATTCTCTCCCCCACAATGAATTATTTCATATTCTGCCCCCCACAATGAATTATTACATATTCTCTCCCCCACAATGAATTATTTCATATTCTGCCCCCCACAATGAATTTTTACATATTCTCTCCCCCACAATGAATTATTTCATATTCTGCCCCCACAATGAATTATTACATATTCTCTCCCCCACAATGAATTATTTCATATTCTGCCCCCACAATGAATTATTACATATTCTGCCCCTCCCCACAATTAATTATTACATATCCTGCTCCCTCCCCACAACAAATTATTATATATTCTGTACACCTCAACAATGAATTATTACATATTCTCTCCCCCACAATTAATTATATAATATTCTGCCCCCCCCACAATTAATTATCACATATTATGTCCCCCATAATGAATTATTTCATATTCTGTCCCCCCCACAATGAATTATTTCATATTCTGTCCCCCCACAATGAATTATTTAATATTAAGTCCCCCCCCACAATGAATTATTTAATATTCTGTCCCCCCCACAATGAATTATTACATATTCTGTCCCCCCACAATTAATTATTACATATTCTGCCCCACAATTAATTATTACATATTCTGCCCCCCCAATGAATTATCACAGATTCTGCCCCCCCAATGAATTATCACAGATTCTGCCCCCCCAACAATGAATTATTACATAATCTGCCCCCCCCATGAATTATTACATATTCGGAGCCCCCCACCACCCCACAATGAAATATTACATATTCTGCTTGATTTGAAAAAACCCTGTACTCAACTCTGGCTCCTTATGACTCCCGCGTCTTCTTTCTTCCACCCGCGGCCAGACAGGTAGGGGTGCGGGGCCGCGTGATGACATCATCACGCGGCCGCGCATCCTAGTTCATGGAGCGGTGTGCGCCGGGGTCGTCTTCCGGCACTGTTACTGGAGCGGCCTCTTCCAGCCGTATCGAGCACTATTCAGTGACGGGCAGGAGCTTCCTGTCCGGACGGAGGCCCCTGCCCCACTGCAAGTGGCGTGTTGACCGTGGTCGCCATTAAGATTGGGCCAAACGTCTTCAAGATCTGGCTTTGCTAATAGCCCCGGCCCGAGCCCACCCCATCTGATGGGCCCGGTCTCAATGGCGACCGCTGCAACCGCGGTCGGTACGCCACTGATTAACAACTTTTTATAGGTAAATCTAAAAAAGCCATGTAGTATCAAAGTTTACCACAAGATGGTAAGTGTGAGCCAGGCATTTGTCTAACCCGTATCACCTAAAATAAGCAGCAAGTGGGGAACTATACCTTAATTACAGTAATTTTTCTGATATGCAAATCAGCCTTCTTGACTTTTATCTCCTGGGTTTGACTCTTCTCCCTTCCCAGACTGCCATTAAACCAGCTGGGTTTCTCTGCTTTCACTGCTCTGCCTCCTTGGACCGCCAATATTCAACAACAGAAATATAAAGCTCTATTTACAGTATAGGAAATATTGTGTACATTTTTTTTAACACAATGCCTTGTGTTGCATTCATGTCATGTGACCAAGACAATGTCCTCTAAGGTACTATACCCTTTACATTTGTAAATGTACCCCATGTATGTATCTGATCATGTGAAATAACAGCATGTCTCCATGTAGGAAGGAGTAGGAGTCAATGGAGGCTGCTGTGTTTTCATGTGATCAGAAACATACATGGGGTACATTTTCCAAATGTAAAGGGTCGGACCTTAGATTAAATCAACCTGGTCACATGACAAAAAGTGCAGAATAGTGGGGAGGCATAATGCATGGGGAGGAGTAGATGGGAGAGACCGGCCAGGCAGGACACGACCCCTCTGATGTCAGGTAATCTAATAGATAAAGCTGAGTGTGTGTATGTATGGAAGTCCGCTAAAGAAATCTGCCCTGTAGCTATTACAATCACCAAATTTACTATTAAATTTGTAAGATAATCTAGCATACCTATGACAATGCAACTTTTTGTTTCCTTTCACATGCCGGATTACTTTCTGATCCATTATGTGATCACGATGTTGATATTACAACTGGTGATCTTTGGACTATGGTACAATATACATATTGAAATATGCATGTGATAGGGACTATTTTCTGGGCTAAAATTTACTGATTAGCATATATTATTTATACATTGCATTGTGAAGTTTGTATACCAGACATGAACTCTTTCTGGCTCATTTTGGAATATACTATTTTTTAATTGTTTGTGATATATGTATTTTAATATGATTTTATAAAATGATATTCTGATTTAATGATGTTTTGTGAGTTCACATGAGTTGAAATATATGGGTCTGATACCCAGCCTTCGAGAAAGTGCTATGGGATGTTTTTTGTACTCTCCAAATTTTGCACAGCTGCTTTCTATGAATGAGACTAGGTTTTGAGTCAAAATTTTCACCCACTTTCCAAAATACACTTATTAACCACCAAATACAGGAGACATTGGGGCTGATTTACTAAGGGTCCGCGGAATGCACTTTCGTCGGATTTTGGAAATTTTCGGGATTATTTAGAAGGGGATTGTGTCGCACGCAATCAGATTTTGGCGCATTGCCGCTGGCTTTCATACAACTGACGATCCAACTGATTCGGACTGAGCATGGGATTTAATATTCAAATTGGGTTGCAACCAATGCAGGGGAAGAAGATGGTGAACTCCGGCGGACCTGAGCAGGGAAGCGACAGATGCAGGAAGCCGGGCTCAAGATCTTTGTGAATTGTGGCAGAGTGCATTCTCGCTGGACAATGCACTGAGGGTGAACCCCTTGTCGGCCAGGTAAGTAAATGTGCCCCATTGTCTGCTGCTGCTGTGGCAATAAGCGACCAATCACAGCTCAGCTTCCATTTTGCCACAGGTCATTAATATGAGCTCTGAGCGGGATCGGGTAAGTAAATCTGCCCCCACTGTATCCCCCCCTCCAGCTACCCTGCCCCCACCCCTGTAGACACACTGTATCCCCCCCTCCAGCTACACTGCCCCCACCCCTGTAGACACACTGTATCCCCCCTCCAGCTACACTGTCCCCTCCTCCCCCTGTAGACACACTGTATCCCCCCTCCAGCAACACTGCCCCCTTCTCCCCCTGTAGACACACTGTATCCCCCCTCCAGCTACACTGCCCCCTCCTCCTCCTGTAGACACACTGTATCCCCCCTCCAGCTACACTGCCACTCCCCTTTGAGCTACACTGCCCCCTCCCCCTGTAGACACACTGTATCCCCCCTCCAGCTACACTGCCTCCCTCCCCCTCTACTCCCCTTTAGCTACACTGCCCCCCCCCCCCTCGAGCTACACTGCCCCACCTCCAGGAAAGAAAACAAACTCACCTTTGCTCGTTCCCCCGCAAGCAGCGCAGGAACAGCTTCTTTCATCCTTTGGCTCTGAAGCCGGCACACGTGATCCGATGATATCATCATTTGCGTCGGCTTCAGACTCTGCCTCTACAGAAGACTACACCAGCCAGAAGGGGATCATTTGTAGCAGTGTCTTAAAGTGACACTGGTACATTTGATCCGGGTTAGTGTCTACGGTAAGTTGATTTACTTGTTGGTGAGACATCATCGACTTCTAGATATTCATCCACAATGCACTAAAAGACATTTTGCCCGCACGGTAAAAGGGATGTATCACTGGAATGAGTGACATCACCGGATACAGAGGGTACGTAAGGGCACCCAGGACATCGGACCTCGTGAGCCCAGACATTGCTCCACAGATCTTTACTTTCTTTTCCTGCATTACAGGATAATAACAAAAAACCTGGACACCCCCTATAAAGGGTTAACAAATGGTTTATCAATTTTTCAGCACAGCACACATGAACACTGCTTCAGATCCTATACATCGGTTTGGGCCCATAAATACTGTAAGGAGTCTTGAAACTCTGCAGAGGAAATTGTAGTTTCCTGGTAGTTTAATGAGTTTTGTTGCCTCATTGTTACATAATAAGTATTATCATCAGACTGGTAGAGGAGCTAAGGATAGGGACAACTCAGTTGAGTGCCACTTTCAAATCCAGTGCCCCATTAGTATCAAATCCAAACACAAGGGAATAATCAATATATTCAAAGGCATCTCTTATGAATCAAATAGAATTTATTAAATATTTATTTCTTTACAAATAATAGACATATTATAGGCTAAGCTAAGGATATAATAATTAAACCTTCAGACAAAGGGGGAAATGTGGTACTATGGTCCGTCAAGGACTACAAAAAGGAGGCCTTTCGTCAACTGCGGGATAATATGTGCTATAAGAAACTAACATTTAATCCTGCACAAAAATTTAAAGATGAACTTAACTCTATTCTTTCTACAGCATTGGAAAATGAGATCTTGACGAAAAATCAGATGGCGTGTCTTATACCTGAATATCCCAAAGATGCATCTCTCTACCTTTTGCCAAAAGTGCATAAACGCCTGGATAACCCTCCAGGTCGCCCGATTGTATCGGGCATAAATGGCCTCTGCGAACCAATTTGCAAACTCATTGATTATCACCTGCGTCCGCTTGTGGAGACATTATCTTCGTATCTTAAAGATACAACAGACATACTGAGGAAATTTGAAGGACTTCACTTGGAACCGGACATGCACATTGTGACCTGTGATGTGGAGTCCCTTTATACCTCCATTCGTCATAAAGATGGTCTTGCAGCGGTAAGATTCTTTTTAGGGTCTTCGAACATAGAATCTGACTTCTGTGGTCTGTTGATACAATTGTTAGAATTTGCTCTTTCTCACAATTTCTTTCTATTTAAGGGGGCCTTTTTCCTACAGCTCCAGGGAACGGCAATGGGGGCAGCGTGTGCACCCTCATATGCGAACCTTTTCCTGGGGCTGTGGGAATGAGAGATTTTCATCTCTAACCCTGACAAGTATGTAGAAAAGGTGCACCTCTATGCCAGATACATAGATGCCATCATTATGATCTGGCAAGGGCAGGAGAGTGAGCTACAGGAATTTATCACCCATCTTAACAATAATGACCTAAATATCAAATTGACCTATAAGATTGGACGTCGGAAGATGGAGTTCCTGGATGTCATTTTTGATGTGGAGAATGATGGTTCCATTTCTTCCAATGTATATAGGAAGGAAACTTCTAGCAACACCCTTCTACATGCACGATCATCACACCCCAAGAAATTGATTGAGAGCATCCCTACAGGACAATTTTTACGCATAAGACGCATCTGCTCTAAGGACTCCCTCTTTGAACAACAGGCCAAGGATATGAGGGATCGATTCCAGGAACGAGGATATTCAAGACATTGCATACATAAGGGCTACTTGAGAGCTAAGAAAAGAAATAGACAAGATCTCCTTATCACAAAACCCAAAAGATGCGAAAGTACGGACACGGTAAGATTCATCACCACTTTTAATTCTCAATGGGGAAAGGTAAATGAAATCCTTTCAAAACATTGGCAACTTTTGAGAATTGACAGTACTCTACAACAACACATACCCGCACATCCGTCCATTACCTATAGACGATCCAAAAATCTACATGATCACTTAGTGAAAAGCAACCATCAAGAACAAGCCAAGAATATCTTTGGATCAAAAGGTCCTAAATGGGGAAGTCACCCATGTGGGAAATGTGTGGCATGTGTTAACATGGAAACCACCTCTATTTTCTTTGATTCTAGCAAACGAAAACAGTACCAAATCACCCAATCCATCACATGTACCACACCTGGGGTCATCTACTTCGCTGTCTGTCCCTGTGGTTTGATCTACGTAGGATTGACTACGCGAGAGTTACGACGTAGAATCCGTGAACAAGTACTCGGAATAATGGCAGCAAAAGATGAAACGGACCTCGGGGCACACTTAAGACCATCCCCCGGCACTTCAAGGACCCCCCCCCCCCAATGTGATGCGACACAATTGAAGGTAAGGGGGATTGATAAAGTCATCATTGGGGCCCGGGGTGGTGATTGGAAACAGGCCCTGGCACAAAAAGAGACCAGAAGGATTTATTTGCTGGATACTGTGTCCCCCTATGGGCTAAATGAAAATCTGAGTTTCACACCATTTCTCTGATTCCATACTTGTTGTTGTTCTCTTTTATTTTATTTTATATGTGTTTTTGGTTTAAGTGTCTGGGATTCTAATGTTTATTGTAATTTTGTCTAGAATTTCTTCACAGTTGATTTTTATTTATTATTATTATTTTTTATTTTTTACTCATGCAACTCTTTGTCTTTGTCTTTGCTTATTTCCTTTTTGTCTTTACAGCAGCTATTCTCTCAGGAATTGATTGACCATATTTAGTACCTTTCATCCGGGTGCATATACATGAATTCCAGCCCAGCTTGTACTAGGGGTTCCTCCTTACGTCTACAACAATTACCTTTTGGACCTCCCACTAGCCCCATATGTCTGCCTTATTTATCTATGTTTCACTTTTTATTTTTTACACTGCATGGTTTTTTTCACGTGTGGCACTGAGCACTTTTCACTTCGCATTTATTTTATTTTATAAATTTTTTTTTTTTCCCAGCAGTATTTGCACATTATCCATTGACCACTTTGAATGTGGTCCCATTATGAAATGCCACTTTAGTGTTTAAGTGTTATTATCTTTATTAGTGATACCTTCTTTGACCTATTATGTAGGTTGTAAGTGTTTTTTATATATTCTCTATTATCATGTTTGATAGTCAGATATGATTATATATATATATATATATATATATATATATTTATGGTTTTGTTGTATATACTTACCTGTATTTGCATATTTTGAACAGAAATGTGGAACCACTTGACGGCGGCTCTACTGTTTCATATCACTAAATAGCTTTTGTGACATTAGTTTACTACTTTACGATGTTTTGTACTTGGTTCTACCCCTTAGGGATTTTTTTATTAACATAGATGAATATTTATATACCTATTTAGGGCTATTGTATGGGAGTCTTTCCATCTTATTCTACACAGTAGTGGCCCCTTCAAGTTCTCCCCTTTCTTTTTTTTTTTCTTAGCACTGAGGCCCCTGCCTCTGATTGCCGCAGGCATTGCTTCTCTTATGACTTTCCGCGCATGCGCGGTCGCCTCTTACCTTTTCATAATCAGAGGCAGCTTCTCGTGATAGCCGGCATTTTTCGACATCTTGCGCATGCGCAGTGACGCTCACTGCCGCGGTCCGCGCACGCGCGGAGCGACGTGCTCCGTCCTCTGTTCTTGGCCGCGCGCATGCGCAATATATCTTTTTCACGGCCGTGACCGCCACTACTACACAACCAGCTGCCCGGCAATCATAGGTTTAATCCTCTTCCGGTGCCGTCATCTATTAGGTACTTCTCACCCCAATTGTTCCTGAACTCCTATTGGCTTATTGTTGTATATTACCCCTTTTTCACTTTTGCCTGACACTCCCCTTGAGAAAGCCAGTTGGCGAAACACGTGTCGGGGCTACACTGTGCACACCACCCATCCCGGTATGGTAATGATTTTGTGCTATTCACTGCGACTGTTCAGTTTTAAGATGAGGCTTGTACTTCATTTATTTGTCTAAGAGACTTGATTACAGGATCCATACTGTTGTTTCTTTTTTTAAGTATTTTGCTTTTGTCTTGTGTATCTGTGCACTGCTTTTAACTAAGTGTTCCACCCTACTACTACCTCTTTTCATATGCCTATTATTTTTTTGTAAAGAAATAATATTTAATAAATTCTATTTGATTCATAAGAGATGCCTTTGAATATATTGATTATTTCCTTGTGTTTGGATTTGACATAATAAGTATTGTCAACATGTAATGTGGTTCAGAAGAATAGAAATGAATGGGTGGCAGGAAGATGTTTTAATTCCATGTTTGTTCTTATTACACTAGATGGCGATGTAGGATTAGGAACAGGAATGATGTGTGTGACCCATGTGGCTGAACAGCGCTTGTTTCACAGAGGTTTTATTTATATGCTTTATGCCCTACAGGATATCAACCAGGACACTACATTCTAAATGCATCCTTGAAAACCATACACCAACAGTTTTAGTAGCTGTTCTTTGCTAAGAAGTCTTTTGCATCCTCTTTATACATTCACTATACTACGAATATTATACATGCACTAACCTAACACTGTGATATACACACTACACCACAAAAGTAATATATCCATTACACTACCACTGTAATACATCCACTACACTATCACTGTAATACATCCACTACACTACCACTGTAATATATCCACTACACTGCCACTGTAATACATTCACTACACTACCACTGTAATACATCCATTACACTACCACTGTAATACATCCACTACACTACCACTGTAATATATCCACTACACTGCCACTGTAATACATCCACTACACTGCCACTGTAATACATCCATTACACTACCACTGTAATATATCCACTACACTACAATGTAATATATCCACTACTCTACCACTGTAATATATCCACTACACTGCCACTGTAATACATTCACTACACTACCACTGTAATACATCCATTACACTACCACTGTAATACATCCACTACACTACCACTGTAATATATCCACTACACTGCCACTGTAATACATCCACTACACTGCCACTGTAATACATCCATTACACTACCACTGTAATATATCCACTACACTACAATGTAATACATCCACTACACTACCACTGTAATACATCCACTACACTACCACTGTAATACATCCACTATACTGCCACTGTAATATATCCCCTACACTGCCACTGTAATACATCCCCTACACTGCCACTGTAATATATCCACTACACTACCACTGTAATACATCCATTACACTACCACTGTAATATATCCACTACACTGCCACTGTAATATATCCACTACACTGCCACTGTAATACATCCACTACACTACCACTGTAATACATTCACTACACAACAATGTAATACATCCACTACACTACCACTGTAATATATCCATTACACTGCCACTGTAACACATCCACTACACTGCCACTGTAATATATCAACTACACTGCCACTGTAATATATCCACTACACTACCACTGTAATATATCCACTACACTATTACTGTAATATATCCACTACACTGCTACTGTAATATATCCACTACACTGCCACTGTAATATATCCACTACACTACCACTGTAAAACATCCACTACACTACCACTGTAATACATCCACTACACTACACTGTAATACATCGACTACACTGCCACTGTAATATATTCACTACACTACCACCGTAATACATCCACTACACTACACTGTAATATATCCACTACCCTATCACTGCAATACATCCACTACACTATCACTGCATAATATACCCACTATACTACCACTGTAATATATCCACTACACTGCCACTGTAATATATCCAATACACTGCCACTGTAATATTTCCCCTACACTACCACTGTAATATATCCACTACACTGCCACCAGGGGCGCACCTGCCATGAGGCGAGTTGAGCATCTCGCCTCAGGCGGCACGCCTCCTGCTCGACGAGGGGGCGGCACCGTGCGTCTGGCAACATGCTCCCCACCGCCGGCGCCACCGTGCTTCCGCCTCCCCGCCGACCGGCACAGAACTCCCGCGTTCCTTTTGGTGGGCGACTATCTGTGCTCCCGGCTCAACCCCCCTCTGCTCCTGTCTCCCGTCCGGCACCATGCTCCTGCTCCCGGCTCAACCCGTCCTCCGTGCATCATGCTCCGCGCCAGCAGCGTGCGCCTGCCCCCTCGCTCTCCGGCATCGAACTCCCGCCTGGCGTTTCAGTGCTCCGGCCGGCATCTTGTTCCCACTCCCCACATACCTTCGCTCCTGTCTTCCGGCAAAGGCTCCGGCTCCCAGCCCGACCACAACCCGCTCCCGGCCCGACCACAACCCACCCCCGCTCCCGGACCGACCACAACCCACCCCCGCTCCCGGACCGACCACAACCCACCCCCGCTCCCAGCCCGACCACAACCCACCCCCGTTCCCAGCCCAACCATAATCCACCCCCGCTCCCGGAGCGTCCCGCCCCGCTCCCGGAACGTCCGGCCGCCGCCCCCAACAACGCGCTCCCTTGCCAGCCGCCTCCCCCCACCTCCCTACCGCCGCAGGAGAAGACCAAACTTACCAAGACCCTGAAAAGAAGGTAAGGTTATCTTATGTATGCATATATGTGTGTGTGTATATATGTGTGTGTTTATATTTATGTGTGTATATGTATAAATGTATATGTATGTGTGTGTGTATATATATATATAAAATGTGTGTGTATAAACAGTATGTGTGTGTGTATATATAGTATGTGTGTATATTTGCTGTATGTACATATACTGTTTGTATATGTGTACATATATGCTGTATTTGTGATATTTATAAGAGCTTCTATTTTGTACTATATAGTGGTACACTGTATGCATTTTATACTACATGGCGGTACGCTGTATGCATTTTATACTACATGGCGGTACGCTGTATGCATTTTATACTACATACAGATGTGGGGTAAAAAATCAGGACCAATAGTCGCGCTTCTCAGTGTTGACAAGGCTTTTATTAAGATGCATACAAGGACGACGCGTTTCGGGAGCGTACCGCTCCCTTCTTCAGGTCCGTATAGTTTTTTTTAAAAACAAAATAAACATAAATATATGTATATATAAATATCAATATAAATAAATGCATAAAGGTTAAAAAATAAATAGTAAAACTAAAACTTTTTCCAAATCATGTAAAGAAGTCATATATAAGACATACAAGATAAAAATACACGTATAAAGTTCAAATATACAATGTTTCGAGAAACAAGGATACGGTAGTACGCCATTTAGTCAAGTTAGATGAGTATATAAATATATAACATATAAATATATAACATACAGAAACATGATAGTAGGTAGTGCATTATTAAAGCGGTTCTGGTATTAGCATGATGTTAAGTATAAGTATAAAGGTGAAGCTGAAAAGAAGTCTGGGGTAAAGAAGATATTAACTGACCCGTATAGCCTCAGTCTCTCCTGTGCTGGTGGTGGGGGACACCGATTGTTCCCTAGGATGGTGTTAGTTCTGTACATGTGGGGGGGGATAAATGACATCTTGTAGCTTATATTGCATTGGGTTGTGGATAAAGAAAAATAGAGTAAGGGCTTACCCTGGTGGTGTTAGCGATAATTAATGTCGCTGTATTAGTTCTATGGACGGGAAGGTGTTAGTCCGTACCTGTGGGGTATGAAATGTAGGGTATAGGTCATCAATCTAGTTGATGTGCAAATTAGTGTAAGTGAGACTTACTTTGTCAGGGTCCGGGTAGTCTGGGAGACCTGCGTGTGGTGTCTCCTGTTGCTGGGCAGGGAGCGCTGTGCGGCGCGTCTCCCATTGACAGCTCTTATATATGTGAGCGCAAGCATGCGCACATGGGGGAAAGGGGAGACAGGCGCTGTATGCGACAGATTGTGCGCAGTCCGGGATGCGCACGCATGCGCACATGGGGGAGAGGGGAGACAGGCGCTGTGTGCGACAGATCATGCGCACGGGATGATGTGCAAAATGCACTATAACCTGATGGTTTGGTATGAGTAGATGATTACTTAGGGTGAAGTGGTGGATAATTGAGGAAACAGTTTTTGGTAAAAAAGAGAGAGTGAGTGATTGGTGGGGTGCCAATGGGTACCTCCCGCTGGGAAAACATGGGAGTTGTAATAAAATTAAATTCTTTCTAGAGTCTCATTAAGGCCATAGGGACATAGTGTATTTAGTTTAAAGATCCAATAATTTTCCCTTTTAATTAGCTGATTATGTCTGTCGGGATGATCCTTCGGGATTTGTTCTATGGGAATAAGGGTTAGGCTATTGAAATTCTGTTCGTGATGGGATCTACAGTGTCTTGATACACTGTGTAACTGAAAACCAGACTTAACTTTGCTGCGATGTGTGTTCATTCTTTCTCTCAACGTTTGTGAGGTTCTTCCTACATATTGTAACATGCAGGGGCATTGTAATATGTAGATGACGAAATCTGAAGCACAATTTAGAAAAGAGGTGATCTCAAATTGCTCACCTGTTGAAATAGAGGTGAACCTTTTTGTACGGTGTTGTATGATGTCACAGGTCAGGCATCTATCACTGTTACAGTGGAATGCTCCTTTCAAGGTTGGAAACAGAGATATCTGGGATTTTGGTTTCGCTTTTCTTGATGTGCGTAGTTTGGTTGGTGCCAGTATGGTTTTCAGAGTGGGTGCTCGTCTGTAGGTGAGTTTTGGGCCCGTGGGGATGGATTTGGCTAGATGTGGGTCCTTAGTTAGAATCGACCAGTGTTTGTTCAGTATGGTTTTTATTATATTGTGATCCGAAGTGTAGGTAGTAATAAAATTTAGGGCCCAGTCATCCGTAAGATCTTGTTGTTTCCGTGGGGCTAGGCATTCTTTTTGGGAAAGGGCTTTAGTTTTCTTATAGGCGTCCTTGAGGATTTCTTTAGGGTACCCTTTTTCTTTAAAGCGCCTGTGTAAAATTTTCGATTGGTCCTGAAATGTGGATTCTTCCAAACAGTTTTTTCTGATGCGCTTATATTGGCTGTAGGGTACATTATTTAGCCAACTTTTGTAGTGTGCACTTGTATAGTCCAAGAAGCTGTTTACATCGACTGTTTTAAAATAGGTACTTGTCAGAAGGCCGTCTTTTTTGTCATTAACTGATATGAGCAGGTCGAGAAATTCGATATGCGTTGTGGAAAAATTGAGTGTAAGTGAGATCCCCCATGGGTTCTGGTTGATTGTACTCACAAATTCATTTGCTTGTTCTTCGGTTCCTTGCCATATAATAAAAAGGTCATCAATAAATCTCTTGAAGAGTTTGATGTTAGATTTATATTTGGGGTTGTTGTTAATGAAGGTGGACTCAAATTCCCCCATAAAAATATTCGCATAGCTCGGTGCGAAGCGTGTGCCCATGGCTGTACCTTTTTTCTGGTGGAACACTTGATCTTGGAAATTAAAGATATTATGTTCGAGTATGAACTTGATGCTTTGAATTAGAAAATCTGCCTGGGGGGGTGGTAGTGCTGGGTCTCTTTGAAGTGTTTTTTGTATTGCTTCAATGCCTAGGATATGAGAAATGTTGGTGTATAATGATGTTACATCCATTGTAAGAAGATTAAATGTGGTGTTCCATTGGAAGTTCTCCAGTTCAGTGATCAGCTGGGAAGAATCTCGAAGGTATGTTGGGAGCGTCTTCACATAAGATTGTAGATAAGAATCTACATAAGCCGATAGATTGCATGTGATAGAATCAATACCTGATATGATGGGTCTCCCAGGTGGGTTGTTCGGATCCTTATGTATCTTTGGCAGATAGTAGAAGAGGGCTTGCCGTGGGTGGGAGGGGATGATAAAATCTCTTTCTTTCTTGGTTAGGATTCCTTTTTGGTGGGCCATCTGGGTGAAGGTTTTGAGTGATTCAAGATGTTCGCTGTTCGGATTATGGTTTAATTTTTGGTAGTATTGTTCGTCTGATAGAATCCTGAGACTTTCCTTTATATAATCCGTGGTATTCAAGATGACCGTTCCTCCTCCTTTGTCCGCTGGTTTTATGGTTAGTTCAGTATTGTTTTTTAGAGCATTTAGGGCTTTCCTTTCCGGTCTCGAGAGGTTGTCCTTACGTTTTCCTGGTTGAGGTCTATCTAGTGTACGTAATTCGGAGGATACCATTGAGAAGAATGTTTCGATATAGGGTCCTCTGCTTTGGATTGGATTAAAGTTGGACGCTGGTTTGAGGCCGGAATGTAGATAAAGGCTTTCCGAATTTTCAGGTGTTTCCTTGCTTTTTGCCTGGGAGATGGCAAAATGCCTCTTTAAGGTTAGTTTCCGTACAAAGCTATTCAAATCTAGAAAGAGATCAAATTCTCTAGATTTAGTGGTGGGACAAAAAGAGAGTCCCTTACTGAAAAGGGAGCTCTCTTCTTCCGTGAGGGTATGGGAGGAGAGGTTGAAAATGCGTACCTTTTGTTGGGTTATTCCCGGGCTATCCGTTTTCTTGTTACTGTGTTTGGTTCCTCCTCTTTTTCCTCTTGTGGTTTTTTTCTTTTTTGTCCTGTGTTTGTTCTGGAAAAGATCGCAAATACTGCTTTTGGGCTCTTGATCAAGGGTATGATCTCGTCCCTTAATGGCGGAGTTTTTTGGAGCTGGGGGAGCTCTAAAAAAGACGGCATAAGGCTATTAGAAAATGTGGCTTCCATGGTGCGGTTGGTGAATTCGACTGGACCTGTTTCAGGGGGACTTTCGGCATGTATGGTAAGTGACAACAGTTCCTCCGGTATTTGAGAATCTTCTGTATTTATATTTGTATTTTGACTTGGTGTTTTGGGGCTCAGTGTGTCTGATTCTGATGTAGTTTTCATTGGGACCTTCTTTGGGGATGGGGTTTTACTCCTAGTTGGATGATTGGGTACATCATTGGTTGGTTGTAAGGGGGATCTAGGAGTGGTATTACTTGAGGGTGGGGTTTTCTTACTATTATGTGTCTCAGAGTTGTCTAGATTGGCCTTTTGTGATTGGGTTCTCAGGGTTTGATTGGTGTATGTCCTCTTTCTAGTGTCTTTTTGTTGGGGTCGTGGCTGGGTTTTATTTACAGTTAGAGGGGGTGGATCTGATGGTTTATTGGTGGTATTTGTCTGTATGTCAATATTACAACTCCCATGTTTTCCCAGCGGGAGGTACCCATTGGCACCCCACCAATCACTCACTCTCTCTTTTTTACCAAAAACTGTTTCCTCAATTATCCACCACTTCACCCTAAGTAATCATCTACTCATACCAAACCATCAGGTTATAGTGCATTTTGCACATCATCCCGTGCGCATGATCTGTCGCACATAGCGCCTGTCTCCCCTCTCCCCCATGTGCGCATGCGTGCGCATCCCGGACTGCGCGTGCGCACAATCTGTCGCATACAGCGCCTGTCTCCCCTTTCCCCCATGTGCGCATGCTTGCGCTCACATATATAAGAGCTGTCAATGGGAGACGCGCCGCACAGCGCTCCCTGCCCAGCAACAGGAGACACCACACGCAGGTCTCCCAGACTACCCGGACCCTGACAAAGTAAGTCTCACTTACACTAATTTGCACATCAACTAGATTGATGACCTATACCCTACATTTCATACCCCACAGGTACGGACTAACACCTTCCCGTCCATAGAACTAATACAGCGACATTAATTATCGCTAACACCACCAGGGTAAGCCCTAACTCTATTTTTCTTTATCCACAACCCAATGCAATATAAGCTACAAGATGTCATTTATCCCCCCCCACATGTACAGAACTAACACCATCCTAGGGAACAATCGGTGTCCCCCACCACCAGCACAGGAGAGACTGAGGCTATACGGGTCAGTTAATATCTTCTTTACCCCAGACTTCTTTTCAGCTTCACCTTTATACTTATACTTAACATCATGCTAATACCAGAACCGCTTTAATAATGCACTACCTACTATCATGTTTCTGTATGTTATATATTTATATGTTATATATTTATATACTCATCTAACTTGACTAAATGGCGTACTACCGTATCCTTGTTTCTCGAAACATTGTATATTTGAACTTTATACGTGTATTTTTATCTTGTATGTCTTATATATGACTTCTTTACATGATTTGGAAAAAGTTTTAGTTTTACTATTTATTTTTTAACCTTTATGCATTTATTTATATTGATATTTATATATACATATATTTATTTATATTTTTGTATAATAGAGCACTGTTTTTAAAAAAAACTATACGGACCTGAAGAAGGGAGCGGTACGCTCCCGAAACGCGTCGTCCTTGTATGCATCTTAATAAAAGCCTTGTCAACACTGAGAAGCGCGACTATTGGTCCTGATTTTTTACCCCACATCTGTATATTCCTATCCCCGACTCAACTCGATCCGGGAAAAAGGACCACGCAGCTAAGTCTCGGTTGACCTATACCACATTTATCATCTATGTTCATCTACCCTCACTATGTTCTTCAATATTGACTCTTTATAATACTCTGATGCGCTGTGTTCTTTTTTCTACTTATTCATTTTATACTACATGGCGGTACGCTGTATGCATTTTATACTACATGGCGGTACGCTGTGTGCATTTTATACTACATGGCGGTACTCTGTATGCATTTTGTACTACATGGTGGTATGCTTTATCTATCTTATACTATATGGTGGCACGCTGTGTGCATTTTATACTACATGGTGGTGAGGTGTACTACACTATCACTGTAATATATCCACTACACTGCCACTGTAATATATCCACTACACTACCACTGTAACATATCCACTACACTACAATGTAATATATCCACTACACTACAACTGTAATACATCCACTACACTACCACTGTAATACATCCACTATACTGCCACTGTAATATATCCACTACACTACCACTGTAATACATCCCCTACACTGCCACTGTAATATATCCACTACACTACCACTGTAATATATCCACTACACTACCACTGTAATATATCCACTACACTACACTGTAATATATCCCCTACACTACCAATGTAATATATCCACTACACTGCTACTGTAATATATCAACTACACTACCACTGTAATACATCCACTATACTGCCACTGTAATATATCAACTACACTGCCACTGTAATATATCCACTACACTACCACTGTAATACATTCACTACACTGCCACTGTAATATATCCACTGCACTACTACTGTAATATATCCACTAAACTACACTGTAATATATCCCCTACACTACCAATGTAATATATCCACTACACTGCTACTGTAATATATCAACTACACTACCACTGTAATACATCCACTATACTGCCACTGTAATATATCAACTACACTGCCACTGTAATATATCCACTACACTACCACTGTAATACATTCACTACACTGCCACTGTAATATATCCACTGCACTACTACTGTAATATATCCACTACACTACACTGTAATATATCCCCTACACTACCAATGTAATATATCCACTACACTGCTACTGTAATATATCAACTACACTACCACTGTAATACATCCACTATACTGCCACTGTAATATATCCACTACACTGCCACTGTAATATATCCACTACACTGCTACTGTAATATATCCACTACACTACCACTGTAATATATCCACTACACTACCACTTTAATATATCCACTACACTACCACCGTAATACATCCACTACACTACCAGTGTAATACATCCACTACACTACCACTGTAATATATCCACTACACTACCACTGTAATATATCCACTACACTACCAGCGTAATACATCCATTACACTATCACTGTAATACATCCACTACACTGCCAATGTAATACATCCACTTCACTACCACTGTAAAACATCCACTGCACTGCTACTATAATATATCCACTACACTTCCACTGTAATATATCCACTACACTACCAATGTAATATATCCACTACACTCACTGTAATACATCCACTACACTACCACTGTAATATATCCACTAAACTACCATTGCAATACATCCACTACACTACCACTGTAATATATACACTACCACTGTAATATATCAACTACACTATCACTGTAATACATCCACTACACTACCACTGTAATATATCCACTACACTACCACTGTAATATATCTACTACACTGCCACTGTAATATATCCCCTACACTGCCGCTGTAATATATCCACTACACTACCGCTGTAATATATCCACTACACTACCACTGTAATACATCCACTACACTACCACTGTAATATATCCACTACACTACCACTGTAATACATCCATTACACTACCACTATAATATATCCACTACACTACCACTGTAATACATCCATTACACTACCAATGTAATATATCCACTACACTCACTGTAATACATCCACTACACTACCACTGTAATATATCCACTACACTACCACTGTAATATATACACTACCACTGTAATATATCAACTACACTATCACTGTAATACATCCACTACACTATCACTGTAATACATCCACTACACTACCACTGTAATATATCCACTACACTACCACTGTAATATATCCACTACACTGCCACTGTAATACATCCACTACACTATCACTGTAATACATCCACTACACTACCACTGTAATATATCCACTACACTACCACTGTAATATATCCCCTACACTGCCGCTGTGATATATCCACTACACCACCGCTGTAATATATCCCCTACACTACCACTGTAATACATCCACTACACTACCACTGTAATATATCCACTACACTACCACTGGAAGATATCCACTACACTATCACTGTAAAATATCCACTACACTGCCACTGTAATATATCCACTACTCTACCACTGTAATATATCCACTATACTACCACTGTAATATATCCACTACACTATCACTGTAATACATCCACTACACTGCCACTGTAATATATCCACTACACTGCCACTGTAATATATCCACTACACTGCTACTGTAATATATCCACTACACTGCTACTGTAATATATCCACTACACTACCACTGTAATATATCCACTACACTACCACTGTAAAATATCCACTACACTATCACTGTAATACATCCACTACACTGCCACTGTAATATATCCACTACACTACAATGTAATATATCCACTACACTACCACCGTAATATATCCACTACACTGCTACTGTAATATATCCACTACACTACCACTGTAATATATCCACTACACTACCAATGTAATATATCCACCACACTGCTACTGTAATATATCAACTACACTACCACTGTAATACATCCACTATACTGCCACTGTAATATATCCACTACACTGCCACTGTAATATATCCACTACACTACACTGTAATATATCCACTACACTACCACTGTTATATATCCACTACACTACCAATGTAATATATCCACTACACTACCACTGTAATATATCTACTACACTACCACTGTAATATATCCACTACACTACCACTGTAATATATCCACTACACTACCAATGTAATATATCCACTACTCTGTTACTGTAATATATCCACTACACTACCACGTTAATATATCCACTACACTACCACCGTAATACATCCACTACACTACCACCGTAATACATCCACTACACTACCACTGTAATATATCCACTACACTACCACTGTAATATATCCACTACACTACCAGCGTAATACATCCATTACACTACCACTGTAATACATCCACTACACTGCCACTGTAAAACATCCACTGCACTGCTACTGTAATATATCCACTACACTTCCACTGTAATATATCCACTACACTACCAATGTAATATATCCACTACACTCACTGTAATACATCCACTACACTACCACTGTAATATATCCACTACACTACCATTGCAATACATCCACTACACTACCACTGTAATATATACACTACCACTGTAATATATCAACTACACTATCACTGTAATACATCCACTACACTACCACTGTAATATATCCACTACACTACCACTGTAATATATCTACTACACTGCCACTGTAATATATCCCCTACACTGCCGCTGTAATATATCCACTACACTACCGCTGTAATATATCCACTACACTACCACTGTAATACATCCACTACACTACCACTGTAATATATCCACTACACTACCACTGTAATATTTCAACTACACTACCACTGTAATACATCCATTACACTACCACTGTAATATATCCACTACACTACCACTGTAATATATCCACTACACTACCACTGTAATATATCCACTACACTACCACTGTAATACATCCATTACACTACCAATGTAATATATCCACTACACTCACTGTAATACATCCACTACACTACCACTGTAATATATCCACTACACTACCATTGCAATACATCCACTACACTACCACTGTAATATATACACTACCACTGTAATATATCAACTACACGATCACTGTAATACATCCACTACACTATCACTGTAATACATCCACTACACTACCACTGTAATATATCCACTACACTATCACTGTAATACATCCACTACACTACCACTGTAATATATCCACTACACTACCACTGTAATATATCCCCTACACTGCTACTGTAATATATCCACTACACTACCGCTGTAATACATCCCCTACACTGCCGCTGTGATATATCCACTACACTACCGCTGTAATATATCCCCTACACTACCACTGTAATACATCCACTACACTACCACTGTAATATATCCACTACACTACCACTGTAATATATCCACTACACTGCCACTGTAATATATCCACTACTCTACCACTGTAATATATCCACTATACTACCACTGTAATATATCCACTACACTATCACTGTAATACATCCACTACACTGCCACTGTAATATATCCACTACACTGCCACTGTAATATATCCACTACACTGCTACTGTAATATATCCACTACACTGCTACTGTAATATATCCACTACACTACCACTGTAATATATCCACTACACTATCACTGTAATACATCCACTACACTGCCACTGTAATATATCCACTACACTGCCACTGTAATATATCCACTACACTGCTACTGTAATATATCCACTACACTACCACTGTAATATATCCACTACACTACCAATGTAATATATCCACTACTCTGTTACTTTAATATATCCACTACACTACCACTGTAATATATCCACTACACTACACTGTAATATATCCACTACACTACCACCGTAATACATCCACTACACTACCACTGTAATATATCCACTACACTACCACTGTAATATATCCACTACACTACCAGCGTAATATATCCACTACACTGCCACTGTAAAACATTCACTGCACTGCGACTGTAATATATCCACTACACTTCCACTGTAATATATCCACTACACTATCACTGTAATATATCCACTACACTACCAATGTAATATATCCACTACACTGCCACTGTAATATATCCACGCCGCGGCCCAGCTCACCCCAAACCATCTCGATTGGGTTCAGGTCTGGTGTCTGTGGAGGCCAGGTCATCTGGGGTAGCACCTCATCACTCTCCTTCTTGGTCAACTAGCCCTTACGCAGCCTGGAGGTGTGTTTCTAGTCATTGTACTATTGAAAAATAAATGATGGTCCAACTAAACGCAAACCGGATGGAATAGCATGCTGCTGCAAGATGCTGTGGTAGCCATGCTGGTTCAGTATACCTTTCACAACAGTGTCATCAGCAAAGCCCCTCCCCCCACACCATGACACCTCCTCCTCCATACTTCACAGTGGGAACCAGGCTTGTAGAGTCCCTTCGTTCACCTTTTCTGTGTAGCACAAAGAAACGGTGGTGGGCACCAAAGATGTCAATTTTGGATTCATCAAAGCACAGATTTCTACTTGCCTAATGTCCATTCCTTGTGTTCTTTAGCCCAAACAAGTCTCTTCTGCTTGTTGCCTGTCCTTAGCAGTGGTTTCCTAGCAGCTATTTTACCATGAAGGCTGCTGCACAGTCTCCTCTTACCAGTTGTTGTAGAGATGTGTCTGCTGCTAGAACTCTGTGTGGCAATGACCTGGTCTATAATCTGAGCTGCTGTTAACCTGCGATTTCTGAGGCTGGTGATTCGGATGAACTTATCCTCCGCAGCAGAAGTGACACTCATTTTTCCAAATTAGTGTAAAAATGAAAGCTGGGCTAAGATTGGCTGCTAGGAGCAATAAATACTGTTTCGCCACAAGAGTTTTTATAGCTTATTTGTCTTTGTATGACTTATTTGTTATTTAAAAAGACTTACTGTATATACTCGAGTTTTACTACAAAAAACTGGGAAAACTTATTGACTTGAGTATAAGCCTAGGATGGGAAATGCAGCCGCTTCTCTTTAATAATAATAAGTCTTTATGTATATAGTGGCTAAAGATTATGCAAAGCATCACACAAAGCATGCCAAATCAGTCCCTTTAACAAAATGTCCAAAAGTCTCCCCTCATCATTTTACAGGACTGTTAAATGTACTCAGGATACCAAAATAACACATTCTCTAATTTACTGTTATTAACAAAAATAGAGCATTTCACAGATATGATTCCAACCAGTCTCTATCAGTCCTGGTGTACACAATTTCAGTTGCCTCTGGTTCCGACCGTTCATTTTCTTACTTTAGGGTCGGGAGGATATATTGTTCTCCTGTCTGACACTGTACTGAGCTGCTCTCTACCTCCAGCCAGAGACCTTCAGCGGGCAAGCAACACATTGGGGGTCATTTACTAAGGGCCCGATTCGCATTTTCCCGGCGTGTTACCTGAATATTTCCGATTTGCGCTGATTTCCCCTGAATTGCCCCGGAATTTTGGCGCACGCGATCGGGGGGCGTGGCTGAACGAAATCCCGACGGATTCGGAAAAACCGCCGCATTTGAAAAAAAAAAATGTGTCGCGAAGCTTGCACTTACCTTCACTAGGAATAGGCCGGTGAACTTGAGCGCGTTCCGATGCTTTTCAGCGCAGCATCGCCACCTGGTGGACGTCGGAGGAACTGACTTAATGAATCCAGGACGGACCCGAATCCAGAGCAGAGAATGTGCCGGGTAAGTAAATCTGCCCCATTGTGAGGAAAGTAAAGCTACAAGCTACAGACAGATTTTCTATGCAGAGGAGGGAGGAACATCAGATCTGACAGTATGACAGTTCGTTGTTGCTGTGACTTATCTTGCTCACTAGATGGCAGCATTCTGTTTGAAACCTTCTCGAAACCATCCCTATGGCCCATTTATTCTTTGAGTGTTGTTGTATCTGATGATGTATTACTAGCTACTATGTACTACCAATGTCCTGCCTTATAACTTCTGCACAGCCTACATATGTTTATGTTTTGTTATATAACATATATAAAAAAGAATGTTGTAGCTTATCTCCATAGATTATCTTCCTTAATATTGATCTTCAATTAAAAAAACTGAAGACCACCCTACAGGAATGCACCCTGATATATGACGTAGTGTGCCACTTTATGGGAACTTTCCAAGTCTTTCCATGTTTAGAAAACAAATTATATCAAAAAAAGAAGGCAGCCAAGCAAAACAAAAAAACAAGTACTGCAGCCAATACAAGGCCTCTGTGGCAAGACACTCCATGACACGCGTGGTAATGGCTGCACGGTGGTCGAGAAGAGGCTGTGTAATTACCTCTAGAAGGAGGCAATAATTACACTTAATAGTAGCTCATTTGATGAACTAAACAGCAAAGCATGTAATTGGTCAGAGGGACCCAGACAGGAGTAAGTAGTAATACTAACCCCTTTTAGCTACATGAATTACACATAATTAAACAAAACTCGTTTGTACTCTGGTAATTACAAAGGATTAGACAGTCATTATATTGCACTTAGGAGCACTTTCCGGAGAGACAAGGAGTTTTTAATCTTGTACAGATAATCAGACATCCTGACGATTTATTAACCCTTTTCTTTTTTGTGAGGCTCACCTGAAGCACAACAGCCAGGTAACAAGTGCCCGCTGCTCCTGCCTCCTTATTTGGCGGTATCATTTACTAATGCGTTAAAGAATGGAGATCCTGAAGATCTATCTGCATGCCATGGATGAAAAGTCAGCTCTGTCACAGTTGTTTGGATTTTTAGTTAATATGTTTAATAGGTGGTAAAAGAATTTGTAAAAATAAACAGGATTTGTGTGTCACCGTGTCTGCCTGCCTGTGTATCTTTATGTGTTCTTTGTGACTCCTATGCTACTACTCATATCTAGGCACAAAACGACTACTACTCTTATTCTACATATACAAGCCATAGTACTACCTCTATTCTACATTATATATTTATACTTCACAGTACTACAACTCCTAACTTGCACATATGGGCACATCACAGTGCTACTAGTCCTCTCTTTCACATGTGGACACAAAATACATTTCCTATCCTGCAAATAAGGGAATATGACTGACTTTTGACAGCTGCAAACAAGTGAACGTGGCACCTAGTTTGTGGCCCGCATGGGTCAATTTTACTATCGCCCTTGCACCAGTTTTCTGTGAAACTTTTCACATTCTTTTCTGTGCAAACTGTATGTAAGAAGTGTCTGCACCACATATGTGTCGCACATGATTCATTTGTGTCACGGTTGCGCTATTACTGATGCGACAAAATGGGTGTTCCAGGGCACAGTCGGACTGCTCGCCACATTTATCAAGTCCGACAAAACTGTGTTTCATGCTAAAGGAGCACTAAAGGAGGACTAAACATAAAACCATTTATTAATAAATATGATATACAAGTAACTTTTGTATTTTTATGTATTATGATTAACCCCTTAGCGCTCTGCGCCGTAGCTCTACGGCGCAGAGGTATAAGGGTTGTGTGAAGAGGGCTCACGGGCTGAGTCCTCTTCATACAAAGGTGGGGGTTTTTGCATAATGCATAAAACCCCCACCGCTAATAACCGCGGTCGGTGCTAGCACCGATCGCGGCTATTAATCCCCCCGTTGCCGCCGGCAAAGTCGCCGGCGGCATTTAAAAGACGCCGCCATCTTTTTTTCGATCGCCACGCCCCCGAACGTCATCGGGGGGCGCCGATCGGTTGCCATGGTAGCCTTGTGTCTTCTTTTGACACGAGGCTATCTGGCAGCTGCAGATTCGCTACAATGAGCCAGTGGCTCATTGTAATGAATGTGCTGCAAAAATGCCATATATTGCAATACAGAAGTATTGCAGTATATGGTAGCAGCGATCTGACCATCTAGGGTTAATGTACCCTAGATGTTCTAAAGATAGTGAAAAAAAAAGTTTAAAAAATAAAAAAAATGAATAAAATATTAAAAATTCAAATCACCCCCCCTTTCCCTAGAACGGATATAAAACATAATAAACAGTAAAAATCACAAACATATTAGGTATCGCCGCGTCCCAAAATGCCCGATCTATCAAAATATAAAATCGGTTACGGCCGGCGGTGACCTCCGAGGCGGGAAATGGCGCCCAAATGTCCGAAATGCGACTTTTACACCTTTCTACATAACATAAAAAATGAAATAAAAAATGTTCAAAATGTCGCACAGACCTCAAAATGGTAGCAATGAAAACGTCGCTTCATTTCGCAAAAAATGACCCCTCACACATTTCTGTGCGCCAAAGTATGAAAAAGTTATTAGCGTCAGAAGATGGCAAAAAAATTATTTTCTTTTTTGTACACATTCGTTTAATTTTTGAAAATGTATTAAAACACAATAAAACCTATATAAATTTGGTATCACCGCGATCGCACCGAGCCAAAGAATAAAGTAGGCATGTTATTTGGAGCGAAGAGTGAAAGTCGTAAAAACTGAGCCCACAAAAACGTGACGCACGTGCATTTTTTTTTCAATTTTTCCACATTTGGAATTTTTTTTCATAACATTACGGGAAAGTAAAATTTGTTACGCACAAAATAAGCCCTCACACAGGTCTGTACACGGAAAAATGAAAAAGTTATGGATTTTTGAAGTTGGAGAGCGAGAAATGAGCCGAAAAACCCTCCGTCCTTAAGGGGTTAAAATCACTGTATGACATTCCAATAAGCTGCCGACTCCAGAGGAGCAGTATGGAGTAGCGATACCTGCCTGCATTATGGCTGCCCACATTATCCCTCAAATGACCTGTCCCTACACTGCAGCTTAGTATCCTGGTATTACTTCAGGTAGTATCCTGAAATTCGTTTTGCCAAGTCATTTTGGCTTCTTCTAGGGGTGGAGGTGGCCTGGTTCAATCGCCTTTTATTCACATAGTAATGATTAACATTCTCCTGGGTCAGTAAGAATCCTGGTAATTGATCAGGCAGATTGATTGTCTGCTTGATATAGTGAGAGTAGGAGAATAAGATGTTATGTAAACAATATAAAAATATTATTAAATACAGTGAGTATGCCTGTATCAATTAAGGTAAACAATGTATCCATTGACGTAAGCCGACACCTGGGACCGGAGTCTAAGTGGTACCGGGTTTTCACCAGAGCCCGCCACAAAGCGGGATGGACTTGCTGCGGTGTGGTTCCACCAGGTTGTAAAACAGGAACGACTTTGACGCGGTGACAGCTTAGGCTAAGTACAGAATCGGAAGGCAACTTATGGACGGGGACAGGCAGGAGGTTGAGACAGGGAACATAATCAGAGTCAGGGACGTAGCAGAAGGTCAGGACAGGCAGCACGGAATTGGAGTCAGAATCAAGGTTACAACGGGAAATCACTATAAACACAGAGGACATAGGGAAAGCTTTTTCAATGGCAACGAGGCACAAAGATCCGGCAGGAAGGGGCTGAGCTCCAATTATTGCCTCGCTGGCCCTTTAAATCATGTGCGCCAGACTGCCTGAGCCATTGTGGGAACGCATGGAGGTAAGCATAGTGGCGGTGCTCTGGGGGCTCACATAGGCGCACGGGTGCGCCTGCAACCCGGCTTGAAGTTCGCAGTAGCACCTGTGACAAGGCCACAGTGTGGGGCCCCCATATACCTAAGCCCACGCTGCCGTGCCCATCCCGCACATATTCCAGAATATATATGTACAATATATATACTACACAGACATATGCACACACATACACTGCTCAAAAGAAATAGACCATTAGGTACCAAGATGAGATCCTCAAACCCCTTGTGAGAACATATACTGGTGCAGTTGGCCCTGGAATTGGCGGATAATTTAGTACACATCCTTCAGGAGACCATCCACAAGCTCATCAGGAGCGTGCCGAGGTATTGTAGCGAGGTCATACATGCATGTGGAGGCCACACACACAATACTGACCCTCATTTTGATTTTTTTTTTGTTTTAACTGATTTTTATTGGGTTTCTACAACAAATACAATCATTGGTATTGTTATCGCTGTTATGAGATACAAATGCATTACAATATAATAGTTTCTTGCTTTTCATGTCAGGATTTAGCGTTAGTGCACCCACGGAAACACCATGGACGATGATGTAAGCCGACACCTTGGAGCAGAGTCTAAGTGGTACCCGGTCTTCACCAGAGCCCGCCGCAATGTGGGTTGGAATTACTGTGGCGTGGAATCACCAGTGCACTCCACAGCCATGACTATGTTAGGGGTTGTGGTTAAGGCGAAGTGCAGAATTGGGCGCCGGAACACGGGGACTGTTAAGGAGAACGCACTTGTTTCGCACGCCATCTTGACTACTTTCCACCATTTTAAGTATTAGCCAGGGGTCACGCTGGGGGTTAAAGCACTGTCCAGTTAATGTCATGATTCAAACTTCATTTTATGTAACCTGTTTGCTCGCCTGTCAGCTAATTCCCTTTGACATTTAATGAGAAGCCAGTCTGTCCATCATGCTACATTATATTATGATTCTGGAGACAGTTTATCTCTTTCTTCTCAGGGAAATTATTATAAACATGTCTGAGAACAAGGTCTATTAGCCTTTTCTGAGAAATGTGCTGGTAAATTCATTATGGCCAATAGCATTGCATTATTCTATTCACGCCTCTTTTATGACTCTTCTGTCTGTGATATTATGCCTTTGAGAGATTAAATGGGAGAAGATCTTTACATACACTAAGAGACTGACGTGTCTTGGTTTTATGTTCAAGTTCCTGGTACCAGGACAACCATGAAAGGGTTCATTTGAAAGTCTCCTGTACAACTGATAAGGGCGGTTAGGCCCTAGATAAAAATCTCTAACAGGGACCCTACGCTGGAGCCAGGGAAGGTAAGCGGGCTGCAGACAATCCAGGGGCACAGGGAGGCACATGGTTGCACCTGATACCTGCGATATGGGAGCACCCGTGACACGTTTGATATGTTTTAACTAGCATTGTATGGGGGATATCTTCAAGGTGTATAAAGTTCACAAATACCCGGAAAACATACAAATAACATAACTACAGAAATCAACACACTTATGGGTGTTTTCATATGAGGCAAATTAAGGTGTAACTAACTAGTGGATAGTGACTAGGAGACATTCCTACCTTAGTATCCAAAATGTGGAGTAGATAAGACCAGAGGTCAGATGCCGTAGATAAGATTCAGTACCTGAGAGATGTGAAACAAGACTTGGTTTACAGCTGTAGACACTAATACAGTGTTGTGGACATCTCTGAAATTGTTGATGCTGTAGTAGCTGCTCCTGCTGTAGTTGCCGACACCTGTTGCTTCTGGTCAGAAATTGATGCTTCAGTAGCCCAAAAACATGTGTGTTCCCAGTCACAGATAACCTAAAATGTCTGGCACAGGAAATAACCAGGGAACAGGGCTCCAAAAACACACCACTTAGAACAAACATTATCAACACAAGCAGAGGGAGTGCGTGTACATCCTGACCAGGAGATGGCAACATAGCACCAATATATGTCACATATAACAAGAATGAATGTAGAACAGAATGCAGTACAGTCATGGCCAAAAGTTTTGCGAATGACACAATATTTTCACATGATCTGTTGCCCTCTGGTTTTTATGTGTGTTTGTCAGATGTTTTTATCACATACAGAAATACAAGTGCAATCATATTATGAGTAACAAAAACTTTTATTCACAGTTAGAATGAGTTACTGCAGCAAGTCAATATTTGCAGTGTTGACCCTTCTTCTTCAGGACCTCTGCAATTCTCCCTGGCAGCTCTCAATCAACTTCTGGACCAAATCCTGACAGTCGTCCATTCTTGTACAATCAATGCTTGCATTTTGTCACAATTTGTTGGTTTTTGTTTGTCCACCCGTTTCTTGATGATTGACCACAAGTTCTCAGTGGGGTTTCCAGGCCATGGACCCAAAATCTCTATATTTTGAGCCGTATAGTTATCGCCTTTGCTTTATGGCAAACAGCTCATGGACGGTTGGAAGAAGTTGCTCTTGGAGGATATTCTGGTACCATTCTTTATCCATGGATGTGTTTTTAGGCAAGACTGTGAGAGCCGATTCCCTTGGCTGAGTAGCAACCCCACATGAATGGTTGCAGGATGCTTTACAGTTGGCATGAGACAAGACTGGTGGTATCGCTCACCTTGTCTTCTCTGGACAAGCTGTTTTCCAGATGTTCCAAACAATCAGAAAGGGGATTCATCAGAGAAAATGACTTTACCCCAGTCGTCAGCAGTCCACTCCCTGTACCTTTTGCAGAATATCAGTCTGTCCCTGATGTTTTTTCTGGAGAGAAGTGGCTTCTTTGCTGCCCTCCCTGACACCAGGCCTTGCTCCACCTCACAGTGTGTGCAGATGCACTCACACCTGCCTGCTGCCATTCCTGAGCAAGCTCTGCAATGCTGGTAGCCCAATCCCAAAACACCTTTAAGAGACGGTCCTGGCGCTTGCTGGTCCTTCTTTGGCACCCTGGAGCCTTTTTGGCAACAATGGAACCTCTCTCCTTGAATTCCTTGATGATGCGATAGATTGTTGACTGAGGTGCAATCTTTCTAGCTGCGATATTCTTCCCTGTTTGGCCATTGTTTTGCAGTGCAATGATGACTCCACGTGTTTCTTTAGAGATAACCATGGTTAACAGAAGAGAAACAATTATACAAAACACCAGCCTCCTTTTAAAGTGTCCAGTGGTGTGATTCTTACTTAATCATGACAGATTGATCTCCAGCCCTGTCCTCATCAACACCCACACCTGTGTTACTGGAGCAATCACTGAAACGATGTTAGCTGCTCCTTTTACAGCAGGTCTGCAATGAAGTTGAAATGTGTTTTGGGGGAAAAAGTTCATTTAGGCAAATATTGCCTTTGCAATTAATTGGTGTTAAGCTGATCACTCTTTATAACATTCTGGAGTACCGTATATTCCGGCGTATAAGACGACGTGGGGTATAAGAGGACCCCCCCTACTTTCCTGTTTAAAATATAGAGTTTAAGATATATTCGCCGTATAAGACTACCCCTTTTCCAACGCATACAAAACACCGGTAAAAATTTTTTAAAAAAAAACTGATTTGAATTTAACATGGTCCTTTTTTTAATTTAAATTCTTATGACATGCAGGTATATAGCAGGAAAACTGTCGCTCATAAACATAAGGCATACAACAACAACATTACCATCGGTATGCATAAAAACATTGAACACCTCTTAACCAGTAGCCATAATTAATGTCCCCCCCTCACCAGTATCCATAATTAATGCCCCCCCCTCACCAGTAGCCATAATTAATGTCCCCACCCCCAGCAGTAGCTATAATCAATGTCCCCACCCCCAGCAGTAGCCGTGATTAATGTTCCCCCAAGCAGTAGCCATAATCAATGTCCCCCCCACCAGTAGCCGTGATTAATGTCCCCCATAGGTAATATCCCCCCCCCAAATAGCCATTTCCTAACTTTCACCTATGCCTCCCCCCCCCCCCAAATAGAACAAGGGCCCCATAGATTTAAGCAAAATGAAAAATAAAACTTACCTAGTTATTCCGCTCCTCTTCGCGCCCTCTCTCTCTTCTAAAGATCGGCACAGGCGACAGCTGATGACGCGTCTGCCAGGTCAGGTGCCGGGTCATAGACCTCAGCAGACCCGGCGCAGGCAGGCGCGTCATTAAGCCTGTGCCGGCGTCGATGGATGAGGTGGGTGGGAAGGTGGGTGGGACGGGGGCAGATCGGGGGCCATTCAAATTTTAAATTGTGACAGCTCCGGGCCCTCCTGATCCAGCGCACGGACCAGATGCAGAACAGTCCGTGCGCTGTAAGGGAAAGGCCCGCGGCTGTCACAATTCAAAACATCTGCCCGCTGTGCTGCGCCGAGTTATCAGCGCAGCACAGGGGACAGGTGCGGGCCTCAATACCGCGATCGGTATGCCACTGTTTGAGGCTGCTGCCAGCCAACGCTGTGAAAACACCCGCGATCCGTGCTAGCACCGAACGCGGGTGTTACCGGTAAGCCTTTGCTGCAATATGCAGCAAAGATTTACCGGCTATGGAGAGGGCTCAGCCCGTGAGCCCTCTCCATGCAGCGCGACCCGACCGCCGCCGTATAAGACGATTACCGGCGTATAAGACGACCCCAGAGAAGACAGAAGATTTTTCTGTCTTCAAAAGTCGTCTTATACGCCGGAATATACGGTATATGCAAATTGCCATTATAAAACTTGATGCATTAGACTTTGTAAAAATTAACATTTGTATCATTCTCAAAACTTTTGGCCGTGACTGTAATATGAAGAGTTGAATAACAATATATATAACTGAGGAAAACTGCACAATTGGTATATGTGTGGTTATTTCTGAACAAGTAACATTATAGGCTGAAAGACCTACTGTATCGGGACAGGGAGGGAAACAATTCCATCCATGAGTCCCACATATAAAAAAAGGATGGGGAGGAATTCATCAAAGTTGGATCAGCTTGTAGTTTTTTTAACAAAAGAGAAAATAATTCTTCAGTTCACCCCTTTAAAGTGCTGTAAGGCCGTTGTTCAGACGTGCTGTGTGGGGACCAGCAATGACTTCAGAGAAAGAAAAACGGGTTGTCCAGCATTCAGGCAATGAGAGTGGCTTGTGAATTGATTAAAATTCCACTTTTATTGAATATTCTTTAAAATCATAAAGACGTCTAAAACATAATCAAACTGACGCGTTTCGGACTAACATCAATCCTTAGTCGTAGCCTAGTGATACGTTCAAGCACAGAGTATTTAAGCACAAGGTGGGTGGACCAGAAATGTGACGTTGCATCACATGATAGATGTCACATGACTAGACAGTGGAGGTATGTTAAACACATATGTAAGTGCAGTATTAGATTAATAGATATACATCAAATCGTTTCTGTAGTTCAACCCAGCCGGGAATCATGTTTTGAGAGTTAATATCCAGTATGCCTCTCGAGAGCGTAATGCCTTGGTCCAGTCTCCTCCCCTTTTTGGTTTAAACACTTTCTCTATGGGAGTGACTTGTAAGTACACAGTGTTGCCTTCATGTTGTTCATTGAAATGTTTAGAGAGACCTGATATGTTTGCTTTGATTTGACTGTTATGTTTATTGGCAGCCGCAATGTGTTCTGCAATTCTTTTTTTAAGTTTTCTGGTTGTGCATCCAACATATTGTTGGTGGCACTGTGTGCAACTGGCTAAATATACAACATGATCGCTCTCACAATTTAAATGCGATTTAATAGGATATGTTTTGGATGTGGTAACGGAAGTAAAATGTGTACTTTTGGGTATTTTATGACATAAATTGCAGCGAGCGCCGCCACATTTGAAACTTCCTGTATATTTGGGGACAGGATGGTGCCTAAGCTAGGTGCATTTCTTGATAGGAATCTCACTCCGTTATCCAGAATTTGGGACAACTTGTCGTCTTGATACAGAATGGGTATGTGTTTTTTGACTATTTTGATTACTTGATTGTATTGTTTACTGTACATAGTGCTGAAAGTAACTGATTCATTGGGGCAAATTTACTTACCCGGTCCATTCGCGTTCCAGCGGCGGCTTCTCCGCTCTGGATTCGGGTCCGGCCGGGATTTAATAAGGTAGTTCTTCCGCCGTCCACCAGGTGGCGCTGCTGCGCTGAAAGTAAACTCATCGCGCCGGAATGCACCGAGCTGGACCAGGTGAAGGTAAGCGGTCCTTATGCGACACATTTTCGGTTTTTAAATGCGGCGGTTTTTCCGAATACGTCGGGTTTTCGTTCGGCCACGCCCCCCGATTTCCGTCGCGCGCATGCCAGCGCCGATGCGCCACAATCCGATCGCGTGCGCCAAAATCCCGGGGCAATTTAAGTACAAGCGGCGCAAAACGGAAATATTCGGGTAACACGTCGGGAAAACGCGAATCGGGCCCTTAATAAATGACCCCCATTGTCTTTTATCTTGTCTTTTTTTATGTCGTTTTTTTTGCCCAAATAATGCATTCTGGGTTGGGTATTGATCGATGTTGCTATTCTATTTATGTGATTTTTGTTATACCCCCTATCCTGTAGACGATTTGAGATTAATTTGGTTGCTTGTTTGTATGAGTTGTCGTCTGAACAAATATGGGCTTTCTATAGAGATCTGTGTGAATGCATTCTTTAGCCTGATCTCCTATTAGCATGATGTCTAGAAAGGAAATGCTGGTTGAGGAATGGGAGAATGTAAATTTGAGATTTAATGTATTGGTATTGAGGTACTGAATGAAATCGGATATGTTTTCTGGAGGACCTGTCCATATGAGTATGCAGTCATCTATATAGTCATCTATCATGTGATGCAACGTCACATTTCTGGTCCACCCACCTTGTGCTTAAATACTCTGTGCTTGAACGTATCACTAGGCTACGACTAAGGACTGATGTTAGTCCGAAACGCGTCAGTTTGATTATGTTTTAGACGTCTTGATGATTTTAAAGAATATTCAATAAAAGTGGAATTTTAATCAATTCACAAGCCACTCTCATTGCCTGGATGCTGGACAACCCGTTTTTCTTTCTTTGTAGTTTTTCTACTTTAGTTCTGTGTGTGACTTCAAATCCAGGCCTCCATTGGTTAATATATTTGATTTCTACTGATGACTTTTCTTGTGATTTTGTTGCCAGCACATTCAACTTTGTATGGAACAAAGTATTCAATGAGAATATTTAATTCATTCAGATCTAGGATGTGTTATTTGAGTTATTTTTTAATTTTTGTTTTGAGCAGTGTATATACGGTAATGAATGCACCACATACATAAATATATACCATCTGGGAGTATACTGCCATAAGGCAGATATAGACATCACTTACTGCATAAATAAAGATGACAATTCTACAGAGCTGGAGGAGGCAAGAGTGCCGATCTACTTGAGTTAGCAGCTCTGCCGTACTGTGACCTGATGTAGATGCCGATCTGGCGTCAAAACATGTTGTGAAACAATTTCAGTTAATAAATACTCAAAAGTACAATTTACTTTTCGTATATCCCTTTTTCACCTGGAAACCCAACACCCTGTAACCTTTTTTCTTGCCATCTAGATTTTAATCTATGGTCCCCCTTGCAGCTCCTGCTGGAGGCCGGCATATTTGTGACAAGAGGGCCTAGGCCGCGGCTATCATGGTTTAATGTACTGCTATGCACTGGGTAGAGGTGACAGTCGTGGCCTGGGCCTTGCACACCCTGTGACAGCTATCATTACGCCCCTGGAAACACTTTTAGTATCAGAAACATTTCATGCTATGAACATAGTGGGGCAGATTTACATACCTGGCCGACGGAGTTCACCCGAAGTGCATTGTTCGACAACAATGCATTGTGCCGCGATTCACTAAGATCATGCACCCGATTTTCTGCATCTGTCGCTTCCCCGCTCTGTCGCACCTTCTTCCATGATCGTCGGGCAACGCAAAGTGGGGATCGCGACAGGCCCGGGTAAATAAATGTGCCCCATTGTCTTTGTTCCTCCAAAGCCTTAGCTTCCTTCATGAATCTTTTAAATGTAGAGTTTCTGTGTAGTCTCAAAAATTCCCCTTAAGGATAGGGTCAACATCTGCAAAGAGTTTATATGTTTTCTCCTTATTTGCGTGTGTTTCCTCCGGGTCCTCCGGTTTCTTCCCACACTCCAAAACATATTGGTAGGTTGATTAGATTGTGAGCCCCATGGGGACAGGGACCGATTTGGCAAGCTCAGTGCAGGGCTTTTGTGCAATCAGTGTGCACTATATAAATAAAGGAATTATAATTACCATTAATAGTATGTCCCTGATACGCACTACCTGCATGCAAAAGTCTGATTATCCACCTCTATTTTGATATCAATGGGATTAAAGTTATGCTGTATGAGAATGTCAACTTAATATTGTGTGCATTATTGTTCAGTAGGGCAATGAAATTTAGGGTCTCTTCTTTCCCTTCTAAATGAAGACCACATTGTCTATGAATTGTTTCCAAAAAATAATGCAATTTGAATACCTACTCTTCCTCCTACCAGCCAACATTTTTTTTATATTATATATAGAGATTGCAAAGGAATAAGTATAGATCTTTGGTCACTCCCAATCTATTAATGGATGTAATGAGACAAAATTGAAGTCTTTTTTTGAGTACACATGTTTGGGCTCCTGTAAAGGTGTGATATTTCCAATCTGCTTCACCAGAGGTCACAAGGAGATCGGTTTGTAACTAGGGTTTGCATGTAAGTGGGGGACTGCCTGTACCTCTTTCAATACAAATTGATAAACAATTTTGTGCAATAAGGACTAACCATTCCATGATAGTCCTTCGCTTATGTACACAGAACACAAAAGTGATATTTTCAGGTTGTGTTTATTTCATATTATCTTATTTTTTGGAGAGCATTGAAATCCTTTTGACTTCAGTAGCTGAGTTTGTTACTTAGTTGCGGACGTCTATGTGCAGTATATGCGTTCTCCTCAAATCTTCTTGACAGCACTAGGATATTTGGATGAAAAGTTAAGAAGTCAATAACGTAACAAAGTGTAGCTAAGTGTAGTATAGCTACTTTATGTTCGGAGAAATTATGTATTATGCTATTCATAAAATACATGGAACAAATCTATTGGATTGGAGGAGTAATGCAGTCAGCTACAGGAGATTTATTATCTGGTATCTTTGCTGGTATTTCTGGGCTAGAGATGAAGTCCTGACTTCTTACCATATATACAGTATAGTAGATGGTGGCAGAGCCATGTGCAAGCATCTGTCTCATGGGCAATTTAAGTTGTGGGGGTATTATTAAAATAATAATAGGTGGTTTTATTAAAGGGGTTGTCTGAGCTCCAAATTTAAGAGTGTAAAAACAGAAATTATACATACCTCCCTCTGGTGCTCTGGTCCAGTGCTGTGCCTCCTTCACAGACGGTATGTAGGCACGTGACCGCCAGTCTCCGTATGTATACAGAGGCTTGGTGGTGAAGGCTTGATCACAGCATACACCTGGTCCAGCTTTTAGCTGCAGCCTGTGTAAGACACACTCAGGCAGAGGCTGCAGATGGAGAATGCTATGGTTATGGCATAAATGCTGCGCCTTTCTACACATGTAGAGACCATCTGTAAGCTGTATACATATAGAGACTTCAGGTGAGGGGAGGCACAGTGCTGGACCGGAGTGCCAGAGGGCAGTGAGGATAGCTTCCCATCCAACCACTGAAATAGGAGTGGTTATCATAATGGAGAGGGTTTGCATACAGGAATGACTGTGTGACCTCCTTTATCTGACAAAAGCGAGCAGAACATGAAACATAACAGAATTTGACCTGCGCCTCCGGGAAGAAGAGAAATTTGATTGGGGTAAGTACAATATGGAGGACTGTATTAGGCAGTTTTATTTACCCAGGTAAAGTTTCCTATTAGTAGCCAAACACATAAACCCATAAATCATGAAGCAATATCTTGGAGACTCAGAGATGAGAATGACTCCACACAGTGATGGCTTATAGCCAATCCCCATAGACTAGTTGTTAAAAAAACAATAATAATGTGCTTTAAAGGAAATTAACCACTTGGATCATCTAGAAAAAAAAGTTATAATTAGCAGCACAGAGCTCGGGGACAAGATGTCCGGCACTCCGGGCTGCTAATTATGCACGTCCCCACACCTCCCTCTCCCATGCTGGGAGCATGGAAGAGTGAGATGACGGACATCACACGAGAGGCCTGAATTCACGCCTCCCGCATGACGTCACCTTCCTCTCCCAGAGTGGGAGAGGGAGGTGGCGAGGTTGTGCATAATTGCATAAGTGCAATATGAATTAACACATATGGAATTTTATACTTAACAAAATAGTGTGAAACAACTGAAAATATGTCTTATATTCTAGGTTCTTCAAAGAAGCCACCTTTTGCTTTGATTACTGCTTTGCACACTCTTGGCATTCTCTTGATGAGATTCAAGAGGTAGTCACCTGAAATGGTCTTCCAACAGTCTTGAAGAAGTTCCCAGAGATGCTAAGCACTTGTTGGCATTTTTGCCTTCACTCTGCAGTCCAGTTCACCCCAAACCATCTTGATTGGGTTCAGGTCTGGTGACTGTGGAGGCCAGGTCATCTGGGAAAGCACCCCATCACGCTCCTTCTTGGTCAAATAGCCCTTACACAGCCTGGAGGTGTGTTTGGGGTCATTTCATTGTGGCTGAGTGGGTAGCATTTCTGCCTTGTAGCACTGGAGTCCTGGGTTCTAGTCTCACCCAGGTTAACATCTGCAAAGAGTTTGTATGTTCTCTTCGTGTTTGCGTGGGGGTCCTCCAGTTTCCTCCCACACTCCAAAACATACAGGTAGGTTGTTTAGATTGTGAGCCCCATGGGGGACAGTGACCGATTTGTCATACTTTGTGCAGCTCCGCATAATCTGTGTGCGCTATATAAATAATAATAATTATTATTATTAAGAAATCCCACTTATTAAGTCTGACAGGGCACCTGTGATGTGAAAACCTTTTCAGGTGACTACCTCTAGAAGCTGATCAAGAGAATGCCAATAGTGTGCAAAGCAGTAATCAAAGCAAAAGGTGGCTACTGTGAATAACCTAGAACAGTGATGGCGAACCTTTTAGAGACCGAGTGCCCAAACTACAACTAAAATCCACTTATTTACCGTAAAGAGCCAACATGGAATTTTAAGCAGTAACTTATTGCTGCCTGATCTTCCACATATTTAAATCGCAACACCCACCAATAGAGTTGAAATAAGGAGGGAAAATGCAGACTATCATTGTAGCTTCTCTCCAGAGGACGAATGAAGGGCCCAGCAGGAGGACCTCCAAAGACAATGCAGCCCCTTCAACACCTTCTTACTATTCCCACATTTTCAAACTGCCAATGGAGTGTTGCTTTAAAATATCTCTGAGAGCAACATCTCTTAAGTTTCCTGGGACTAGCAACATCTCTTAAGTTTCCTGGGACTAAAGGAAGATTTGGTGGATTTGTTCCTGTCTGGTGAACTCTGTCCTGGGGTGAGTGCCCACAGAAATGGCTCTGAGTGCCACCTCTGGCACCCGTGCCACAGGTTCGCCACCACTGACCTAGAATATTAGACATATTTTCAGTTGTTTCACACTTGTTTGTTAAGTATATAATTCCATATGTGTTTATTCATAGTTTTGATGCCTTCATTGTGAATCTACAAATTGTATAGTCATGAAAATACAGAAAACTCTTTGAATGAGAAGGTTTGTCCAAACTGTTCGCCTGTACTGTATATACAGTACATATTTGGGTTTGCTGGATATTTGTATACATATTCTATACATTCTATTATGTGTATTGGATTGCTTAAGGATTGATTAGGGGTTAACATAAATTACAGTATTAAACTATGATGTAATGTTTGGGGCCAAATATTGGATGCAGCTGGAAAACATTTCCTAAAGATTGCCACTGAGACAATTGTACCAACAAAATTGTTTTGCTACTTTCTTACCATTATCAGTAGTGGACATTCTCTTGCCATCTTTGTGCTTATTTGGTGGTAGATTGCTGTCCCGCCTGCCCTCATAGATAGGCGCTTTCTGGCCTAATATGATTATTTCTTTCTGTGGAATGTAAAACATATAACAGCATGTAAACACTAATCACAAGAGGGGTTTTCTCACCAAACAAGTTAGACCCTATCCATAGAGGTGGGTGTCTCAGTGATGACATCTATCCTGTGGATAGAGCCTAAATTGTTTGGTGTTTTCCCATATACATGAAGCAGTAGCCTGTCTGCTCTGCACTCCAATGTAGACTACAGAAATCATTTGTTTCAGTTAAATTCCTAAGTGCAGCAAAAATGTAATTTTGACATGTAACCACACAAGCGTTTAGTGCACCATGGGTGAGGTGAAGATCTCTGGTGCACTCTCTCCCTTACTCAATTTCATAGGGGGAGCAGGACACTGTCCATCAAGTCTGTGGTTAAGAAGATGCTGGATAGTAGACCTCTCAGCCACACCCACAGTGCACCAACATGTTCTTATCAATATAAATGAAAGGAAATCTACCACCAGGATGAACGATTGTAAACCAAGCGTGTGTGTCCCCTCTGACAGGATCCACTCTTCTTTTAGCTTCCTATAACTTTGTTATGACCAAAAAAATTAAGGCTCAGGCTTATTTGCATATATTTTTAAGCCTATTTTTGTAAAAACAAGGACATAATGATCTAGAAGAAGAGTGGATCCTGTCAGATGGGGCACACATCAGCATGTAAGTGTACTTGGTTTACAATCCTTCATCCTAGTAGATTTGTAGAGTTTGTTCTGTCTTCAGGTAAAAAATATTTTCATAAAAAGCCATGGGTATGATGCAGGATGCTTCATCTACAGAGATTTATAACTGCTTCTACACCAATTTTCTGGCTTAGAAGCTTTGAAATAAATGAAAATTCTTGCACACTGCAAGAATTTGCGATTAGGCCACTCCATGCTATGTGGGTGTGAAGGGGGTGTAGAGGAGCAGGGCCCCCAACAGAGTGGGCGGGCATGGGATGTTACTGCAGTTCTACAGGTTCTATGCCTCTAGTCATGATGTATCCGGCAAGACTTGGTTTTATCATTTGATGGCACTTGTGTGCTGGTGTATAATAAATCCCCCCCCTTATGTTTAGCCCAGACATACAAATCATATAATCAATTTCTCAGCTGGGTGGTCCTGGGTGTGAGCAGATGATTTGGGCCAATCTGACAATAGAAAACCAAAAATAATGACACTGAATGCTCAGGAATGGTGAGGATAAGATAAATATTTCCAGCTGCACCAGAATCAGTGGAACAAGCCTAAGGCTACATTCACACACACACACACACACGTATGGGGGACGTATATACGGCCTATGTATATATATAATACGTATATTTATATATGGCAAATATACGTCCCCCATACACCGCAATGGGCGCACGGTGGTGCACGGGAGTCGTATGGTGCAGCACACATGCGCCGCCGTACATTCGTACATGTCCTATCCTTCGGCGGAATTCGGCGCCGTGTTGCTGTGTATTTCTATGGGGAGGGGCGGGGGTAAGCAGTGCTTACCCCCTCCTCCTCTCCCGGCTGCCGACATGTGCCCACCATGCTACAGTATGGCAGGCACACGTGTGTGTGAATAAGGGTGCAAAGGGTTAGTGATGATGAAGGTGGGGAAAGGTCCTTTTCATATAAACTATGAATGAAACTACATTCATATGAACAAACTTTTTGCACGCGTTTGTGTCCCATCATTCTTTTTTTCATATTGTCATCTTTTCAATTTACATGGGACACAAAAAATTGTTGTTCTTTTTCCTGTGAAATTGCACTTGTCGTGTGCAGGTAGCCAGACAGAGATTGGGGAGGTTGCAGATAGCAGCACTTTGTTGCAACTCTGTAAATAAGTTAAAGGCTAAACAAGGACTTAGTGTTGCAGTATTGTATATACTATAAATGTCATAAGCAGACATTTCCTAAAGCAAAAACAATATTATTTATTAGTATGCAACATTAAATACAAAACAACAAACACCACAAAATAGTTAAAAACTATTAAAATAGGGTAACTGAGGAAGCCACTATAGGTGGAGATGTGAGCCACCTTCTCTCCCCTTTATTACATGCTCTTCTAGCAGCCAGGTTTTTATTGGCTTATCCAGGTAGTCTGTGATCTGTGAGGTGCATTACTTCTAAAGATCTTCTTGGTCCAACATCAGTGTTATGTTATTGTGCAGGCATTTACAAACTGTTCACATATTTCTATATGGTTTGTCTGGTGACCCAAAATTTGTATGTTCTCTCTATATTTTTTCATGTTTTTTTTGTGATGGGTTAATGTTAAGTATAGCTGGGCTGTCCTGGAAAACTGTATTGCATTATCAGGTGCAACATTTTCAACCCAAATTATTCTGGGTATTTGTTACCCTTTTTTGATTGTTTTGGTGATTTGGTGTTTTGTATATTGTTTGTTCTTTATGACATGTCTGTTAGTGACATATATGGTAGTTTAACCATGTGTCTAGGTAGTGCTAGTCCTATTTTCTTCTAAACTATTGTTCCATCACTAAGTCACTGACTATGGGTCTTTATACATAAGACTAGCCTACATAGCATCTAAGCAGGAAACAAGGGAATAGTAATATCTCACATCTACAATAGGCAGTCTCTCCTCATTCTCTCTATTCTCTGCCTATAACTCCCCTGTCTCACGTGTTATCTTACCTTCAGGACAGCTGCAGTAGCACCTTCTTTCTGCTGAGCATGTAAGATGCCAGCTTTTGTGTAATATCTTTGTGATGAGATCAGTGTTTGACGTCCTCCCCCGCTGCTGGAATTGGACTCAGATCCGAAAATATTAAGCTCTGGTAAACGACCACTAATGAAATAATACAAAAGACCAACCAGGTAAGATCAGAACTGAGTAAAAGAATCAAAGGTTAAAGAGCTCCTTTCTCATATTCTATTAGCTCCCAAATCACCCAAGTCTGGCCTTGTCCCTTCGGTTTTAGACTTTTCTTAGCTTTTCTGATGGTCAGATGTCTCTTAGCAGTTGTTCCTTATTGATACATGTGGCGTTTGGTCTGCAGTTAAGTTTTATAACAAAAGTCGCAAAAAGTCTCCAATCGCAATCAGTTCTAATCTTTTTTTTTTACGCCTGGTCAGAGGCAGCTGTAGAATTGCGCTAACATTTTCGACTTCAAATGTTCAAAAACTTCACCATGTCATGTCTCAAAGATTAAAGAAAATGCAAGCCAAAAGTTAGATACATGTTCCCCAGTGTGTAGACCACTTTATAAGCCTTCTAGTAATACTTTTAGTCTTTCCTAACAATCAGAATTTTCATGCAAATGAGCTTGTCAGTGCACAAGCGGTGGGGCCTTTCCTGCAGTGCCACCCAGCACCACCTCTTCACACAATAATTAACATCCCTCATAGAAAGAAGGTACAGAAAAATGGGTGCTTCAGCAGTCACAGCCCTGCACCTGGTATGATTTAAAGGGCACCTACCACCACGAATCTACCTATAAAGGTAGATCGGGTGGTAGGTGGATGTATGGGACGTGAGGATAGCCCTTTTTAGAGCTAATCCTCACGTCCCCGCTAGCCTAGCATAAACTTTATTGCCCTAATATGTTAATTTAATTAAGCGGCTACCGGGGCGTGGAGTAGCCGGACACGAGGCTACACGGCGCGGCTACTCCACGCCCCAGTAGCTGCTTTCCCCGCCTACCCTGTGATCTTCGGCGCGCAGCTCCTGGCAGCTGCGCGCCCTCGTCCGAGAAGCCGGAGTTCTGCGCATGCGCAGTAACTCCGGCCTCGTTCCCGAGATCGCGCATCTTGGCCGGAGTTACTGCGCATGCGCAGAACTCCGGCTTCTCGGACGAGGGCGCGCAGCTGCCAGGAGCTGCGCACCGAAGATCACAGGGTAGGCGGGGGAAAGCAGCTACTGGGGCGTGGAGTAGCCGCGCCGTGTAGCCTCGTGTCCGGCTACTCCACGCCCCGGTAGCCGCTTAATTAAATTAACATATTAGGGCAATAAAGTTTATGCTAGGCTAGCGGGGACGTGAGGATTAGCTCTAAAAAGGGCTATCCTCACGTCCCATACATCCACCTACCACCCGATCTACCTTTATAGGTAGATTCGTGGTGGTAGGTTCCCTTAAAAGATCATTTGTATAAAGCAGTGATTTTCAACCTTTTTTGAGCCGCGGCACACTTTTTATACTTAGAAAATCCTGGGGCACACCACCAACCAAAATAGCACAAAATGACACTAAGATAGTCATAAAAGGCCTCCCTTTACTAATAAAAAACCCCTAGCGGCCTCCCTTTACTAATAAAAACCTCTAGCAGCCTCCCTTTACTAATTAAGAGCCCCTAGCGGCCTCCCTTTACTAATTAAGAGCCCCTAGCGGCCTCCCTTTACTAATTAAAAGACCCTAGCAGCCTCCCTTTACTAATTAAGAGCCCCTAGCGGCCTCCCTTTACTAATTAAGAGCCCCTAGCGGCCTCCCTTTACTAATTAAGAGCCCCTAGCGGCCTCCCTTTACTAATTAAGAGCCCCTAGCGGCCTCCCTTTACTAATTAAGAGCCCCTAGCGGTCTCCCTTTACTAATTAAGAGCCCCTAGCGGCCTCCCTTTACTAATTAAGAGCCCCTAGCGGCCTCCCTTTACTAATTAAGAGCCCCTAGCGGCCTCCCTTTACTAATTAAGAGCCCCTAGCGGCCTCCCTTTACTAATTAAGGGCCCCTAGCGGCCTCACTTTACTAATTAAAAGACCCTAGCAGCCTCCCTTTACTAATAAAAAGACCCTGGCGGCCTCCCTTTACTAATTAAGAGCCCCTAGCGGCCTCCCTTTACTAATTAAAAGGCCCTAGAGGCCCCCCTTTACTAATTAAAAGGCCCTAGAGGCCTCCCTTTACTAATTAAAAGCCCCAGCCTCCCTTTACTAATAAAAAAAAAACCCTAGCTTCCTTCCCTATACAAATAATAACCTTACATACTTACCCTTGATGTCTTCTTCCGCGTACCTTCACTCCTAATGGCGATCCGCCCAACTTCTGTAGCTCCTGCACCGCGCGCCTCTGGTCACGTGACTTACGCGACCTGACGTTAGTGCAGTAGCTACAGAAGATGGGCGGATCGCCGACGCGGGGCTCGTAGGTAAGTACGGGGGCCGAAACACGGGGGCGCGGCGGCAGGGCTACACAGGGGCACCATAGTTCGGGGAACTTTCCCCGCGGCACACTCAACCATGTGTCGTGGCACACTAGTGTGCTGCGTCATCCAGGTTGAAAATCACTGGTATAAAGAGAAAAAACTGAATTTTCCATAAAACGACAGATGAAAGAAATAGTAAAGGTAGGTCTGGAATCCATATAAAGCACCATACTTGATATTGCCTTTTAATTAAAGTGATTTGGGTGCTGTAGACTCCCTTTAAGTGGGAACATTACTTTGGTACTGCAACTGACCCAACTGCACTCTGCCTCACTTACCTCCCAGTTCCGGAGTCCTTATTGCTATCCTCATAAAACTGCACCTCAATATTTTCCATATTAGCCACAGCTATTTCAACAAATGTCTTATACTTACAGCCTTTGAGAGGAGCTGGTCCTTTTGGAGATCTTCCCCAGAGTGACACAATGTGCTTGCAGGAGATGGCCGATGGTCTTCCTGGAGGCTTTATCTGAGCCTCCAAAATGCAGTTGCACTCTGGCAATCTCCTGACACAACTGGGAATGCATACTATGGAGGTGCTTGATGCTCATTTCTAGCTGTGAGGCCTCACGCCTTGCCTGGTGAATTCTTGACTTTAATCTATAGGTGTAATAATAACTTGAAATAAGTGCAATAAAAGTAACTGTAGTAGTCGTTATGATTTTGTGCTGCATAATTTTACCAACAGTTGAAAGCGATAACAGGATGAGAAAACATATCTCCTGTAGTAATGGGTTTATCTGGTTTTTAAGCCTTTATTGTAGTAATCAAAATAGATGATTCTCCCCTAGCAGCTGCATGCTGGGAGTTGTACTCTCAAAACAGCGTAAAAGCCAATGGTTGCGGTCACTGTTCTCTTATATCATTCAACTTCATTCAAGGAAGTTCTACATCTCGGCAACCAGCACATCCCCGTATTACCGAGTCTCCTGTTTTACATGTGCATCATGCAAGGCTTCATTTACCTTGTGGGAGCACTGCATGGAACAAGAACATAGGTTTTTCTGCAGATTACTGCTGACTAGTTTGTTTATTTTACTACATAATCAAAAAAAGGTGGACAAAACAAGACACTGAAAGCCTAAGATAGAGTTTAATGTAAAGCCCTTGAATATTTTATATATTATCTTATAGCCTGCTTCACCCACCTGAAGCTCTGCTGACGGACTTGCCCAATTGCAAACACAGTGTGTGGACGTTTGGATAGATGAACAGGAAAACAAGGAAGCCTAGGGATAGTTGGTATCACCCTGACAAAAACAATGCCACAATAATAAAAAAAAAAATTAAAATCTGTCTGGTGTATCAATGCATGTTAATTTTAACAATGACATACAGAAACCCATAAACTTACTGGCCAGACACTGTCATATGCACACTGCGGTCACAGGAGAGACAGGAAAATCTTGTAATCAGCTGCCTGGATAGAAAAGATAGAAACAAATGTCCTGCCTCTCAGAAGTATACTTTACACTCTAGATTGCTATGTTTTATATTCTTTAAATATATTAAAAGTGCATGATATATCTTCTACAGTAGGGCTGACCTTTTTTTCTAAGTCCATAAAACATTATAAATTAGAAAAATCCCACTTACTGTACTTACTAAAGTTTCTGGTTGAGGTTCTCAATTACATATTTCATAAAGCTCATCATCTGGCCTTCATGCAATCCACAATTGGATGGAGGGCCACGAGACAAAATTTAGCATACATTTCAATACGTCCAGATAGGGTAGGAACAAGGTGCAGGCAGAGGTAGGCAATCCCCTAGGGCGCCACCTCTGCTCAGGCTCAGGGGTGCAGGTTTAAGTATCAGTCAGGGTCACACTTTGAACCCAGTACAGCGGTCAGGCAGTTCACCATCAGGCAGTGCACATCTGCTGCACCTTCCTGTCCGTTGAGTCAGTTGCTTGCTCACTGCACGCAGCAGGTTGTATAGTAGACAGAAGGTGCAACCACCTCAAGCCCTTTCCTTCTCTTATCTCTCCACCCCAGGCATCATTGGAAGAAATAATACAAATTAAAATAAGTTATATTTGATTCTTATGTATCCTCTAGTCCAGCGTGGCACCTACCATCGTTGGTCTCACTTTGCAAACAAAAGCTATAGTGGCATATGGCTGCTCATGCCACATTCACACAATTTTTAAGCAAGTAAGTGGGTAGGTTCTCAGCTAGAGCCTCACAAATGGCTCACTCCTTCAGTCTGTCCTAATGGAAGCTTCTGGTGTCTCTATTTTCTCTCAGTATGTCTCACTGACATACACAGGGAGGTGGGAGGGGGAGCAAAAGGATAAGTCATAATCTCCTGCAGGTCCCTCCTATTTATCAGTGTTCAGACATGTAAAGAAAGATCCTACAGAGTGCACAGTCTGCACATAGCAATAAAGGAAGCATAAGGGAGGAGGAATCAATTGGTAAGCATTCAGGGATTATTATTAAGGAAGTAAAAGCACATAGGCAATTTACGTAAAAGAGAGGCCAACCCCTTTAAATTATTGAATTATCACAGTTTTTGCTACAGTATGCTCATTATGATAAAACAAAATGTTTTTACACTGTCAATGTACTATATACACTAACCGGCCACTTTATTAGGTACACCATGCTAGTAACAGGTTGGACCCCCTTTTGCCTTCAGAACTGCCTCAATTCTTCGTGGCATAGATTCAACAAGGTGCTGGAAGCATTCCTCAGAGATTTTGGTCCATATTGACATGATGGCATCACACAGTTGCCGCAGATTTGTCGGCTGCACATCCATGATGCGAATCTCCCATTCTACCACATCCCAAAGATGCTCTATTGGATTGAGATCTGGTGACTGTGGAGGCCATTTGAGTACAGTGAACTCATTGTCATGTTCAAGAAACCAGTCTGAGATGATTCCAGCTTTATGACATGGCGCATTATCCTGCTGAAAGTAGCCATCAGATGTTGGGTACATTGTGGTCATAAAGGGATGGACATGGTCAGCAACAATACTCAGGTAGGCTGTGGCGTTGCAACGATGCTCAATTGGTACCAAGGGGCCCAAAGAGTGCCAAGAAAATATTCCCCACACCATGACACCACCACCACCAGCCTGAACCGTTGATCCAAGGCAGGATGGATCCACGCTTTCATGTTGTTGACGCCAAATTCTGACCCTACCATCCGAATGTCGCAGCAGAAATTGAGACTCATCAGACCAGGCAACGTTTTTCCAATCTTCTACTGTCCAATTTCGATGAGCTTGTGCAAATTGTAGCCTCAGTTTCCTGATCTTAGCTGAAAGGAATGGCACCCGGTGTGGTCTTCTGCTGCTGTAGCCCATCTGCCTCAAAGTTCGTCGTACTGTGTGTTCAGAGATGCTTTTCTGCCTTCCTTGGTTGTAACGGGTGGCGATTTGAGTCACTGTTGCCTTTCTATCAGCTCGAACCAGTCTGCCCATTCTCCTCTGACCTCTGGCATCAACAAGGCATTTCCGCCCACAGAACTGCCGCTCACTGGATGTTTTTTCTTTTTCGGACCACTCTCTGTAAATCCTACTGGTTGTGCGTGAAAATCCCAGTAGATCAGCAGTTTCTGAAATACTCATACCAGCCCTTCTGGCACCAACAACCATGCCACGTTCAAAGGCACTCAAATCACCTTTCTTCCCCATACTGATGCTCGGTTTGAACTGCAGGAGATTGTCTTGACCATGTCTACATGCCTAAATGCACTGTGAGTTGCCGCCATGTGATTGGCTGATTAGAAATTAAGTGCTAACGAGCAGTTGGACAGGTGTTCCTAATAAAGTGGCCGGTGAGTGTAGTGTCATTTGGGTGTAAGGGCCTAAGATGTTGAAACTTACAAGGATAAAACCACTGGAAGGAGTTATTATATTTGGATAATGAGGGTGAGGAGGGTTACAGTTGAGAAAGGGTTTGCTTAAGATATGTTGGTGGAAAATTGCATGGGGGGATGCCGTTTTTTTGGCTGCCAAGGGCAGATAAATGCCTTGTCCTGTCACCAGACTCTCCATGGTACTTCAATTAGAGCTTCAAGGCTCAATTTCATGTAATCTGTGAACACATATGGGCTTATGAGCAGCTAAGGCTCAGAAAGAATAAAGTAAAGAACTGCAAGTAGTCAGCTTCATACAGTAGGGGCTGATGTGAATTCAAGTACTGGGTACCTGAATTCCTAATCTAACATAGTGGTCAATATAAAAATCCTGGAAAATTTGTGATAGATTACAGTACAACGCAAGTGTATGAGGTTTGGGGAAACCTTGTGCACATCTATCTAACATATAGGGGCTTATTTACCAAGGGTCCACGGACCGCACTTTCGTTGGATATTCCGATATTTTTGTACGGCTGGGACAGGTATTTAGAAGTGGATTTTGGCGCACGCGATTGGATTTTGGCACAATCGCGGCAGCTTTCATGCAACAGAAATCAGGGGGGACATGCCGTTGTACGGGATTTAACTTTAAAATTGTGTCGCAAGACATGCACTTACATGTACCACGAAGAAGATAGTGAGCTCCGGCGGACCCGAGCGGGGAAGTGACACATGCAGGAAATCGGGCACACGATCTAAGTAAATCGCGGCAGAGTGCATTCCAGCCGGACATTCCCGCTATGGACTGGTAAGTTAATGTGCTCCAATATCTATCAACATGCTCTAGATTTTCCAATTCGTTGTGACAATGAATGGAACAATGAATGGTGGATTTCATGACTGCAGAATTTCATTTTTTCCACTTACGCTTTTCACTTACTTGCGGACACCAGCAGCATCATACTGTGGAGATTGTTCCTGAAGTTTTTGGTTAATCTCTTTCCAGCGCTCTTCCATGTTTTTCTTAAGTGAATCAATCTCTATGCGGTCAATCTGTAAAGAGAATGTACACTATCCTGTAAGAAACTGCTGAACTAATTATTAATACGATATTAAAGCATTTCACAGCATTGAATCACTCTGTGAATTATGCACTGAATTATGCACTGTTTCCTATTGTGTGCTGTAATAACTGCTGGTCAGCCTACATCTGCACTATTTTATAACATATTATTACGTTTTTCCTAGTGGTGTTGATTAATGGATACGTTTTTCTGTAAAAACAGATTCTATGTGAGTCACTATCCCTCTGGTTTCCAAATGCATTCACTTCAAAGTTAAAATACTGATCCACCTGGATATATACAGTATTTGGAGTAAAAACAGAAGTTTATAGACTATTAAACTTAAATTTCTGGGGACAAATAGATTTTCATAAGCAGTTATTCAGTTATTAAAAATGTATCTGTAATGCAGACTTCGAAAAAGAGGTCTGAATAGTCATTGTTGATTTCAAATATCATAATCAAACCCATTTCTGTTCCAGTTCACTACACACAGTACATTAGAAAAATATCACCTGAACCCATAGATTTCAGTGGGACCGAACAATCATTTAATTTTTATGGAAATTGTTCCTACTTTCCACCGATAGCAGATGACAATGGTAAAAAAAGAACTTTGAATTCTTACGGGTGATGTACGGGAGACAAAGATGTCTGACACAATCCCTATTCCCCAGGGGCGTAACTATGCAGCTACTATGGGGCCCGCTGATCCAGGGGCCCACCCCCAGTGTAGAGGAGAAGGAAGTATTGTTTACTATGATTCCTGGACTGCGAGCCAATCCTTCGATTTGACCGTGCCCCGCTGCCCAATGATTTGCGGGCCCAGCAGAGCATCAAACCCCTCCACTCCCCAACCACCTCCCTCCCCACCCCCCTCATTGGAGAGGAGGAGGTTTATTCATCTTATGCTGTCCGGGCACTCCTGCACATCCCATGCAGAGAGGAGGAGGGAGCATAGTCTGTCCCTGCCCCAATGATGTGCCCCTCGTCTGCTCCTGCCGAAGGCCCAGGCCCACGCCAGCCTCGTTTGCCTGCTGTCTGATAACATGATCTAATGCGGCATCATATACAATGACGAGTGGAGCGTGTTGGAGACGAAGAGTGTCAAGTCTGGTAAGTATATGTATATATCTATATATATATGTGTGTGTGTTAATGGTGTGTATCTAGTATATCTGAATGAGTATATGCTGTATGTGTGTATATGATGTATGGTGTGTATATACTATACATGTTTGTGTATGTTGTCTTTATACTGTATATATGTGAGTATGTGCATATATATGATGTATGGTATGTATATAATGTATGTATGATGTCTATATACTGTACATATGTGTGTATATTCTATTTGCATGTATATGCAGTATGTGTTTATATGGTCTGTTTATACTGTATGTGTGTATATAGGTTGTGTATATACTGTATGTCGATGTATATTATGTGTTTATAAGGTACTTGTACTATACAGAATGGGGGATATTTATCATACGCTGGTGCTCGTGCGCCAGCGTATGATAGCCCCGCCGCTGCAAATTCGCAGCCCGATACATGAAGAGGCTTCTGCCTCTTCATGTATCGGGCTGCCGGCTGCGCAGCGTTTTTCCTACGCCAGGCAGGGCCTGGCGTAGAAAAAAACGCAACTGGTGACTTTTCACGAATGAAAAGTCGCCGGCAGCAGCGAGTGCGCAGGCGCGGGGACAGTAACGCCCCGCGCCGGCCCACTCCCGTCCGGCCGCGCCCCCCGCTCGGCCGGCCGCGCCCCCCCTTCACGCCCCTTCACGCCCCACTGGCGTGAAGGTGGCGGATTGGGGAAAATAATCGCAAAAGCTAGCAATAAGCTAGCATTTGCGATTATTTCAGGGCCTCTGCGCCACTGGCGGTGCGCAGAGGTCCTGATAAATATCCCCCAATGTGTGTATACGATGTGTATATACTATGGGGGGGGGGGGAGGGATTTATCACTGCTTATATGCCAGTTTTCTGGAATAGTAAGATAATTGCAAATTCTTGTTAACTGCAAGAATTTGCAATATTTATGTGACTATGCCACCTCCACACCATGTAGCCATAGAGGGGCATGGCCACCAGCGGAGTAGGCAGGCATGTGTTGTTCTTGCCCTGTGTCTGTGTACTTTTCAAAAACCTGCGAACTTTCGACCGCAGGTTTTTCTGCAAAACTATGCCGAATTGTATCTGGGGTGCGGCTGCAGCGCGTCTTAGAAATAAGCAAAACCAAAGACTATTTATGTGTGAAAAGTCGCTGCCTGCAGGGAGTGTGGGTTCCTGTCCCCTTGCTGGACCACTTCACACCTCTCCATGCCTCCCTGCCATGGAGGTAGCAGAATGGGGAAAATAATCAGAGATACTAACGATACGCTAGCTTTGTGATTATTTCAGGGATTTTATGCCAGTGTTCTGATGCAAAAGCCCTGATTAATAAGCCCCTATGAGTTTGTATATACAGGCGGTCCCCTACTTAAGGACACCCGACTTACAGACAACCCATAGTTACAGACGGACCCCTCTGCCCACTGTGACCTCTGGTAAAGCTCTCTGGATGCTTTACTATAGTCCCAGACTGCAATGATCAGCTGTAAGGTGTCTGTAATGAAGCTTTATTGATAATTCTTGGTCCAATTACACCAAAAATTTTGAAACTCCAATTGTCACTGGGGCAAAAGAAAAAAAATTGTCTAGAACTTGCATTATAAAATATACAGTTTCGACTTACATACAAATTCAACTTAAGAACAAACCTCCAGACCCTATCTTGTATGTAACCCGGGGACTGCCTGTACTGTATGTATTCGTGACTAAACATGTGCCTATGTGTTTATACATGTGTGTATGTATTGTAGTATATAAATGTGTGATTTTACAAATATATATATATATTTTCAGGTGGTAGGGGCCCCAATGCAGAAAGCTGCTATGGGACCCAGCCTCTCCTAGTTACACCCCTGGTATTCACTATTAAGAGTGGTCCACATAAGTTTTTAGCATGATCAGAGTATATGTCCAATCTAGCTTTTAGCTGTTGTATCAGAAGATCATTACCACAATTACAAGACAGGATATAATTGTACGTATTATATCTGGGGTATAAGAAAGTTCCATCTCACCACTTCAACTTGCTGCCCAGTCTTCTCTGTGTCAGATTTCTTGCCCTCCAGTTCTCTCACTGCCTGGTAAAGAATCTGTGAGAAGAAAAATAGCAGCAAGGTAAAAAAGGATAAATGTATATGGGAGAGAAATAACAGAATAAATAAGAAAGAGGAAGGAGGAGAGAAGTGAAATTATAATGGTAAGAAAGGGGGATAATTCATTTGGTCAATTCTTTCTCACATCGATGTGCTGCTGTTTGTTTTGATGCTCCTGAATTAGAGATTTGGAGGTCTTGTTCAGGTGCTCACATTCCTCCTGGAGCTGGACCATGCAGCTCTTCAGGTAATCAATTACATCTGTATCCTATAAGTGGAAAGAGAACTGTTAAAAGGGATTGTGAGAAAACAAGAGTGACAGAAACCAACCAGTGTAGCCCATTTACAGTATAGAGATTGGGTATCCTCAGCCGACTTCACAGAGTTAAGAATTTTAGTACATCTTCTATGAGTTAATATATAGACAATTCATTTTAATAGGCAATGTGTAATACTTTCACCTGTGGTGGCACTGCACAAAAATCTTCAGGAAAACTCACTGCAAAGTAATTTTCCCCATTGATTGTAGCTTATACCCCTGGTACCCTCCTAATGTGAGATCTGTTTGACAAGTTACCTGCATACAGAGATCAGCTGTCTTTCTGCGTTCCAGAACATCTTTAGAGGATTGGTCACTAGATGTATAATCGGTCACCAGCTCCTGTAGATCTTCATATTGGTTAACTAGTTTGCTGACCTTCTGCCCAATATCAATGGTACAGGCTGGACATGTAAGATGCTCCGTAGATGCTGATGTGGTGACAGGAGCTTGGGTCTGTGTTGTGCCCTGATCTGGCATTTTAGTATCTGCAGTAACATCCAAAGCTGGTGTGCTACCCCCAGATTCTTTGGGAATACTCATGGCTAGAAGAGTGGATGAGGAAGATGCCATAGTTGTTAATATCTCACGAAGCGTGTCTAACTGTGAGAAGAAGAAACAGATGGATATTTTAAGAATTTCAGATACTCTGTCCTGCTATTCTCCCAACAGGAACCAACTTATAATTAATATGTTGTTTGTAAAGATCCAGATATTCCAATACAAGTGTCCAGTTATATGTCAGCTATGTGTCTTTCATTTCATGATGAACTGCTTCTGAGATGACTGACAATGTCAATGACCTGAGTGTTATCTCCTCAGGAGAAGCCTGTCTGTACAGGTTCATTCTACACAATAACAAAGGGGGTGAATGAAAAGGTCTCTTTAGCCCCATGATAACCATATAGATTTCCTTTAGAGTATATGAGCTATTAATGGGACATTACATGTCCAACGGGAAGCACCATCATCAGGTGAAGCATTGTATTCTGTTATAACCAAACATGTTTCAGTGGGGAATTTTATTTTTCCACTATCTTGTAGTACATGAGCAGCAATTCGCTAACCTGATCTTGTAGTTGTAGAGATTTCTGAGACAATGACTGCTCCATGATGGATTTTTCCCTCTCTTGACGATCACGCAGTTCCTTGAGCTCTTTTTCAATGTTTTGGATTGTAGTACTTGAAGAAAGTGGAAATTTCGAAGTAACAATCAAAACTCTTATGTAAAACTATTGTATGATTTTCTTTAACAACTTATTGTATCATCTATACACAAGACCGTTAATACAATTCTATTTTCTGATGAAAATTGTATGTCCATCACCAAATATGAGAACGGGGCTTCATGTCCCTGATTTCAATGTAAATGGTGCTGAAGTGTGAAACTATGGGACTGATGAAGTTCACCACTTACATAATTCAATAATCCCATAGACTTTAAGCAGAGCAGCATCACAGATGTATGACCACTGCTGTATTAAAGCAGGACCTCCTTTAATATGGTTGGGTCCCAGTCATTGATATCTACCTACCTACACCTACTCGCCTCTGGTCACCTTATAAGTAGACTGTCCCAGTCTGCTTACTCACCTGAGGGATCCAAAATGTTGATTGGTCTGGTTGGTGTCTCCCAGCTTCTGGTCAGTATGTGTTACTACAGGATCCATTGCTTTCTGCAGGTTTTTGAGATAAAAGCAGCAAAGATGAGTCAACTATGTAAGTAAATGACTCAATTTCTAAGGTGAGGAGCAGGAATTTACCATATGCTTCAGTAAATTTACACGGCTTTCCAATGTGAAAACATATTGAAATTGTGCCAATTGATGCCAGGCTATAAGGACTGGGCCACAGCATCCATGGAATATGAGCATCAGGCTCTTACATTGCATATAAATAAATCATTTGTAAAGTACTACGGAATTTGATGACGGTATTTAAATAAAAATTATTATAATTATGTTTTCATTAGAAGATAAAAAGCTATGTCATACCAAACCAGGGACTCCTCTAAAAGGAATAAAAGCCATGTCTAGATATTTGGGGTTCTTGGCTTTCTCCAGTACAGAACACAATGTAAAAGAAGTCTCATATAGTCATCCAATATAGGTGTTGTGTACTTATGAAAAACAAGAACCACGAAACCCCCTATATATAGATGAGGAAAAAGAACCATTTACCCCTGTATCAGATAACGGACAAGAACCGTAAATCCCCTTGTATACAGGTGCGGGACAAGAACCATGAACCCCCCTTTATATAGATGAGGAGTGAGAACCACAAAAACCCTCTGTATATAGATAATAGGGCAGATTTACTTACCCGGTCCATTCGCGATCCAGCGGCGCGTTCTCTGCGCTGGATTCGGGTCCGGCCGGGATTTATTAAAGTAGTTCGTCCGACGTCCACCAGGTGGTGCTGCTGCGCTGAAAAGCATCAAAACGCGCTGGAGTTCACCGAGCCGGGCTGAGTGAAGGTAAGTGCAATTTTCGCGACAGATTTTTTTAAAAAAATGTGGCGGTTTTCCGAATCCGTCGAGTTTTCGTTCGGCCATGCATCCCGATTTCCGTCGCGTGCATGCCGGCGCTGTTGCGCCCCAATCCGATCGCGTGCGCCAAAATCCTGGGACAATTCAGGGGAAATCGGCGCAAATCGGAAATATTCAGGTAACACGTCGGGAAAACGCAAATCGGGCCCTTAGCAAATGACCCCCAATGTCTTTTACTTTTGGAGAAATCTCTAGTTTGACAAATATAAGTTATAAGCATTTGCTTGCCAGTTGTACTGTTATAAAATACATCGGCTATAGTAAGTCTACAGCATCTACAGCTTTCCAAATATTATCTTATAGGAACAGAACAATGTTTCCTTAGGCCTGGTTACAAATTTCAGGAGGAAAAAGGAATGAAAGATTGCTGGTTTGTGGAAATTCAGCCAAATTATCCGTGCTCTCACCTTTTCTCCTATCAGGTCTTGCATCTCTTTATTCACACAGCTGATTTTCTCCTGGAGGTCAGGTACGGCTGTAGCAAGGTCATCTAGAAGCAGAAAGGATGTCAGGTATATATATGAGCAGGTTTTGCTTATAAAACTGATATTTAGAAAAAAAAATTTGCTGACCTACAAGAAATGTCAAATATAACAAACTCTAATATATAATAATAATTTAATACAGGCGGTCCCCTACTTAAGAACACTCGACTTACATACGACCCCTAGTTACAAACGGACCTCTGGATCTTGGAAATTTACTGTACTTTAGCCCCAGGCTACAATAAACATCTATAACAGTTATCAAACGTGTCTGTAATGAAGTTTTATTGTTAATCCCGATTCTTATGACAACCCAACATTTTTAAAAGCCAATTGTCACAGAGACCAAAAAAAAATTTGTCTGGAGTTACAATTATAAAATATACAGTTCCGACTTACATACAAATTCAACTTAAGAACAAACCTACAGACCCTATCTTGTACGTAACCCGGGGACTGCCTGTATATAATAATATAATTTAAACTACGGTATAACCATTAAAAGCTGGTATCATAGATATTGTAACTGTGGGACTTGGCACCATGCATGCTACATGGTGGGCACCAAAGATATCAGTGTCTGTTGGCAGGTTTTATTACTAAAGGGACACTCCAGCCAATCCTAAAAATTGCCATATCCTCCAGTAGAGAATTCCATATTTCAGTCTCTCTTCTGTTATATTTATTTTGGGAAAACGTGTAGACTGAATCTAACAGGCTCTCCGCAGGTGGGACACAAACTTGTATCCTAGCTACTGGTTTAAAATATAGTTTCCTGTATTACAGATATATAGAAGAGGACGTGAGATCAGCCTCCTTACTAATGACATTACAGATTCTTAAGGGGAATGTAGATAGGTTAATGACAGTTCACACTTGGCTAGCAGAGATAGCTCTTTCTCTGGCTGGTCAGGTGATGGTGTGAACAGGCCACAGAGCTAAAGTAGAGTATGTGAGACATGTTTTTAAATAGAAGTCTTCATTAAATATTTTGTACTGTATTCACTGGATAAATATATACACTGTATTATTACTCTTTACATTAACATACATTATTTTATAAATTATTCCAGATTTTGTCTCTTTAATATTGCAGAGAATGTCTGTATTATAAAAGAATCAAAGCGCATGGTAATGTCCTGGACAAAATTTACCTGTGTTTTTCTGAAGAAGTTTAAGTTCAATGTGGTCTGCCTTGTTTCTCTCCAGTGCATCGACTCCTGGACACAGCTCCTTAGATATGTCTCCTGGCTGATGAGCAGTGGATACTCCTAGTGACCCTGGAGCAGCTCCGGGATCAATGCTAGGCATAGGAAGGTCAATTCCAGTATTCTGAGGCATGGAGGCCTCTGGGTGTGTTAGACTTATTTCATCTGATTGTCCTGAAATCTCTTTTTTTATTTGAGGGTCCTGTAATATAGTTGCTGTCATACCATCCTGAGTAGCATGTGGGATATCCACGTGAGAAGAAAGTGATCCTGGAGAAGCAGTGATTTCCACGCTAGTCATAGGAAGGTCAATACCAGTATTTTGAATCATGGGGGCCTCTTGGTGTGTTGACTTTATTTCCTCTGATTGTCCTGAATTCTCTGTCTGAGGGTCCTGTAATATAGGTGCTGTAATACCATCCTGGGTAGCATGTGGGGTATCCATGTGAGAAGCAAGTGACCCTGGAGAAGCAGTGATATCCATGCTTGTCATAGGAAGGTCAATGCCAGTATTTTGGATCACAGGGGCCTCTTGGTTTGTTAGATTTATTGAATCTGATTGTCCTGAATTCTTTGTTTGAGGGTCCTGTAATATACTTGCTGTCATACCATCTTGAATAGAATGTGGGATATCCACATGAGAAGAAAGTGACCCTGGAGAAGCAGTTATAGTCATGCTAGTCATAGGAAAGGGAATACCAGTATTTTGAATGATGGAGGCCTCTCCGTGTGTTAGATTTATTTCATCTGATCGTCCTGAATTCTCTGTTTTTGTTTGAGGGTCCTGTGATATACTTGCTGTCACACCATCCTGAGTACCATGTGGTGTATCCATGTGAGAAGCAGAAACTTCAGCATGACTGGAGCTTTGTGGCTGAGACACTGTTTGGGAAGTGTATAATACAGGTCCCTTGGAACTTGAGATATCAGTAACATTTACAGCTCCAAATGTAAGATTGATGTCATCAGCACTAGGTCCCAAGGCATAAGTCCAGGCATCCTGTATAATAAGGAAAGTTACAAAAACGGAAAATGATCTATGTAGAATGTCTCAGTCCTACAATGACTTTATACATTAAATAGGTTTCTACACACCTGGATGGTCAAACTGCAATACTCTATGGGGCACATTTACTAAGCACAGTTTGCCTGTGTATAGTGCAGGGTGCGCCAGATTCAGGATTTCTGCCGCACGTTCTTCATGAATCTCCCTTACTGACCAGACTGAGTGTACCAACTTATTTTGGTGCACCTTTAACATAAGGGAGTTCATTTACTAAGGGTCCGATTCGTGTTTTCCCGACGTGTTACCCGAATATAGGTTTTTGGCGCACGCGATCGAATTGTGGCGCATCGGCGCTGGCATGCACGCGATGGAAATGGGGGGGGGGTGTGGCCGAACGAAAACCCGACGAATTCGGAAAAAACGCAGCATTTAAAAAAAAAAAAGTGTCGCAGGACTCGCGCTTACCTTCACTAGGAATAGGCCGGTGAACTTCAGTGCATTCCGGCGGGCCTCGGGGAACTTCAGCGCAGCAGCACCACCTGGTGGACGTCGGAGGAACTACCTTAGTGAATCCTGGCCGGACCCGAACCGCAGAGAACGTGCCGCTGGATCGCGAATGGACCGGGTAAGTAAATCTTCCCCAAGGTGTTCGACACATTTCTGTCAGACTTTGCATGTTAAATTAGGCGCTTGGTCCAACTGAGCACTAGAATGCCATTTCAGTGCAGAAATCAGTGTCGCGTGAAGCATAGTGCAGCCGCGCCACAAAACAGTTGCACTTCTTAAATACCTGTGCAAGCTGTTTTCACCTAAAAGAATGTGCAGCATCCAACAGAAAACTTGCAAAATGTGCCTCTATGTGTCTCTAAAACTCTAATAAATAATCTCAACACCAATCATACTACATACAGTATAAGGGTCTTTGTTTACTATCAACTCAAAACATTGGGGCAGATTTACTTACCCGGTCCATTCGCGATCCAGCAGCGCGTTCTCTGCGGTGGACTCGGGTCTGGCCGGGATTCAGTTCCTCCAATGTCCACCAGGTGTCGCTGCTGCGCTGAAGACCATGGGAATGCACTGAAGTTCACCAAGCTATCCTGGGTGAAGGTAAGCGCGTTTCGAGCAACACTTTTTTTTAAATGCGGCGGTTTTTCCGAATCCGTCAGGTTTTGTTCGGCCATGCCCCCCGATTTCCGTCGCGTGCATGCTGGCGCCGATGCGCCACAATCCGAACGTGTACGCCAAAAACCCGGGGCAATTCAGGAAAAATCGGTGCAAATCGGAAATATTCGGGTAACACGGCGGGAAAACGCGAATCGGGCCCTTAGTAAATGACCCCCATTATATGCAGTCTTCTCAACAGATGAATTTTTCAGTCCGCAAAACAACATATTAGGGCACATTTACTTACATTTCCGCTGTAGTTTACCAAAAGTGCATTGTCCTATGATAATGCTCTGTGCCGCAATTCACTAAGATTGTGCGCACAATGGGGCAGATTTATCAAGCAGTCTGAAAGTCAGAATATTTCTAGTTGCCCATGGCAACCAATCACAGCTCAGCTTTCATTTCACCAGTGCTCATGAATATTTTAAAGGGGAGCTGTGATTGGTTGCCATGGGCAATTGGAAATATTCTGACTTTCAGACTGCTTGATAAATCTGCCCCAATATCCTGTATGTGTCGCTTCCCCACTCAGGTCCGACAGAGTTCACCATTTTTTAGTGGTGCTTGGGCTTGCGACACAATTTGAAATTTAAATACTGCACTCAGTCGGATGGTCCAATGGCAGGTCCCCTAAATGGGAGCATGGAAGCCAGCACAGCTGCGCCAAAAAAAGGATTGCATGCGCCAAAATCCCAGCGCAGCTACTTGTTAAATACTTGTGCTAGCCGTGTAATCTCCAAAAAAGTAGCACAGTCTGAAGAAAGGGAGCAGCGCGACAAATGAGCCCCATTAAAGGGATCAGTGGGCATTTCTCTATTCAGATTCTTACCTTGGTTTCTGGATGTCTTGCTAAGGTGTCACACAATGCTTCCAGCTTGTCTTCTAGATTTTTCTACAGTAAGATACAAGGAATTTTTTTTAAAGTCACTTATACTGTAATAGTAGAATAGAGTGACAAAAACATTCCATACCAAGGATTTATATAGTAATCCAAAGAAAGACTATTCCCGAAATCTCAGCTATTTGTTCCTGTTTCCACATATCACAGAGAAAGGGAATCACACAATTTGGCATTGAGCTCTTATCACGTTAGGGTTCTGTGCAGGTAAAATGGTGGTGCAGAACTTTTAGCACTCTAGTCATTCTCTTGTGGTATGTAAGGAAAGTGATACAAGAGTGGATTTTTAACAAATTCCCTTCCTCATAATCCCCCAGGTCTCATACTGCACATTTCCCCAGAAATTCATAATCTGGGCACATTTTTAGAGACTCCTAAGGAAGAAATGTGATGTCCTACGCTCAACCACATTACCTTTATATTTTATAAATATATGCTACAGCAAATACCTAAAATTACAGACCTGAATGAAGCCCAATTTAAACATTGAGATCAGATAGTACAATCTATAGTCAGTTTCCCATTGATAGATGTCACACTAAAAAGTAGCTCGATGGCAAGTGAAACTATAGGAAATGTATTTTGCAAAGTAAATGAAATTTACTTTTTTATTTAGGGACTTTTTCTTTTGGACCAGCTTTTCTGCTGGTCAGATGCCACATTTGGCATTTAGTCTTTAGTGAATTGCAACTTTTGATTGCAACTTTTTGCGACTTTTGTTTTAAAAATTAGCAAAAAGTCTCCAAAAGTCGCAATCAGTTCCAAGCTAATTTCTCCTCCTTTTTCATAAAGTTGCAACTCTCACACTGCTCACTAAATACTGCAGAAAACTAGACAGTGGCAAACTTTCAAGAGAGACAGTTTTAAGCGCAAAAAAAGTAAAGCCAAACATTTGGTACATGTTCCCATTGTGTAAGCCCAGGTCAGGAAAGTCAATGGTCACAGCCTCCCTAACTAATGAGATGCCCAGTAGCTTTCTCAGTAATGAAATACCCATGCAGCCTCCCCCAGTACTACAATGCCCAGCAGCCTCCACTGGAAGTAAACAATGAAGCAGCTTATCCAGCCTATGTACCTACCAGACGAGTCTTCAACGATTCGAGCTCTTTTTGGATGCTTTCAATACCATTTTCAGTGATTGCCTTCACACCTGCCAAGTGGAGGTCCTGCAAGTTTCCCTAGGCACAAAGACTAGAATAAATCCAAGTTTAACACATTTACCTACATATAGACAAGAACTCCTAACAGATGTCGTCTTAACAATTTTAAAACTTTTATGTATGAGAACTTTCACACATGCATAGTAGAATAAAGAAGCAGCTTCATCTCAATGTGAACATATAATGATCCAGAATAAGTCTCTATGGTGGTACTTGGGAAAGACGGGACATCTTTTTCTTGTCACTGTACTTTTAACTTATTGGGAATGATGCTACAGGGGTGTCATCAGAATCCCTCCAGGCTTTGGGGCCCTAGCTATTAAGTGCCTTGATAAGCACTTGTGCCGAACCTCCCTGCTTTCTCTGTGCTTCTCCCCTCCCAATGTCTACCATAATCTTGCGCAAGATTTCTTGCACAGAGGGAGCAGGGTGCTGGAAATCATGTGGCAGCAGATTACGGTAGACAGTGTGAGGGAGCAAGGAGGCCAAGCACAAGTGCTTTGGAGGACATGTAATAGCCAGAGCCTCAAAGCCGACTTCATTAGTATAAAGTTCTAAGTATACTTGATAACTAACATAGAAACCCTTTTAATAAATATATACCTGTATTCATGCTGCTGGGATGTACCAAGTAGCGTTAATGGTTTACCGCTTAAAGGGAACCTGTCATCAGGAACCCTTTTCTGGCTCCCTCATGTCCCCATAGTGAATAGTGTACACATTGTCAAAGAGTTTGCATAGTAAAACTAGCTTTTTCCGAAAAAAAGATAAGTGAGATCAAAGTTTACCTTTCTGTATGCAGATCTGTGTCCCTAGTCCCATGGGAGTGACCAGTGAGGATATGTTTAATGATGTCCTTGTTGGTGATTGGCTTCAACTATGTAGGAGCCTTGTCCACTTTCCTTACAAATTCACTGAAGGGACAACCTTTTAGAAGAACCTGTCACCAGGGAATCCCCCATAAATCATAAACCACTACCTGTTACATGTTCCACTGATGCCTCTATCCATGGCATTATAGCCACCAAAAAAGACTTTTTTATTGTACTATGTGTGGTTTGTAGGGGGGGTCCCTGGTGAAAGGTTCTCTTTAATTTCCTGATCTCAGAGCCATCAGATGGTACCGATCACAAAAGTATGACCATGAAACACTAATATTTGCATAGCTCAGATCTAATATCACTTATAAAAAAAGCTGCTGGCTCCTTGCCCAGAGACTCACCGAGCCATAAGAGGGAAGTTTTCTCTAAAGCCAAGTCACTTATCTCAGCTCTCTAATTCTCCCTCTAGAATGACAGAAGGAGAAATGAGGGAGTTGAGAGAAACATTGGCAGTGTACGATGTACAATGAAGAGAATTTCCAAGGAAGGGGGAATAAGGCAGCTAAAAACAAGACATGCCCTTTGTGTCTTATGAGTCTCTTGTCAAAGAGCCAGCAACTTTTTTTTTTAAATTGATTTTAGCTAAATCTAAGCTATGGATTTTTATATGAAAAAAAAAAAACTACAGGGGCACAGTATGAAGACTTCTGTAAGAAGGTCAGTAGGTTTATTGGTGCAAACCCAATCAAAGGTTTCATTAAAGAAAACCTGTTTCACAATATATTTTTTCCTATTATGCTATTATGGACTAAAGTCTCCACTGCTGTTGCATTTTTTGTGCCACTTACCAACCCTAAAGACTGGGCCACTTTCTGTGTTTGATCTTGTACCCAATGCTGTGACTCCTTCAGGGTGTTGACCTCCACCAAGAGATCCTGCATCACGGTCATAGCCTAAAATTACAAAAGCCAGCTGTAAAGTAGCAGGGAAAGCACAAAAACATTAGGGGACATGTATCAGAGCTTGTATACAGGGTTGGAATATTGCAAGAGTCAGGGCGAGCCAGTTCTTAAAATCATGACTGGCTCACTTAACTGAAGTGAAGAAATGCAGCAAGCTTTCTCCCACCCCTAGCTTGCTGCAGCAGAGCACTGGAGCTTTTAGGTATAATGCTCCGCTGCTCTCTGTCCATCACACAGGCTGCCAGCATGGTGGATGTGGCAGAGGCAGCGTTTTTGCCTGTCCCAGGTCAGAGGTGCATTGGCCTATGGCCAGGGATGATCCGATGCAGCCAAATATGTGATGTCACCATGCGCCCCCTGTGCTGTAGCTCTGTCATTGATGTGAAGAAAGTGTAAGTATGTTGTTTTTATACCATGGGCAACTAGAGTCATCAAAGGGACTACTGGCTACTTGGGGCATTCTAGTGACTGCTGGCTACTGAGGGCATCAATATGACTGCTGACTACTGGGAGCATGCCTGTGATTGATGGCTACTTGGGGTGTCTCTGTGACTAATGGCTACTGGATGTGGGCACTTTGACTACTGTTAGGGGCACTGTTACAATTTTGGCTATTGTGTGAGGGCCCTGTTACTATATTGGTTACTGTGTAACAGCACAGTTACTATATTGGGTACTGTGAGGGGAATTTTGCAATATTGATTGCTGTTCAGACATGTAAAGTGATCTCTAAGGGAACAACAGAACAGTATTAAGTTTGTAATTAGAAGATGATGGAGTGAGGAACCTAAAATATTTGTGTTGATAAGTCTGCAGAGAGGAATTGTGGCTGAAAGAAGCTGAAATGTCAGCCATGTAGAAGAAGAAAATAAAAACATCTGATCCTCCGATCAGATGTTATCTGATTTACATTAAAGGGGTATTCTCGTCTGGGCACTCACATTCAGTTTCATTAATCTGCCGTATATAAACATTTCTTCAATTGGATGTTATTAAAAAAAATGTTCCTGTGTGAAGATAATTTATCATAAATGTAGCCATGTTGTCCCTTAGAAACGAGATGGCTTCCTCGGATACGTCCACCTCTGCTGCAGTGCGTGCACAAAGAAACAAAAGGTTATTGTATATAAAATGTCCGGGAGTTACTACATGTCGAACGGCCACCCTGTGGTAATGATTGCTGAATCCAGGTGGTCCGGCAGGACTCTATAGCGCAAATCTGGCCACCGCTGCCAGAGTATGACGTGGTCGTATCCGAGGAAGCTATCTGGTTTCTAAGGGACAACATGACTACATTTATGAGAAATTATCACCCACAGGTATATTTTTTTTATTAAGATCCAATTGAAGAAATGTTTACATAAGGCAAATGAATGTAATTAAATGTAAATGCCCAGATGGGAATACCCCTTTAAGTGTTGGCATTACACATGAGATTACAATACTGCACTCAATTCTAAACATTTTTTACACTTAGCTTAGCTCTAATCTTATGTACTGAGCTGGGTTCTGGTGCTCTATTTATTTCAACAACTATTTGAAAAGGTGCTCTCTGGAGGTAGCTACACCTGTGAGATGACCTGTTAGAGGAGATGTCCAAATAACAGCTACGTGTATTAAGTATGTCAACTCTTCATCATGGTGGAGCCATAATGAAATTGAACATTATAGGGGTATTCCCCTATCAAATTAATCTATATATATACATTTCTTCAATTGGATGTCATTTAAAAAATATACCTGTGTGGTGATAATTTCTCATAAATGTAGTCATATGGTCCCTTAGAAATGAGATAGCATTGGTTGTATCCAAGGATAACTGTCCTCTGTTTCAAAAGGACCCAATGACTACATTTATGGGAAATTTGTTTTAATGACATCAAATTAAAGAAATGTATAAATATAGTAGAAGAATAAAATGTGAATGTCGAAGTGTGTGAAATGCAGATACCCCTTTATTAATACTATACACAGTGAATATACACAGAGAACCGCTCACAGCTTAGTGGACAGCTAGTTTTATTCAACACTCACTTGCACAAATTTTGTCACTTTTTTCCCCATCTTGGAAATTTAGCAATGATTATAAAAGTTATATTTTAAATGGATAGTCAGAAATCATTTTTTGGAAATGTTTAGTCCTTTATTCACCTATCTACTAGGGATATCAATATGTGTTGTCTTGATTTACTCCTAAAATTAAAGGGCACTGGAAATGGCATGTAGTGTTCTGTACTATCACCTTCTTACTGGACTCAACTGATGGGGGCATTGTTGTAACTGGTCATTACCTTACACACTCCTTCCTCATTGAGTTCCAGCCTTCTACTTATCTTCATCATCTGCCACATGTCTCCCACAGTATTATCGTCCTCCTTTTGTCCAGATTTGCTCCTTTCAATAAGATCTAATCCAGAGGGTAAGCTGTTAAGGATCTCCAGCTGTTTCTCCATCTTCACAATCCGGAGCTCCATCCTGTCTTCTTGCCCTTTGTCTTCTATTTTTACCAGCATACCTGTTACAGGGTGGTACTTCCCTTCTGGGAGCTCTACGTTGACATCCTGGATTTGTAACTGCTTGAGGATGGCATGAAGGAGACTGTGCAGAGCAGTGAAATTTGCTGCCCCAACTTCAGGTGTTCCGATGGCCAAATTGGCCAAGTCAAATAGACGGATTTTCTCCATGTTGACCCTTCACCAATCCATCTGACAGTTAATAACATCCTCCTATAGTCAGTACACTACAGCTGTTTGTGATGTCACTGAGTTCTCTGCACTGCTGCCTGACAACTACTAGAAGAAAACCACAGCCACTAGAGACATCAACTGCTGACCCCACCTCTACATTAAATATCATTAATGTATAATTATATATAAGGGTCTGCGTATAAAATTCAGTGTAGTACTATGTGTACCGTTCTAAATTAATGCCATCATTTTATGATGAATTAACACTGGTCCCAGTGCATGGATCCCCTCCCATCATAAAGTAATAACATATCCTATATATAAGATAAGACTAACTCTTCAATTATGGCTAAGACACGGGATCAAAATAGACAAAACTGTTTTCCTCCCAGGGACAGGGGGACAGTTAGGGGGTGGCAAACTAGGCATTTGTCCAAGGCCCACTGTCCTTAAGCTTTGTGCATGCGGACTTTTGTGGGCAGAGGATGTATTGCTCGTTTAATACAACTTGGTTGAATGTCCGGTTGAAGATGCTTATGATCTATATCCTACCTATCTGTCTAACCATTTATCCATTTGTCTATTTATCTATCTGTCTATCTATCTCCTATCTATTATCCATATATCCATCTATCAATCGATCTTCTATCTCTCTTCTACTGTATCTGTCTTCTCATATCTATCTATATTCTATATTCTCTGCATAGGCTGCAAGGCATCTACTCGGTCTAACAGGCAGATGCCGATGGCAGACGCGGGGACCTTCATTAGTGTGGGTATAACTGGAGAGGAAAATCCAAATATTATATATTCCTGTTGGTGCAAGTTAAAACCAGAATATCATATAGCATATCACTAGTCATACAAAATAAGAAACATATCACTTGCACATTCACTATGTAAAAATGTGCCACTACTGGGTTATATACGGATAAAGATATGAGCAGCCTTATTGCAAGAAATAGTGCTGTCACTCAACATAGCTTATCCAATTTACGAGATCAGTTGGTGAGAAGCCATTATTTAGCAAACATACCAAAACATATTTTTAATAAATGTGGCACCAAATGGGGTAAATTCCATACTGGTGATTATAGTGCATGTTCCTATATGGAAAGGAGATTTTTACTGATTTATTGGGAGAAATTAAGTACAAAATTGTGCAACACATTTCAGGTAGAACCTCTAATGTGACCTATACGCTCAGTGTCCCTGTGGAGTCATATACATTGGGTTGACGTCACAGGAACTGAGGGGGGGGGGGGGATTTATCATTAATCCTATGTAGATTCTTGGTGTATAATTGTTGCAATTTTTTGCAGGTTTTTTTAGCAAGAAAAAAAACAACTCTAAAGTCACGCAATGGCGGAAAAAATACACCACAGAGTGTACACACCGTGCAATACCACATTTATCAACCGAGAATTTTCAAAAGAATGCAAATTTAATCGCAAAACTACACCACATAGGAGGTGGTGTATGTAGGTCCATTGCTAGTACAGGGGGAAGTTTTTGCTCCATTTTGAAGTTTTTTCCTCAATTTTTTGTTTGAGGTATCTGAGAATTTGGTGCACAAAAACATTGCAAAAAGGCAGAAATTGAGCAGATGTTAAACATACCTGCGACTGGTGCAGTCTATTCGTATAGAGCACACACAGCACACATCAGAAGGCATTTAACACTGCACATATACCGGACTATAAATACGACTGGTGGAAACCCGCCAGTCTAACACATAGACAACTGCTCAAAATCCTACCTAACGATAAATCTCCCCCTAAGAGTCAGAGTACTTGAACACACCAGAGATATCAGAAAAGCCAGTACTGTAGTTGATGAGATTAAAAAGTTGAAAACCATACCAAGACATTTTCTTGAATTTCATAAAGGAAATTGGAGAATCCTGAAATTTCGGGGAATTGACAAAATTTCTCTGGGATGCCGAGGAGGAAATCATGAAAGAGCTTTGGCCCAGCGGGAACTGAAGTGGATAATGGTGTTACGCATTATAACACCAAGAGGCTTAAATGAAGTTACCTCCTTTGACCCTTTTTGGGAAGGATCACGGTGTTGACGGGCACTGAATGTGCACTATATTGGTGTGTTAGTAGGCTGTTTTGGTTGTAGTTGTAATGATTTTGGATTTATGTTATTCTTATGTTTACTTTTTGCCTTGAGGACACACAGTGGAGTATTCAAGTGATTCTTGGAATATAAGGCCATAATGATTAAAGATATTCAGAGTAATGATTGATTAATAGGTGATGTCTTGGCTGAATTTTATATTGTGAAATACTCCTATTTGTGAGTGATGATTTGGTGATGCTTTATGTTACGCCATTGATGCTTATGTTGTCCTTTATGGCATTTACATATGTAACACCCCTGCCAATACATAGATAGACTGGTAGATGTGAATAACCCCCTCTCATGGTTAGGAGCTTACGGAGGGAGTCATGAACCCTCTATGAAGGTTCAAGAACCTGGTCATTATGTAATAGTCATTAGTTAAAAGGTGTATGATGTTATCCAATGAGTTGGCTGTATTGTTAACTGGAGTTTGATTGGAGAGTTGCTTCCACCTGACCAGGGGAAGCATTAAACCCCTGTGCAGTGGGAACATATGGTCCAGTCCAGACTACAGGAGTTTGAGAGTGTACAGAGAGACAGTGTTCATTACCCTTCACTACACAGAACCCAATCCCAGGACCAGAGTCAGGAGACTCAAGAGCTGCAGCTTCCACAGTTTGGACACAGCTGCATCTCCATTACCCCAGCCTGCATCTATTACCAGGATGGTGCATTATTTCTGATGACCACTCTCAACGACCACTCCAGAACCAGAATCTGCTGTTGACTGTTTAGGCCCGTTTCCTGCTACCTTTTGTTCAATAAAGAACTGTGAGTTGATTTGCACAACGTTGCCTCCGTCTGATCCCTGGATGTGGCTGCTTACCACCACGGGCTTCCCCATCCATTACCCAGGGACCTATCTTACAGAAACTCAGGGGTTGCCCAGTACATCAGCCTTTCCCTCCACAGCCCTCCGATCCCCATACCAAGCACCGTGACATCAGGGTGCTCTAGGCCGCAACCACCAGCCACTCCGGTATTCTGGTCCGCGGCTGCCTCCAGGCCCAGAAACCACTTCCACCTTCTCCCCAGGGTTTTGTGTCTGACAGCCAGGGATCTGGTCCTAAAGGAATCTGCAGCAACGTTGAAAGACGTTGAAGGAAACTCGACACCTGCGCCCCCTGACGTCTTTTGTGGGTGGTCGGGATTGAGTTATGCATTTTCAACTTTTTTTGTGACCAGCAGACTTACATCCCAGATATATATCTCTCTAAGTTAAATCATGTAAGCCCAAACACCCCACCCCAAGAAAATACAGGCACAAATTAAAATAATAAATAACCCTCACATGCTTAACAGTTTTTGATGTGTGTTCATGTCCATCTTCCCCTAGGCATAATGAAATAGACACTTTGGTGGACATTTAACATGTGTCAGTATGTGATAAAGTCTCCGCCCGTCCAGTGCCGCTGGATACACCAGAAAGCTCCAGCTTCCTGATGTATATTCGGCCCATTGAATAATTTGATTGCGCTACAGCCTGTGATCTTTTAGGCTGCATTCACACATTAAGATTGCATTGCTGGATTGGAGTGGCTTCTGCTCTTCGCTCACTCTGGAGCCGGGAGGGGTCATATAATGCTCTGTGTGCAGCTAGCAGTGTCTGCAGCCTTGTGAATGCACAAGTCTACTGCAAAGAAAGGGGAGGTAGGGAGGTTTGTGTGTATGTATGTATGGAATCTGCACCGTTGCGTTTACAATGACCAAATTTTGCATAGCTGCTCTCGTGATTGGTTGCTAATCTGCTACAGCTCATTAATATGAGCTTTGAGCTTTGATTTTTTAGAATGGGCAATGACTTTAAGACAGCTTATGTGTGAGGTAATATGGTGATAGGGAGAGTTTGTGACAGAGAGACAGGCAGGGAGTTTGAGTGACAGAGAGACAGACAGGGGGAGTGAGTGACAGAGAGACAGACAGAGGGAGTGAGTGACAGAGAGACAGACAGGGGGAGTGAGTGACAGAGAGACAGACAGGGAGAGTGAGTGACAGAGAGACAGACAGGGGGAGTGAGTGACAGAGAGACAGACAGGGAGAGTGAGAGATAGAAAGACAGACAGGGAGAGGGAGAGATAGAAAGACAGACATGGAGAGTGAGTGACAAAGAGAAAGGCAGTAAGTGAGAGACAGACAGGGAGAGTAACTGAGAGACAGATAGGAAGAGTAAGTGAGTGAAAGACAGAGATACAAGCAGGGAGAGTAAGTGAGAGACAGAGGGACAGGCAGGGATAGTGAGTGAGAGACAGACAGGGAAAGATAAATGCATATAAATCTTATGTATCATTTTTTTGTTAAAATTTTTGTTAGGGCTAAGAGCAGTTATTTACTATCCTGGGCAATAGAGGCTACTGTAGGTTTCCTTTAAGTGACCTGCATATACCGTATTTTTCGGATTATAAGGCGCACAAAAGATCCTCTGATTTTCTCAGAAATCAAAGGTGCGCCTTATTGTTCAGTGCGCCTTATATACGAACCTTACTTACAGACAACAGCTGCCTTGAACTGTGCACAGGTCTGCCACCTGCTGCTCATTCATCCTTATAATCAGGTGCGCCTTATAGTCCAGTGCGCCTTATAGTCCGAAGAATACTGTAATTCAGGTATGATGCTGTGTAAAAATTAAACATGGGATGTCATTGTTTATAATAAAACTACTTCAGAGGGGGGTATGGTGTCTATATTTAATTTAAATTACTATATAAATTGAATTAAGGGAGTACCATGTATGCCAATATTTGTTTTTTATGGGGTAATGTATACCTTTATTCATGGGCACTTAACAATAATATATTCTAACTTTAATAATTTATTTTGCAAAGTATCATAGTGTTTTCAGGGGGCACAATATGATCAATAGTTTTATGAGGACTAGTTTAGGCCAGATGATTAGACAAGGCAACCCCATTGTGGATTAGTTGTGTTTTCCTCATAGTAGGCTCAGGGTACAGAGAAAAAAAGCAGAGTGAGGTGTTTAACCCTTTGTCTGCCACAATATAGCTTCCTGCAACCTGAATTGCCCTCATGCATGGAAGACAGATTTTACTGTGGGATATGTGAGATATGTGTCTGTCATAAATACATATGTGTGTATGTATTTTTATATGTGTGTGTGAAATAAATAAATGGACATTCAGTATAAAACCTGTGTGTGTGCATGTGCTTGGAATATATATGCGTGTATATTTCTGCATGTAGTGTGCATATATATGTATGTATATTTGTATGATATAGGCAGGTCAGTTTCTTCCACTTGATGGGGCAGACGAAGGCCCTGGGCGCCACCTAATGGAGGAGACAGGGGCACCAGTAAGAGTACTCATCATGGCTCTTATTTGCCCTCTTCTTCAGCAGAAGCTCAGGAAGAGCCAGGTCTATTTTGGTGCTACTGCTGAAGAAGAGGGGAGAAGAGGAGACACAGGGAGCGCTGGAAGGTGAGTACTGCATTTATTTTTTCTATTTAGTGGGTGAGTGTACAGGCTACAGTGCTGGCTACCAATATACTGTGGGAGCAGCAATATGCTGGCTTCCTAAATACTGGGGTAGGGCAGTATTGTGCTGGTTACCTATATATTAAAAAGGAAGTAGTGTGCTGGCTACCTATATACAGGGGATGGCAGTGTGCTGGTTACCTATAATAATGAATAATTCTTATATTTATATAGCGCACACAGATTACACAGCGCTCCACAGAGCTTGCCAAATCAGTCCCTGTCCCCATGGGGCTCACAATCTAACCTACCAGTATGTTTTGGAGTGTGGGAGGAAACCGGAGGACCCGGAGGAAACCCATGCAAACACAGAGAGAACATACCCTGGGACATATGATGGGGCTACCTATGTATTTGGAGGGCAGTGTGATGGGGCTACCTAAATATTGGGGGGCAGTGTGCTTGGGCTACCTATATACTGGGTGGCAGTGTGCTTGGGCTATCTTTATAATGGGGGCAAGTGCTGAGTTACCTATATACTGGGGGGGGGGCAGTGTGCTTGGGCTACCTATAAATTGAGGGGCAGTGTGCTTGGCTACCTATATATTGGGGAGCATGTGCTTGGCTACCTATATACTGGGAGCAGTGTGCTGAATACATGTATACTGGGGCAGTGTGCACTGGGGGCAATAAGAAATATCTAATATATCTATAAATGTATAATATATATAAAGGAAACATAGTATATAATATAGGGGGCAAAGTATATATCTAATGAAGTGAGCATAGTATTTAATATAGTTGACACAGTATATATAACTAATACAGTGGGCACAGTATATATCTCAAATATAGTGGGCACAGGTTATATACCTAAAAGAGGGGGCGCATTTGTACTTCTTTCATCAACACAGAATAGTAATTATACAGTATACTGTATTATGTATATTATGCTGCCGTTATAAATATTCATTGTTTGGATTCTTTAGGTTTTTCCCTATGGTTACCAGTGCAGAGCTCCCATCCTGCAGGAGTGATGCCTTACTGGTATTGAGCGTGTGATCAATGGGGTCAGTCATTGATATGTATACAGATGCATCATAACATATTTATATCTAATAGAGAGGGGTGCAGTATATATATCTAATAAAGGATTTATAGAAGAGTACAGTATATAGCTTATGCAGGAAGCACAGTATGAATTAAAATGGGGCTACAGGAAAATGTATTATGGGGGTACTGTACACATGTAAATAAGAGGGCTCTGTACATATATAAAATCATTTGGGACACTGTATATATGTATATATGTATACAGACCAGGGATTGGTTCTGGTGCTGTGTTTCTGTATGAAGCTTGGTTCTAGTACTGTACTTATGTATTGAACTCCATACTGGTGTTGTATTTATGTACTAAGCTTTGTTCAGGTGAAGTATATCATATGTAAATCAATATTATAAAAATTCACAATATTTAATGTGAAACACACTTTACATTTTAATTAAAGGGGGGGGGCTGTATGTTAGAATTAATTTTGAGGGAGCATTGTCTAACTAACTTAGTGGGATAATGTGGCATACATTATAATAAATACATAAATGTATTTCTCTAATATTTTTAATTTTGTGTATGGGGGCTGTTTATTTTAAAGTGTTTTAAAGTGTTATATATTTGAATAACCCGTGTGTGTGTGTGTGTGTGTGTGTGTGTGGGGGGGGGGGGGGGGGGGTTATATTCTGAGAGTTACCCTGTACCACAAAGTACCTAGAATCTGCCCTGGATATGGTGGTGGTAATATGGGTGTGTATATTCTTCTTTATGTATGATCATGTAATTGTACTGTATGTAGAAGGTGATTTATTTGTGTATACAGTAGTTCATACAGGGACATTATTTATCAGAGATTTATAAGAATCTCTAATCAGAAGCTTTCTATGCAGTGCGTTATGGTCAGCAACCACTTGGTGGAGCTGTTGCGACCAGGGAAATAGTCTTGCACAGCCATTCCTAGAGAGCAATCCACATTCATTGGAAGTGGAAGTCATCTATCATATATGTTTAAGGATTTAATGCGTAATCTACCATAGCAGTGTTTTTACAGTTATATTGAATATTTTGTTATTTGTCATGTGTGGTTTTTATGAATGTAATATGCAATCTACATAACACTAACCTAATGGGAGTGAGTGTTTCCTGACTATGTCCCGGAAATGGGAGTTTTTTCCTTCCTGAACCTGTCTTAAATACGGGAAAAACACACACTCACATAGGAGTCATGATTAAGAGCGGTCATACAGCTTGAAACGTGTTGACACTTGTATTCATTGTATACCTGGATGTTTTATTGGCGCAAATAAAGAAGACTTTCTAAGAAAGATTTCCTTGAGCTGGATCTGGACTTATTTCTGTATGCTGTTAACCCTGGCAGTGGGGTGATCAGTGCATGAGGGGACCAAGGGAGGCGGGTGAGCTGGAACAAGTAAAACTTTTTTTGTCATTTTGAGGGAGTAGGACTCGTAATCATAACAGAACTTGGAGACTAGTATATATATATATATATATATATGCACCTTGCACTTTATATATATATGTATTGAAACAATAAAATATATATCACATTGATGTTATTTATATTAATGTGGTGGGTGGGGTTTACACAGTCACATGACTGCCAAATTTTGTATATATACCTGCTTTGTACACTAATTGTTGGCTTGAGGAAGGCTCAATACGAGCTGAAACGTCACTGTTGCTACTCATGGAATAAAAGAGACCACCCCAGTCCTACACAGCTTGCAACCACTACCATTTGTTTGGAAGGTGCTGCCTGGACTTTCAGCTTGTATATATATTTTTAGAAGGAAGGGGGGGGGGGGCGCTAAAACTTTGCTGTGGGTCCCACTCATGACTTACGCACCTGTCTCAGAAACTAATTCTGTCACCATTACCTGTTGGAGGTCACAAGGATTCCATCCCAGCCTTTATCTAGTCAATTCACACAGTAATCATTTTGAAATAATCTTTTCTTTATTATGTAAATGAGCCTGTGATGTCACGCTGTTCCCCCTCCCCTCTCCTCCCCCTGCTCATGTCTGTGTGTAATGTATAGTAAAGCATTGGTAGTGTCTGTGCTTTACCTGCTGACATGCTCTCCCACCTAATACACATGTGTGAGACACAGACATCAGCTACACAAGTATCTGACATGTTCTCCTATAGACATCTGAGAGACACAGATATAAGCTACACAAGTACCTGACATGTTCTGCTATACGCATGTGAGAGACACAGATATCAGCTACACAAGTACCTGACATGTTCTGCTATACACATGTGAGAGACACAGACATCAGCTACACAGGTACCTGACATGTCCTGCTATACACATGTGAGAGACACAGACATCAGCTACACAAGTACCTGACATGTTCTCCTATACACATCTGAGAGACACAGACATCAGCTACACAAGGGCCTGACATGATCTGCTATACACATGTGAGAGACACAGACATCAGCTACACAAGTACCTGACATGATCTGCTATACACATGTGAGAGACACAGACATCAGCTACACAAGTGCCTGACATGATCTGCTATACACATGTGAGAGACACAGACATCAGCTACACAAGTACCTGACATGCTCTCTTCTCCTATACACGTGTGAGACACAGACATCAGCTAAAGAAGTACCTGATATGTTCTCCTATACACATGTGAGAGACACAGACATCAGCTACACAAGTGCCTGACATGATCTGCTATACACATGTGAGAGACACAGACATCAGCTACACAAGTACCTGACATGATCTGCTATACACATGTGAGAGACACAGACATCAGCTATACATGTAGCTGACTCCTGAATAATTAGCAACACGGAGCACCAGACGTCGCCTCCCCACGCTCTGGGCTGCTTTTGATGAGTCTCTTTTTTAGGTGATTCTAGCGTGTCAAGATTAGCAAAGACCACTGCCAGGATCAAGATGAAGAGGATAGTAGGTGAGCATCAGGTTTTTTTTACTTTTTCTGACTGGTATATTTCCTTTAAGACAACCCTAATCAGCAGACTTTTTACTCTTGACAAGCAAGACTAAATACACCTAAACCCATAACCACCATGTCATACTTCAGTACTTTCACCCTGAAGTCAGTTGTATGAAAAATGCCAATAAATGTAGCTGTTCGCAGTCAATGTGGGTTATCGTGTCATGGAGCAAGGTGGAACAAAAACACATTTACATGGGAGCATCTGGGATTTTTATTTCACTTGTTTATTTTTTTTAAATTATCTTTTTTATTGTTTTTTCTTACACCAGAGCAAGATGGCATGGATCCAATTCAGCATAAACACACAATTAACCAGAGTCATTTAGGAAATTGTAATATTAGGCAAACACACAGACACATGTACGGGTTTATGGACCTCTTCACCCCTATTTTTTCTCATTTTTTTAGTTTTCTTTCAGTACAAAAAAAACCTACAAACGACAATATATAAAAAGTTTTGTGCTGTTGACAGTTTTTACAAAAGAAGGTTTCGGACAGATTTTGTCGTACTCTTTTATTAGACTGTTGCCATGGTTGTGTGCCTGGATTGCACTTATGGACAGGAGAGAATATTTTTTTGGGGGTCTGCAAAACGTTACATGCAAGGAGTGGGTGGAGAAGGGTGAAGACGGGGGTGTAGCATCGTCAAATCAAAATCATGCAGGGAGGCATTAAGTAAAAAGATGTCAGAGTGAAGTTGTCGCTACCCAGTTCCAGCCATCAAGGGAAGGGAATCATCCTATGCAATGGCTAGCAGTGTATATTTGCACAGTTACACAAATTCCCAAGTTTTTCAGGACTGATTTGGAAACCACACATGGGTTTAAAAGGCTGATTTGTGGGGTCCTGGATCATGTGCCCAAATAACAACAAGCAGCTTTTGCTTAGCAGTGCACAAATATATTTACACATGTATAAATTATATACATATGGTGCAGTGATCAGTGATAGAGGCTTTGTCTCTCTGGAGTGACGTACTTGCGTGACAGAGATATCTGCAGGTCATGGCTAACATGGTGACATCACTCTATGGCAGTGAAGGGGGTAAATAAATATTAATGAGTTGCAGTAATGAACTGAACACACACATATATATATCAATACAATTTATATTCAATCTGTTTTTATTACCTGTTCCTGTACTATTTAAGTCTATAAGTCAAGGCATATACATTTAATGAACGGAATCAAAATCCTGGAAATTGCTTTAACGTCATGTTTCCTTTGGAAATGCAATTTGCCAAGAGATGGCTAAATCTATATAAATATCCTCTATTTCCAACATATACTTCCCTTAAGGACTGAATTTCCTCCCAGTGTCCAATCTTCCTCGGATTGCATAGTACACTGAGGACCCAGCTGACCTGCAGGAGAGGTTATCTAGTCTCCGGCCTCTGGCCAAGAACTGGATCTCTCAGGAAGTCCGCTCGTAAAGCATGTCAGCCTTGATATTGCATAATTGTTATACAGAAAAACAAGATCACCAAGTTTTTGTCTATAATATCGGTTCCTTGCAGAATGTCACATACTCTGCCAGCACTCTGCACTACTCTTTTCTACTGTCATTCTGAGACACTTGTAAACATATTGACAGACTGATGGATGATAAAATGTTTAGGAGTAATTTCAAGACCCTGTGTGTCCTTACAGTGACGCAAGCTTAGAAGTTGGTGACATAAATGGAAGTGGCTTTTGACACAATGCACAAGCTTTAATCCAGTAAGGCACTGCCCTTGGTGATATTATAATGTGCAGTCTATGAAACTTATGTAACTATGTTGAGATGCATTTGCCCATGTCCAAGGGCACAGGTGTCAAACACAAGGTCCACTGCCTTGTGTTATCCGGCCCTTCTCCATGCCTCCTGCTCTAGTCATAGGGGCTATGGCTCTGAAGCCAGCAGACATGATGATGTGATCACATTGCATCTGCTGGCTTCAGAGCCGTGTACAGCTGCTGCACAATGGAGAAAAAAAGAAGAATCCTGCTGCTTCAGGAAGGGGATAGGAATAGGTGAGTATATGTTTTTTTCCACATGCATCGAGGGAGGGGGAAAGGATATGCTACACACAGGGGGCCATTATATATAAGGGTACCAAAGAGAATCGGTTACTATAATGCCCCATTTTTTGTGGCAGTGATTATTAGTTACTGTGGGGGCACTGTGACTATATGATACTGTAGAGGCACATTTTGGTCATGCCGGTGTCTCTGGTTATTTAACAATATGTTCAGCTTTTTGGTTGCCATCAAATGGCTGATTGCAGTGGTAATGCTGTAGAAATGTACTTAACAGCAATAAAATGACATTCAGCCCTTTTATGGGAACTGTAAGGCTGAGTTGGCCCCCGTTTGACACCCCTGTGCTAGGGCATATTTTTAAAGTAGAACGCTGCTTCTAAAATTCAAGACATAAATAATATATAGGTTTTTATATTTTTGCTCTTTTTGGTCAATTTTCACTGCTGTTACTGTATTGTATAACTTACATTTTTTCTAACTACAGATACTCTGACATGCTCAAGTATTTCAGTATAAGGTCTATTATATTCCACTGAAGACATTTTCTTTCTAAATAAGAGAGGTGGGCTAAAACAGCACTTTGCCCATTCTCTGTCATCTGTTCAGTGGTAACACTTGAGTGAGATTGTTAACAACTAAGCAGAGGCCTGTAGTTGTTAAGCAGGATACCCTATAACTAAAGTCTATCAGGCATATTTTAGTGTTAAGAGGTAGAGATTACAACAGTCTCAAGAGAACAGAAATCGTGTGTTCTCCGACCATAGGACCCGGCGCTCATTACTCTAGGCACTTTGGCACAACGCCCCTTCAAGCAGTGATATGGCAGTGGTGTTCATGGATGGGCGTTCATTCAGTAATGAGCGCACAACACACCAGAAGTCTGTAGGACACGAGCCATCACAAGACGTCCTGAAAGTGGCTGCTAGCGGGCCATGTGACCTGTAGCCCCTCCGGACAGAAGGGGAAAGTTTACCAGGGTAAGTGCACTATTGACATACTGTATTTACCCTGTTTAACTTTCTTATTAAATGCCAAACTGTTAAATCTCTATCTTATTTTAACACAGTCTGTGATCAACTGGGACCAATGCTGACCAAACTACTGGAGATGGGATTCCCTGCATCATATCGATATGTCATGCAGTGGTTCTTCCTTCTGAACAGCAGCTCCAACACTGTGCTCTTGCTTAGCAGTGAAGCAAGGTTTCTTTGCATTATATATCAAAATCCCCAGCAGAGTGGCCAGCCTGTGACACAGGACTCTGCAAAGTCCACGATCATGGGCTGATCCGGGAGTGTAGATTCATCAAACTCTTCTTTTTGTAACATTTTACTTCTGATTTTAGGAAAAATTATAGTTCATCATTCATATTATACATATATAACTTTAGTTATACATTAAAGATCTTCCTCTTGACCTTATCAATATCTGTAAAATCAGAAAAATGTATTTTATTTTCCCATTCCTATTTTGTCCATATGATGTTTCACTAATCTAAACTTTTCTATTTTTGTTCATTTGTAGAAAATCCACACTGCTTTTTTTATGTGTTTTAAAGCCAGATTTAGGTCTAACAGGAAGTATATATTTATTTAGTTTCAATCCAATTCTGTCTTTGGGTCATAAAACTACATCAGAAACTATTGTTTTTTAAAAACCTTTTTGTGTAGCCAGTTTATGGGAGAAATGTTTGTGGACACAGGGTAAATGAGGAGCATTTTATATAGTCTGTAATCATCATCCTAATAATATTATAGTTAGGTGTAAGGGTGAAAACATTAGAGGTAAAAAGAGAGAATTGTACAGCTCAAAAATGTGGTTTTTGGGTAATAATGGCTTCAGTTTTAATGAACTGGTCGGAATATATTTGCCAATAGGATTCTTTACAGCCTGACCTGGCTTCCTGTGCTCATTGTTGCCGCCTGCTGGATTTTGTACAGCACTTCATAATCTGTAATTTTTCTGATTTAATGGTGGTTTAAAAATATGGCTGCTTTCTTCCAGAAGCATCAACTCTACTGGTCATGGGTAGTGGGTGGAACTGCAATTACACTTCATTCTAGTTTTATTTCTATACAGCGGAGCTGCTCTGCTGACACACACCATGCTCAGGTGGGGCACTCTTTTTAGTAGAAAGCAGATATGTTTTTCAACCTCCAGACAACCCCTTTAAGGGAAGTGGGGTCATTTTTTTGGGCTACACTGAGAGTGTTGCAACAGCTTATGGGCAAAATCCAGTAGCCAATCCTTTTTACGGGTAAGGCCTTGTACATATGTCAGGCTATGGGTGGGCAAGGTTTTGGTTAAATGCTTCGGCTGTGGCCCCAAATGCCACGGTCTTAAAAAATAATAACAAATGTGTTATTAAATTATTAAAGTTAAAACTAGTACACTTTCTAATTTTTTTACCAGTTCCAAGATCTATTTGCTGTCAGAATGGAAACAATATTGTTTACATCCAGAGGCTCAAAACATTCTGACCTGCTACCTACAGCTAAGAATCTGCTACTCTTGTATCTCTGTGAACTAAATGCATCAACTTCACATATCTACTTCATTTTTATAGTCAGTGCAAGTAAAACGTATTTGTCTGAACAGAACAGGATCTTTCTGAGGATTGTCTACACTCCTGCAGTTTGCAGTTCTAGCACAAACACAATTGGACAACAAGAAAACAATTGGACATCAAGAAAACATTATGGAGCTGAGAAAACAAAGTTGCAGATCAAGCGTTTATAGGGAGGAAAAGAGAGAGAAATAACAGGAGCAGTCCAGCTTTGGTTCCTGAAAACACTGGGGAGGTAGCAGCAGACACATACAAGTCAATAGCCCACATTTATTAAAGCCACAGCACCAATTTTTTGTCTGACTTTGCACATTATTTTTAGTGCAAATTGCTTGCACATGTATTTATAACGTCTCTGCAACACTATACCCTAAGCAACTAAAAATTCTGCACTGAAAGGGATGTTCCAATTAGTCGGATTGTGCAACATACTTCTGTCGGACACTGCATGATAAATGTGTTGCAGGGTCCGACTACACTGGAACACCCCTTTCACTGCAGAATTTTTTGTTGCTTTGGGTATAGCGTTGCGGACACGTTATAAATACATGTGCAGGCCTATGTTAAAGGTGCACCAAAAAAAAGTTGGAGCAGTGCAGAGGGCACCAGATTCATGCAGAACGGGCGCCACAATTCCTGAATCTGGCGCACCCTGCACTATACAAAGGCAAACTGCACATAGTTTTTAATAAATGTGGGTCCAATTGTTCATGATGCGGCCTATCTATATATACCTGACGGGCACCTCTGGCATCTGTACTCAAATACTGTATAGGAAAACCACTGCAACAGTTGACAACTCATGTATATTGCAACATCTTCATATGGTGGATTTTACTCCATGATAGATCAGAAACTGACGGTGAGATGAGATCACTATTTGTTTGATATCTTTTCATAAACAGCGCTCCAATGGCTGGGTCTTGGTTGCAGAACTGTAATAGAAGTGTGGAGCCATTTCTAATCTCAGACAAGCCCTTTACTAATACAGTGGATGTGTAACTGATATATCTGTGCCTCAGCTTCTTACAGTGCTCTCCACTAACCACCAAATGTGATAGATGAAGCTCCTTACACACAATAAAGTAATATTACTTAAGTAATACATGAGAAAAAAAAAAACTGCATTCTTAACCCCTTCACTGCCAGAGAAACCAGTGGAGGTACTAACAGCAGAGCTATAAAAATCCCCACTTCACCAGAATAGCATCTGGCACCATTCAATCCCTTTCCCTCCACCGACTTCTCCTGAGACATATTTCACCTCATATAATGTACCGAAAAGGCACTTTTCAAAAAACATAATTTTTTTAAATGTTTCTTTTTTTTTATATGGTTTTAACATTTTTTTGGTCATTTTGTTTTCTTTTGTAAAAACAGTGTTTTCTTTTTTAAAAAAAGTTTTTTTTTTCAAGTTAAGACGACAGAGTGGGGTATCACTCAAGTCTTCAGGAAACCTCCCTGCTCACCTATGTACAGATGTGTATGTGTGAGAGTATCTATAATATATATCCACATATATATTATATATACCCACACACATAGAAAAGAAAGGGCGGAGAGCAGCAATAATGGAACACAGACATGCCGGATTCCTAGTGAGTTCACAAAAGAATGTGACAAAAATGCTTCATTCCAGCTTGGAGATCACTTCTTCCCAGCTGACAGGATGCCCCAGAATTGGGGTGTCATCTTCTAAGTCAGCAAGGTTGGAGTAGTGGTTATATTTTCATATTTCAGATCTGACCAGGATGTTAGGATGGAATAATTCCAAATAAACAATCATATACTTCTATAGCATCAGAGCAGCTTATCATTCACAGTCATTATCTGACGTGTGACTTACAATGTGTCCTGACCATTTCAGGTGCAGTGGTCAATCCCTGACTACATGCCTCTTGCTATGCTTTCCAATATGTTTTATCTATTGTAGAACAGAATTTAAGTGAAATCCTTTTACCTGGTGCAGAGAGAAATATAAAAATCAGGATAAAAGGTATGTTTGCTTTAGACATTTGCCAAGCGGGAATGGAATGAAGCCAAGAAAGAAAGTTTGCCTAATTTAGCACTAAAAAGAACGCAGTCAGGAAGGGGGGTGGGAGTTGGGAGTTTAATAATAAAAAAAATGAAAGCTGCCACTGTACAACTGAGGAGGTTATCTTCTGATAAGATGCAGATGTTCCGTCAATCCTCCTCCCCACCGCCATACAAATCGGCCAGTTTTTTGAAACGAGGGCCCCAGTCATTTAAGTACTCAAAGTCTTGGTCCTCAGAGCTAGAGGAATTGAGAGAACTAACAGAGCCGGCTGTGGAACCACTGCCTTCATAGTCGAAAACCAGGAGAGAGTCATAAGGTGGTGCTGTAGGATCGTTGTCTGCTGCTCGCAGCCCCTGAGAAGGAAGAAAGTAAAAGGTTAGACTCTGAAGAGAGATGGACATTTTCTACTTCAATTCCAAACCAACCTGATCTGTGGACTTATAGGAGACAGTGAAAGATAATTGCATGAAGAAAGGCAACAGTGGCCAGTGGCAGAGGACGCTATCTAACACCGCTGCGGCGTACAATAGAAACGCCAGACCCCTCTCAGGCATTTCACTGAATTTTAATGCAGGATTATATTGTGTGTGTGCGTGGGGGGTCATGTTATAATAAATGTGCGACCCTGACTCATTTCAATAATATGCAGAGCAACTGACTACTGTAATAAGGTATGACTTTTGGTTTGGAGAGCTTTAAGTTACATCTGACACCCTATATGCCGCAGGTGCAGCAACTGATCTGGCACATGCAAGTACATAGTAATCATTGAGTCACCACCAACATTGTTTAATATGTACGGTACACAACATCTCAGCGATTGTTCAATTCAAATACATTCTTGCTTGAATGTGCTTGAGTGATAAAAAAAAGAAAATTAATTGTATAACCCGTCCACCGGTCCTTTAGTAATGGCCACTGCACCTTCAGCTGTTCTCTTGTGAAGCCAACTTTGGGCAGCTCTCTACTTGCCTCCAGTGGTGACCTTTCTATGGCCCAAAGTTTAAAGTTCTCCGGCTTTATCACTATTTAATTTGGTGGAATGCTTTATACTTATACATAAAAATCTGCATCATTATGTCCATAATGTGACAGTCACTAATTTATATAATATATTGGGAGAGAAAACAAAATACTGGATTGCTACTTTAACAATAACCACCAGCATAGTAGGAGTCAATTTCATTTACCTCCCTGTGAATACCAGGGACATTAACCTACAATGGGAATAGAAAACAGATCAGTGACTTTTTAATGAATTTTTCAACACTGAGATCTTGAGGTTCCTTGTTAGGTGGAGGTACTGATTAAATGTGAGGCATCTCTTCTACAAGATAAACCTTGGATTAGTGGTCATTTAATTAGAAAGCTGATTGCAATACCATCAGACAGTTAAAAACCTACAAACCCAAGATTCTGATATGTAACAATTTACAGACTCAGCGAAGCTGTGTGGGTCTGAAGAGCAAAACACTGACAGATAAAAAGCCAGAACAATATGTTATTCTAATTAAAACACGGCTGCATTTAATATTCCTGACTTCTGCCAAACGTCTCGGAGGAAATAAAATCTCGATTTGATTAGAAAATAGAAAAGCACTTTCTTTAATAAAAGAGACTATGCTCACAAAGGAACATACAGACTGTTATATTACTGATTCAAAATATGGTTAGCCGAGTTCTTTGTGTCTAGAATTTCGAGATCCATCATCCTAGGGAATCTTGTGTGGACTAACACGAATAAAAGGTTCATTTACAACACAACTCCATATTGTTCATGGAGAGTGAAGAAGATCCACACAGTCACCATTCAGAGCCATAACAGCTTTATTCCTAGTCCAACTGAAATTCACTATGGACTTGTTTGCAGAATGTGAGGAATAAGTATTTGAACAATTGTCAGTATGGACCACAAAGCAAACCTGTGACTAGGAATGTGGTGAGTCCCAGGGAAGGGACCTGTGGCAGCATTGTGTGCCTGTGTCTCAGTCTCATTTTTTCTGGCGCCCCCAGCTAATAAATGGGTCGGAGAGCAGAACATGCGGCAAGAGCGCCACAAAACTGGTGGAAACGCTATAGTAAATGCCTCCCAATGTGCATCTAACCATTCTACTATAACAGGATATATTGTACAGCACATAGAAGTTTGCATGATAAGCGCGTAATAAATAGTTACCTCGGTGATAAAATCTCCAATATCACCTGGGTGTGGAATGACAGGTCTTATTGGATATTGTGGCTCAGCACCCACAGGCCTCTCGTCCACCCGTCTGACACCTGCCACTTTGCTCAAAACGTGATCGAGTGTCTCAGGCTGTTGCAACTGACTCAAATCATAGTCCTGGAGCGAAAACACAAGGTGTAGATATTTGCATAGTATCTATATCATCATGTAACTGCTGCAGTGATCTCAAAGCTGCAGACAGTGATAGATATGAGTCATATCTTTGTGTAAGCTGTTTAGCAGGAATTATATAGCAGTTACAGAGAGCTAAGATCACAGCAGTGTGAGGATACATCCACACTGCACATGGCGAAGCTAGAATCCTGGAATATACATCAAATTTTTCACACATTGCTATTACTAATAACATCCACAAAGGATGTTAAAAGATGTCATGGGCTGCCACGTAATGCTGGCTACAGTATTGCTGGTTACTTCTAGTGATCAGATCACATACTACATCATGTCACATTTTCTCACACACCCTTCTCACTCTTACATTGCTATTGCACTTATATTTATTTTTCTCCCATTGGCCTATCTCTCTATTATAAGAGGTATAGGCAGCAATAATCACGTATCTGTAATATGGACATTACCTGGTCCTCCTCGCCGCCTCCCTCTTCATCATACTTCAGTATGTTGTCTCTGACATCGTCCTCTGGATCAATCAATAACTGCTTCGTATGACGTTCCTTTTCTCTGCGCTTCATCCACATGACAAATAGAAGAACCATCGCTGGAAGTAAAAGGACAATTGGTTCAGTTGCATATATTGCAAATGCAATAATTCTTAAAATATCTTCCACTATAAGGCTCTACCTATGAATATGACTCTGAACAAGCTATTATTAATTGATATACATATTTATACACACAATCTATATTGAAAGTTTATGCCAAATTGTTTATTCTACTGTTCCAAAATCTGGTATCTTGAATAAAACTTAATAGTTTGTTATACTTTTATTTCTGGTCATTACAGGTTAAGATGCCAAGCAGCTCTTTCATTGCTTCAATGTCAGTACAATCCACTCCTGTTCTTTGTACTGCCATAAGCCATCAGGTATGGTTTCTTGTCTTTGTGGTTCTAGTTTGCACCTATTTTCACTGCTGACCACATTACTGACCCAGGTTTAAAATTCCTGGCCTGGCTTAATTTCCTTCCTCTTCAGTCACCTGCTGGTTGGGGACTGTGACCTAAAACTTTAAGGCCGTGACCTAAGGATTAACCTGCAGTAAAACCAAAACCTCATTTAGACTTCACACTCCAGCTCAGCCATTAACAAACCAGTTGCAGCCGTAAGAATCCAAAAATACTATTCTCGGCCCAAGGATCCTAGAACATTTCCAGTATTTCATGTGGGTGCTGGTTCTATCTCCAACTTTTGTCTTTGGATTCAAGCCACATCTCTCTGCTTTTTAGAGCTGTACCATTATCTTGCTGAAACATCTTCTGACACTTAAAAATTCGAAGAGGCCCTAGCCTGGTTTTTACCTTTCTGGGAACTCAAGAATTCTCTTTCTCCCTAGCAGCGTTTTCTGGTGACGTATGCCGGACATACTGTGTGCAGTACCCTACAGTAGTGCTGTGATAATATCTTCAAATGTAAGGTAGACCTCTAATGTGGTGAGATTCTTGGTAAAAGGAGCAGTCTTATTGTTTCAGAAGTCTATCAGCAGTTCCTTCTATCAAATTCCATACCTTTGTTTTATCTTTGGAAGAATGATGCCTTGATGGATGATGGAAACTAGTTTTCCTATTTTAAAGAACAGTGTACAGTATTCCTAAAGGGGTTATGTAGCATTGCGAGTCTTCTCAAGAGGAGGATGCTTTTTAGGTTGATTAAGATGTTGTGGGACGGAATGGTCTGCTGATCACTTTCCTCAGATAGTATAATACAGCACTGCATCATGCAAGCAAGTCTGATTTTCTTCAACCTGTTTAGTCTTGTCTGATACCCAAGACATTTATATCTGAAGAAAAAAAGGGTCTTCATAGATGGAGCCTTTGGGGTAAGGGGGGGTACTGTCTTCACATTGATTTCAATATAATTAAAGAGGACCTGTCACCCTGCAAAACCCACCCACCAAATGAGCCCCCCATAATCTTCCCCCCAAACCCTTTTCCCATAGCCATTTTTATTTTTAATTTATGTGCAGTATATTTATTTAAACCGATCCAACCTCTTACTAAATAAGAGGTCGGATCGTGTATCCGGCGTGCTGGCAGTCGGGCTTATTCATTAGGGGGCGTGCCGACACACCCCCAGTGCGCCGCCGTCAGCGGTCATATTGTAGGAGAAGCCGGCAGCATCGCATCACCACCGCTGTAAATAAGCCCAGCCCGACCACAGCCTCTGACAGTGCGGCGTGGCCGTCCGGCAATGTGAATAAGCCAGTTGGCGGCTGCAGGCATTGTTAGTGCGGCGCGGCCCCACTGCGGAGAGCCGACAGTGATGCGATGCTGCCGGCTTCTCGTACAATGTGTCCGCTGGTGGGGGCATGCTGGGGGTGTGTCGGCATGCCCCCTAATTAATAAGCCCAACTGCCAGCACACGAGATACACGATCCGACCTCTTATTTAGTAAGAGGTTGGATCGGTTTAAATAAATATACTGGACATAAATTTAAAATAAAAATAATAAAATAATTAAAGCTGCAGTTAGATTCACATACCTGAAACCTTGTTCATTTACAGTGACCAATGGTTGCACCCTGTTGGAACGTACATCATCCAACTATTGGCAAAAAGTATGGGGCCTTTTCTTTTACATGGCGGATTCCACTGCGCTACAAACATCTGCTTCACCATTACAATGTTTGGCCAGTTATCACATCAAAAATCCAAAGTTGGCTCCCCAGATTTGTTTTCTATACTACACCTCAACCATGACATGAATATATAAGATCATATACACAATTCTTGATAGACAGCTGCTAGCAATAAATGATGACCAATTCTCCAACAAAACTACTTAACATAAACTGATCACAGCAGTTTATTTCTAGTAGCAACTATTCAAATTTGGTAAACGCTGCAAAAAATCATTTGGGCTGCAACATAAAATATGCAACTTAATATTAGTAAAATTCTGATAGTAAAGGGCTGTAGATTAGAAGTAATTCTGTCTGATCATAAAACAATTTTTTTGAAAACAAACAAATCCCAAAAGCAGAAAAATGACTGAATCAGTAAAAGCTTTCAAGAGAACTGAACATGAGCTTGTAATGAAAGGACCGCTCTCAATTACCCTTCAAACAGAATTAACTTCATCTGATGCTCGGCTGCTGGATTTTAAACAAACATGAAAGTTAAACATATGCAGAAGTAACAAAATGCCGGCTCAGTGATTGTTCTCTGTTGCACTCCATGCTAATGATCCCCCTTGATTATGGTCACCTTGCTCCCAGGGCTGAGTGATTGGAATACATTTTGGGTGTAAACAGCAGCGTGGTGACATTGTGTGTCTAGCAAGGACAAATGTGCTTTTAGGGCACACTTCGATACAGCAATGTGTCGCACAGTAGCTAATAGTCATAGATTTTAAGGGGGACATTTATCAGGTCTTCTATGTTTGAAAATGTATTGCAATTATTATCTTCACCCCAGCTCCAGGGAAAGTGGGCGTGGAGGGGCATGAAGGGGGGCAATGATGGTGACGGAGTGGTCAGTTGTGGGCATACTACGCAAGCATTCACCTTAAAAGTTTTCATGATTTCTGTGCAAAACTATGCCAACTAGCAGCTGGCATCGTTTTGGTCATTGGAGCAACCACCATCTGGATACATGAGTTTGCCTAAGCCTCTTTGTATGTCCAGTAGTGCCGGAGGGGCAGGGCTTCCATCACTCCAAGCAGAGGCTCTCTGCAAACCTTTATACAATGTTGTTCCCACAGCCGCAGTTCTTATCGTCCGATTGTGCATCACAAGATTTGCAGAGAGCCGGGTGACGTCACCGGCTCTATGCTTGGAGAGTGGGAGAGAGGCATAAGGAGAGCACTGAATAAATTAAAATACAGACAAGTTCACAGGTGCTGTGCAGAGTGCCTTAGGATGATTTGAATAGTTTATTTTTTCTAAATGCTCTATTTATACTGAAATCACATTACTGCAAAGGGGAAAGGTACGGGGAAGTGAGTATAAATCATCTACCATCAGGGATTCTGATTGTTTATCTCCTTTAGGGTGCATTCACACGGCTGTCTGGGGGGATGTACTCGTATATGCGCCCGCATATACATCCCCATAGACGGTAATGGCGGCCCGGCGGTTGGACGATACCACACATGTGTGGCACAGATCTGCGCCGCACACGGGGAAAAGATGGGGAATGCTCTATCTTTCCCCGTATGTGTGGTCGTGCGCCGCTGTTCTCTATGGAGAGGTCACCTCCTCCTCCTCTCCAGTGCGGGCATACCGCTGTGTGAATGTACGCTAAAAGGGATATATAAAAGGGACAGTTATTAACAAAAAATACAACATTTCACAGATATAATTCCAACCAGTCTCTTTCAGTCCTGGTGTATACAATTTTGATTGCCCGGGATCCACCGGAAATCTTCTATGGTCAGGTAGGGCAGATTCTTCTCTCTGTATCCTGCTTCTGCTCCTCCCTCCTCCGTTACAAGGCAAGCTCACACACAGACACTTCCTGCCAGCAAGCAACGTGCACAGACTTACTCTATAACTCTAAAAGCTACAGATAAGAGAAGATCTTTATTCGGGGAGGGGGCGGTGGAGGTACTCCACTTATAGCTCAGATGTATCAGACTGACAGTGTTTGAGATGATCTGTCTCATCTCTCTTTTTCTATGTGTTCAGAAGCTAAATTAAAGTGTATATAAACCTTGTACCCTGATACTCTAAGCACATTGTCAGCACACAGGAAGGGAATCATGTAGTTTCTTAGAGAGTCCCTTCTCACATGCTTGAATTTTACAATGACTATTACTGAGTGATAGTTTTATTGCTGTTTTAGCTCCTGAGTAAAATTGTAAAGTAAGGGGTTAAAAGTTATCTTTATTGTGTTAACATCACTAGGTTGATGTTTCAGAACTTTATTTCATGGGCAAACCCCTTTAAGTAGAGTGCCACAGTAATGGGTCTGAATACTTATAACCATGTGATATTTCATTTTTTTCTTGTTTAATAAATTAGCAAAAATATCCACATTTCAGTTTTTTTCTGTCAAGATGGGGTGCAGAGTACATTAATGAGCAACCCCCCCCACACACTTTTTTGATCATACCACTTGATTGAAATGAAAAAAAGAGTGAAAAATTTTAATGTGTCTGAATACTTTCTGTACCCACTGTAAGTGAGAGGGATATTAGTGTTGAGTGATAAAAGCTGGTGACAGTGTCCCTGGCATATAAAGACAATAGTTTTAATAACTACCTATATGCTCTCTCAAGATTTTCCTTTTTAAGAATTTTCTCAGGTCCACCATGTGATCTTATTGATCTATTCTGGTTATTAAATATTTTTCGCTTCTTAAGAATATACTCTCATAGACTGTACCTATAACATTTCTTTCCTTGCGGTATGAAATGAAATCCTCTTATAATAACCAGAGCATGTTATGAGTTATAATGTGGCAGAGTTTTGTCTACTTACACAGTAGTATAATAATGCAGATGAGGATGGCAATAATTGCTCCTGTGCCCAGTCTAGTTGCAGCCACCGCTCCGATAGTTGTGCAGTCTCCATTCTCATCACAGGGACAGACCTTCACCCTAATGATGGATGTGTTATACAGAGGAGGATTCCCAGAGTCTGTTACAATGATAGGAACCTCATACACTCCTGATTCCAAGTAACCAATCTGCAGGCTGAGGCGTGCGTAGTTCCCTGAAATGACCACAAGATGGTAGTAGAACAACACAGAAAACATGCAAGTCAACTACTTGTTGGACAAAGTTGAGATGCAGTTAATGACCATATCTGCCTTAATATGCAGTTTTGGAGTAATTGGGCAAATATTTTTTACATATTAAAAAAACTCACATATTTCACCAGTAAACACTGGAGCCCCAGTTTCTGCCTCACAGAAGTGTTGGAAATAGTGATAAAATCACATATGGTTTTTCAGATATGGTTCAACTACAACATTTACCCTAAAAGATGACTACTCCCAATTCATGTACTATAATTATAAAACCAATTACTGCAGTGTCAGACCAAATAGAAATTTGTTCAATTTCAACATCAATTGGGTTCTCATTTGCTGTACCTATTAAATTAGAGCATGGGCCCACCATGGACCCGTATTCTCGTGGGACAGTTCAACAGTAAAGTGCTATCCTCACCGGGGGAACCAATTTTTGCATTTGGATTTATTGCGTCATCATGTTTAAAATGAATTATGTGTTATACTTTATGTGCCAGACTTTAACCCCTTAAGGACTAAGCTCATTTTCACCCTTAGGACACAGTCCAATTTTTCAAATCTGCCTGTGTCACAATATGCAGTTATAACTTTGGAACACTTTATCTTACCGAGTTTATTTTCAGACAGTTTTGAAATACATTGCATTTATTTGTAAAAATGGAAATTTTTCTGATATCTAAATGTTATGCTCATCATACAGTTAGACTAAAATTAACCATATGTCTGCTTTATGCTGACATAATTTTTTTATATGTTAATTTATTTTATTAGGACATATGTAGGAGGTTTACAGTTCGAACAAAAATTTTCCAAATTTTCAAGTAAATTTCAGATTCAATACTTTTAGAGGACAGTTCATCTTCATAAGGGTTTTCAAAGTTCAAAGTATTAGAAACTCCCCACAAAATGCCCCATTTTTAAAACTGCACCCCTCAAACTATTCAGAACAGCCTTTGTGAAGCTTGTTAACCCGTTCAAGCATCTCAAAATAATTAAATCAAAATGGAGGTTCTATTTGGAGGTTTTATTTGGGTCCAGACATTGGAACCATTTTAAAAAGTAGACCCCTCAAGGATTGCAGTAACACTATATTTGCGGGTGCAATACCATGTTGTTTAACCTTTATTAGCTTATTTTGGGGTGGGGTCGGAAAAAAATCTATTCAGTAATTGATTCTTATGTTTTTTTTGTGTTTTACACACCAAATAGCATAAATAACATGCTACTTATGTTCTATGGGTCAGTACGGTTACAGTGATGTTTTTTATGTTTGACTTGTTCTACAAAATAAAAATCCCTTGATTTTGAATTGCTGTCTACTAAGCGGCTTGATATTTTTAGTATTTTGTAGATTGAGCTGTTTTAGGGCTTATTTTTTGCGGGAAAAGTTGTACTTTTATTGGTATCATGCAGGAGTGCATGTGACTTTTTAATCACTTTTTGTGTTTTGTTTGTTTGTTACGGATGTGGCGATACTCTATATGTGCTGTTTGTGTGGTTATTTTTACTTTTTATTGTGTTTAGGAGTTTCACAATAAATGGGACATTTAGGGGACTTTTTTTGTATAAAAGTTTTTTTTTAATTAGACTTTGAAACTTTTTTTACACTTTTTTTTCACCCTATGAAAACTGCACAGCAGGCAGTCATGTAAGGCAGACCTGGGGTCCTTCATCGGACCCCGGGGCTGTCATGGAGACCATCGGCAACCTAATGCTTGGCGTGGTGGGGGGCATCGCGCCCCTTTAGGTGCTGCGGTCACGTACAGCTACTGCACGGATTGCACAGGCTCTCCTTCTGAGCCTGTGCGATCCACATGATGTTGGGGAACGTCATAGTGACCCAAACAGAAGCTCACCATGAAGTTCCCAAATGTCACTGTGGCTTAAGGGGTTAAGTTGTAAATGCTTTAAAGGTGAATCCTGTGCTACCCTCTCTAACTTACCATTTATCCTGGTGATAGTCCAGTTCCTCCTTATGGTAAATGGAAGTGTAGGAAGCTCAAAAACAAAAGGGTCCGCACTGGGCTTTCGATCCACGTCCGTAGCTGTGATGTTTATACCACGGGAATTGAGCCTTTCACAGATTTGGGCCTCTTTGGGTTGCAGCTCGGGGGCATTATCATTAATATCAATCAGATGTATCTGCAATGTACCTGTACCACTGGCAGGTGGGACACCTGCAAGCAATGAAAAAACAAAATGTACTTATTTTCCCCCTTTTTGCAGACTGGTGGGGTCACTACAAATGAACTGTCCTTTCCTTGAGAACATTTGTTTTGTGGAATTAACATTAAATTTAATGTTATTACTATCTTTTATATAGAAAGCCACAAAGAGCAGACAAAGAGAACAGGTTGGCAACAGTAAAAAGATTTAGACCTCACTGATCTGAGAAACTCACCATTGTCCGTGGCTATGAATTTGGCCTCATAGATATCATCTTTAACAAAGGGGGATTCACGATCTAAAATGGCTGTGGTAAACACCTGCCCATTTGTGGTATTGATAGTGAGCCAGTTTGCAGGATCATGCAGCTTGGTGTATCTGAAGAGAAAACAAGGTAACACACAATACAGAATTAGACTCACGTTACGTCTTTAGTCTGCAGGTCTACTGCTTTCAAGTTGGAAGACTCCTCTTAGAACAATTTTGGCTGCCAGTCGTGAGCTATGCATTCTGCCACCGTGCGCCTAGGGAAAGGCATTGGTCAATGCAAAGTGGTTTTGCTCCAGCTACAATTGAATCTGAGCATGGTTGGACGGTGCCCAAGATTTTATATTGAGATGGAGCCAGCCCGAAGAACTCAGCTTTTAAAACTTCAGACAGTTTCACTATTACAGTCTCCCAAACTCATTAAAACAACCCGTGGTTACAGATGGAACCAATTTTCTTTTAAGATTGACCTGAACAGGTGCACTTAAATCCTGAAATTCAGCATAAATAGGCTGCTGTGCTATGTGTAGTGTTCATTACCTGCCATGGATGGTAACAAAGAAAAGAAAACAGTGGAGGATAAAGGGTGAGGATTTTATCCATGTTTTTTACAATTACTTTACCTAGTAAATTGCACTGTGTATCATCTGCTTCTCTATGGGGTATGACAGTACTGTTCAGTCAGAAATTCTCTTTCACCATACCAAGTAGCTCTCATTACAGCCATAGACTTATGTGAAAATACCACCCCCCTATACTGCTTATGTATAAAAGGAACATTTTTTAATAGTGGCACACGTATTTCATTTAGGATTTAAAATTTTACAAACTAATCCAAACTTCTGTACCAGAGATGTAAACTTAAGGGTAATTTATTATACACTTTACAACAGTAAAGGAAGAGCAGTTTAGTGCAGTTTTTACTCAAAACATAGGAAAATTAAAATTAAATGATTTATCCTTTTTATTTTTTAGACTATCCTTAAACTGTCTTGTGGGAAAAAGGCTAAATCATTATGGTCTCCAACCGCTGTTGATAGCCACTGCATATGTGCTACAGAACATGTGCAAAGACAGAGGTTGGCAATGGATGTCTTGTCACCCCCTCCATCTGCAACCATATTATGGCCAGAGGGGTGTCTAGGGGCTAAGCATATACAGACCAGGGGGCATGGCTGTATGAATAACAGATATATCCATATATCATTATTGTGATGAATCTAGGTGACTTTAAAGAATATACATGGTTGGTCTGTAAGTTGATAGCAACATAGTAAAAGTTTGAGGACCTCTGAGATTGTAAGAAACTGTGAGAAAACACATTTCACTGTTGTGAATCTACAGCTTCACTTACTGAAGGAGTGAATAGAAGAGCTTAACATATTTAGCAATGGTCAAAGCTGGATATCAGTAGAGGATTCAATATCAGGATCAAATACAAGAAGTGTTAGAAACAACAAGAACTAAAGGTCCAAGAACAGCAGTAAAGGATTACTCAAGTAATCCAAAATTAAAATACTGTCTGGACAACAAAGTGTTAAGCCAGTGGGATAGTCAGAGACAAGTCAGGGGTCAGTTCCGAGATTGGTCAGCAGGATATGGCAAGCATAGCACCATAGGCATGGAGACAGAACCAACGAAAGTTTAAGATTGCTATGTCCTCAAGTCCACTGACTTCACAGGACTGCGGCAGTGCCTCTGAGGGGAAAGGAACCGTGGCTGGTAATATACTACACATCACAATACAATTAAGTTCTGTAATCCAAATTAATGTTGATAGGGTGGCAATTTTTCACGTGGCACAAAAAACATATTAAATGTAATGATAGCGTGTCCTCAAAGAAGTGCCATGCACTTGGCTGTCAATCACATTACCATGGACAGATTTTTTTTAATCTAATGGATATAATCAATGATTGAGAGCAAGCAGATCTATAAAAAGACAAAAAGGTATTCATACTGACAGAATACTGGAAAGATTAATAACTTGGCAGATAAAGGACAATCGCTTTAACAATTTAGTATCATAGTAGACACGGTTACCTGTAAATGGGAACAGTAGTGAAAAAAATGTCCATTTCAACTTTGTATCCCAACAATCTAGCTCCTATAACAGGTGATAGTGCGACTTTCAGGAAATGCATCCAGGCCCCTCCTGTATTTGCCCAGTGTATCAGCCATCACTAACACAACATGACTCTGTATTGTAATCTACCCTTTCCCCTTATTATCCTGAAAGTTCTCCTCTGCCCCTGCTGTAGGTCAACTTTTTTATTCTTGTAAAAAAGAAACCCTAAATTGTACCCAATGGGGCAGATTTATCAAGCTGTCGGAAAGTCAGAATATTTCTAGTTGCCCGTGGCAACCAATCACAGCTTCCCTTTAAAATATTCATGAGCACTGGTAAAATTAAAGCTGAGCTGTGATTGGTTGCCATGGGCAACTAGAAATATTCTGACTTTCAGACAGCTTGATAAATCTGCCCCAATATGTGCCAAAATTATTTATAGAGCTTCGTTATACTGTTTTAGGGTGCTGTTCTATCTTAATAGTTCTGCATAATCTGGGATATCAAGAAATCCACGTGCTTCCATAGAGCACATGGCATCTAATTGTACTTCACACTATAGTCTTAAAGGTTTGGGTCACTATCACTAAACTTTACCATGGTAAGTTAAAGACCCTAATAGAGTGACCCACAAAGTATTGATAAAGTTTGTGTCAAGCCGTTGTGACAAGCACGTCATGTGACCCACTAACGTCAGGATTTTCTATTACGTCCTGCTGCTTTCTGGCAGATGGAGGGGTCCCCTTCATCACAATAACTAACTCCCATAGCAGTGGTTGAAAGGACATGCCAAGGACATTCGCACACCCCTCTAACCTCTCCTGTCTCTACATCTACTAGAAGGCAGCAACACACAGTACGTTACATCAAGTCTCCAGTCCTGCTGCCATATCCACAAACTATTCCAGGGTAAGTACTATATGAGTGTTTTTATTAGGATCTTGAACTTATCCTGGTAAAGTTTTGTGACAGTAGCCAAGCCCTTCAAGGTTTCAATTGTAGAATAGTGGAGGGAGGTTGTTGTTTTTTTGATGACTAAATAATATGGATCTCTTATTCTTATGGTAAATGACCACACCAGTTTTTTTTAACATAATTGTGATTATGGTCATTTAGTTTTTTTAGTACGGTTCCTAATAGTTTCCTTGTAGCATTACTTTACTTCAAAAAAACTTCTTAAAATTAAGAATTTCTCTTTCAAAGAAACTATTTCCAGCCATCAATTTCACAAAAAAACAAACAAAAGGGAAAGGGGCAAGTTTTTCCAACCTTAAAAAAGATAACAACCACAAAGAGAATGAAACACCTTGTGACAGTTTCGGCGATACAACCTGGAACAAATAAGAAGAAATTGCCTCGTTAACTGGGAATGTCTTTCTAAAGGCTTCATTATATGTCCAGAAGCGATAGGAAGGAGCCTCCATGAGTCAATATAATCATTTTCTCTGTCAGCCGGCCAGGCCCCCGAGTGAAGTGTCTGAACCACATAATGATTATAAAAATGTCACAAGTGAAGTGTGGGTAATTGGGCTCACACCAGCTGGACTCTGCTTTCTCTCTCAGTCATAACACAAAAAAAGGAAAAAGGTAAAAAGTCATCGAACAACAGAATTCTGGGATAGCATAAACTGTCCTCTAGTGCCTTCCTGCAGTTGACCCCCTTTTATCTCTATCACCCCCTGGAGATGCTAATACAGCAGCAGGGTGTAGAGGAGGCCTGCTGATAGTGTCTGCACCCTGACACAATTTAACAATGTCCTGAAATCTACTACGCCGGTCTGATGGGCCGCTCCAACCTATCGCGTTGACTGAAAGGTTGTCAATTTAAAGACCCAGAGGATATCATTAGAACAAAGACTCTGTAACAACGCCTAATAAATGTAATATTGCACGGTCCGAATTCCTGGCAATGGCGCTGCAATCACTCTGGTGAATTGTTTCAGAAAAAGCTACAGCCATGGCGGAGAAATGAGGAAACTGATACATTTCTTCTTTGAAGAGTGCGCTTTGTTATGTCATATAATATTGTATGTGGTAATATATAGCTGTTGAGAAGGAGATCAATCAATATACAAGTCACAGCAATATGAGGGATTTCTTGTTCATTTCTTACAATTTACACATTACACATATGCTGTTCATTTTTTCTCCGTTGAAATTTGAAATAGTCAAGTCACGTGAGTTACCTACCCACCATAGAAGTTTTTTTCTATGGTTAGTTTCATTTCTATGAGACTTTTCAGCATGTTTTCACCCACCATGGTAGTCACAAAGAGAAAGGTTAGGACAGCGCTCTAAAATACAAACATTTTTACTACCTCCTATAAAACATATTCAGGCAGAATAGGGGTATTTTTGAAGCACATTGTGAATCCTCTCCAAAAATATCTGTGTGAACATACCTTATAAGTTTAGGTCAAACCATAGGCATTTACTGTTTTAGTTTACAGTTAGAGCAGCATCTCAACTACAATATAATCAGTTGTGATGAAGTTTTATGTAACAGCTGTGAGATAAAGTTTATTGTTAAAGTGTTCAATGGCTTAACTCTTTACACACAGTCCCTGGATAGTCTAATCACTTCATAAAATTAATAACGGAAATATTAAGTAGGTATGGAAAGTTAGTCATGATCCTCTGTATCAGTCCGCAGATTGATCTTAGAAGGCTTTCAGACACAATGGGGCAGATTTACTTACCCGGCCCATTTGCGATCCAGCGGCGCGTTCTCTGTGGTGGATTCGGGTCCGGCCGGGATTTATTAAGGTAGTGCCTCCGACGTCCACCAGGTGGCGCTGATGCGCTGAAGAGCATCGGAATGCACTGGAATACACCGAGCCGGGCTGAGTGAAGGTAAGTGCAATTTTCGCGACACATTTTTTTTTAAAAAATGCGGCGGTTTTTCCGAATCCGTCGGTTTTTCAGTCGGCCATCCCTGGATCTCCGTCGCGTGCATGCCGGCGCCGATGCGCCACAATCCGATCGCGTGCACCAAAATCCTGGGGCAATTCAGGGGAAGTCGGCGCAAGTTGGAAATATTCGGGTAACACGTCGGGAAACCGCGAATCGGGCCCTTAGTAAATGACCCCCAATGATCACTGATGTAAAAGTCACAGAGAAGATGTTTTTCTTAAAAGGGTTATACCAACTATTTCGGTTATCCCCTATCAACATAACGCATGCTCCTCTTGGTGTTCTACCCACTGTTAAAACCGAGATCCCACAATGTTGTCATCAGTGGGGATCTCAGCAGTCAAACCCTAAACAATCACCTTGCTTTTGCCTATCCCAACTTAAACAGTTATTGCAAAACTTTTAATAAGCTGTATTAAAAAGTTTACTATAATCACCTCTATTAATTTCATAAAGTAAAAATAATTCTTCAAAGGTTAAGTTCCACTTTATAGTTACTGACCTCTATATAACAGAATATTTCTATCTTACCAACCTGAGAGCTTGCTGCAGTGAGCGGTCAGGATCCACTGCAGAGAATGTAGTGAGAAGCCGGCCTGCTGGCTCCCCCTCCAGGTGTCTGATGGGGTCATTTCTGTTGGGGAAGTAGGGTGGTTCATTGACATCCATAACGGAAATGGTCACTGCAGAGGTGGACTGCATGGACATCTGGATGCCGTTGGCCAGAGGTGCTTGATTGGTCACCATGATGTTTAGTAAGAAGCCCTTGTTCATTTCATAATCCACAGGCTGAAATGAGGGAACATAACTTGTAACTAGGCTTGTAATTTATATAAAAAAAGTAATGTGAAAAGTGTGGGATGTGCTTCAATAAGCAGAATAGATGTAGCGGTGTTAATACAAGCAATGACTTTAGAAATAATGCTGCCAGGTTTCTATCACCCTTGAAGGGTAAAATAACATTTGAATTCAGCTTTATCTAATGGAAACCAATATGACAGGATGTAGAAAGTCTATACAGTATACCTCTTCTTTCATATTGAAGTGACACTATTACTTTTGGAATCTTCCCTATATAATACTTCCAGCAGTCCCAATGCAGGGATAGTTGCAATGTGACTGTTTATTAGCTGTAATAGTGTATAGATTCATTAGTACAGATTATAGAAAATAAAAGTTTATAATCTGAAAATGTGCCAGATTTATCACATTAGCCAATGCTGTGTGAATAAGTTGGGTCACCTTCAGATGCTGTACTGCTTCAAGACCATTCACATTTATTTAAAGGGGTTGTCCGAGACCTTCCAAAAAACAAAGGTGGCTGCTTAAAAAATAAACATGTACTTACTCCCGGCGCCCTCCAGGTGTCCCGCGCTGCTATCCCTCTGGTCCGAGCCCCATGTAAACAAACATGGCCGTGGAAGCAGCGCTGCATCCAGCTTCCGGTCATACCCCATGACCCCATACCCATTTGTTCCGCATATACAATGCTGTGAATAGGGACGGGTGGGCATGGCTGGCCACCTCAGCTGTCTGTAAGCTGAATGCAGGGCTGCTTCCGAGACCATGCCTGTTTATATGGAACACAGATCAGAGCAATAGCAGTGTAGGATACCCTTAAGCAGCCCCCTCCTGGCCACCTTTGTTTTTTTGGAAAGTCTCGGACAACCTCCTTAATCTGTTTTTTGCATTGAGCCACAATGAGGAGTTGTTAAACACACTGAATAGGAGCAAATACCTTCTCTCTGTGTAGTTTCCACTCCTAAGTTCAGCTTGCAATAAATGAGCGATCAAAATGTGAACTTTTCTACCAAAATTCTGCCGCAATTTCAGAAGATGATGTCACATTGTAAGCCACTGCTCTTTCCAGGTAAGTAATGTATTGTATTTTTGTTGAACAAGCAACAACATCTAAATGAGGTGCACACCATGGAGGCTATATTGTTTAGTGGAAACATAGTCACAATTCAGGAACATGTGGCTCAACAAATCTCCCCAGGATTGTAGATTCTTAAAGAGGACCTGTCAGCCCCCAAAAAGACACCCACCAAATATGCCCCTTATAATCCTCTCCCCAGCCCTTGCTATATCTACCGATTTTTTAAAAAATTTATGTTTGGAAAGGTGGTTTTAACCGATCTGACCTCTTACCAAATAAGAGGTCGGATCCTCATATCCTCTGCAGTTGAAGTCAACCTTATTCATGAAGGGGCCGACCGACACACCCCCCGGCACGCCCCTGTCAGCTAGGACAGCTAGGACAGGTCCTCTTTAAGGAATGCGCTCACATTTATTATGATTTGCTCTGAAGTGGTCTATGTTCTTATAGATCATCAGGGGCGTAACTTGAGGGGGTGCAGAGGGTGCGGTTGCACCTGGGCCCAAGATGCTTAGAGGGCCCATAAGTTCTCACTTTCCCATATGAGAAGACTATTACTATAAACCATACATTATAGTTGGGGGCCTGGAACAGACTTTGCACTGGGGCCCATCAGCTTCAAGTTACGCCACTGTAGATCATATATGTTGATCAGTGGTCTACATTCTTATAAATCATATAATTTCAATAACAAAAGATTTACAGTCTATGGCGCTCTGTATGATTTGAGTAGCTAGACTAGCTGTATACTGTAGAGCAGCTTTTCTTCCACTCCCCAGATCCTGCAGACAGGGTTGCCTCGTGCTTCTGTTGCTCATCTGACAGCAGCCCCCAATGAATTACACCAGATTCTCAGCACAGTATAAAAAGATGATTTGAGGAAGACATTACATCCAAGCTTTGTTTAGTGAATACGAGTTGTTCCTTTACAGACTAAACACTGCACAAGGCAAACAGCAGTGGCCATACTGACAACAGAGGCCTTATTGACTAGAAGCGTCTCTCTAATGACTCCTCTAGATGCTGGTAATAGGATTCCCAATAAAGTACACAGTGCTCCCTGAAAGCTATCAATACATTTTCATTCATTTCAAAAGACAGTTCAATGTGCACACATATAAATAAATAGATTAGAAACATGTACCGATTCAGCAGGGGCTGAATTTTCTGCAGTGGATACACAATCACATTGTTCAGGAGGACATCTTAGTAGTAGATAGAATCAGGAGAAGATTTAATATTTGTCAATGTAAGCATCGCATGTCCTCACCTTTACCACAGTGACAATGCCCTCGTTGGTAACCGCGTCTGTTTTCACAGTGAAGTGACCGGATGGATCACCACTGATGATCTTGTATATAGCATTCCAGTTGGCAGTGTATGGTTGGTCTCGATCTACCACAGTGAGATTGGCCACAACAACATCAATTCTGTTCTCTGGGACATCACCGCTGAACTGTGATGAAAAGAAATGTTATTTTAGTCATTTATACACACAATGTTGAAAGTGAAGTTTAGAGTCTTGTTAACACTATAATCTTAACACTATGGCAGTCCACGCCACAGCACCGAGCCAGCTCAATCATGTATTCTGTATGATTGGTTATGTATGTAAGGCTATCGGCAGCAAGGTCAAATAAGGTTATTAGGTCTATAGCACATACAAATTGAATCGGCCATCCGCTGAATAAATCGACATCTGATAACATTAGGAGACAACCTAGATTACTACCTAGTAAACAAATAGAACAAAGCTTACGTAATAGGTACAGTACCAGAAACAAGCTTACTACAGAGATAACATACTGAAACCAAGTAAACTTATATAGATACAATACCAGAACAAAGTCCCCTACACAGATGCAGCACAAGACCAAAGTTTACTACATGCAATACCAGAACCAAACTTACTACAGGTGAGCGATACCTACACTAAGTCGGAGAGGAGTGTGGAGGAGCCTGCACAGGCAACATAATAGGAACTGAGAACAAGGTGGTAGAGAGGATACTGGATACTGTACTTACAAGTACTAGTTATGCCCATTGATTAAAATGATGCCAGCAGTGCAACAGAAAAAGTTATCTTGGTGTATCAGGGAGTTTCTGTGTGCCCCTTATTATATTAGCCTTGGGTTACATAGTAAATGGTGTAGACCAGTATTTTTCATTGTTTTCACCACCATATGCCCTACCCAAACAGATATTATATTATTATTATATTGATCACCAATTAAAGATGTGTTTTTTACATGTCACTGTTGCAGTGTTGTTGTACATAACTTAAAATAGCTGTTAATAACCAGAATGGAGCTCAGCAATAGCCATGTATAAAGAAGGGGGCCTTACTATCCTGTCACTAATACAATATCATTCTAACAATGTCCATCTTGTGGAGGTCAGATGCAAATAGGAAGCACTTGATAATAATAATAATAATAAAAAAAATAACTTGACTTTGGAAAGTTGAAAGCTGAGTGATTGTAGAATTGAATCCAGCTCTGACAGCACAAAAATCTTTAATCGGTTCCTTGCTCCTCTCGTACACTGAAATCCCTGATACCATCACCTTGTTAGGAAGACAAATTGGGAATTTATCCAGAATTGGATCTGCCACGCTCCCCTGTGACTGATGTAGCCAGCGTCGGACTGACCTTTAACATCTGTTGTGCTTCACAATACCTGATCGTATCACGAAGGAGCCGCAAGCGATAAGGAAAGAGGAGAACTCGTTACGTTCTGCCTGGGGTGTGTGATTACTCTCTCTGCTCAGTACTCCACTCTCAACATTTCCTGCACCGCAGCAAGAGTGGATTAGCTGTTTAAGCACTGCAGAGCTCAACATCCTAAATTCATCTAAAGGAGGAGTGGTATAAGAAAAAGACTTGAGTGCAATCTCTGTGGGTTTGCTGCTCTAGAGTTAAAGGACATCTATCACCAGATTACTGATGATAGTGTGTCCTAATCAGATGGGTCGTTCATTCTAGGGGATGGGGGGAATGTTTTTGAGACTTTTTCTTGCCTCATTCTTAATGAAATATGAACTTTGTTAAAGGGCCGGAGGCGCTCAAACTGCCAGTGCCCGAGCGCCCCTCAGCTTCCTCGGACTTTAACTTATGCAAAGTTCATACTTCTTTAAACTATAAATATTAAAAAAAGTACAGTATTGTAAGTATTGTAAGTAAGTATTGTGTTATTTTACAGTTCACGAAAATGTTGCAAAAGATTGGTGTATGTAGTCCCTTCTGTGGAAACATCTGCTTCAACTATCCTCAGCAACAACTGGCAGCAACCTCACATGATGACTCATCTCATCACTCTAGATGCTTTTCTTTTAACACAAGTTTCCAAAAAACCTAATACATTCTGGAACATTAAGAGCTTAAACATTAAGTTCCAAAGGTATTTAAAACTCAGAAAGTTCTTCAACCTCCAAGGATAATTTACTTCTGGTGCTTGATTAGCCATAGCCTAAAATTTGGGCTTTTGTGGACTCAGCTACGGTAAGCTGCAATCATCACAATGCATTCTTATAGGCCGGAAATGGGCAATACGGCTGCCTGCAGAATTTACAGGATTTAGGATATCTCAATAACTATTTAGCTGTATGGTTTATACAATACAGTTCTCCTGTGGGGGTTCATATGTACACACAAATTTATGCAGTAAAATACAAATGTGTGTTGGAAAAGTGCAGCCAAAATATAAACTGCAAGAAAAAAATATCACCTGAAATAACATGAATATTTTCAGGTGTATTGCAGTATCCTAATTTCCTGAAGTATCCTTATGTACAAAGGAGAAATGTCAAATCAATAGGAGGGAACTAATAAAGTCACGGTAGCTATGAAATTGATCCAAGAACGGCTACAAGTTGTGTTTCATAACATTATCCAGGCTACTAATTAGCAGTTAATTAAACATCATGATTGTAGGCCAGTATCACCCTCATCCAGAATGACAGCTCTTCATGTGTGATGGCTGAAATTGTGAGATCAGAAACTTCTATCACAAATTTATCTCTTTAAGTTGCATTGCAGAAAGAGATTTTTCTTAAGTGATGCGATACAATAATTTACTCTGATGGACATGGACTTGGGGGTTATTGTAGATTTCCTCCGCAGCAAGAGAGGTTGCCTTAACCCCTTATTATTGATGGAGCCTAAAAAGGCTCTAGTGACCAGACATTTTTAGCAAATTTTGTAAGCAGCGGATTAAAGCCATAACTTTTGTGTACTACTTTAAATTTTTTTGCAGTGTTTTCTTTCGGGATGCATAGAACTAGATAAAATGCAATAAAAGTTTAAACATTTTTTTTCATTTTTATTTGGGGTACATTTTTTTTTTAAATTTTCAAATCACTCAAAATGAACATTATTAATGAATTCCCTATTTTGTTTTGGTCGTTTTGATATATAATATGTATAGTCTTGGACTATGGCAATGTTTTTTGTAGTGTAGCGGGGATTTTTTATAATAGGGAAATGTAAATGTATTTTTATGAATACCGTTTATACTCAAGTATAAGCCGACCCGAGTATAAGCCGAGACCCCTAATTTTACCACCCAAATTTATTTAGAAAAATCTCTCTTAAGCTGTTGCAATGCATTTTTAAACGCATGCTTTAAAAGCAACGTGTGACTGCACCCTCAGTTACACAGGAAAATGACCACCTGTCACTGTACTTGGTCTTGTTAGACCCAGCATCTCTGATTAACTCTTTAGACCCAGTGGTGTGCCTCTTGAAACAGGATCCTTACTTCTTTTTGCTGATATATCTTAGTTTCTGAGAAAAGCAAAAAAAAACCCTTTCATAATGATCTAATTGACTCTCAGGGGCTCCTGGCTTGGTCATAGAAGCCCCTTCTGGACCAGTCGTTTGCTATTTATTCCCGTCCATTCGGCTCTCTGGGTGGGGAGGAAGGAGGCGGGCACAAACGCTGAATGGAGGCGTGATTAATTAGCAGACATCAGGGCTAAGGGGCTTCTGTGGTGTATGCAGGAACTTCTGAGGCTCATTTGTATAACTTTAAAAAACTTTTTTTTCAAAAACTAAGCTATTAGAAGCAAAAAGAAGTATGGATCTTGTTTAAGAAGGCTGTTAAGAAGGCCTGTAAGTGTTCTTGGTTTAGAAGTACATGCATGTGGCAGATTTCCTTTAGTCTGAAACTATAAGGCTCGTTACTGAATGAAAATCTGTTCCCTACCCCAGTCCTACTTTTCCAGTTAGACATAATTTTCAGTCGGACAGACAATATTTAAAGGACCCAATCAGACATTTGTTATGCATCTGAAATGTAAAAAAGTTTTATCTCCTCATATCCAGTTCCGCATTATACATGTTTCATCTCTAGACTCTGGAATATTTGCATGAGGGAATGACTACTGAATAAAACACGGATTGCCAGAGTTCTGTGTGGCTCCTATTTAGTCCCTGTTTGGGTCCATGCCATGTATATTGGCTAATTGCTGTCAGTGAGTAATTAATAAGGAAATATAGGAAACAGATTGAACGTCGCTGAGGGAAAATACCTTGTAGGAAACAGAGTTTGCATCCAAAAAACTCTAATTCTGTGGCTGCACTAATACATTACTGTATGTTGTCCTGTATATGCGATATTTTGATATCAGATATCTAGATATTTTATTTTTACAAGTGTGAAATCAGGATTATAAATAATGATTTTCAACAGTAAATGAAAGTTTTGTTTTCTGTATCATTTTAGCCTTTCCTTAAAGGACACCTGTCATCAGGTCTGTGTCACTTGTCCTGTCACTACTGCCTGTTGGAGCAGCTCACAAGGATCCCATCCCAGCCTTTATCTTGTTATTTCATACATTATTCATTGTAAAATCATCTATTTTTTATCATGTAAATGAGGCTGGTCACATAGTCAGAGGCAGTGATGTCACCCCTGTTACCCCTCCCCTCTCCTCCCCCTGCTCATGTCTGTGTGTAATGTATAGTAAAGCATACTGTGTGTGCTGCATCTGCTGACATGCTGCATCCTCCTAATATACAGGTGAGAGACACAGACATCAGCTACACAAGTACCTGACATGTTCTGCTATCACATGGCTGCCTGGAGCTGTTGTATCTCTCCTATAAACAGGCTGCAGGGGGCACCAGCACCAGGAAGCACATCATTATACAGCCTCACATCATTATACAGGCTGTCAGTCAAGCACTGGGGGTGTGGCCACCAGCACCAGGAAGCACATCATTATACAGCCTCACACCATTATACAGGCTGTGAGTCAAGCACTGGGGGTGTGGCTGTGCCTCCCACTCATGAATAGAGTGGACAGCTTGAATATGCTAATGCTTCATTGGACATTTCACAGGTCATTTGCATACAGCTTTAGGGCCTCATTGCTTAGGTTTACAGGCATGTAGAGGGACAATGAAGGGATAGAGGCAATGCTCTCTAATGGCAGTTTATGAAAATATATTTGGTTTAGGGGGTTATTTTGCATGACGGGTTCTCTTTAAATAGAACCTGCCATTTAAATGAACCAACCCAAAAAATAACTTCATAAAAAAGCATTGCCCTTATCCCCAAATATTCTTTTCCATGGCTGCCATGTTAAATAATCAGTTTCAAAAATTTTATGCAACTCACTTGATGTGAGTCCAATTATAATAATGGAGTCCTGCATGTGCAGTGTTCACTGCACTGCCCTGTCTCCTTAGTCCTGACTGACAGGTCTTACTGCTACCAATACTTAGGGACCGTCTGCCAATACTCAATTGCAGACATATACAGCTCTGTAGGAATTACTGGGTTAAATGTTTTACAAAGTGCATTGCTGGAACTTTGAGAGAGAGCTCTGTTACATCATTCAGCTTGTCATGTTATGTGAGCAGTGTGATGTCATAAAAGGTTCTTTACCCCCTAACATTTGGAAAATTTACCCCATGTATGTATCTGATCACATGAAATCACAGCATTCCTCCATGGAGACATGGAGAGAACAATAAGTCTATGGAGGCATGCTGTGATTTCATGTGATCAGATACATACATTATGCAATTGTTAGGGGGTAAAGGACCTTAGATCATCCTGGTCACATGACATGAAGTGCTGAATGGTGAGAAGAGACATGGCACAAAGAAGACTTTGGATTTGGCCTAGGAGGACACACCCCGATTGACTAGCAGCTGTATGCCAGGTAACATAGCAAAGTTGATTTCATGAGGATGCAAGGAAAACACTTTTTAGCTAAAAATAAGGGTGGCATTTTATCAATTAGGCTCCATGGGAACCTGTCACTAGCTGTATATGTTAAAAATGCGGTGACAGGTTCAGTTTAAAATTCTTTTATCCCAAACACTTTCTACAAATAACATATGTGACAGTAACAAATCACTCACCATTTTGGAGGTGAATTCAGGTGGATTGTCATTTATATCGGCAACAGATATGATAGCAGTGGCTGTGTTTGATAGTCCGTGATTTAAGCTTCCTTCCATGTCTGTGGCTTGAATTACAACAGTGTACTGCTGGACTTTCTGTAGGGACAGATGCAGAAATATAGGTTATATGCAATAAATTAAATTAATAAGTTAAAAAATAACTTTATTCTAATGGTATAACAAGGGGAATCACAACCAGTTCAGATCATCATAGAGTTCCAAGCTCCATGCATCAATTTGTCATTGATCATTGATGTTTAATGCTGTATTTTACCTGGTTAACCTATCTGTTCACCAGGGATTGTACATCGAGGATATCATATGATTGATGTGCTACCTATGATCTGAGAATAGGTGTGTATAATAGTTGGTCACTTCACCTCTTGAGACAAGGATATGTAACTGTGAGTTTTACATGTATGTGCCAAATGAATAAAATCACTCAGTCAATAAATCGCTAGCGCAGATGATAACAGTTAACTTTGTTATACAGTATACTTTATTAAATAAATAAGTTTTTGTGTCCTTCTTTTTTCCCTGCCTTTCTTCCTAATTTAAGCAGTTTCTGTAAATCCGCTTTTGGTCCCATTCTTTACTAACAGCTCAAAGATTAAGGAACCTGATAAAGTGTCTAATGATCCTCAATAGTCTAATCACTGCAGAGAACTGAGTCATCAAGGGTATTGTTCTCTGGTTATGTAAAGAGTTAATCATTAGACTTCTTATGAGTTAATCATTAGCCTTCTTATCTGTCTGAAGTGGATGGACCCTATAAGGCTCACTGCCTGTGGTAAAAGCAAAAAAAACGTGAAGTGAGCCATGAAGCTGCTTTACATAATGAAGTATACTATTATTATCACCTGCTATGTCCTTTTCTGAAACAAAAAATAAATTGCTTCCAAGGTTTAGTTACACTTTAAATATGTGTGAAAAATTATGACACATATTATTTAAGTTGGCTAAAAGACTGAAAATAAGCACATACATCATGATGACAAATATTGGTTCTTCCTGATATGTTTTGCAGCTGCACAACATCTGTTAAAAGAAGTAATGAGTGTTTCAGCTGTAAAGTGAAGGATAGGACCCAGGAAGAGTAGTTCTTAATCACTACCACATCCATATCATTCGTATAATTGTCCAGTCAAGACGTACATCATCCTCTCTAGGATTCCTTCAATAATGTAATTAAGGATTAGATTGGAAAGTCAGTGTGGATGGATATTTATGCTGGAGCAGTCTGAGGAAACAGAAAGAAGATTCTAAATAATTAGTCTGCACTTGGATTACCAAGAGAAGGAATCTCTAGGGCCTGGAATTAGCCTCTAATAGTGCTTATTGGAGGATTGCACATTCTGCAAATGAATGTTGAATTACTGTTTACTGAAGGGAGAGATTTGGGACATGCTGATGACACTCGGAAGTTAAGATGTTTGAAATGCCAAAACTGGTGTCACTAGGGGGAGGTCTTAGCCCCTTGACTGCCAGCAGGAACATTGCTAATTGCATTTTATAATCAGTGTACAGCATGCATGTATTAGAAATCCACCAGGAAATAAGGTTCTAGAACCATAGAGCTTGCAATCACTGACCCTATCCTTCACTACCCTCCACTGCCTCCAGTTACTGATTACATCTAACATGGGGCATTTGGGACCATCTGCATTTTCTCATTCGGTCAACCATTGCTTAATCGTCTAAATTCTCATCATTCCTTGTATTTTTTAGAAATTCTTAAGGACATATCTTTACATTCTCTATATTCTTAAGTGTGCTCTTGGTCATGGTTAGGGATGTGCTGCTCCTACAGTATTTGGAAGCAGTGGACATAAATTCTGTTTTAACACTGATGCTCCGTCTTGCATTGTGGTCAAATAAATGTATGCTCCATCTCATATGCACATGCAGTACATATAATAGAAGATCAGTAGCTTTCTTTAAAGAAGCTACATATTTAGATGTTCAGATGAACAAAATTGGCCATGTACCACTAGTACATTGAATGGACATCACACGGTTGCACTAAATGTAAAATACATTTCTAATTGCTCAATCCCGTGGCCATTATTTGAATGGACCGATCTGTTAAAGGGTACAGCATGTCCTAGTCAGAGTCATTTTTCAGGGATCACTCATAGACTGTAGTTCATGAGGATCTGTGAAAATCGGAGGCCGTGATACAAATCATCTATGGAAAAACTGCAATTTTTGCAAAGTTTGTGCGCAGGTAGCCTAAAAAAATCCGTTGAACAGAGAAAACCAAACCCCACTGAGGGTTTGCTAATAACCATGGAATCAGGGCGATTCACTGGAAAGCTTGGACCAGAAAGTTTTTACTGAACTACCATCAAATAAAAAGACTAATGTCACCTGAACCAGAAATCTTAATCAGAGGTAAGTCATCTAGATATCACGCTGTCAAGGAATTGGCATCCAACTTAAAGCTCCAAAGAGTTAGTGTGTCCATATATGTAATGTCAGAGGTAACTGTAGGTAGGTTACCATGAACAGCCATTTTGCAATGGCACTATTTGCGCCTTTAACAAGTAAGCAGCATGGCATTTTATTAGTAGCAATCCACATACAGTAACCACTGCTTGCCCAAAATGTGTATGGGTACTCTTGGGGTACGAGTAGACTGTCTGTTCATGATGCAGTTGAGATGTGTCCAAAAGTTTTTTTTTTTTTAAATACATTTTTATTACATTTCTTTTTCCATACATAATTGTTTTACAGGTTTTACATGGTTAGAGGCTTACTCAATTATGTCTTTTATTTTCCATACACATCTCATTAATATTATATTAGCCACCCCCACCGAATGTCTGTCAAGGTGGAAGAGAGAGAAAAAAATAAAAATAAAAAAAAAAAGAAAGAAGGAAAAACTCCCTCAATAATGTCAGTTTTCGAACTTAAGTAACTATCCACCAAATTTGTTCCCACTTGTCCAAAGACCCCATTTTTTCAAAATATATTCTTTCATAATTCCTGATTTTTCCTATTAGGCCTCTCCCTTCCCCAATAGCTGGGATTAAAGGTTTCATCCAGGATCTTGCAATTAATACTTTTCGCCACCAGGGATAGCCTGCAAATTGTTTACTATTCCCTTATTTATTAAATCATTAATCACCAGGACTTCGAAAGAGAAGGGTAACTGAATGGAAATATAAGAGTGGATCTCAGCCAAAATGTTCTCTAAGGCTGGGCACCCCCAACTCATATGCAGAAAATCGGCCTGTCTTTCATTACATTTAAGACAGGCAGAGCTATACCCCATCTTAGCCAGATAGAGCCTATGTACAAAATTAAACTATATAAACCTATGATTCACATTTAAAGAGGAATAAACAATAATACAATATACTTCTGACCAGTGAATAACAGTGTTGTAGTTAGTATCCCTTTCCCATTGTTTTTCTGAATTGAATTTACTATCACTTGAATTATCCCTGTTTAGTATTTTATATGCCCTAGAAATAGTGAGACTATCTTTACAGTCAAAAAAAAGTTTATCAAAAATAGTGTTATAAGAAACCATAAATCGTGTTTTATCTTTAGATTTTTTATAGGCATCCAATACCTGCAAATAGTGAAAAACAAACCTATTTCCCATAGGGTATCTATTTTGTAATTCATGCAATGGAACCAGTGCTCCATTTTCAAATAATTGATCTATTCTAGTGATCCCCATATCTGTGTATCAGTAATTAAAAAAAAAAATTCCTCTAAGTTGGAATTGTACCAAATCGGTGTACAACTTAAAGCACTTGCTCTATTTCGGTTTTGTATCCTGCACATCCGGCTAATGTTAATGTGAAACATTCCCTAAATAATACTCTGTAAGAAATTATGGAAAAACTGTGATAATTGTCTTCTTTCGGCCTCATCTCAGCCACATCCTGAATGGACCATCTATTAGTACCCTAGGGGTATATTTAGAGGGCAGTTAGGGGGTGGTTAAAACCACAATAAAATAGCATTAAAAATAGTATGCTTTTTTTTTTTTTTTTTTTTACAGATAAAGAAATTTCAGTTTAATTTGCAAAAACCGCAGTCACCTAGAACACCATGCAAAACCACATGCATTTTTAATGTGGTTTTAACTGCACCTCGAGTGTAATGTTGGTATCCACTATTATATGTGGTTATTATACCCAAGAGCATCCCAACTACACTATGCTATCTGCAGAGTAGCTGCAGCAGAAGAACTATAATATATTGTACAGTTAATTTAGAAAACTTTCTGTGCGATTTTGGATCTTCAAAATACTCAGCTTAACAAAAAGAATCTTATATTAATCTGGGATTTCCTGTTACATGTGTGGGATTTCCATGTGACAAGCCATTAGAGGACAAAGCACTGTCAACCTATGTTGCGACACCTCCTGAAATGCCAACCTATATCAGAAAAGATTTAGGGAAGCGGCAGGAAAAAAATCCATAGCTGGGCAGAATCCAGTTTAAATAGATGTTCCTAATCCGAGCTGACTTTCCTGCGTTGTCTGCATGGATGAACTGCAAGTGAACTGCATGATGCTTCCGAGAGTTCAGCCTGAGTGTCTAAGGATGGAGGCGGCAAAAAGCTCATTGGCACTAGACTGTTCTTTCACATCACTGTATTACTGTGACAATTACAGTATATAAACTGATCATGAGTACAGTTTTACACTGCTTGTTTGCATGGAAGAAGAGAGTCCTTACTCATAAATAACTACAGAGCATGGACTCCTGTCCTTGGCACTGTGGTAGGTCCACAAATGGACACATGCTTCTAGCCTTATGGTAGTTTCACAGTGTGTAATGCGCGTCTGTGTGTGTAATGTGCATTAGTGTGTGTAATGCGCATCTGTTGCACTTCCGTTGCATTTTGTCTCCAATTTTTCCTTCAGTTTTTTCCCAGCATCCGCAAAAAACTGAAGGTTTAAGATTGGTTTGAAAACATAACACATGGTTCCAAGCCTCATTAGTGACAAAAAGCAAAAGGTTTCAAAATTTTTGTCCATGGACAACGAATCAGTCACAAAAGAAGCCAATGTGAAAACAACCATAGAAAACAATGGCTCAGTACGGCACCCGTGAAAATCACTGAACCACGGATGTGAAAGGGAGAAGGGGGGAGGGTGAAACAACAAAAAATAAATGCATGTGTGCGCATGAAAAAATGCATGTCTGACAAAACCCATGGGGGTCATATTTTCTGTCTTTTCTCTTTTATTATGCAGCACAATTTTTTCAGTGTGGCGCCTGATATATCTTTACAAAAATTGCAACTTTGGTGCAAGTTGCGGTAAACAGTTGTCACAAATAAACTCCAGTCCCGAGCAGGCGTAGGTAAAAGTTTACAAGGAGTTTAAGAACAATTTGCAACTTTTTTGCAACTTTTTAGATAGAAAGTCTAAAAAGCCCACAGGCTCAGCTGATATATTACCATCTCAGGCAAATCAAACAAGTCCAAAACCCATAAAAAAAGACACACACAAATGTCCTAACTAAAAATACATTGAATACAATGAGTCATTGTTCAACACAAGTCCTGCACGTCAGAAACAAACACAGAACTCGAGTGTGAAAGAACTTGTTAGTTTCTTAATAAAACTGTGGGCGACCCTGATGTCAACCCACAGGTTTGTGTTTAAGAAAGGTCTTTGTGTTTTTATTAATATTTGGGTAATGGTCCGGAGGTAAAGGGGCCTTGTGCTTTGGGGGGGAGGGTTATATCAAGAGTCAAGAGGACCACTTGTTGTACATTGTTTACAGGCAAAATATGTGGTGCTAAATTCTAATTGCAACTGAGCCTATGGCCGTGTTCATGTGCTGCATTTTAATTGCATTTGCACACACAATTCCAGCGTAGTGAGGGGAGTTTCTACTTCACACAGATAAGTTTACATGTAAATGCTTGCAACTGGGAACGTATACCATACGTTTTACTGGTAAACAACGCAAAACACACAGTGCCTGTTTTTAGCAGATGACAGTAATGTGAATTATGCTCTTTTGATAAAACATGTGGTGCCCGTTTTTGATCGCAAACATTTAGGTCCATACAGGTACAGAGCATCAGGTGTGTTAACACAATACCAAAGAAGAATGATATCAATTATTCTACAGTTAAAAGACTTATTCACAACAGTGGTGGAGCAGTGATACTTTCAGATAAATGGCAGCCACTTATCAAGTTAGGCGTTTTTCACGCCACTCATCCTGTGTAGCGCGGGCACTCCTCGTCATATATTAGGCACACGGCTTGCTACAATTCACTCCAGTAGGAGTCAATTATAGTCATGTTGTTGAATCCAAAGGAGACTGTTGGCTCTGCCTTATCCCATGCTACACCTCCTTTTCTGGAAGGGACAAAGGTGAGGGAGAACTCAATTTGCACAAAAACATGAAGCCATCTATCCAATATCTAAATCTTAGCTGAAACTGGATTATGTGACAGGATAATGACAAATGGGTAATGTAACAGGAGATTGATCCCAAGCACACCAACAAATCTACAGACCAGCTGAAAAATAAAAGAACATTGGGGAAGATTTACTTACCTGCCCTGACGTTCACCTTCTTCTTCCTGGTGCATGTAAGTGCTTGATTTTGCGACACAATTTGAAAGTTAAATCCTGCGCTCAGTTCGAATCAGTTGGATCATCCGATGCCACGCCCTCGAATGAAATCCGATCGCGTGTGACACAATCCCCAGTTAAATACTTGTCGCAAAATCCGACAAAGGTGAGGGCGTGGAACCTTAGTAAATAAGCCCCATTATGTAAGGGCCTAGTTACCCACTCTAAATGTTGTCATGGATTTCAGTGCAGTTTTTTATTTAAAGGTTTTTCATTTTTGTAAAAAAAACCCAGCAGAAATGGTCCCTGCAATTTTAACAGAACCATCTAAATATTCTGTAAGTGTTGTGACACATCATACATAGATGCTGATGTTACCATCACAGGCTGGCCGAATGTTTAGTAGGGTCAGAACAATGGGAAAGAAGTACTTAGACAGTAACTGGGCAAGCAGATGTAATGTGGCAGACATAGGCAGAGTTGTGTTACCTGATTGCTAAATGACATTTAACAATGAGACGTTCATTATATATCAAGCAAACGCTAATGCATTTTCACACTTCAAGGTTCTTCATCTTATACACTGTGAAGCACATGAGAACATTCACATGATCTATGAACCTATTACCTATGACCAGTCTGTGCATTGTATTGATTTCAGATTACCAATTTCTATGGTGAACACAGTCTATGCAGGCAATAGTTACCCATTGCTTACAAGCTGTGCTGGGACTTGTAGTTCCACAAGTACAGAATAGTACAATTCACCTTTGCAGAGACAGGTATAAGACAGTGCACCGTACTTGCCATCCGTCTAGGCACAGAAGCCGCCATGAAGGATGTATCTGTTCAGCTTCACTGCAGTTAACAGAAGAGGGTAAATATAGTTTGATGCACACACAATGTTCCAATTTCCACTTATTTACTTGACGTCGCGTCTGAGCCCACGAAAGGTTACTCCAGCAGATAATTGTATGCGGTTCCAATCAGACTAAATACCCGATCTGCAGCTACGAAAACAAAGACGTGTCTTCGTGGTGTTCACAGCATGAACACTGCCACCCAAATCAGAATTTGATGAATAAATTAATTAAAGCAGATAATGGTCGATAATGATTTTCATTAGCAGGAGAAGCGAGTCCTAGTCCTTTCTACCTTTGTGATGATTAGGATCTGACACACAGCTTGCCACTGCTGAATACAAGTGTCATCTATGGGAGTTTGGGGGCAAGATATGATTTAGGATGTAAAAAAAAAAAAGAATCAGCAATGTAGAAAATTCACAGGGACAGTAATAATGGGAGGAAGTGTCCAGACAAGAAGTTGAGACGGACAAGTAAGGTGGCGTCAGCTGAGCAGGCCATAGTCCTGTGGACAGACTGATGAGGTGCTTGTACTCTCTAATAAGTGTCTGCGCTCTTCCCTCTCACCCTATGTGATCATTCATTACAGCAGATCACTGTCTGCACTGAACCTGTCACCCTCCCATGCAAATGTATATCCCTACTGGGCTTTTCGACACCTTTAATGTCAGCGAAAGACAAATCTGTAAGAATACCAACTCTTTGGGGATTCAGTCGGAAAAAGATCAGGATACAAGAGTTCATTTTGTTGAAAGAACATCACCATCCCCTGTGGGTGTAATATAGTATTTGCCTGGACAATTGTTGGGGACACCCATAAATGCTCATATGCATTTCACATGAATTTGTTGATATGTGGACGATTCTACATTTGGATTTGAAGGAGGAAAGTTTACGGCATATTACAGTACGTAGAAATGCATTTATGACATTTAAAAAAATGTGAGACCTTCTGCAGATTTCCACACCGCACAGGAGTTCACACACTGCACGGCATGTAATACAACAGAATCTACACTGGCAATTTAGTTCTTGTGGGCATAATCTTAACCCCTTCAAGTGGATGCCCTTTTTCGATTTTGCATTTCATTTTTTTCAAAGTATCATAGAATATAAGGATGAAAAAAGATGTAGGTCCATCCATGTAGGTTCAACCTATTAGAAACAGGTTAAAAAACAGGGGTTTTTTTTGCGTAACAAATTGTACTTCCTAGTGGTACTATTGAATATTTCATGCCTAGGATTGGGATATGGACACTGCAAAACACATGGAACTTGTTTCATTCGCAAGAGTTTAACTAGAAACACATTGGCGATCAGGCAAGCTCTCCCTCGCAGCCCTTGCCTTGTGTTTGTATTCACTGTCTATGAGACTGCTGGATATTGCCAAACACTGCCCAGTATTGTGAATAGCAACATATATATATATATATATATATATATATATATATATATATATATATATATATATATATATATATATATATACTGTATATAGGGTTCCTGTATACAGGCATTCCCCAACAAATGCAGGGTCTGTAAAATATTGTCCTCATTGTTCCATTATAAAGTATTACATTTTAAAGGGAGCCATTTTCACTTTTCTTAATCTTATTACAATGTGGAGTATCTGATGCCATTGTAAAGTCACTTTCACACGAATGTTGGGGGGACCAATATCCTCCCACACAACTTGCGGCCAGATATGAGTCCCTATAGACATTCTAAAAAATTATTTGAGGGAAATGAGCAAGATATCTACAACAAATTAATGCAATATACATAGAGTATATAGTTAGTGACAAGCACAGTTTACTTCTCACCTAACAACAGTATATAAAATGACAAGATATCTAATATGCTATCACTGGATCACTGGACCATTTCTAGTGTTTTAAAGTATAGGTTCAGTTTCGATTTGCTGTATGTCATCTACATCTACAGATAACATGCTACTAAAGACTGTGGCTTTTTAAAGGAAATCTACCAAAACCCAGCATGATAATAGAGGGACACTAACTCATAGATACAGGCACCGTGACTGCGGTAATCTTTATATATCTGTTATCTATGACGTCCTTCCTCCTAAAATCACCATTTAAAATTACCATAATAAGAAGTGCTATAGGTAGGGCAATACCAGAGCTCCTCCGTACTGCAGCTTCATAGGCTGTTAAACCTTGCAGGTGCATTTCCCCCCTCCCAATGTGTGCTGAAACTTCCTCTGCTGCTAAGATTACAGTAGGCAGAGGGAGGGGGAAGTGTTTGGAAATCAGAGCAGGTAGTCTAACAGAGATAGTGCAACAACCTGTGAAGCTACAGCACAGAGAGACTGTGTCATTAGTATAGTATGACTTTGAGTCATTAGTATAATTTTGAAAGTTGATTTTAGAAATAAGGTGACCGTAACACCTCTGTAATCTGGTTTTACAGACTGTTATACTGTCTCGCCCTGCACAAGTGCTGAGGGTGCAGAGGGGAGAATGTGACAATATAACATTTTGTTAAGCCAGATCACAGAAGGACTATGGACTCCTTACCTTTAAATTGAACTAGGGTAGCCCCCCAGACTCATTAGCATAATTTTTAAACAGGGTCAGCTACAGCTACTTGCAATGAAGTCAGGTAGCGAAATTAAACATTCAGAAACTAAAACAGTCCCCGTTTCCCTAAAATATTCCCAAAGAGCCACCTCATGGGTTATTTTATATAGAGCCCCCAAATGGGCTGCCAGGGACTGAGATTTGGCCATTGATTAGATTGTGAGCCCCATTGGGGAAAGGGAACAGTTTGACAAGTTCTGTGCAGCGCTGCGTCCGCTATATAGATAAAGAATTATTTTTATTATTATTATTATGTGAGCCCCTCCAGCAGCTCTGGGCCTCGGCACTTGCCCAGATATGCTGGGTGCTGGCTCCAGCCCTGTTTTCAAAAGTTTATTCTAGAAGGAAGGAGGCCATGTATATCACATATAAAAAGATACCAGAGTCATAGTGCCTGCATCTATGAGTAAGTGTCTCTGGTTTATCATTTTGGTGGTTTTCTTTAACAATATAAGGAATTAAAATCATAATGTGTTTAAAAACTATATACTGTAGTTTTTCAACATACAAAGAATAACTTGGACAGAATCCCCCTTCATTCAATAATCTTCATTTTACAAATTTACAATTCCACACTGATTCTGCAGCGTGTGTCTGTTTTCTGTATGTGTCACTGTTATTAGAGCAAACTTTGCATAGCTCAATAGTACAAGCTATTATAATCTCTTGCACACAGGGACCTAATTCCTGTTGTTTTATAATAATTAAGTTATAAGTTTAAAATGCCTTATTTTTCTTGTATTAATACCCCATGATCAGGGGCGTAACTACAGCGGTAGCAGCTATAGCAGCCGCTATGGGGCCCACAGTGTCAGGGGGCCCGTCATCCGACCTGACACAATAAAGAATGGAGGATGTGCACCATTATATCTATATTGTACTGCACATGTCCAGCACAATATGTATATAACATATACTGTGATGTATATATGCAGTATATGTGATGTGTATATGGTGTCTGTATACACTGTATGTGAGTATGTTGCATATGGCACTGTACGTATGTGTATATGTACATGAGTGTATTTATATGTGATTGTAACTCGCATGTGTGAGTATACTAATATGTATATTTTTTAAGTGGGAAGGGAGGCCCCATGCAGTAGCCTGCTAGGGGGCCCTGTCTCTCCTAGTTATGCCACGGCCCATAATCTCTAAAGAGACGCAGAATTTCATGGCACTAGATAAATAAAGGTTTATTCATATCTACATATCAGAGATATAGATAGGGGAGAATGATTGCCTATTCTCTCTGTACTTTGAATGGAACACATCATAGCAATGACCTCTATCCACTCTGAAACTGAATTGAGGTACAGGTAATAATTAGACATAATTATTAGAACATAAAAACGGAAGACTGGTGATAAATGTGGGACACAATTTATATAATTACCTGGTACAGCATTATTCCTTTGTTTCAGAAACAATGGCCTAATATAATTTAAAGATACATTTTAATTGTTGTATCTCTGTCCGGACAAAAGAGTGGAAACCACATACCTACCAATTCACTACTGAAGCATACACTGAGAGGTACACACAAAATATATTTGTATTCCATCATCCGGAGCGCCTCATTTATCTCCTGCCAATTAGTCCATAAATAACCCAATTAGTAAAGAACTCGAGATGAACGAGGCTGGAAGCGAGGACATCCAGGTCTACGTTTACTAGAAGAGATGAGCTGAAGACCTACGCCACTAATTTAAGAGTCTCCTGACATTTGCAATTAAGAACAAATGCTACATTTACATAGCTCTTCATAATTAACAATTATATAACAAGGTTGTTCTTCTGCTTTTGTTTTTTTTTTTTTTTTTTTTCTAAAAAAAATTATTTTGCTGCATTTTTTTTCCTCCTCTAATCTACTTATCACATGAAAGAGACCGTAAGAGAGAACCACAGACTTATACAACATAAAGATTAGGGTAAAGCTGTCTATATGGTGGGGTTTGACAGATATTGGCTAGTCCATTCTTCCATAATTTGGGGTGTTTTTCCACTAGCAGATGTGAAGCCTTTATGGGCAATGTTCTAATAGATAGCATCACAACTACTACTATTTTACAAAAACAGACAAATCAGCTCACCACATATGTCATCTGAGTGCACAGGAGTAACACCCAGAAGCTCTTGACGAGCAAATCTCCAAAAGTATCTGAATCCAGTGCCCAAGGGAAAGTATTGTTAAATGTAGTATTTTATTCCATTAAATTAAAAGACAGGAAAACACTAGTATATATCTTTATATCTTTTAATCTAATGGAATAAAGTACTTCATTTTACAATACTAAGGCTCAAGTGCTGGATTTGGATACTTTTAGGTAAATTGTAACATACTTTTTCTTTTTCCACGGATGGGGCGTTGTCGGCTGACGTGGAGGTAAAAAAGTGTGAAAAAAGGACCATTTTTAGTATTTATGAATTATAGAATGATTGCTCCTAGTGGCATACCTAATTTATTTAATGTTCTGGGGTCATCCCATTTTAGAAACAGATCATTGCTGGTTCTGGAATTATTATTGACTAGATTTCTTACAATTCATATACAATGGAAAGTTTTGTGTTTTTTTTGCCTATAGACAATTTCTTTAAAGGAGTCCACTACTTATAAGCTATACACTAAGGGGAATTTATCATTTCCATTTGTCTTTGACTTGGTTGTCTATGTTCAATTACATTTTTGTTTTATCTGTATTCATCAAGTGAGTCTATGTATGTTGTTGTAATAGTTTTGTTTTAATTTTGGTTTGTCTGATAATATTGTTTTTTTTTTTTGTGTTTGTTCTTTTTTTTTGGCGCATATGACTTGGCGCATATGTCCCTTTCTACACCAAGGGTTCACTGGAGTCATTTTGTGGCAAAATCACAAATCATAATTTTAGTTCCATATTGTGAAAACTAGTCTAAGAAATAATGAATTTGGCGCAAGAGAATTTGTACCACAACTACGCCAAAACAACACCAAATATGACAAAAACACAATGATAAATCCCCCCTCTATGTGTTTTGCCTGGTTCAAAGCCTCTCTTTAGTGTACTTTGAACCGTTGTAGCAGGCCAGAATATCCCTGTCCCAGATTATACCCAGGGGAATAGAGTACCCCTCCCCCAGCCAAGAACATACCCGGTATACTTTGGGATAGCCCAGAGTATATCCCCCAGGCCTGAATATAGTCTAGGCCAGAATAAATCCCTCTAGGACATATTATTACTTCACTGGTTTTCTTAACTCACACACACGACCATTTTGGGCAGTAAACTGGCCACACAAACTGCTCACGTCTGCCATTGACAAGCATTATGAATGGCCACGGTGTGAGGAGCATACTTTGTTTCACCACGACCAAGCGAGGATGTCATGTCTCATTATGGAGGAGGATGGAAGGGTGAGGAACACTGACCCCTTTCCATCTCCACCACACCAGAAACTTGCTCTGGGCATGTGAACGAGATATTTAAAGCGCGTTTATGATAAACAATGTGATTTGAATGTTAGGTTGTGTTCAGACTTTGAGTTTACATTGCATCAACATCTCATTGATTTAAACCATGTTTCTGTTAAGCTATGTGTATGGGATGTTTATACCGCATTTACGTATGTAAATAATTGCACAGTATTTACATAACCACAATTTGTACATCATTGGGGTGATATATCATACGCCGGCTCTCCAGCTGTGACCTGGAGTAGTTTCAAGTAAAAACCAAAAGTACACAGGCCTACTCATTTGGGCATTGTCCTCTATGCCCCTTCCAAGCCCACATGGCATAAAGGTGGTATAGTCGCTACTGTAATCACTAATTTTTGCACTGCACAAGAATTAATGAATATTTCACTGCTTCTATAAGCAGTGTTAACTCCCTCTGGTCTAAGCCATTTTAGGGCTTTAGAACTAAGTCTGATTTTTAAAATCTGCCCTGTGTCACTATAAGTGGTTATAACTTTGTAACGCTTTAACATATCCAGGGTATATTGAGATTGTTTTCTCTTCACGCATTGTACTTCAAATTGTGTTAAAAATGTTCTGCTTTTCAGATGAGGTAGGCAAGCACCCGAACAACTTCATAACTAAAATTACCTAAATGTCTGCTGTATGGAATTTTATGCATCCTCTCTCTCTTTTCTAGGTTGTTATGAGGTTCAGAATTTTGGGTGCCATTTTTATGAAAATTGCCAAAACCTATTGTCACATTTTACAGGCTATAAAATGTTTATTTTTTTGTAATTTGGGTGATTATTTTTTGTGGCATGAGATCCATTTTTCTGGAACATCATTTAGGGTGATTAACTCTTTCTTGGTGGTGGTTAAAAAAAAATCATAATTCTGGTGAAGGATTTTTAGCTTTTTTTCCCATCCACTCACTGTACCATAAAAATAATATGATATCTTTATTGTATGTGTCACCACGATTACGGCAATACCCCATTTATATAGCTTTTCTATGTTTGACTTGTTTTGCAGAATATAAAACTCATTTTGTGAGAAATTCACTTGTTTTTACATCACCAACCATAACAAATATACAATAAAATAAAATTGTCACTAAACCTGTATGGTGAACGGCGTAAAAAAACACAAAAAAACCTCACAAAAATTATTAAATTTTCACATCTGACCTCATAAAAACAGCATAAAAAGTAATCAAAAAGTAAGATTTACCCTGATATGCTACCAAGAAAAAGTACCGCAAAAAACAAGCCCTGAAACAGTTCTGTAAACCAAGAAATATAAATGTTATACCCATTAATACAAGGTGACGCAAAAACAAGCGAATTTCTCAAACTTTGTGAATTTTTTCGTAAATTTTACAAGGGATATGAGTCAGGCCCGGCGCCAGCACCCGGCTGCCCCGGGCAAGTGCCGGGACCCCGTGGTACTGGAGGGGCCCCCTGATCTCCCCAGGTCAGCAGGACATCTGCCCCGCTGCCCGGGAGATTCCTTCCCTCTCTCATCACGATATGTGTCCTCCAGACACAGATCACGGTGAGAGCATTTGCTGTCACTGCTTTCCCCAATGGCTGAAGGACCTTTTCATGATGTCATTGGTCACATGACCTGCCAGGGAAAGCAGTGACCACACAGAGAGAGCTGCATGAGTGAGGTGAGGAGAACATGGGGGGCAGTGTGTATACAGGGGGAGGGGTGGCAGTGTGTATACAGGGGGAAGGGTGGCAGTGTGTATACAGGGGGAGGGGTGGCAGTCTGTATACAGGTGGAGGGGTGGCAGTCTGTATACAGGGGGAGGGGTGGCAGTGTGCATACAGGTGGAGGGGGGTTAGTGTGTATACAGGAGGAGGGGGGTCAGTGTGTATACAGGAGGAGGAGGGGGGTCAGTGTGTATACAGGGGGAGGGGGGAGGGGTGGCAGTGTGCATACAGGTGGAGGTAGGGTTAGTGTGTATACAGGAGGAGGAGGGGGGTCAGTGTGTGTACAGGAGGAGGAGGGGGGTCAGTGTGTATACAGGAGGAGGAGGGGGGCAGTGTGTATACAGGAGGAGGGGGGGCAGTGTGTATACAGGGGAAGGGAGGAATGTGTACATGGGGATGGGGGGGCAGTGTGACTACTGGAGGGCGGCCCATAAAGGGGCCCACTAGGGCTCTGTCGCCCAGGGGCCCACTTAAACCTGGAGCCGGCCCTGATATGGGTGTTTTAAAAATTGAAATAGACGCATGACGGAGCAGTCTCCCGAGGGTGGGGATGGGGGGGCGGGGTTACCGCTTCTATCTGGCCACTCCCATGGGACAAGGGACACTGCTCTGCAGAGAGAAATGTAGACTTTTATCTAACTTTTTTTTTAATAGAAAAAAGAGAGTTTTATTATAAAAACACTTTGGCAATATGCACACTATTCTCTATAGGGACATGGGGGAGCCAGAAAAAGGACTCCTGATAACAGGTTCTCTTTAATATGGATCTTAGTATTATATAAAGCAAGCTATGTACTTTTTCTCCCCTTCAAATACTTATAAAACCTTTGGGGTACATTTACTTTCCTGGTTAGCGGAGTTCACCAAAAGTACATTGTCTGATGATCATGCACTCTGCTGCGATTCACTCAGATCGCGTGCATGTAAGTGCTTGGTCTTGCGACACAATTTGAAAGTTAAATCCCGCGCTCAGTCCGAATCAGTCGAATGGTCCGACGGCGCATCCCCCAATCCGATCGCATGCGACACAACACCAGCGCAGACCCCTGTTAAAGTCACGCAAATCTGGAAAAGGATGCAAAGTCCGATGAAGTGCGATCCTCGACCCTTAGTAAATAAGCCCCTACGCAATATGTAATATAAGGCAAAAGGTTCCCATGTTTTTATTGAACCTTAACATTGTTGCCACTTTTTTATTTCTTCAATACATCAAAAAATACAAAAATGTAAGAAATATTCCCATCTTGAAAAGTGAAGCCACACTTTATCAATGGTGGAAGGAACATGAACCCTTAGACCCCAGTGACCCTGAGAGTCATGGAACAATATTATAGGAACTATAATAGTTCCGCATCATTCTCAGCTGTAAGTAGAACACTAGGGCCATAGTGTGCTGTGACAACAATAAGCACAGTTGTGTTATGTCGCTTTTAGATTCTCTAAGATGTTACACTGTTGGGATATTTTGATACATCAATTAGACATACTGTACACAGAAGAGCAAGCTTTGTCTGACCTTGCTATGTTGTAGGATGACCTTGGGTAGGTGTTGTGAGTGGCAAGCTGTAGCTGAACATAAAGAGGTGCCACTCTGATCGATAAGGTAGATGCCTACTTGCCATCAGCTGGGGGTAGAGATAGTAATAGACATTCTATCTCACACGCTCCACGTTCCCAGCTGAATGAGCACAACGCTTTGTTCAAAGTGACAGTTTGCAATCCGCTCTCCTATAACAGGCTCCTATTCTTTTGCAGTCTCCTGTGCATTATGTAATTTGGAGATTGGGATGTGCAACCCAGTGTCCCATTGGTCCTTCTTCCTGCTGTCATCTTGCTAAAGCCTTTGACAAGAGCGCTCTTTTCATTCTCCTGACAGTGCTACATACAATGATCTGATCAGAAAGACATCCTGGAGGAAAGGGTGATTCTTTTCCAGAGCTCTTCATAAAGCATTTAATTGTATGGCGGCACCAAGCCCCGATATTCTGCATCTAGTAAGCACATATTGATCCGTAATGAAACAATTATCGGAAAATGATACATTTCTTTGCTCAATGGCGCAGCAAATCTATTTATTGTTCTTGTTGTTTTGCTCTGCTATGTATTAAGGACCTGGCTATAGCAATGTGATTATTAGGCTGTTCTTATATGCATGTGAACATAAGAAAAGAGATATAGGGGCTTATTTACTAAGGGTCCCGTGGCGCATTTCTGTCAGGTTTAAGAAGGGGATTGTGTCTCACGTGACCAGATTATGGCGCATCGGCGACTGCTTTCGTACGACAGAAATCGGGGGGCGGGCCGGCCGATCCAATGGATTAAGACAGAACGTGGGATTTAACTTTAAAATTGTGTTGCAAGCCAAGCACTTACATACACCGGGAGGAAGATGGTGAACTCCGGCGGACTTGAGCGGGGACACATGCATGAAGTAAATGAATCACAGCAGAGTTCCTTCTCGTCGGATACTATGGATTGGGGAACGTGCAGGACCAGGTAAGTAAATGTACTCCATAGAGATATAGAAGCTGGGGAATGTGGAAAGGTAAATATCTGATTCTGTAAAGGAAAGATAGGGTGAAGTGGGGCAAGCAAACGGCACAGAAAAGTCGGAGGGCTACAAAATGGGGGACGTTTTAAGTGGCGGATGGCTACAGAAAAAGGGTCTTATGCCATGTGAGGGCCACTAAAAGAAGTATAATATATAATTTTAAGTATAATTTTTTGGGGAAGTAAATTTTAATGGAGGGGTGATTGTAAATTACGGTGGCTAGTATATTGACATAACACAAGGTACAGTTTCTGGGGAAGGGGAGTACAGTAAAAAGCTGACAGATTCCCCACATTCTATGCATCACAGGGGATGTAACCGCTTTTTCAGAGCCCCATGGTCATGACATCATTGGAAGTTGTTAAATCAGGTGGAGGAGTAGGCAAAGCACAGCACTGACAGAGAAGACACATTACTAAGGTATTGTGTCTTTCATATTATGGACACACACAGCCTACACACAGCTCTGTACATGGAAAAATAGAACATTTATGGAATTTTGCAGGTGGGGAGCAAAAAAAGGAAACTTGTAATAGAAAATAGTGGCTAAAGGGTTAAATTGAATTTAAATTAAAATTATAATTTTTTTTCCCAATATCACCTAAGACTGGGTACAGTCAGCGCTTTTACTGCGTGTGTAATGTCCAAATGCTCATCCAACATGTGCAGTGAACCCACATGGTTAACCCGTTCAAGGCAATGAAAAAACATTAAAATAGACAGAGTTTCTTGTTCAGCAACCAAGTATATCTGTGAAAAACAGAAATTTTCTTTTGTTTTGGCTTTTTTTAAATTTATGATTCTGTTGACGCCAATTTCCGCGGCGGTGGCGGCGCTAGGATTTGTTCTTGGCTTGGATTTATCAAACCCGGCCCACTGCACACATTCCCTCCAGATTTGCCACACGGCTTATAAGCTAATGAGCTTTGCATACATTACACAGGTAATTTGTAAATGCTGATTACTAGCGAGTATGGGTAAGATATCTGGGTAGATTTCCGTGGAGATGGAAATAAGAATTAAAAAGTGGAAAATCCTAATGCACAAGATACAGAGGATATCGCTTGTATCATGCTTCAGGAAAAAACACATTCTTTTCTATTCATTTATGCAACGTGGAAGCAAGATCAACATTATCTGGGCTCAGAGGCAGGGATTTCACCGGAGATCATTTCAGCCGACGTTAAACATAGCACTATAGATAAAGCTTTATTGTTCTGCTTGGTTTATGACAGTCCTAGCATCTCATCACAAAAGCTGGGTCTGTCAGGAAGCGACAACACTGCTGGAATTATCTTCCCAATTTAGTGAGCTCCAGAATTTGAACAAATCCAAAGTTAAGAGTGTAGATTTTGGATAATGTTATGGGTTATGATGACCCCCCCCCCCAAGCTAAATGTGGAGAGGAAAACACCTTAGCTAGAAGATAACCAAATTCATACCTAGTCATTAGGCTAAATGTTTTCCTCTGCCCCCTCTATGTTTCCACTGCCTCATGAATAGAAAATGTTACTTATTGTACACGTTGTGTCACTATTTCTTGTCCCTTCCCATGGGTGTATCTCATGTCTTTAAAATGGCTTCTTAGGATTATCTCAAAAAATATTTCAAATCCAGCCTTGTCATAATTCATACATTTCAACTGCTTGTTAATGAATCTTTGACCACGGTCCTTCAATACTCTTAGGGTGTTCTAAGGATTTTAGAGTGAGGAAGCCAACAAAACATCTATTTCATGGTTGTGTTTCTTCTACTTAGGAGCCCCCTGGGAGAAGATATAATTAGGAAATATGTCCCCCACATCCTACCTTGATAAAGGTGACAAAGGGGGTGGGGACTAGTTAGATATTCAAAAAGAGCATGTGAGAATCTACTTAGATGCAACCAAGCCATGCAGAGCAGGATTTAATCGGGAGAGCCATAAGGGGGTGGAGAGTCGGAAGTGTGGGGGTAAACCTGGCAGAGGGTTTCACAGTGCTGGTCGGTGGGTGGTGGGTGCACGGTGCCGCCTCATCGTCCAGCAGGAGGTGCTCTGCCTGAGACGAGATGCTCAAATTGCCTCATGGCAGGTGCGCCCCTGGTTGTACCTCGAGAACAGGGATCCATTGCCCCCCTTCCCACAGCCGAACTGAAGGAAGAGTGATAAGCTTGCATGGCCACTCTCCAATAAAGTCTGTGGGAATGGCAAAAATATGGGGCAGATTTGCTAAAGTCCTTGCGCCAGTTTTCTGTCAGACTTTGCACATTCTTTTATGTGCAAACTGCTTGAACATTAAAGAAGTGTTTGCGCCATATATGTGACATACGCCGCCCTTTCGTGGCGCGGCTGCACTATTCTTCATGCAACACAAATTTTGTCACTGAAATGGGTGTTTCGTTGCTATTTCAGACCATGCGCCAAATTTAACATGCAAAGTCTGATAGAAGTGTGTTGCACACCCCATGTTAAAGGTGCACCAAAAAAAAGTTGGTGGACTGTGTGGGGGTAGTGCAGGGAGTGCCATATTCATGAAGAACGGGCACCACAATTCAAGAATCTTGCGCCCTCTGCACACTAAACAGACAAACTGCATATAGTGTAGTTTACACTGTTTTTAGAAAATGTGTCCCTATATGCTCGGTGCACCTATAAAAAATAATAGAGAGTAACGGTGCATGCATTCAGCCCAACTGGCAGAAAGGGGGTTGGCAGACCCCTGTTCCCAAGATTGGTGAAGGTTCCATAGGTAGGACCTGCATCTATCATTTATTGATATGTGATAAATAGTCTAAATTGAATAATCTAATTTATTCAGTTTCATTCCCCTTGCTGACCCAAGCCTACAATATTCTGTCAAGGAGCATTGACACGATGCTGTCTACAGCTTGGTATCTATAAAAAAATAATTGATTAGGGTATAACCCTAAGGGCTTACTCACACATCCATTTATTCTCTCATTATGCTATCAATGATTTTCATTTATAGCATACTGACCATCTATTTTCTATGTTTTTTATCTTTTTAGATTTTTTCTACGTATCCGTTGTTCATTATAAATATTTTTCACATTTGCGGATCACAGACAGACCTAGAAGTCTACAGGTCTGCAAAAAAATTTGATGTGTAGTCAGTTTTTTTTTATTTATAATGCTAGGGAACCTTCTTACTAATGTGAAAACAATTATTATTTTGTGGATGTGAATAAGACCCAGCACTGAGTTTATTGCTTCATTGTTGCCTATGGGATCTTTTCATTTCAGCTCAATAATCATAAAGCAGTGGGAAGGACCAGAGCAGTAGTGCTTTTCCACATGCCTGTGCCCCATCCGTATTATCCAACCCCTATACAATAAATATTTTTAGCCATTTCTATCTATTGCCCTAGCAAAATAGCAACACTAATGTAGACAGAATTATTATAGGGCAATTTGGGACTCTAAACCACCAGTCCAAATCGGCCAGAAAGGTTCCCTGTAAGCGGTACGTAATGCTTATTGTCTTTTTGCCCATTTTATCTCTCCCATTGTGTCTCTGTGTCTCTCCAAATTTTAATTTCACATTCACATAGGGTGTCACATGATCCTTCTCTGGTCGTCTAGTTTCACCTGCAAAATCTTGAAATGATCAGAATACAGTATGCTATATCAAGGATAATTCTACTCACCTCTCGATCCAGACCTGCAGCCACTGTATTAATAGCTCCAGTCTGACTGTGTATGACAAACAAGTCCTTAGATGGGCTCTGCGGACGCTGCTCCATGATCTGATAAGTGACTATTCCATTTGATGTGGTGATGTCATCTGCATCATGCGCTGTCACAGTCATGACATAGGTACCTTAACATGAAGGAAATAAGGATTTTATAAACCAATGATTCAACTATGATGTTGTAAAGATGCAATATTCTAGAAATCATAGACTTCTCTGGCTTCACCCCTTTGGCCTTCCTCTGGTGCTGGAGGGTTTCAGTCACTTTGGAACGGCACACCATTTTAGCACAGTCAGTTAAACTGGGTTTGTCAGATAATTACGGAAATTAGGTATTAGATCAACACCAATAACTGTTTTCTACTTTTGATTAGTGTTCTTTTACAATTATCTCATTTTTATTCTGTGCTTTAGAATATATACAAATTATAAATAAGCTTACCATACTGCTATTTCACATATTAGGATATATTCATATAGGACTATGAATGACCTTGACATTTAGGAAATTGTGTGTTCTGTAATTTTGATCTCCAGTGTATATATGCACACATTATATCCACTTTCCGTAATAATGGTATCGTCATCCATCCCCTCACAGGCTAGGAGAGATTTGTCATGTCTTCTACCTGTGGCTTGGCCTCATATTTGCACAACCCCTGGATATCCAGTCATGTAATCACAGATCAAGTTTAAATCCTTCTCTCGGGGTGAGACGGTTCAACACCTCTTCATTAATTGTATTAAGAGTGAAGGAGCAAATGAAGGAACTCAGGATGCCAGCACTTGATACAAGCCTCTGCGTGTTTGCCACTGTGCGCTTTAAAGGATTAATTTCACAAGCCTCAAATTACAGCTTCATCTCAAAACGAACTCAGCCCCATAATTGGCTTTCTGTTCAAATCACCAAGGCTAAAGATTTAAATTCTTCATATGCAGATGACTTTCAAGTATCAGGCCCCATCTGTGCTGCGCTCACTGGCATTCATCTCCCAGGGGGAGAGGCAAGCGAAGCAGAAAGAGCTGGTGCTGGAACACGGGCGCAGCCGGGCACACTGTCAGTCACGGGCTGGGAAAGCTGACACACGGCGCAGGTAGCAGGTATCATATCGGCTAGAGGCTGCTGGTGTGTGCTGGTATTTGTAGTTCTACAACATCTATCAAATCGCAAATTATGAGCAATATGTTTGCAATTGAAAAGAATTTACATACTAGTGTATAAGCCAAGTTTTTCAGCACAAAAAATGTGCTGAAAAACGTCCCCTCGGCTTATACACGAGTCAATATACTTAATGTATAAAGAGTAAAAAATACTTAAAAATACTTAAAAAATAATAAACTTATATACTCACCCTCCGGTGGCCCCGATTTGCAGCGCTGCTCCCCCGATGTCCGTGCGGCTCGTCTTCAGGCTTCCGCACCGTCTTCTTTCTTCTGCTGGGCGCTGCCATGTTTTTCCCCCGGGCAGCGCCTAGTATGACGTCAGCAGCGGCGAGTCATACTATGCGCCTGCTGGCCGGGGGAGTTCAATGGCGGTGCCCTGCAGAAGAAAGAAGAAGGGTGCGGAAGCCTGAAGGGTGAGTATATAAGTTTATTTTTTTTTTAATGCTGGGCTGGGCTGTATTCTACTGGGGGCAAGCTGTATACTACTGGGGGCAAACTGTATACTACATGGGACAGGCTGTATTCTACTGGGGGCAATCTGTATACTACTGGGGGCAGGCTGTATAGTACTGAGGGCAGGCTGTATACTACTGGGATCAAGCTGTATACTACATGGGGCAGGCTGTATTCTACTGGGGGCAAGCTGTATACTACATGGGGCAGGCTGTATTCTACTGGGGGCAAGCTGTATACTACTGGGGGCAAGCTGTATACTACTGGGGGCAGGCTGTATACTACTGGGGGCAGGCTGTATACTACTGGGGGCAAGCTGTATACTACTGGGGGCAAGCTGTATACTACTGGGGGCAAGCTGTATACTACTGGGGGCAGGCTGTATACTAATGGGGGCAGGCTGTATACTAATGGGGGCAGGCTGTATACTAATGGGGGCAGGCGGGGCTGGCTGTATACTGCTGGGGGCAAGCTGGGCTGGCTGTATACTGCTGGGGGCAAGCTGGGTTGGCTGTATACTACAGGGGGCAGCTGTATACCATAGGGGGATGGTTGGCTATATACTGGGGGGGTCTGTGACCAAGGCATTTCCCACCCTCAGCTTAAACTCGAGTCAATGGGTTTTCCCAGTTTTAGGTGGTAAAATTAGGGGTCTCGGCTTATACTCGGGTCGGCTTATACTCAAGTATATACGGTACAACAACAACAAAAATGACTGTTAATGTTTGTTCTACTGATATATATGTAGTTTCTTATGTAAAAGAGAAACAAGCAGCACTGCATGGTATCTACGTGGGAATAGGAAGACTAATATTATTTAACATTAGATAGATGTAAAGCATATACTTTCCATGTACGTTGTCTTTTACTACAGTAGGGTCACTTGGAAAGACTAATAGAAGTCATTTAAACTATAAAGCTGCTCAAAAGAAATTTTTGCTTGAGATATTTTTTTATATTTTAAAATTTCCAATATACGTAGTTTGTAAAGAAATTCTGCTTAGTTTGTAAAGAAACAGGCTGAAACAGCGTCCATTAGTAACAGCTTGTACCTCTCTGTCGATATGGAAGATCTCATTCAAGCCAGGCTACAGCTTTATTCCTGCTCTCCCTATGTTTCTTTATATACCTCTGAGCTTTGAGTTTTAACCCTTACTGCTTTCTGACTGGCTGTAGTATTCAATGAACACTATTTTCTAATTGATTTGTTTCTCTTTCTTGTTTATAATGCTTGATTTTAATGGGAAATTTCTTTTAAGCATGGGCAAAACTGTGGTGATGGGTCACACCACTGGCAGTAAATATCTCCAACAGCCAGCAGCCCCCGGGAACTCTATCTCTGACAGAACCCGTCGCTCACGAACGAACCGGCTCTTAGAGCCGACTGTTTTACGTGAACGACCTGAGCCAGCTCCCCTCAGTGAGCTGATGGCTCACTTAACCCTGCCAATAACCGGCTCACCATGCCCCCTTTAACCCGATACAATCAAGTTAAAAGTGGTGCGGAGTAGGGTAACTGGCTGGACTGTGGCTCCCTATTATACATGTAATAGGGAGCCGTTCAGGAGCTAGAAGAACCGGCTCTCCTTAGTGAGCGGAGCCGAAAGATCCAGCTCACTAAGAAGAGGTTGTTGGCTTGACATACCCACAGGATAGCTGGGCACTCTTCTGAAGGGGGCATACGGCTCTTAAAGGGGAGACGCAGCTTTAGAGGAGCTAATGATTCAAATGAGACATGGGCTATCTATCCAGGCCCTTTCAAGCCAACCAGAAGAAGCAAAAAGTTATTAAAACCCCAACGTGTAGGTCAATGCACAAGTCTTATTCTAAAAAGGTTTAAACATGTTTTTCTGATATTTGAAGAGGTTACAAGATTATTGACTACTTGTTCTTAATAAATAAACATAAAAGTTATATCTGCAGGACATCGCCATGTTGAATCTGTTTTTTCCAGAAATGGACATCAAATAATGACAGGGCAACCTGCTCTGGACCCACAGCAGTCACCTGAAGTCGAAGTAGATACCCTGGGGCAAGTGTCGGGTTCTCCAGTGGCAGGGGATTACCTGGGTCCCCTAAAATATGGACTAGCTAATATGGACAAAACAAGAGAATTGCTATAATGATGGCTGAATACTGAGTACTTTGCATGGCGTATAGGGCTACAGGTGCACTTTAAAACGAGGAACAGTGACAGGCCCAGGAAATTTTAGACCCCAGTGTAAAGATTTAATTGTTTCATATTTATTCATTCAGAGTCCTTACAGAGAGCGGAGTCATAGAAACGATTCATTAATTAATCAATTCATTAGCTGAGAAGCTGACACTTGAGCCGCTTGCAGCCGGATTGTGAATGAAATTCTGCATCTGTGTCTGAGCACGGCTCTGGAGTCGCACCATGTGACACGCAGCGCTGCTGATTAAGGCAGCCTGGTCAGTCAGGGGAATAGTGATATCAACTATGAGCTGGCTCCTTAAAACCAGCAATATTCCCAGAGAGATTGGCTTCAAAGCTCCGCAACATTATTCATTACAGGGAGAAAAATGGCAGCCTCTTATTAAGCACTTTGAAGCAACTACATACATTCAGGGCTGTAGAGAAGAGCAAGGGGGACATACTCACTAAACATCATGGAAATCCTGAGGGACACCCGTCATTGTCTGCTACAAACATCCGAAAGTGATTATTTCTACTGTTATATGGAGCAGTGTCTGGTAATGATGCATCAGCAGATAGAGTTGTATGAGTGGGCTGCTCCTGCGCATTCATTACAATGACAGCTCCATTAATGTGCACACACAATACATGGTCTAAATATACTACTATTATTAACAGCCCAGCACGACACTGCCCCAAGTGACAGAGAGGCTCAAAAAGTGATATTCTTCTGCACAGCTTGAGTGGCATAGGGAGCTCCACTAAGTTGTCAAGATAATCATATGAAGCCTAGAAAAGTCTTTTGTATAGTCCCTATTCTAGTGGACTGAACCCATGCACAAGACTATAATGTCATATTCCGGGACACGATGCATCTATTTGGCACCCCGTGTTTTTAATATGGTGTTTCTGCATAGCATAGTTTTTCAGCTTGTACCCTAGTGTGATTGGTGGCATATATTAAGGGCTGGTAACTACCATGGATTATGTGTTATGGCTGTATGGGTTCTGTAGTGTGAACATAGTCATACAATTATAATTATATATACAATATACACTTAGTAATTAGCAGTGGCATGTAGAGCTGACACTGCACTACATTCACAATGGGAGATAAGGAACCTACACATACCAGAGGATTTTATTAGAACTGATATCCAGTGAAGTGTTCCAATCCAAATCTGTCCAAAGTATACAGGAATGTGGAAAAGAACGGAGTGCACGTGGAGCGCTTACAGTACCAACGCCCAAAAAGAATTTTCAAAAATACCAATAAAGTATAATACTTGAGCAGCAACGTTTTAATATCTTTTTTAAAAATTTTCAGTTACAATCACGATTTAAAAAGTCCAATATAACGCATTTCGGGTTCAAACCGCAACCCTTGTGATGTATTGTTTTCCACAGCCAAGGCTCCTTCCATGCAGCTCTGGGATCCGGCATAAAACCTTTGTGCCAGTGCGGAGCCCTCCTCCTGGCCTCCGTGCCTGAAGCTGTGGCTCGTCCCGGCCCCTGTGAGCTGTGCAAATGCTGCAAACTGACACCCCATGGCGGGGAGCAGGAGAGAGATGTGCCGGCAGATGTTTGCAGATTTTTGAGTTGTGAGTGCTGCTCATTATAGTTGCCTCACTATACCTACCTCTAAAAGACACCACCAGTCTGGACCGGGGGACCAGGTGCATTTTGCCTGTGTATAATGCAGAGGGTGCCGTTCTTGAGGAATCTGGCGCTCTCTGCACTGCTCCGACGGAGTGCGGCAATTTTTATTTGGTGCACCTTTAAAATGGGGTGTGCAACAATTCTGTCAGACTTTGCATGATAAATGTGGCGCAGGGTCGACTGAGCACTGGAATGCCCCCTTCAGTGCAGAAATGTATGTCACATGAAGAGCAAATGTGTCTCGAACACTTCTTAAATACCCATGCAAGCAGTTTAAACTAGAAAGAATGTGCAAAGTCGGACAAAAAGCTAGAACAGAGAGTTTAGTAAATGTGCCCCATTATGATCTGCCGACTAATGTGCAGACATTTGTACTAAACTGATCTACATATATAACCTTATATAACCAAGGAAACGTGTCGAGGAAAAGTCAGTGCATTACAATCTTTACCTGGTTTCGAAGACTCCTCCACCGAGCCATTGAATATTGTGCTGGAGAATTCAGGTCTGTTGTCATTCATGTCGATGACAAAGATTGACAGATCAATGGGGTTCTCCACCTTGTTACCATTCATATCCACAGCATGGGCCCTGAGCTGGAAATAAGAAGACCTGGTTAAAGATCATTGGTGCATCTACAAGAGCTGTGTGCAGGTCTCCTGTTTTTATAATATTTTTTATAATATTTTTCGTTCTCGATACAGAGGGGAGTGGATGAGCCAAAGTAGACACAAATATGGGATGTATAATGATGACTGGTGGAAAGTTTTTCTGGACACATTCAGAACAACTTTTATCAGTGATACATTTATGTCAAAACTGACATAAAAGCATGATCAAGGTCTCTAAGAAAACAGCAACAATTGGCTCCCTAACCACTCACTCCATTCGCTAAATATTTGGTAGGCTCTATCCATCGCTGGTCTATAGTAATACTATTGAAGTGACCAGCTAGTGAGCGTAGGGGTACAGCACATGGCAGTGTCAATAGTTGGCTCTTGGAATAGTTCCTGTGTATAAAACAAGTGAAGTATTCATTGATATGGATACAATTCTGGGTGCATCCTATGTATGCTTTTCAACTTCATAAACTACTTGATATAGTATCCTAGACCAGAGGACATATGACTTAGACATTATAATGAGAAATTTAGGCAAAGTTCTAAACATCTGACTGCACTTGTACAGCCAAGCTGGAAAGCTATCACGGACTTCACTGTAGCCCAGACGGTTGGTAGTCCCACCACATTTACAAGCTCTTCTGATGATTATCCATCTGATTTGGAGAGGATTATTACCAGACATTCTGAGCACATAATGGATACCATGCTGCACATTCAGCTGCAATACTGTGGAGAGTACAGTCAGCTGCCTGCTGCCAAATACGGAGAGTCCAGCTACCATTCTGTCCATCAAGTGTCAAGAAATTAATTCATTAAAATACTATAAACTTTTTTCTTTATTTATCATTGTGCATATTTACAATCTCTTAATCTGGTATCCAGATTAAGTACAAAATTCTGAAACCCCTTGAAGCACTGATTCTATCTGAAACTTACTATTATGATAATCCTTGGGTTTTTTGTTTTGGCCCACTTAACTCACAGATAACCTTTGTATTCCTTTCAATGACCCTCTCGTTCTTTGTTACAAGCATAAGCTACCAGTATATATACACCAGCCATTTCCATGTCATTTATGTACTAGGGTTCCCTTAAGAAAAATTCATATTAAACAAATATACTTTTATTTTCCTGGATATATTGTCTTTAACAAATCAATCCAGCTGGCAGCCGTAACACGGTGGAGGTGCAAGTGGCGCTTCCTCACCAGATGTGATGATTGTGTGGGTTCACTGATCTGACACTGAAATGATGCTGTCATATTATGCAGAACTCTCGCTGGGGACTTACTAGAAAGTGTTATCTGAATGAGCAGGAATAAAACATAGTTAATGTTAACTCTTACACTCCTAAAACCTAGCACTCTTGGATACTGGCTGTTTTACCTTCTCTTAACAAGTGTTGACAATTTTCAAAAAATGTCTTTAATTCCTTCAGAACCAAGCTCTTTTCCATTTAGAGTTTCTGATATAGACTTCCAAAAGCCATAACTATTCACATCTTTCCTTTTACAAAGCCGTATTGGGGGACCAATTGTATATCCTATTGGCATCATTAAAGGGGTTTTCCCACAAAGGAAGTTAGACCCTATCCACAGGTCTTCAGGGCAGTTGACGAGGGGTGCAGCAGGAAAATTTGCATAAATGAATAGAGGAGATGATAATACAAAGCTAGATCCTATACTTTATTATATCTTTCTGTGTCCCTCTTTTCCCCCTACCTTTCTTATTTATTTAAGCAGTTGAGTAAATCAGCTTTCTGTTCTGTAGCTTTCTGAAAACTGAGAGGAACCAAATAAAGTGTCTAATTACTTTTTACAGTCATTGAATAGTCATCTTAGAGAGATGATCTATCTACATACACTACTGCTCAAAAGTTTGGGGTAATCCAGCCAATGTAGTGTTTTCCATGAAAACTCATACATTTATTTTTTAATAAATGAGTAGATTATATAATATAGACCAGACATTGACAAGGTTTAATTTTTGAAATATTTCGATTTGAAAATTTGAAATAATTATTTTCTCTGTTTCTTCCCTAAAAAGTTAATGCATTATTTGTAGGTGTGCTTTGGGTCATTTTCCTATTGAAGGGTGAGATTGGCTCCAATCAAGAGATGCCCAACGGGAATGGCATGGCATTGCAAAATGTCCATAACACTTTTTTCCAATCTTCTCCTGTCCAATTTTTGTGTTCTTTTGCCCATATTAACGTTTTCCTTTTCTTAGCCAGTCTCAGATATGCCTTTTCTTAGCCACTCTGCCCTGAAGGCCAGCATCTGGAGTTGCCTCTTCACTGTAGAGGTCAACACTGGCGTTCTGGTTCTATTTAATAAAGCTGCTAGTTGAGAACCTGTGAAGCGTCAGTTTCTCAAACTAGCTACTTTACTTGTAGCTTAGTTGTGCAACGGGGCCTGCCACTTCTTTTTGTACCCAGGTTAGAACCTGTTTGTGCTCTCCTCTGAAGGAAATAGTACACACCCTTGTAGGAAATCTTCAGTTTCTTGACAATTTATCGCATGGAATGGCCTTAATTTCTAAGACCAGGAATAGTCAGTCAAGTTTCACATGAAAGTTCTTTTTTTCTGGCCATAATGAGAGTTTCATAGAACAAACAATGCTGCAGATTCTCAACCAGCTAAAAGGAAGGTCAGTTTTATAGCTTCTTTAATCAGCCAAACCGTTTTCAGCCGGACTAGCATACTTGAAAAAGAATTTTCAAGGCTTTTCTAAACATCCATTAGTATTTTTACATCAATGTACCATTAAACCACTGGAGTGGTGTTTGTTGGAAATGGGCCTATATATACCTATGTAGATGTTGCATTAAAAAATATATATATAAAAAATAAATATTTTTGATTCATTTAATATGCTTTTCAAATATAAAGACATTTTTAAGTGACCCCATACTTTTGTGCAGTAGTGTATATCTATATCTCTATCTATTTATCTATCTGTATCTATTTTTCTATGTAATATTGCTGCACATATTATTTCACATATTACCTCATACATAAGCTGTCTTATACTCATTACCTATAGTAACTAATCAAATCTCAAAGCTCATATTAATGACCTCTGGCAAAGTAGAAACTGGGCTTTGATTGGTTGCTAGAAGCTGAGCTGTAATTGGTTGCTTACTGCCATAGCAGCAAGCAGATAATGACTCCTCTAGATGGTGGTAAATAAGTGAATTTTGGAAAGTGTAGGGTGAAAATTGTGACTCAAATCCAAGTCTATGACTTTCCCTGAGTGATTGTAAATGCAATGGTGTAGATTCCTTTAGCGGACATATATACACACATATATATTAGATATAGATATTATATATTAGATATATACAAAGATTACGTTTTAGTTACTCATTAAAGCTTTTAATGTGTAAAATGTGTTTGTGAATTTTAAAGGGGACTTATCAAACCACTACAAGTTTGTTGTCAAGCAGTTTACCAGCTTTCAGAGGGGACAATTTGATGATGGGAGAGCTTGACTTCAGTTCTGCCTCCATGACATTAAACAACCATTTTACATCTCAGTTTTTCTACATGATGCTACCATGCTGGGCCATGAAAGAAACATCATGTGGAAGTTGTTACTATGCTTGACAACATACTGGTAGCGGTTTATTAGGTGAATTTCTGCTAAGGAGTTATAATTTTATAGCACATTGGAAAAGTGTATGGAGTAGGATGTGCTTGCCAACACAGTGTTGCAAGTAGGAAAAAAACCTGTTAGCATTTTTATTATTATTCTACATCACTATTTGTGTTTATTCTCTGTAGAGGAGCACAGAACAGGGAGATGGAGAAACATATGTTCTGCTGACTGAAATTGATTGACAGCCTCCTAAAGATGGTGCATTCCTCACCTCTGGCTGAGAGACAGATGTTGTAGTGTGTCGTCCTTGCAACGGGAAGACAGATAACGAAAAATTAAGGAGCAATTGAAAGTCATTACCGCAATGCAGAGACAGGCAGTTCTTTTGGAGGGTAATCCAGAGAACATGGGAACCCTTGTCTATATTTGTCAAGTGCAACAGAGGCCAACGCCATGTACAGGCCTGTCAATGCCTTACCTGGTTGTAGTCCATTAATCCTGCCCTGATTTATGGGACTACATTACGGGAGGGATGTGCTACTTTAGCACACATAATGTTTGACTCGTGTTCTCCGCTTCTGTATGCTAGTAACACACTGGATGAAAATGCTCCTTGAAAAGCTTTATTCATATGAAAGCCAAAGGAAAAAAAAACCTTTTTCTTAAAAACATAGCCTAGAGTAAAATCAGTGTCCCAGACATAGAGCTGTCACAAATTCTGACTTTGTTTTTTAAATTTTACATATTTAATGGGGGATGATGAATACTTGTGCCTCTGAGGCCCGTATTAAACACTTAATATATCAGAGCATAATGTTTTATGGAGAGCTCTGGATACCTCAAGGATTGGATGTAGTCCAGTTGTTCTCAGGTGAACAACCATTATAATAGTCTAGCAGAGACTTATTTCCCTCTCCTGGCAGATAACACATGCATGCTCAGCCTGAACATTTTTTTTTTGCTGTAATTGGACCAAGGATTATCAATAAAACTTCATTACAGACACCTTACAGCTGATCATTGCAGTCTGGGACTATAGTAAAGCTTCCAGAGAGCTTCATCAGGGGTCACCGTGGGCAGAGGGGTCCGTCTTTAACTAGGGGTCATCTGTAAGTCGGGTGTCCTTAAATAGGGGACCGCCTGTATATGGACATTTCATGGATTATTGTGACTCTGTCCTAAAATACTATTATTGCTCATGACTATATGAGGAAATAACCCACCATCCCATGATAATTAAGCTATACCACAGATTTGAATGGCCTCTGACCTCAGAATAAGGACTGACCACCTTGCTTTTTGCCTCTTCTTAAAGCCGCCATCAGCTGTGGCTCCTGAGCATGGGGTCAGCTTCATCAGCTTCCATAATCCTTGCTCCTAATTGTGTAGCGGTACAATGTCATTTTAATGATTTGTGTATAATATGTGCCCAGACACATTTCTGCAGACAGAAGCCTGTTTGATTCTTGTCCAAGCACAAACGCTACAGCTGCAGATTCCAAATGAAAAACTATTGTTTGTGAATGAGGTAATTTCGGAGCTGACTGCTCTGTTCTAAGAGGCAGAGTATTTATCTTTCCCTCAGGGTGCGCTTATCACACAACTCCCAGGCTTCGTAATGGGCCTCTGTAGCTTCAACTACGTTATGAATATTCCCTGCAATCATCTTTGGAAACGTGTGAATGGCTGGTTGTCTGGGAGAGCGTCGCATTCACAGCTCTGTCTCACACATACCTCCCTACATAGCCCAGTCCAGGGTCGCAGCCATTGTAAGTGCTCCATTAAAAAGCACAGCACAGTCTCATAACCCAAATCTGACACCTATCCCAATTCCTATATATAAAGGCTCATTACTTGACATTTTAGGTGTGAGATATTTTCTAGAACATGTCTGTATTGACTTCTATGGGATCTTGCACATGGCAGTAGATTCCACAACCCTGAGTGTGAGCTGCCAGCCCAAGACACAAAAGATAGAGCAGGTCCTATGTGCGGAGCTCAATCCGCATTTATCCTGCTGCCCCATTCAGCACCGTGAGTGTTGTAAATTGCAGACATCGTTTGGCTATCTATGACACTCTCATATACATGAATGGTGAATGTGCTTAGCAATTTCCAGGGCTCCAATAGGTAGAATAAAGTGGCAGGGACCCCAATTCTTGTTAACTATAATAGTCCTTTCAAGTGATCATTGGGGGTATCAGTATTCTGACCCTCACCAATCAGAATGTTACGTATGTTGAGGAGCATAATATTTCCTACAATAAGTTAAAGGGGATTTCCCACAAAGACAAGTTAGGCCCTATCCACGGGATAGGGCCTAACTTGCTGATCAGTAGATCCCAAAAACAAGGGGACCAACAGACTAATGGAGCAGATGTCCCCACATGACCATTCTGTTTCATTTATCTCTATGGAGCTAACGGAAGTTGACTAGCGCCACACTTGGGGATCTACGTCAGCTCCATAGAGATTAATGGAGCAGAATGGTCATGGGCAGCCATCTGCCTTTACTCTCATAGAGCGATCTGTGGGGGGTCTCAGCACTGAGACCCCCACTGATCAGCAATTTTGGCCCTATCACATGGATAGGGCCTAACTTGTCTTCTTGGGAAAAAAGAAGAGCTGGGAGTATTTAATTATCCTATAGAAATATTAATTTATAATTGTGTAAGTAGAATGGAATGGTTTAAGTGCCAGGCTGCTTCTAAGTCCCAGTCAAGACCTGCTGTTAGACACTAGTGTCTTTGGTGAAGTGGTGGGAAACCAGCGGCAAACAGCAAAATCATGGGCAATGATAATCTGCCTTTAGCAATTTTATCTGAGAAGACTGCAGTAGAGAAGTCTGGGAATAACAGCATGTACAGTATCAGTGCAATGGATGGGCCACACTTTGTATACTCACATGGTATGCAGACCTCTCCTCTCTGTCCAGTGGCCTGGTTACATACAATTTACCATCAATGGCGTCTATGGTAAAAAGTCCCATTGGCGGCTGATCAGCACCAACACCAGTAATGCTGTATCGAATCATACTCTCCTTGTCCTTGTCCGAGCGGATCTGAAATACAAACAAATAGGTAATCGTATGTGTCCAGAGAAATCAACACTTATATAATCAAACATTTTATAAGGTGTAATGACTTTAAATATCTTAAAGGAAACCTACCACTTGAAGTGGCAGGTTTCCGATGGCAATACCGATGGCTGGTGCCGGAGCTTATTTTTGTTAGTGTTTTAAACCGCGGTATCGCGGTTTAAAACACTTTTTAAACTTTATAGCCGGCGCAGGGAGGTACGCGCTCGGCGCTTACCGTGCGCGCGGCTACATAGGAAGTGAAGGAGAGCCGCGCGCATGGTAAGCGCCGAGCGCGTACCTCCCTGCGCCGGCTATAAAGTTTAAAAAGTGTTTTAAACCGCGATACCGCGGTTTAAAACACTAACTAAAATAAGCTCCGGCACCAGCCATCGGTATTGCCATCGGAAACCTGCCACTTCAAGTGGTAGGTTTCCTTTAAGATATTTAAAGTCATTACACCTTAACAAAAATAAGCTCCGGCACCAGCTCACCCTGAGCTGGTGCTCGGTATTGCCATCGGAAACCTGCCACTTCAAGTGGTAGGTTTCCTTTAAACAGTTTTTCTAGGATTAATATAATATGGCCTATCCTTAGGATCAATATTGACCATTTTTTCCCTTTTTCGTTTTCATGTTTCCATTTTTACTTCCTGTCTTCCAAAAGCTGAAAAAAAATACCACTTGCAGTGGAATTGATGTTAAAGCATTTGCAGCATTATCTTACAGGCTATGATTTTACATATTTCACTGTGTGATCCAAACCCCTTTATTCTTTGGGTCAGTACAATCACAGGGGATGTCTACTTTTTATGTTTGTGTTATGTTATAAATAATGTATTCTTATCACCATATCCTGACACCCAAAACTTTTGGAAACACAATCCTGTTTAGGTTTGTGTGTTATATTGGAGATATACAATTTGTAAAGAACCATAACACTACTATGAGTTATCTCCATATATTTTGGCTAAATGGTGTGATACCATGTTGTGCAAGTTTCTCAAATGTCTCTCAAATAGTGTTACTTTCATGCAGCAAAGAGCGCCATTATTGTAGTGTATATACTGCGAAGAGTAAAGCCCAAACCCTTCTTTAAAGGGGTATTCCCACAAAGACAAGTTTCTCAAATGTACTCAGGGTAACAAAATAACCATACCTCCCAACTGTCCCGGATTCAGCGGGGCAGTCCCATTTTTTGGGCTCCCGGGTTCCCTCCTCCTGGTCCCTTACATAAGAGCTGCTGAGCTGCGGAAGCATCGGAACTAGGAGGAGGTGGGATCAGCCCCTGCTACCTCGTCACATGATGTGATGATGCATGAGTCATGTTATAAGTCAGCTCCGCCCCCTCTGTGGGTCAGTCAGTGCACGGAAGAAGCGAGAGTGACTGCATGGAAACGAGGTTAGGTAAGAAACTGTTACATTTTTTGACAGGGGGCTGCTGGAGGACACAGGAGGCTGGCGAACAGGATGAGGAGGCTGGAGGACAGGGGGCTACAGGAGGAGGCTGGAGGACAGGAGGCTACAGGATGAGGAGGTTGGAGGACAAGAGGCCACAGGATGAGGAGATTTGAGGACAGGAAGTTAAAGGATGAGGAGGCTGGAGGACAGGAGACCACAGGAGGAGGTTGGAGGACAGGGGGCTACAGGAGGAGGCTGGAGGACAGGAGACCACAGGAGGATGCTGGATGACAGTAGACCACAGGAGGAGGCTGGAGGACAGGAGACCACAGGAGGAGGCTGGAGGACAGGAGACCACAGGAGGAGGCTGGAGGACAGGGGGCTACAGGAGGAGGCTGGCGGACAGGGGGCTACAGGAGGAGGCTAGCAGACAGGTGGCTACAGGAGAAGGCTGGAAGACAGGGGGCTACAGGAGGAGGCTGGAGAACAGGGGGCTACAGGAGGAGGCTGGAGAACAGGGGGCTACAGGTGGAGGCTGGAAAATAGGGGGTTACAGGAGGAGGCTTTCAGACAGGAGACCACAGGATGAGGAGTTTGGAGGACAGGAGGCTACAGGATGAGGAGGCTGGAGGACAGGGGGCTTCTGGAGTTGGCTGGAGGAAAGGGGGCTACAGGAGGGTCAGGAGGACAGGAGACCACCTGAGGAGGCTGTAGGACAGGAGACCAAAGGAGGAGGCTGGAGGACAGGGGGCAACAGGAGGAGGCTGGAGAACAGGGACCACACCATGTGAAGAGGGGTGGGGGTAGGAGTACAGATAGGATTATGTGTAAGTTTGGGGAGATAAATAAAAGTGGAAAACCAAATGCAAAGGGAGGATAAAATTAAAAGGTGGTCTTATATATATTGCAGAGTTGTATTAGGCGGTATTATACAGGTCCATGGGGGGTTGGCCAAAGTAAGGGGGCATTATACTATGTGGGGACCATCAAGGTCAATATTATACTATGTTTGTGGGTGGGGCAATAGGCATGGTTTAAAAAAAGGGGAGGGGCTTTTGTCCCTCTTTCTCTCACCCAAAAGTTGGGAGGTATGAAATAACACTTTTTCTAATTCACTGTTATCAACAAAAATACATAATTTTACAGATATAAGTCCAACCCGTCTCTATCAGTCCTGTTGTACATAATTTCAGTTGCCCCGAGACATGACCCTGTAACATCTGACTTAGGGTCGGGGGCCACCGTCTTGGATTTCTATTGGACGGCCATGGAGCTGAGTTTCTCTCTTTCCGTTCCTGCACTCTAGCCCTGCTCTCTGCAGACCAGTCTCACTGACAAAGAATCTGACTTCCTGCTGGCAGCAGCGTGAGGAGAACTACAAGCTACAGATAGATACGTTCTTAATGGGGGGAGAATGGCACTACAGATCTAGTGTGTTGTGGAATAGCAGAAATGTAGGCGAGGTGACTTTCGTTGTGTGCAATATGCATCTCATGGATCTTATCGTCTTATCTCTCTTTCTATGTTGTCAGATACTAGTACAAAGTTCAGAAGTTAAATTAAAGTGTATATAAACCTTGTACCCTGGTAATCTAACCACATTTTCAGCACATAGAACTAGACGGATCATAGTGGGGCACATTTACTTACCTGGTCCTGTCGCGATCCCCGCTGTGCGATGTCCGAAATAATACTTTCTGCCGCGATTCACAAAGATCATGCGTTGCATATCCTGCATGTGTCGCTTACCCGCTCAGGTCCGCCGGACTTCACCATCTGCTTCCTGGTGCATGTAAGTGCATTGTCTTGCAACACAATTTTAAAGTTAAATCCAGTGCTCAGTCCGAATCCATTGGCTCTTCCGACGCCCGCCCCCCGATTTCTGTTGCATGAAAGTCAGTGCGATTGTGCCAAATTCCGATAGCGTGCGACACAATCCCCTAGTAAATACCTGGCACAGCGGCGCGAATCCCTGAATATTTCTAAAAACCGACGAAAGTGCGATCCGCGGGACCCTTAGTAAATAAGCGCCAATGTGTCTGTATAGAAAGGCACACACTGTGGAATTTTGCACTGACCATCACTGAGTAAAATGAGCTAAAACAGCAATAAAACTGAGTAAAATTGTGAAGTAAAGGGTTAAAAATTATCTTTTTTTATGTTAACATCACTAGGGGGTTGAGATTTGAGAATTTTCTTTCATGGTAATGGCACTTGTTGGTTTGTACAACAGTAGGACTTTCCCTACTGAACTATATATTCCTGTTATCCACTGCTCCCTGCGTTTGACAAAGACCACTAGGTCGAAATATTACGCACATATTGCAAAAAAGTAGAATTATTTGTGTTCAAATAAAAATTTTGTTTGCATTAAATGAGTACTTGAGCTTTACTTTACAATATATCGGAGTGGGTATCCGAACCCATGCAGCACCTGCCCTACCGATGTGAGGCTGCACCTCTTTTAGAGTATATACTGTATCACACGTAGAGTAATATCATCCTATACTGCACTCACTTTTCATCATGGTTGGCCAATTAGTAGGTTCAAAATGAGCTCCAGGCATGAGAAACCCGAAAAGATAAGAGGATTGTTTTGCTATGTGTGTGCCAAAGAGCTTATTAGAATTACAATATAAATATATATAAATATACATATATATATATATATATATATATATATATATATATATATATATATATATATATACACACACTGACGAAGGTCACTTAGTCAGATGTAGATTCCATCTGCCTTCATTTCCCTGACATTCCGTGGAATATAATGAGAACATCCACCGGTTAATCACGGCGGGTCCTATGCTTCTCTTTCATAATAGTCTTGTTCTCCTGTGATCCTCGCTATCATTTCTAAGCTCCCTCATCGATTCCAGGTAGACCTCTTGCACTCAGACCTGAAGGTCACACCACAGAGGGAACCATCTGTCTTAAGAATGGACATACTCAGCAAGCATGGGTCATAATTGCAGAAGAGAGATAATTGAACCCATAATGCAAAGAACACATGTGTGACAACCTTAAATAACAGGCTGCTTCCAGTCTTATCCCTTCACAGGAACATAGATTAATGAAGATTTCTCATTAAAACCATATAAAAGTTCCATACCTGGTGCACAGGGTAATAAGAACATTAGTCATTGGCTTACCAGACGTGTCCCCATTAGGGATGCCTATATATGGCAGACATTGGTCTTAGGCTGTCTAACAGTGTAAAGATAAAGGTTTTATATAGCAGAAAGCCCCTGAAGCTTATCTGATTTGCCGATGACCTTGGATTGTCTTCTTGTCTTTATCACTTGGCAGCTTTTATAATACAAAGTATTTCTGCAGTTTCTAAACTTCTGCAAAGCAGAAGAAGTTACTTGGCTCGGAAACAAATTATTTATGATATCCACACCATGTGCTGTCAAGTCACTGTATAAGCAAAGGCCTAAGCAAGAGTAATTGCTGTTGAATATTAATACATTTCTAAAAGGTAACAAAATAATACTTGAATTATTTGAAGTATTAAATGGGTCTTTCTGCTATAGTTAATAAGGTTCTTCATTTTTTTTCTAAATTGTATCACTATTGAACCACTTCTTGGTATTGCAAGAAACAACCAACTAAAGGGGATGGCTGTAAGTATGGAAATGCATCCTAATCTACAGGCAGCATGTTATAGAGCAGCCGTAGCTGAGCAGTTTGATCTCAGTATACTCTTTTGAGAAAAGATTCAGTACATTTGTCATTTATACCTTTGTTCTTTCTATTCTTACAAGCAATGTAAGTCTACATAAGCCTACAGAGGAAGCCTAAAATGGCCCAGGAAGATAAGGAGTCTTCTTACTTCCTAGTCCTAGTACTTCCTCTCATTTCCCAACAGTGTTCTAATTAGATTCAATCACATGTTTCAGTTGGGAGTCAGTTCCTTATGGAATAGATAAACTGGTTTGGGTGTTATCCCCATTATGTCATTAGGTTTTCTGAAAAAGTCATGCTTGATGTAAAGGAGGCTGCCTTAAAAGGTAGCTAAGAGGCAATGTTTTTCCCCATCCTGGCCTTAAATGGAAACAACTCCATAAGTAGTTGTCTTACTTCCTCATGTGAAACTCTCAGTGGCTGACAGCTATCCATACATGTCCAGTTATTTAGTCATGGGGGTGGATCTTTCAGGTGCTGACAGCTATTTATGTATGTCCACTCATCTGTTCATAGGGATGGACCTTTCAGGGACTGATAGCTATTTATGTATGTCCACTCATCTGGTCATAGGGATGGACCTTTCAGGGACTGATAGCTATTTATGTATGTCCACTCATCTAGTCTGGTATATCAATATATACACAGTCATCTAGTCATGGGGGTGGCCCTCTTAATGACTGACAGCTATTTAAGTATGTCCACTCATCTGGTCATAGGGATGGACCTTTCAGGGACTGATAGCTATGTATGTATGTCCACTCATCTGGTCATAGGGATGGACCTTTCAGGGACTGATAGCTATGTATGTATGTCCACTCATCTGGTCATAGGGATGGACCTTTCAGGGACTGATAGCTATTTATGTATGTCCACTCATCTGGTCATAGGGATGGACCTTTCAGGGACTGAGAGCTATGTATGTATGTCCACTCATCTGGTCAAAGGGATGGACCTTTCAGGGGCTGACAGCTATCTATATATACACAGTCATCTAGTCATGGGGGTGGCCCTCTCAATGACTGACAGCTATTTATGTGTGTACAGTCAACCAGTCATGGCGATGGTCATCTAAGGGATTCACAGCTACCAATGTACATACATAGACATCTAGTCATAGAAAGTACATGCATCTAATCTTCAGCTTTGCAAAAGAAAAAGTGACCATGTTGATCACAGCAACAAGTCACAGAGCTGCTGTCAGGTTTTGAAAAATGAAAACTGACATTTGATTGGCTGCTATGAGGTGGTTATTTTTTTCTATTAGATGGTTTAGAAAAATTAATTCCAATCTACTTTCCGTCTTCTGCCTGCAGCAGAAATATAAAGTTTTAACAGTTCCCAGATAATATATTTTAGGGAACAGGGTTTTCTTTTAAGTTTTGCAAACATAATATTCTGTATCCCTGCAATAAATGTGTGAAATTCATCCCCCACTAGCATGTGGAGAGAAAATGTAGTAAAAACAGCACGTATTAGGCCTTATGCATATTAGCATGCAGTATGTGGGATTTGTACTGCACACTGATGATGTACATATCACCATATGAAATGAAATCTCAGATTCCATATATTGGAATTGTTCTGTGAAGACACTGAAGTAATTCCTCTAAAGAACAGATGGAGCCTTACTTGGAGTGAACAATATTGCACCTACAGGAGGGCATTTACTACGCCTTCTCCGATTTCTGGCTGAGAAGGCATGAATTAAGCCCCACTCGCCAGCTTTTAAGGTTTTCTGCCCTGTATGCCAGTCTGGGGCGTGATGTGGCAGAGACCTGTTCGGGAGTGGGGTAGAAGGTTGTGGAGTAGGCAGGTTCGGTCGTGAATGCCCAGGCCTGCCATATTTACTATGATTTCTATAGGACTACAAGAGGGGTCAGTGGCTGGGCTGGAATTTCAAGACTGACATTTCTGGAATTATTTTTGTGTACCGTCTTGCATGTGTTCCAATCAGGTGCGTAACTTGAGGGGGTGCAGAGGTTACGATCGCACCCGGGCCCAAGAGGTTTAGGGGGACCTTATGGTGTCACTTTCCCATATGAGAAGACTATTACTATAAACAATACATTATAGTCAGGGGCCTGGCACAGACTTTGCACTGGGGCCCAACAGCTTCTAGTTACGTCAGTGGCTCGAATGGTTGCAAATCATATAACATGATAACAAATACACAGAAAAACAAATATGTGACAAAAGCAGCACATGTATCATAATTTACAACATATATATATATATATATATATATATGTGCTTCCAGGTCCATACACCCTCATGAATGCAATGGCCACTTAGCATGAGTTTGGCTGTATTCATGAGCAGATGCTTTAGATTTTAGTAATACCCTTTCAATTCTAATAATCTAGTCTTCCAGTCTGAATATCTATCCATCAGGTACTGATCCCACAGTAGGGAATTAATAGGTTAGCCGTTTGCTAGTATTATATGTTTTGCAGGGATACTCCAAGGTGATGTGCGTTGAATAGTCTTTTCGAGGTTCTCAGCCTCCTCTGACTGCAATGTAGAGACTCTAGCTCATTATATTCTGAAACTGTATTTAAATAGTGGCGTTACTTGGCATTTGTAAGCTGGCATACTCTGTGTCAAGGAAGCCCGTTCTCCAGCCCGCCCTTGTGAAAATGACACATCACAGAGCACTAGAGTATAGGGAAATGAACATTTAACTGTTTGATGTCGCATCTGTGCCTTTTTCAGCTTTGTATGATCTTAAAAAAAACACAAATCAAGGATTTGCAGCTTCAAAACAGCAGGAACCTATTCAAATGGGGTTCATTTAGTTTTAATGTGCATTCATTTTATATTAATAATTCCTAATTAAAATGGATGAAAGAAGTTTCTCTTCTATGATTACATTGTTCAAAGTCCTGTGTGGAATAGGAGAAGTTTAGAGATGTGTAAGGGCTGCCTGTTGGGTGCAGAACGAGGAACCTGTCACATTTTCAGATATCTCCTGTGACATCTAGATGATCTCCTGTCATCACCTCATCTGGCCATATATATCATGTAATGTATCACATTCTGAAATGTTCTGCTTATTGGCTTGCAAAAATGTAAAGGTCTAATTTAACTGAAACCAAATTTTACCCCATTAAATGCATGAAATGGCTTTTGTAGAATTCCCCTTTATATGAAAGCTCGCTAGTTTACTTCTAAAAAGCCTCCTCCGCAGTTATGTGACAATCAGAAAAGAAGAGTCATACAGGCAGTCCCCGGGTTACATACAAGATAGGGTCTGTAGGTTTGTTCTTAAGTTGAATTTGTATGTAAGTCGGAACTGTATACTTTATCATTGTAACCACCAGCCAATTTTTTTTTGGTCTCTGTGTCAATTGGATTTTAAAAATCTTGGATTGTCATTAGAACCAGGATTAACAATAAAGCTTCATTGTAGACACCAGTGGTAACTGTTATGACTGTTTATTGTAGTCTAACGCTAAAGTACAGTAAATTACTAACATCCAGAGGTCCGTTTGTAACTAGGGGTCGTATGTAAGTGAGGTGTTCTTAAGTAGGGGACCTCCTGTATTTTGTTTCAGCTAAGTGAAGTTTAGAGGTTGCAGGGGAATGTCACTTCAGACATTTTTGGTTCTATGGTAACTGGAAACATGGAGGGGCATTTATTAATTTGGGCGCAGGGTGGCACTGAAACCGTGCTATATTTTTTAATTGTATATACGTTTTTAGCGCAATCAACTGGTGCACGGACTAAAAGGTTTAGAACTTTTAGCTGCTCTCTTTTTGCATGACAAATTGCGCCCAAAAATAGAAGTCAAGAGTGTCGGCAAACACCATTATTGTGGTGCGACACTTTAAACTTATATTAATTATTATTAATTATCATAAATTAAGACACAAGAGACACTGAAAGGGGAAAAAATGCAATTTATAATAAATGACTTCCATGGTATCATATTAAAGGAAATCTAACATCAAAATCGAGCACTGGGATGTCAATAAATAAGCTTGGCGCAGCTTCAGAAATGATGCTGCTTGGACTTTACTCAGATCATGGTATCGAGAGGGACCATGTAGGGATAAGGCAATATTTACTGATCACAGTTTTTAAAAATATATTTAGTTTTTTTTTTTTGGGGGGGGGGGAGGGTGTGAATTGCCTTACAGGTTCCCTTTAAAGATAAGAATTTCAGATCGGCTTTTGGTTCTGTAGTCAACAGACCCGGAGTTACAGGCAGTTAAAGAAATACCGGTAGTTAGAAATGCAATCTGCAGAAAAAAATCCAATTTGTGTCTTTTTTAACTATCAGTATCTCTGATTCTGCATCTTATAGAACCATAAACTCATGCGATCTGGAAGATGAGATTCTTATGTTAAATATGTCCCTCTGCAGCCTCCAAATATGACTTCTCACAAAAAATGACTCTTCTCTGCTCATTCTCACATAATTTTATAGGAGATTTTTAATATTTAAAAAAGGGATTTCTGTAAAGGATATTAACTTAGGGGGCCCCTTTAAGGCTGGGGACACAATGGGGGACATGTATCTTTATTTGTGCGACTTTTGTTGTTTTTGTGACTTTTCACCTGGACTTTTGCTGTACCCCTTTGTCTGCACTTTGTGCAGTGTGTGCAGTGCCTGATATATCTTTAGTTTCCAGATGTTCAGTACGGCTTTTCACTTATGTATCACTATTTTTGCATCCTTTTGCAAGGACTTTTTACCATGGACCCTGTTCTAACATGTAAATTGGAATTATTTCACATGCTTTAAATATTTACATTTTGCACATTAATCTGTTGGGCATTGAAAGTTTGGGCTGTTTTTTTTCTTCTTTTTAATTCATACATTTTTGCATTCACATTTTATAGAAATGTATTGGTAACTTCTAAGGATGCGGTCACAAGTGGCATTAACACATGCGTTTTCAAAAGCATCACAACATTTGAGAAATGCATATTTGAAGAATAACATTGCTGTAAACATGGTGTTTACAAAACACATGCATGATCGCAATGTTAACACATATTTTAACACTGTGTTAACACATTCATGTATTACACCTATGTTAACGTGGGTGTTAACATCTTGTTAACAGATGCAATCTAACAATGCAAATCTCCTCTTCTCAGCAGTAGTGTGTTTGATTATGCATGCGTTAACACCATGTGTGACCACAGCATTTGGGGCACATTTACTTACCCGGTCCAGTCGCGATCCAGCGGCGGGTTCTCCGACGCTGATTCGGGCTCTGCCGGGATTCACTAAGGTCCATGCACCGATATTCACCAGGTGTCGCTGCTGCGCCGAGGTCTGCTGGAGTTCACCTGCTTTTTTCTGGTGTATGTGAGTGCTTGATCTTGCGACACAAATGGCTTTTTAAATTCCACGGTTTTTCCGAATCCTTCGGGTTGTCCGGTGGCCACGCCCCCGATTTCTGTCGCGTGAAAGTCGTCGCGATTGCGCCAAAAATCGATCGCGTGCGCCACAATCCCGTGAAATACAGCGCAAATCGGAAATATTCGGGAAAAACCCGACGGATTCGCGGCTGCGGACCCTTAGTAAATGTGCCCCTATATGTCATCATCTCCCTGGGGTGTGAGTGCTTAAAAATGCAGGCCGAATGCAAATCTGAAATTTACAGTACTGTCCACTCCTGTACATACATAACCCCCTTACATGGCTTGTGTCCATGTGGATTGGAGACATTTGCAACAAAAAAGTCTAAAAAAAAGCCAAAAGTTGCACCTGCCAGGGTAGGAAAAACTGAACATGTAAAACAAGGAAAAAGACATAATCATACGTATGGCGCAAAAAAAGACCTTCCAAATGTCTCAGTTATACACCAAAGGGAAAAAAAAACTAATATACATGTCGCCCAAAGTGTAATTGTTGTGGGTTACCCACCATGACACATTGTAATAATACAGCATTGGCAATACATTCACATTCTGTGGTCTAAGAATCACTTTTAATGGTCTTTGCAGAGCCACAGAGAACAAGTATGTTTCCAGTTTGTGGTGACCTAGTGCATTGATTTAGCAAGTTTATACACCTCAAACATTAGTGGCTGGGACATTGAATTTTCATGGCTTACGTGTGGTGTGAAGATGTTCTTCTATTGTTTCCAAAATTGAATCTTCAAGTATAAGTTGTGCCGTATCACTGTGCTGTGATGTATTGTACAGTTACATAAATATTCATCAGGCAGCTGCTGAATTGCTGACCACTAATCCTTATTTATGGAGTGGGACTGGGAATAAGCGGCAGGGAGTTCAGATCGTCTTTGAAGAAGAGAAAGTCTGCCTATAGGCTATGTGGAATTCTCGTATGTGACAGCACTGATAGCTGGTCAGGATACAAACTATTCTCCTTGCTATTAAAGGCAACCTTTTTAGGTATATGGGGATTTAAAGACCATGCATGATCCGCCCGGGATTCTGGGAAATAAATATGAAATTATGCTTTCCAATGTGGAATAAGGAAAACATTGGGGCACTTTTACTAAAAACATTGCAAACTGCAATATGTACAGATTGAGGATTTGTGGCGCCCCTTCTTCAAGGATATGGCGCTCCCTGCACTGCTCCGACTGTGTGCCCCACTTTTTTGGGGGGGACATGTTTAACATGGGCCTTGCCAGTGGTGTAACTAGGAGAGGCAGGGCCCCATAGCAGACTTCTGAAGGGGACCCAATGCCAGCTTAAAAATATACATATATTACATTCCTATATACATAAACATACAGTTCATCACTCATACATACACATTTATACACTGTTACACACATATAGGGCATATACACATCACATATACACACATACAGTGCCATATATAGACATACAGCTTAATGTACTGTATTTATACACATCATACACCATATACATATACAGCATATACACATCACAGATACACACACATAAACAATATATATACCACAAAATGCAGCATAATATGTATATAATGGTGCACATTCTTCATTCTTTAGTGTCAGGTAGGATGACTGGGCCCCCTGACACTGTGGGCCCCATAGCGGCTGCTATGGCTGCTACCGCTGTAGTTACGCCCCTGGGCCTTGCGACACATTTCTGTCAGACTTTGCATGGTAAATCTGGCGCAGGGTCCAACTAACCAGTGAAACACACCATTCATCTCACAAATTTGTGTCGCATGAAGAATAATGCATCTGTGACAAAAAAGGTTGCGTGTACAAGTAGTTTGCACTAGAAAGAATGTGCAATGTCCAACAGAAAACTGGCGCGCGGCCATTAGTAAATGTGCCCCATTGCCTCTTAGCTAACTTGTAAGGCAACCCCTTTAACATCAGCATGACTTTTTTATTGAGGAATAAACATGAACTTGTTATGTACTGTCTGGTGTGGAATTCTGGCCTCACGTCCTGTATATGCACAGCCTGACACATCCCACAGTGAGCACATACAGTGTGTCTAATGTTAATGCTATTTTTCTCTAGCCGGAACTGCTCTTTCATCTCCCCAGGTGGTACCCCACTGCCAAACCATGAATACACTTTGTACAGGGCTTATTCTCTGCAAAGGATGCTCAAGTATTCAGCTTTACAGCTGTCTGAGCACACGTCTCCCAGGGACCCGCTTGTGGCCCTGGCATCCATATCCATGAGCATTGTCAACTCCCATGTAGCCTGCTCTGCCACCTTAGTATATACATTGCCCTGTATACAGACTGATGATGGCAGGATGCAGATGTAGCTGGAAGACAACACTTCTCTACTGTAACGTCTATAACCTACCATTACAATAGTTACACTGCCCTTTATGTTCTTAATGCTAGGGTTAAATCAAAATCAATAATGGGTTACTGCTTCGTTAACCCATGGAGTAAACCATGCCATATATTGTAGGTACTAATAAAAAAGTAACTAATAAATATGAATACTGTTTTTTTCCTCAGATAAAATATATTACTACCCTTGAGGCCCCTTTCACACTTGTGTTTTTCAAGTGCAGAACATTTATTGGCCCACATTGTGCACACTGTGCAGTTTGCCAGTGGAGTGTGCAGATTGCACCAGATTAATCAAAACTGGCACCCGGTCTTCATATGGCGCCCCCAGCACCGCTCTGTTGCACTTTGTTCATCCTGTCGAATTGTGGCGCACGTCAGTAATAAATGTGGCACTACCTCTGACTAAGCAGTCACAACCCTTTTAAGTGCACATATTTCTGTCTTCTCGGACACAGTGCAGCCGCAACACAAAACTGGTGCAGACACTTTATAAATACATGTGCAAGCAGTTTGCGTGTTCTTTTCAGTGCAAAGTCAGACAGAAAACTGGTGCAAACGTTTTAGTAAACCTGTGCTATTGTGTTAAATGGCTTTTGTCAGACTTGGGCTACATTCACACTGCCGTTGCCCGCTGCTCGCCCCCGCCCCTCTCCATAGGGATATATGGCACACCGCGCTGTATGCTGGGAAAAGATAGGACATGTCCTATCTTTTCACGGCTATGGATTGGTACCGCTCCCGTATGGTGCCCATTGCCGGCCTATGGGGGACCTATATCCGGTGTATATTAGTTGCCATATATACGCCCCCCCATACGGCCGTGTGAATGAGGCCTTACATTTTTTTTCACGCACACACAAGACTCTCAGCATACTCTACTTTTGCAAGTCAAGCACATCAAAACCGCTCCATAGAAGTGTATGGAGACACATCATAAACACATACAAAACTAATGCGATTTTCACTAATCAATTGCCATAGATAAGATAGACATAGTCACATTTTTGTGCATTGTCTGCGTGTGAAAAAGCATTGACACGCTAAAAAAGCGTGTGTGAAAAACACAAAATGCTAATGAATCAGATCAAAAACTGATGAAAATTGCAGGCAAATATGTCAGTTTTTCATGCGTTGCACTCTGACGTGATCTGCAATGTAAGTGCGAAAGGGGCCTTATGGTTTCAGGAACTCTGCTTGCTTTCATTGAACAGGAACCTTCATTGTTGCGTTTCAGTAGAACTTATGTTCAGGCTGGTTACAAGCTTTGATAACTCTAGTAAAGGAACATCCACACCGGACAGTGGATTTTTTGTTCAGAATTTCCCTAGCTGCTACATATCATGACACAGGATGAAGTGTTGGTATGTACTGTATATTCTAGACAATGGCAAATCTTCATCAAACTGACTGCTGCAGGTTTCCATTCGGCTTTTTCTAGACTCTTTTTTTTGTATATATATGTTCCATTGTTTCATTAACACTTGCTGATTTATTAACATTTGTACAAGCGCTCTCTGGAAGTCCCTAGCCCCCATGCTGAGGTCACATATGACACGAGGGAACATAAGGACTAGCACATGTCTATGCTATCACCACACTACGAGAAGGAACATTCATTTATTAATCGTAACTAAGTGTCAGAGTGTAGAGGAAACAAAACAGGACACCCCCCAAACCAGTGGCTCTGGAGGAGGAGAAGTGACAGAACAGCAGTAGGTCAGTACAATTAAAAAGATTAATTAATTACTTCTATTTTTCATCATTCCAAAAAGAATAGCCCCGAGGGAGGTCTCTGCGGTGGAAATTGACACCTTGAAAAATGTAAGCCATATAATGAATTTCCTTAATTGCACTCATTTGATTGCACTCAGGAAGAATATAGCAATTTCATACTCAGATCTCATTTCCAAAGGCGGCTTCCTCTCACCATGTGTAACAATGCGGAATGTAAAACCTACTACCACAATACAGGGAATAATAAGGTTTATATCTCAGGCTATAGCTGCATCCTATGTGACCACAAATGAGTAATGGTCACAATGCAACTTCAGCTGTTCCTTGAGAGATAACTTTAGGAACCAATGTTGTGACTGCATGTATAAAAACACATGTAAGGGTCAATCATTAGATAAGTACACACATGTCTGCAAAACACTACGAAACCTTTGGTTATATTCATTTGTAGCCAGTGAGATGTATATTAAACTAAATGGAAAACAATAACAAGGAAACAGCTCAATTTGTAGGTTTTTTTCACATTTGTAAGAACGATGCAAGATTTACTGCATAGATGTCACTATATATGCCACATGCCCCTCTATTTCATAATAAATTCCTCGGACATCTGCCTCCCGTCACCACCTACAGAGGTGAGTAGAGGCCGGGGGACACCGTGCCAAGTAGGAGGGCACGGGTTTACCTGCGATCCGAACCGAGGATTGCAGGTAAGGCCGTGACAGTACCCCCCCCCTTCTTCTTTAGCCTCTTCTTTCGCCTCCTCCAATTCATCTTGGTGACTGGATACCTGAGGAGGAAAGGAGAAATAGGCCAAACCCCAAAGAGGTGCTTTGACCTGGCAGGAAACAAGCTGAAGATATCCTTGAGACTTCTGGAGTGTTTTTTGGCCGAGAGACGTACTTTGCTAAATTGCATAGACTCCTCTGCAAGCAGTATGGATGGAGGCTGAAGTGGCTCTTGGAAAGCCAGCTCAGCACTGGGAAGCTGCAGAGGCTGGAGCGGCTCTTGGAAGGCTGGAGGCTCTGGAGTGGCTTTTGGGAAAGCTGGAGACTCTGGAGTGGCTTCTAGAAAAGCTGGAGACTTTGGAGTGACTTCTGGGAGGTCGGAGGAGAACTTGGAAGCGGTGGAAGCATGGCGGCCGGCTGGAGTGGTTCTTGGAAAACCGGAGTAGAGCTATTTATTGTTATTATAGCTTTCCCCAAGCCATACACAATTTAAAAAATAAAAAAACCTAGACAACTCCTTTAACTCCTTAAAATATGAAATCTTGATGACAGTTCACTTTAGATGATGCTCCTCTTGTTTTATATTAAACAAGCTTCAAGAATTTTTAGGCATGTTTTTTGATATTTTAGAGAAACATTTATATTATAAAATTCTGAAAATCCTGCAGTTTTCATACTGTCCATAAGGGCTAATCTTCTCTAGATCTATGGCATATATATACCTAGGGCTATATCTTCTGCATATGATTTGTATACACATCTTATTTTGAGTGAAAAGTAAATATAGGTGACACATTCCATTTAACATCCTTACTTTGCCTAAGCATCAGTCCTCCTGCTCCATCTGTGCTGGTAGGATTCCAATTCTATGAAACCATCAGGTGTAATCCTTCATCTATTCTTACAACTTGTGATCTTTTTCCATGCTTGCATGAAAAATGTTTTTCCTTCTTTCTTGTGCAGCTATTATCTTTCTCTGACTTTATGTGGAAGTGACTCGTCTTCTACTTTCTCACTGTAGATATAATCTATTACCTTAGGTATGGATGTGAAGGGTGCATTCATGATCATTCCATTCCCTCTGTACCGATGTTATCCCTTCTTTACCGTCTTTTTCCTGTCTTGTACAGGTGGGATCTTCCTTCTGCATTTGTATAATCTCTTCCCTTTCATTGCACAGGTCTGATCCTAATCCTTTCTTTGTATAGATATAACCCGTTCTCAATCATCCTTGTGATCCCTTGATCCTCATCTATTTGCACATGTAGTTTTTTTATTCTGTAAAAGGTAAGATCACTTTTCCTTCATCGTACAGTTGGAATCCCTCCCTTTCCTCCCATCTCTCATAGTTATGATCGCTTCCCTACAGGCATGTGTACTAGCGCTGCCACTCATGCCTCTGATGATGGAACGCTTTCACTGATGGGACGTAAATGCCATCATTCTATCTTACGATTGGAGGCCTTTCCTATGCAGGTATTACACAGTGGGGCTCGCTTATTTACTAAGGGTTCGTGGCTGTACTTTGGTCATTTTCGGGATTTGTGCCGCTGGGACAGGTATTTAACTGGGGATTATGTAACATGCGGGGGGCGGGGGCTGGTCCGTCGGACGATTCGACTGATTCGGACTGAGCGCAGGATTTAACTTTGTCGGACCTGAGTTGGTAACCGACACATGCAGGATATCGGGCCCACAATCTTAGTGAATTGCGGCACAGTATATGATCGTTGGACAATGCACTTTCTTGAACTCCGCAGGACCGGGTAAGTAAATGTGACCCAGTATGTGTGAATGGCCACATGTGCTGGCAGGTCACTAATAGACACGAGTGATGATACTTCTGCAACACCCTCGCCGATGCAATGGCGAGGTAGTGCTTGCGAATACGTCCCACCTGTAGGTAACACCACATTACACTACATGGTCCTTATAGGATCAAGGGGAAATTGCAGTGGTTAATCCTGCTTGGCAAGGCAGATGTTAATGTATGATGTAATTATGTCAACCAATGTCTGTGTTACATCCTGTGCTCTGTAGCTGAGATGTGATTGGAGGAGCAGCCACCACCTGACCAAAGGGAGGTAATAAAACCTCTGGCCCAGGAATGTTCTGGGGAACTCTTAGAGAGTTAGACTGAGAGAAGTCTCTCAGTCTATGTAGTGAGTGAGTGAGTAAATCTCTGTCTAGCCCATACCAGAGCAGGAAGAGCCTAGCCCCTGCCTCTGAAGAGTGGAGCTATTAGACTAGAGTAGTGTAGTGAGGAAAGGGGTATCGTTCCTACCTTCAAGGGTGATACCTGAAGCTCTACAGGACAAGCTGAAGCTTCCTATAAGGACACAGCTGCCACCCAGCCTGCCCTCTACCATCCAGGCTGGTGAACCATCTCCTGAGGCTCCCTCCAACTCACATCTCGGCACTCCATCTACCTGTTAAAGGCACGTTTTCTGCAGTTCCTGCCGGTTGCAATAAACTGTAAGTTGTTTGCTTCAACTTCTGCCTCCGTCTGGTCCCTGCTAATACGGCTGCCTTCATCACCGGCACCCTGTCCATTCCACAGAGACTCACACTCGGGACATTAAGGGGTTGCCCCAGGGAGATCCGCTATAGCAGCCGCTCCCATATCATTTTCTTGCCAACACCACCCTGCTGGAGACCTGCCAGGCTGTAGGACAGCCCTCCGGTTCCCCCGTACCAAGCACCGTGACAATAGCGTGCTTAGGCCGCAACCGCCAGCCACTCCGGTACCGCGGGCCCCGGCTGTCTCCAGGCCTCACCTCAAGGGCTAGGCCCCGGTGGGGGATGTTGCAAGTGGCGTCACGAACAGGATATTTACTTCTGTGCCTTATTACGGCATTAAAGACTTTCCTTTATTAAAAAGACTGTGCTGCCTAACCCTGCTGCCATCCGGGTTTAGGCCTAAGGACTTGTGTGTTTCTGAACTGTGTTATACTGCTGCCACGTGCTGCCGAGCGTCGCTCCAGCACTCCAGAGGTTAATCCTGGCAAGAACTGTACCAGCTCTGCTACATCCGGCGCTGCCGCGCCTGAAGATTTTTACCTCAGAAACTGTGGCGCAGCAAATAATTCAAGCCCGCCAAAACCTTCACTGGCGGGAAATACAGATGACACACCAAGCTCCACCCACGCGCGAATGGCGCGAACCCCGCCTCCTCTGGCGCAGGAAAAATTAGAGCCCGCCACAGCTCTTGGCGGGAAGGACTCAGACTCCATCCCCTGGCCCGAGGCGGACGTCCTGCCCTGCCTCAGAGAAGCGCCAGATCTCAAGTGGATGTTGAGCAGAGAGGACTACATCATGTGGGGTCCTCCGCTCTTCCCTCCTGTGGAGCGTCCTGAGTTTTATGAAGTCCTAGAGACGATGGTGGTAGTCTCCGCGCAGCCCGTCCGAAGACCTTCCGCGGGACATCGGCTGCACCGAGGAATTACTCGGGCTTTCGTCACCCGGACCTGCTACCACACGGTGACGCAGTACCCGATTCCACCCGGGCGGATCCTCGTCCCTATCCCGGCTGCCATTCCGGTAGCGCGGGCCCACGTGGAGGCGCCACGTGGAGAGGCCCCGACTCCTGCGGAGCCAACGCCTGGGCCTGGTATGGCCGTCCCACCTGCTCCGAGGCCTACCCCTCCGGCTACGCGGCCTGCTAGCCCCGCTATGGTGGTTCCTGACCCTCCGGTGGTTCCTGCTCCTGTTCCGGCACCTACCTGTCGCCCAAGGAGATCCGAACCCGAACCGGAGCCTCGAGCCCCAGCACCGGAACCTCCGCAGCCTCAAGGCCGAGGTGAGGCCACCCGCCGGCGACTCCGAGACGCTGTCTCGGAGCAGCGACGCCGAGAGAAGGAGGCCCAGCGGTATATGGCCGGCAGATCCACAGCGGGAGCTTGGGTCGAGAAGAACCGCACCACCGGCATGGTCAGGTTCTTCGACAAGCGGAAGGGCTATGGCTTCGCTACCCAGGACTATACCGGACGGGAAGTATTTATACCCCGCCGGTCCGTCAAGAGGCCTGATCTGCCGGAGAGCCAGCACAACCTCAAGCCAGGCGAGTGCATAGAGTTCTCCCTGCAGGAAGGACCGCGTGGACCCTGGGCGGCTGGTGTGATCCGGATCCCCGACTCCGATGAGGACCGCTACTACCCGCAGGATGACTGGTATGAGGACGACGAGTGGCCGGAGTCCCCGAACACCTCCTCTTCCTCGGCTGCGAGTCCCCGGGCGGTGACCCATGTGAATGCCCCATCCACGGTAATCGTGAGTACGGGTCCCATTGCCATCCATGGGCCGGGCATGATACAGGGCGCCACCCCCACTGGTTCCCCTGCTGGGAGCATTGCCAGGTCCCGCGGCTCTTCCGTGGGTGAGGACATCCCGGCTGGTGAGCCTTGTCCGGAGGCTTCCACTAGGCCCTCTTCTCCAATTGTCACCTACCAGTGGGGTGATGACCCGGCCCCAGAAGAACCGGAGCCGGAAGGAGCCGCGGCGCTGCCGCAGGTTCCCATTTATTTCTTCATGGACCCCTCTGTGGTCCCTGGCTCAGTTGAGCCCCCGGCTGGAACAGCCGACACCCCGGGCGACAGTGCTCCTCCCCCTGAAGGTCCGGAGGATGTTGCTGCACCTGCAGTACCCACTACTGCCACCGGGTGTCCCCAGCCGGCACCTACTCCCGCTGAGGAAGCACAGGATTCCTTATTGACTCTGGATCCTGTCCCTGTGGAACCCAGCGAAGATACTGACTAATCCCTGAAGGGCTGTCGCCCTCTACAGGTACTATGTCCACTGTACATATGGTGTATTTATGTCTCCATTTTCCCCAAAAGAGCCAGAGACTTTCCTGAGACTCTCACCCTTATTTATCTCAGTCAAGAGACATACCTTGAACTGACTCCTGTCATGTGCTATGATAGCACCCCTTCCTCTGCCACAGCAGAGATTTCTTCAAAGGACTCTGTCCCTCTCCAAAAAGAGGAGACCCTTTGCTTCTTCATTGCACTTTTCCCCACATCAAGGGCTGTACCCAGAAGATGGACTTTGTCAGTAGAGACCTTCTGAGAGACTTTTGCCAACCTCTAGGAAAAGTTGCAATGTAATTTATTATCATTTTGCACTTAATGCCTTCCTTTTTAGGTATGGACATTCTGTTTGCACTTTTTATGCCTTTTCTTTGCAGGAAAGAGACATTTGCTACCGTGCTACTCTGAGTAGCCTATCTATCTGTAACGTTATGTTATAAGATGTGTACCCATTGGGCTGCTAAGCCAATGTGATTTTGCTAACCTGTTGCACACTGTCAATATATGCCAGTAGTATGCATTAACCCTTTCATAGGCTTTTCAGGTTGTAGTGTGGCTGTGTCGGACCGTCTTTTGTGTAAAACACTGACCGCTACCTGATCCCTCAAACTGAGGTTTGCACATGGGGGTAGTCCGTAAACTGCGGGTCTTTAGGGGACCGGGGGTGTTACACAGATAGCACCTGGATGCCACTCATACATGGGTAAGGTTGTCAGTCAGGAGGTACTTGTGTCGCATATGCTAACGCAATGCAGATAGACACCATATAATTGCCGCCAGGGAAGAAGCGTTGATAAAACAAATATACAGGCCTTGGTGCAAGGAGTGGATTACAGGACATGACACCACACCTTTCCTACTGTACAGTTCGGTTTAATGGCGTCAGCGACCAACTGTCATACAGCTATATTTTTGTCTTAGTCCGACACCAACCCAGGTGCCTGTCTCCAGGACCATGGGCGGTTTGTCCCTACACCTCACACAGCCTGCACTTCCTAGAAGTGCCCTTAGCCCCCTCTGTGCCCCAAACCATCTGTAGTCGAGCCGAGGGCGGCTCTTTCAATTGCCCCCGGGGTATGCAACACCCTCGCCGATGCAATGGCGAGGTAGTGCTTGCGAATACGTCCCACCTGTAGGTAACACCACATTACACTACATGGTCCTTATAGGATCAAGGGGAAATTGCAGTGGTTAATCCTGCCTGGCAAGGCAGATGTTAATGTATGATGTAATTATGTCAACCAATGTCTGTGTTACATCCTGTGCTCTGTAGCTGAGATGTGATTGGAGGAGCAGCCACCACCTGACCAAAGGGAGGTAATAAAACCTCTGGCCCAGGAATGTTCTGGGGAACTCTTAGAGAGTTAGACTGAGAGAAGTCTCTCAGTCTATGTAGTGAGTGAGTGAGTAAATCTCTGTCTAGCCCATACCAGAGCAGGAAGAGCCTAGCCCCTGCCTCTGAAGAGTGGAGCTATTAGACTAGAGTAGTGTAGTGAGGAAAGGGGTATCGTTCCTACCTTCAAGGGTGATACCTGAAGCTCTACAGGACAAGCTGAAGCTTCCTATAAGGACACAGCTGCCACCCAGCCTGCCCTCTACCATCCAGGCTGGTGAACCATCTCCTGAGGCTCCCTCCAACTCACATCTCGGCACTCCATCTACCTGTTAAAGGCACGTTTTCTGCAGTTCCTGCCGGTTGCAATAAACTGTAAGTTGTTTGCTTCAACTTCTGCCTCCGTCTGGTCCCTGCTAATACGGCTGCCTTCATCACCGGCACCCTGTCCATTCCACAGAGACTCACACTCGGGACATTAAGGGGTTGCCCCAGGGAGATCCGCTATAGCAGCCGCTCCCATATCATTTTCTTGCCAACACCACCCTGCTGGAGACCTGCCAGGCTGTAGGACAGCCCTCCGGTTCCCCCGTACCAAGCACCGTGACAATAGCGTGCTTAGGCCGCAACCGCCAGCCACTCCGGTACCGCGGGCCCCGGCTGTCTCCAGGCCTCACCTCAAGGGCTAGGCCCCGGTGGGGGATGTTGCACTTCCTTTCTCCTTCCCTTCTCTCTCTGGGATTCATTCCCCTTCTCCGTCCTTTGTTGTAGGTATGACCTCCCTTTGCTGTACAGGTATGATCCCTTCTCCAGATGTGGTCCTCTTCCTTCCTCCCTTCATCCAGGTTTCCTCGCCATTGTATAGGTCTCCTTTGTGATCAGGTAACTTCCTTCCCACTTGTCTGAATGTTCTTCCTCCTCTGATTTCTTCTGCTAGCATTTTTCATGTCCACTCTCCCTTCCAGTTTTATGTTCATGCAGTTTTAATGAAATATTCGGAAGCTTTTCTGTCTGACTTGCAGACATCACTCCAGCTGCAGAGAAATGCTAATCACAAGCTGAAATGACTTGCATTCACAACACCTTTTGTCTGTTCAAATAGGCAATTACCTCAAAATTAAAGACTCCTTTAATGGAAAAATGGAAAAAAAACTGCAGCCCAAATTGTTCTAAAGACAAGAAGCCATAGTGATTGAGTGCTGAGTGTTCTTCTATATCTTCATACCATTCTCCACAACCTGTTATCATACAGGGGATAATTCAAAGCAGAGAAGACTTTTAAGACTACACAGCTGGATCTGATGATGTATTCTATACAATCCTAAATAGGTTTTTATATTTAGGATTCAGACATAGTTACATATTTAGTACAGATGCAGAAAGAAATGTCCATCAAGTTCAGCCACGGAAGACAATGGTTCTATATAACAGAGTTCTATATAACAATGTAACCATCTTGTTACAGTATTTTGCTCCATTTAAAGTTTCTTTTTGGCCTTTTTTATGGTATGTTTAAATATCCATTTCTTTCAGACTCTAGGTTATGAAGCAATGGGCCACTGTAAAAAATAAGTTTCATGTCACTGTGTGATTATATGTTAGACCCATCAATAATCTAGGTATATGTCAGGAAATCTAAGGTGCAGTCTGCATGGGGCCTAAGATTTCTGACCTGGGTGAGTTTTCAGAATGCAGATGTGAATGTAGGCAGGGTGTATTATATATATAAAAACAGTTAAAAATTTGTTGGGAAGAAAAAATTATATTAGAATATTGGGAATCAGATAAAACTTACATTTTATTAGAACATATCAAAAGTTAGATGTCATCCCTTAATGTCTCCAGACCCCCTCTGCATATCACATATCTTGCTATTAGCCTATTTCTCTCCATCAGCATACTATGGAGTAAAACGATGTTTTGGGAGAAAAGTTTTAGCTGAATGATTATGCAGATATAACTGTAAATCACTGAATATAACCACCCACTTAACATGAAAGACTTGTGCAACATCCCGCACCAGGCTTAGCCTTTAATTGGGGCTGGTTGGCATGTGGGGCCCAAAATACCGGAGCGGCTGGCTAGTGCGGCCTGGGGTGCGCTGATGTCACGGTGCTTGGTTTGGGGACCGGAGGGCTGAACTATACAGCCTAGCAGGTCTCCAGCAGGTGGTGTGTGCAAGAAATATGGAGGGAGAGGCTGATGCAATGATCTCCCTGGGGCAACCACTGAGTGTCTGTAGGATGAATCCAGGGATCACACGGAGGCAACGTTCTGCAAATCAATATCAGATGGAACTGAGTCCAAGTGCTGGAGGCTGCAGTTCTGGCCTTAAGTCTCCGGACTTGCCCTGTGTGTCTGGCAGTAGTAGTTCCTAGGATTAGTGGCTGTGGCAGTACTAAAGGGGTGTTGCTCACTCTGCTACACTTTGCAGAGACAGACCCCAAGATGGAGTCTCTCACTCTGACCATGTTCTTAGGGCTGAACCTGAAGACTGAACCATGTGGGCTCACCCAGCAGGGGTTTATATACTCCCCTGGTCAGGTGGTAGCACCTCTCCAATCACCTTCCAGCTTGCATAACAGACACATCATTGGATAATTACATAACCAGTTAACTCCACATTATTTTAAATAATGTAACCAAAATGCTCAATAACAAACATAAGGAAAACATTATCAAATAACGTCTGTTTGTTAAAAATCACACTTTCATTTAGCTACATGAAATGGCAAATAAAAGTTATGGCTGCTCTTAAAGGAAATCTAGCATCAAAATCAAGCTACTTGCTATGGGAAGCGTTACCTGAGCTCCTCTGTGCTGCAGCTGTCACACTGTGCAGCATTGATTCCCTCAGAGGGAGGGGGGAAGTGCAGAGAGAGCAGGGGGGAGGGTGGGGCAGTGTAACAGCCTGTAAAACTACAACGGTGCCACTATCTATGAGTTAGTGTCCATGGTTTATCATGCTTTATTTTTATAGTAGATTTCTTTATATCTGTTAAAAACAGACTTGGGGCAATATGCTTTTAGCAGAGTGAATAATGGCATGCACGTCCACTGGTGTTTAGTCACAGACATAGTACAGATATTATATTAGGCAATGCCTTAGTGGCTTATTATATAGGAGGTTGCCTACTAACCTATGCTGACAGATTTGATCATGGATGGCACAGAAACTGCCCCCACTGATCTATGGCTGGCATTATACATAACTAAATAAATATACTGTACTTGTGTCTACATCCAGTTCACATCTGATAGGAGTTTGTTGAAGTAGCAGCATATGGTGCTTGAGCATTCTGCCAGAACAACTTGTCTTGCTAGTCATCATGTGGGAAGCTGCAGGAGACGTCAGTGATGTGTGTGAGCAGAGATCTTGCGGTTTGAGCCTGACTGTCTGAGATTCTGTCTGCTGCTTCTCCCTACCCAGCAGCCTCTCGTAATCTTCCTGAATCCTCACTGTCAGCACCAGCCAGGAGGGGGGCAACACATCTGCACGTGCTGTCCACCCATCGCATTGCAGGCTCAGTATCTCTTGGCTACCAACCCTGGCCAGATGCATCTGCAATGTATTCTTTATAACACAGATGATTATGAAGGCGTACGCTCATAACTTCTTAAAGACAAAGAATGCCAAAATAACAACTGTCTCATTGGTTAGAGCCACAGTAAATCGGGTTGCATAACAGTCCGACCAGACACAACATCTGCATGGAGTTTAGATGTTCTCAACGTGTCTGCTACCGTCTCCTCCCAAACTCCAAATGTATTGATTTTTCTTGGTTTCCTCGTACACAGGAGAAATAAAAAAGCAACTCTTCTGAAAGGGCAAGCTAAATGCTCAGTTTCATAATTGAATTAGGAGCTAATCCTGGACCTTGGAAAATGCACTTTCCTCTAATACATACATGAATGCGGAATGTTTCACTGCATAAGTGTGTCTGGACTGGAAGTGTTCTTTAAAAGCCATTATTCATAAGTGATAGAACTACTCTATCAGTCTTTAAGCAAACCTCTCTCCAGCATACAGAGACATATGCCAGACGGGACGGATTTACTAATGAAAAGGCTGCAGAATTCTGGAACAATTTATAGCAAACAACTGGTGTACAATCTATTACTTGACCCTCTCTGCATCCTCCATCTTATCCTTCAAGGACAATAAATTGGCAGAAGTAGCAAAGTTTCAGATGCAATTCTGTGCCCCTAAAATGAACCAAAACTTTGGTCCATTTATATTTCTAAACTGAAACAAATAATATTCACATTTTACGACTGCCTGGTTTACATTGTCTTTCCATAAGAGTTAATAAATCATCCACAGTATGCAGGATATCCGAATACGTCATTCGCAAACACCTCATTTTCTGTGACTATGTCCTAATCTATGAGATACACATTGCATTACAATTCCTAATTGCTCCAATGGTTATTGCATATAGTAGTGAATATACTTCTCCATCATAGAAGGAACTGACCCATGAACATCACTCCTGCTAAACTAATCCAATCTTCCTTTGCAAGTAGAGCGTTAGGATAGAGGCTGGGTGCTCATTTCTATAACACTTGTCCAATTTCTACTGGTTGACAGCTACACAAACCCTTAAATGTTTTTCCAAATGAGCAAATTTTCTGCCTAAAAAAACAACTAAAAAATGACAACACCAGATGCCGTTAACACAACATTTGGTGAACAGGCGAAACAGCTTCCTTCTGTAAATAAATCGCACAACCCGCGTAGTATCAAATCCCCGATCTAGAAAATCGCTCATCAGCAAAGTGAGCTGACAGGGCGATTAAACACGGGGGCAGATGCGAGAGGCGTCTTTAAAACATTAAATGCAGTAATAAAATGAAAGAGAGATGTGCAAGCACATCCTGTTGTTCCCGGCAGCCGGAGGAGAGCGACTTATCTGCACGCCATCCAATCAACTCCAAGCTAAGCAGGAAATTAAATGCACAGACACCCAACAAGAGTTAATACAAAAAAAAATTGGATTTGTAGCAGTTATCTGCAGCCGATACTGAGCCTGCTACTGACGGTTGTGGAGATGTGCAATTAGCAAACCCAATGCTGGACAGCAACCATTGTGCCATTATTCCTACTTCCGCAGCATCTATTTGACCTAAAAGGAAGATAAAGATTAGTGATGAGTGGTTCCACCGAACCTGAATTTTAAAGACCTGTTCAGGTACAGTTTCCTAGTGACAGCACCGTTCACACGTGTTGACTCTTTTAAATGCCACTGACTATGACATCGCCAGGGAGCGACAATCCTCCCCAAACTGTGTTAGTGGTGGGGCACAAGGTTTAGCCATTCAAATGCTGGTTGCGGTTTGGGCCCGGTCATCACTAGTACGATATCTGTTGTTAGAATGGGGGGAACATTTGCAACCAATTTCCAATTTGCTTCTAAATCATGGAAGTAGGGGAGATTTTCTAATACTGTTTTGTACTTAGTGTAAACCTAGGCCAGTATGAACATATGCAAGAGTGGTTCATGCAGGATGATAAATGTGGAAAACTTTTAGGTTTCTGAAATTAAATGATATAATCTATTGCCTCCTGATATATATGGCAGTCCACTGCACTGCAATTAATTTCACACCAGGTCCGGCCTGGGTTATAATTGAGAGACCTATATTTTGTCCCCATTGTTTTAATAGATACACTGTGCCCCATGTATTAAGATAGACATCTACTAATACCCTGTAATAAAATAATAAAACCACTTACCTCCTTCTCTTCCTCCTCCTGCAACTGGAAATTTGTGTTCTCCCAAATTTAATGGATAACATAACATTCCTGGTCATGCAGGAGCTGAGAGACTGAGTCCTGTGTGATGCCCTCATTATCAGTAGCATCCATGTCTTCAATTTTGTTAAATATTGCATCATTTGGTGCAGGTGGGGGATAGATACCCACCATCCCCACCTGCTCTAAATGGCACCTGCCCGGCACTTGTCTACAAGTGGTCAAAATGGCGTAGCTCACTGCCCCCATCTACATAGGCCTTCCATTTACTCAAACACCTCAGTAAGTTCCTGTATCTCCTTGTAGTAATAGTCTACTGCAGGTATCAAAGTGAAAAGCAGATTAGGAAGGATGGATGAAAAATGAGAAGTGGGCAAAGTTGGTTGCAAAGTTGGTGATCAACACTAGGCAATGAACAAGCTTTATTATTTTTGCCATTTTATCCATCAAAGATAATTTGGACATTAAAATTGCTCCAGAAACTATTTCTGGTATCCCATAAAGTGAACTAGTCTGCCTGAATGTAGAATGTATAGGTGAATCCTTCAATGGACACACACAGCAGTGTAATGAAAGGGTTAGTGACCTCATCCTGCCATTGGGTTTTAAGGCACTCAGCTCATGGGTGAATGACAGGTTGACACTTCAAACAACACGCTGCCCACACAACCCCTGGCTACATACACTGGCACCAAATTAAATCTCCAGATATCAAATTAATGAGGGAAATGTAAAATATTAATATATTCTAATTGAATGTTCTCCAGCATATTATCTAGGCATTCTACAGCGAGTCCCCGAGAACTGCCCTGCTGCATTAATATATAGATGAGTAGGTGGGGGAGGGGAACTGCCGGAGGGAGCGGCTACAGCAGAGATGGCAGTGAAATTGTCCCTGACACTAGAAGAAAATAATCCCTATAAGTATGACCAAGATGAAGAGAGAGAAGTGAAAAGGAAATAGTCGATCTTAGCAATAAAAGTTTCCACATTCCCTCTGACTGATTTAATCGCATAGCATTAGACAGCCGGGACGCTAAATGACTGATTTCTTCCAGTCCTCCGGGCATCAGCGAGGACAGTATATAAATTCCCCCAAGGCAGGATGTGGTATCAATACAATATGTATAATTAGTACTGGGAAGGCCTCAACGCAGCGAGGAAAGGAATCAAAAATTATGCTGCGACTGCAGTTTACATTGTGCGCTAGAGAGCCGGGATAAGAAATGTCATCTACGGTCTCACAGAGAGGTACGAGGAGACGAGAATTGTAATCTGGGGGGATGGAATTACATTGTGGATAATAGGACCCTGCAGAGAAGAGACTCCAGCCACAAGGGTTAATTGTTGCATCCTGCAGCTGACAGCATCTAAACATGCAGCGTTATAAGACAGGCTGCTAATATAATTCACACCTATGTCTGAAAATGTCCCTGGAGGTTCACAACACGAGGGATATGTGATGACATGGTGAGTTTATTTCAGACATCTTGTCAGTCATTTCATTTAAGAACTCTGCAGTCAGCTTTGATATGGCTGATAACAGAGAATAACAGTGTGTAGAATGTGTTAAGTAGATTGAGCAAAGCTGGACAACATTCATTGAATATTGTCACAACCATCTTATGTGTATCTATATACTCGTTAGCTTAGGTCAGGGGGCATAAGGATCAGTTAGTTGGATATTAATGACTGGATCCTTTAGTGTTTGGGAAGATAAGCCTTCGCCAGCGGAGCTGGGTGTTTTATTCACCCAAAGTGAAAGGCGCACCTTTTTTTTAATAATAACCGTGCTGCCACCTTTCACTTTGGGTGAATAAAACACCTCAACTATCCTGGAGTGCTGCCTCGTCTTCTATTTTTTGGATTACCTGTTCGCCAGGGGCGTAACTTGAGAGGGTGCAGAGGGGGCGGTCGCAGCCGGGCCCATGAGGCATAGAGGGCCCATATGGGGTATCTTTCATAAATGAAAAGACTAGTATTATAAACAATACATTATAATTGGGGCCCTGGCACGCATTTTGCACTGGGGCCCGGCAGCTTCAAGTTACGCCACTGCTGTTTGCTTACCTTTGATTCGGGTTAGCTGAGGCTTGCACCCGCACCTGGATCCATTATCCAGCATATCACAGTGCTGCTCTACTCTACAAATACTGAGCTCACATGTAACACGTATGTCAATGTAAATATGCCCTGAAAAAGACTCTCTTGAATCCTCCGATGGGTGAGGAGAGGGCCAAGAATACTTCTAGTGCATATGGATGGAGCTATGCCCAAAATAAAAGCTTCAAACCTGATGTGAACATAACTACTCTGATATCTTCCTATGTGTAATACGGCATGCAGGCGATCCCAGCCATCTCTTAGTGGCGATACATAAAGCCCTTTATGCGGTCGCCTTTCACACAGCTTGTGTCTTATGTGGGATCTGATATTTTAGCTGTACCTCCATTTAACATCCAGCTGTCAGCTGTTGGCCATGTCAGATCCTCCCGCCTATTCTCCTTGCTGGAATCTAGGTCTAAGATTAGTTGTTGGGGAATAAGAGATATTTTCTTGTCTTCCTTCTCTTTCCAGACCATTAAAGAGCAGCCCATGAACTGATTATATCTCGGCTCACACTGAGATCTTCTTCCTGACCTCACCACAGGAGGCCACATGTGGGTCAAAGACCTAATGGGGCTGGTGACAAATAAGCCAGGGCCAAGAAAACATCAGAGTTAAGACGCTGCAGGTGGTTACCATAGCTGGACGCCTAATATGTTCCTCTAGCCATGGGGGCTCCAGACACTAACAGGTAGGCAGTGCTAGTGGGGTAACGTGGAGTGATCTACAGCTCTGCTCTGAACCTCCGTCATGGTCTTATTGTTAAGGAAGGAAGTGCAGATAGCTAATGACAGAAAATCAGTGCCCGAGCACAGTCTGTTCTGGATTATTAGGATGCTTATTGCATGTACATGAACAGAATCACTTGTGCAATGTAGGCTGTGATTCTGTCAAACATTGACCACTTATCATCCCTTTCCTTGGGTTGCTTCTATTTACTTGTTCTTCTACACATCGGCCTGTTTATTTTACCCAGTTAACTTCAGAACATTTCTCACCACCATATGCATACAATACATTGACGGTTTTAATACCGACATGGATTCACAGATGACTTCAACAAAGAGAAGCCATTTAAAGAAAATACTCTTGGTTCAAAATAGTTAAATTAAAAATGATTCCTCCTTTTTTGCACAATAGGTACAAATAGGTACTATCAAGTCTGAGGTCGCTGTGAGGAATGTAGAAGCCCCACAGCGGACAGTACTGGCCCCATTCCTGTTCACCATTTATCCGACAGGTTTTCAAAAGAACGGAAGTGAGTGCTTAATGCAAAAATATTCAGATGATACTGCAATTGTCGGGTGCATAAATCAGGGGAACTTGTGGATTCATTTGTGTCACGGTGTAAAGTGAATGGTTTAACAAAAACAAAAGAAATGGAGCTTAAGTTCAGGCGAACTGTAAAGGGGGAATATAAACCCCTTCAGATTAGTGATGTCACGGCATGTCAATTCGGAGAAGGTATATAAGAAAGTATCAGGTAGACTTTTCTTTTTAAGATCGCTGAGGTCATTTCACGGTGGTGAGTGTACTCTATCATGCTGTGGTATGTTGGGGTAATAATGTGAGCCTTACAAATGGTTAACAAAGCTAGTGCAATCGTGGGTGTCCCATTGGAAAAGTGGGAGACAGTTTTATGTTCGTAAATGCCGACCAAAATTGACTCGATTCTAAGTAATGAATTTAACCCTTTGTACTCTATTCTGAATGGGCGTCACTACACTTTTAGTGACAGGTTCCTTTAGCTCAAATGTAAAACTACCATATTTAAGCTCTCTTTTATCCCCTCTGTGATTGGCTTAACCAACAAGAGGGGAGGTGCTGTGGGATAGTTTTAATTTGTGATATATGTTCTTTTTAAATTTTTCTATACAGGCAGTCCCCGGGTTACATACAAGATAGGGTCTGTAGGTTTGTTCTTAAGTTGAGTTTGTATGTAAGTCGGAACTGTATATTTTATCATTGTAATCCTAGCCAGAACTTTTTTGGTCTCTGTGACAATTGGATTTTAAAAATGTTGGGTTGTCATAAGAATCAGGATTAACACTAAAGCTTCATTACAGACACCTGTGATAACTGTTACAGCTGTTTATTGTAGCCTAGGACTAAAGTACAATAAATTACCAATATCTAGAGGTCCGTTTGTAACTAGGGTTCGTATGTAAGTCGAGTGTTCTTAAGTAGGGGACCGCCTGTATTGTAATTTATAAATGTTTACATGTATGTGTATGTATTTAATTAATCCCCTATGGGGATAATAAAGATATTATTATTCTATAATTATTATTATTATTTAAATGATCTCCATTACCCATCCTGGAGGATAATGCCTTCTGTTTTTTCATTCTTGCTCCAGTCAATTACTGGATTTAGAGGTACACAACAGCACATGGCTGCGTGTCTGCTTGCATCTTAATGCTCAAATAAACCTTTGAAGCTATTTTTTATTTCAGAAATGAACAGAGCAGGTAATAATAGTGAACTTTGTAATTAGCAGTTTTTCTGTGACTTTTCTCTACTCTTATTCTCCAGCAGGGAGCAATGTAACAGAAAGCCTTTTGAGGTCCGTCCACTTTAGACAGATAGGTGGCTAATGGTTAACTGCCTGTATGCCTGGCTGATTAGTCTCTTTTAGTCCCACTATCCAGGGACTGTCTGTAAAATGTTAAATCATTAGACACTTTATCGTGTTCCTCTCTCTATCAGCTGTCATTGAAGTACACGACAGAAAGCTGATTTATACAAATGGCTTAAATATGAAAGTAAGACATTGGGAATAGGAACATATTTTTTTAATAAAGTATATTAAAAAGTTTACTATTATCATCTGTACTATTCATTTATGCAATTTTGTCATAAGTTTAATTATGCTTTAACCCCTTGATAACCAGATCATGTACAGTAAAGGGCTAGTCTTTGTTAAGGGGATAAAGCTGACGGTAACTTCCATTGTCAGCGCTGCCACCCTTCATGGCAGTTACCCTGTGCCACGGTGTAACTTGACCGTGGTACCTAAAAGTGCTGCCAGTGGGCGCGGCCATCTTTAAATGCTGAAGGCAGACTGTAATTTAGAAGCAGTATATTGACAACATACTGCAATATAGTTTTTTCGATGTATGTTGTATAAGAGACCAGTCTTCCAGAGCCCCAAAAGTATTTAAAAATTCATATCCTAAATATATGCAAATTTTCTTTGGAAGCTACTGGGGCATGGAGTAGCTACACCCGGGAGCGGGAGAAATGGCTCCTCCACGCCTCAGTAGCCTCTCTCTATCCCCACTACTAGACAGTCTTAAGCCTGCAGGTTGCTGTAGTCGTGAACACACATCTGCAAAGTCATATTTCTGCGCATGTGTAGCTACTTTGAAGATGAATCGTTGTAGCTGTGCATACTCGTCTGTGAACCCGGAGCTGATGTGCATATATATATAAGATATGATTTTTATATAGTTCTGGGTCACTAAATGTGTAAATGAAAAAGCATAGGGTTGCCATGTGCAACATCCCCCACCGGGGCCTAGCCCTTGCGGTGAGGCCTGGAGACAGCCGGGGCCCGCGGTACCGGAGTGGCTGGCGGTTGCGGCCTAAGCACGCTTGTGTCACGGTGCTTGGTACGGGGGAACCGGAGGGCTGTCCTACAGCCTGGCAGGTCTCCAGCAGGGTGGTGTTGGCAAGAAAAGATGAGGGAGAGGCTGCTATAGCGGATCTCCCTTGGGCAACCCCTTAATGTCCCGAGTGTGAGTCTCTGGGTGATGGACAGGGTGCCCGGTGATGAAGGCAGCCGTATTAGCAGGGACCAGACGGAGACAGAAGTTGAAGAAAACAACTTACAGTTCTTTATTTGAACCGCAGGAACCGCAGCAAACGTGCCTTTAACAGGTAGATGGAGTGCTGAGATGTGAGTTGGAGGGAGCCTCAGGAGATAGTTCACCAGCCTGGATGTAGAGGGCAGGCTGGGAGGCAGCTGTGTCCTGGTAGGAAGCTTCAGCTTGTCCTGTAGGGCTTCAGGTATCACCTTTAAAGGTAAGATGATACCCCTTTTCCTCACTACACTAACTCTAGTCTAATGCTCCACTCTTCTGAGGCAGGGGCTAGGCTCTTCCTGCTCTGGTATGGGCTAGACTGAGATTACTCACTCACTCACTGATTCTCCTAGGATTCCACACTAGAATAATCATCTAATGTTCTGATCTGAGCTGAGCTCAGACTAAACTGTTCTCCAGAACATTCCTGGCCAGAGAGTTTAATTACCTCCCTTTGGTCAGGTGGTGGCTGCTCCTCCAATCACATCTCAGCTTACAGAGCACAGGATGTAACACATATCATTGGATACTGGACTTGTACATCATATACAGATTTAACTTCTGCCTTGCCAGGCAGGATTAACCACTGCAATGTCCCCTGTGTGATGTGGTGACATGTTATGGGGCTTATTCGCAAACCCTACCTCGCCATTGCATCGGCGAGGGTGTTGCATACCCCGGGGGCAATTGAAAGAGCCGCCCTCGGCTCGACTACAGATGTTTTGGGATACCGAGGGGGCTAAGGGCACTTCTAGGAAGTGCAGGCTATGTGAGGTGTAGGGACAAACCGCCCATGGTCCTGGAGACAGGCACCTGGGTTGGTGTCGGACTAAGACAAAACATGTAGCTGTATGACAGTTGGTCGCTGACGCCATTAAACCGAACTGTACATTAGGAAAGGTGTGGTGTCATGTCCTGTAATCCACTCCTTGCACCAAGGCCTGTATATTTGTTGTATCAACACTTCTTCCCTGGCGGCAATTATATAAGGTGTCTATCTGCATTGCGTTAGCATATGCGACACGAGTACCTCCTGACTGGCATCCTTACCCATGTATGGGTGGCATCCAGGTGCTAACTATGTAACACCCCCGGTCCCCGTAGGACCCGCAGTTTACGGACTACCCCCATGTGCAAACCTCAGTTTGAGGGATCAGGTAGCGGTCAGTGTTTTACATAAAAGACGGTCCGACACAGCCACACTACAACCTGAAAAGCCTATGAAAGGGTTAATGCAGACTACTGGCAGATATGACAGTGTGCAAACATGTTGTAAACTCACATTGGCTTAGGAGCCCAATAGGTACACATCTTATAACATTGCAAACGTTACAGAGGTGGATAGGCTACTCAGGGTAGCACGATAGTAAATGTCTCTTTCCTGCAAAGAAAAGGCATAAAAAGTGCAAACAGAATGTCCATACCTAAAAAGGAAGGCATTAAGTGCAAAATAATAAGTCAATAGACATAGCAACTTTTCCCTGGAGTATCTGGCAAAAGTCTCTCAGAAGGTCTCTACTGACAAAGTCCATCTTCTGGGTACAGCCCTTGATGTGGGGGAAAAGTGCAGTAGAAGCAAAGGGTCTCCTCTATTTGTAGAGGGACAGAGTCCTTTGAAGAAATCTCTGCTGTGGCAGAGGAAGGGTGCTATCATAGCACATGACAGTGTATAATCTCTTGACTGAGATAAATAAGGGTAAGAGTCTCAGGAAAGTCTCTGGCTCTTTGGGGCAAATGGAGATAAATATACACAATATGTACAAAGTACCTGGAGAGGGCTACAGCCCTTCAGGGGTTAGTCTGATGCACCTTCGCTGGGTTCAGCAGGGACAGGATCCAAAGTTAGCAGGGAATCCTGTGCATCCTCAGCGGGAGTAGGTGCCGGCTTGGGACACCCGGTGGCAGTAGTGGGTACTGCAGGTGCAGCAACATCCTCCGGACCTTCAGGGGGAGGAGCGCTGTCGCCCGGGATGTCGGCTGTTCCAGCAGGGGGCTCAACTGAGCCAGGGACCACAGAGGGGTCCATGAAGAAATAGACAGGGACCTGCGGCAGCGCCGCAGCTCCTTCCAGCTCCGGTTCTTCCGGGGCCGGGTCATCACCCCATTGGTAACCGGCAAGGGGAGATGTGGGCCTAGATGGAACCTCCGGACAAGGTTCGCTAGCCGGGATGTCTTCTCCCACAGAAGAGCCGCGGGACCTGGCAATGCTCCCGGCAGGGGAGCCGGTGGGGGTGGCGCCCTGGATCAGGCCCGGCCCATGAATGGCGATGGGACCCGTACTCACGATTACCGTGGATGGGGCATTCACGTGGGTCACCGCCCGGGGACTTGCAGCCAAGGAAGAAGAGGTGTTCGGAGATTCCGGCCACTCGTCGTCCTCATACCAGTCGTCCTGCGGGAAGTAACGGTCCTCATCGGAGTCGGGGATCCGGATCACACCAGCCGCCCAGGGTCCTCGAGGTCCTTCCTGCAGGGAGAACTCGATGCACTCGCCTGGCTTGAGGTTGTGCTGGCTCTCCGGCAGATCAGGCCTCTTGACGGACCGGCGGGGTATAAATACTTCCCGTCCGGTGTAGTCCTGGGTGGCGAAGCCATAGCCCTTCCGCTTGTCGAAGAACCGGACCATGCCGGTGGTGCGGTTCTTCTCGACCCAAGCTCCCGCTGTGGATCTGCCGGCCATATACCGCTGGGCCTCCTTCTCTCGGCGTCGCTGTTCCGAGACAGCGTCTCGGAGTCGCCGGCGGGCGGCCTCACCTCGGCCACGTGGCTGCGGAGGTGTCGGTGCTGGGGCTCGTGGCTCTGGTTCAGGATCGGATCTCCTTAGACGACAGGTAGGTGCCGGAACAGGAGCAGGAACCACCGGAGGATCAGGAACCACCACAGCGGGGCTAGCAGGCCGCGCAACAGGAGTAGTAGGCCTCGGAGCAGGTGGAGCGGCAACACTAGGCCCAGGCGTTGGCTCGACAGGAGTCGGGGCCTCCCCACGTGGCACCTCCACGTGGGCCCGCGGTACCGGGATGGTAGCCGGGATAGGGACGAGGAACCGCCCGGGTGGAATTTGGTACTGCGTCACCGTTTGGTAACATGTCCTGGTGACGAAGGCCCGAGTCAATCCTCGGTGCAGCCGATGTCCAGCGGAGGGTCTTCGGACGGGCTGCGCAGAGACCACCACCATAGTCTCTAGGACCTCGTAAAATTCCGGACGCTCCACAGGAGGGAAGGGCGGAGGACCCCACATGGTGTTGTCCTCACTGTCCAAAATCCACTCAAGTTCTGGCGTTTCTCTGAGGCGGGGCAGGAAGTCCGCCTCGAGCCAGTGGGAGGAGTCCAAGTCCTTCCCGCCAAGAGCTGTGGCGGGCTCTAATTTTTCCTGCGCCACAAAAGGCGGGGTTCGCGCCCTTCGCGCGTGGGTGGAGCTTGATGCGTCATCTGGGTTTCCCGCCAGTGAAGGTTTTGGCGGGCTTGAATTATTTGCTGCGCCACAGCTTCTGAGGTAAAAATCTTCAGGCGCGGCAGCGCCGGATGTAGCAGAGCTGGTACAGTTCTTGCCAGGATTAACCTCTGGAGTGCGGGAGCGGCGCTCGACCGCACGTGGCAGCAGTATAACACAGTTCATTCCAGAAACACACAAGTCCTTGGGCCTAAACCCGGATGGCAGCAGGGTTAGGCAGCACAGTCATTTTCCAGTAAAGGAAAGTCTTTAATGCCGTAATAAGGCACAGAAGTATATATCCTGTGATTCGTGACGCCACTTGCAACATCCCCCACCGGGGCCTAGCCCTTGCGGTGAGGCCTGGAGACAGCCGGGGCCCGCGGTACCGGAGTGGCTGGCGGTTGCGGCCTAAGCACGCTTGTGTCACGGTGCTTGGTACGGGGGAACCGGAGGGCTGTCCTACAGCCTGGCAGGTCTCCAGCAGGGTGGTGTTGGCAAGAAAAGATGAGGGAGAGGCTGCTATAGCGGATCTCCCTTGGGCAACCCCTTAATGTCCCGAGTGTGAGTCTCTGGGTGATGGACAGGGTGCCCGGTGATGAAGGCAGCCGTATTAGCAGGGACCAGACGGAGACAGAAGTTGAAGAAAACAACTTACAGTTCTTTATTTGAACCGCAGGAACCGCAGCAAACGTGCCTTTAACAGGTAGATGGAGTGCTGAGATGTGAGTTGGAGGGAGCCTCAGGAGATAGTTCACCAGCCTGGATGTAGAGGGCAGGCTGGGAGGCAGCTGTGTCCTGGTAGGAAGCTTCAGCTTGTCCTGTAGGGCTTCAGGTATCACCTTTAAAGGTAAGATGATACCCCTTTTCCTCACTACACTAACTCTAGTCTAATGCTCCACTCTTCAGAGGCAGGGGCTAGGCTCTTCCTGCTCTGGTATGGGCTAGACTGAGATTACTCACTCACTCACTGATTCTCCTAGGATTCCACACTAGAATAATCATCTAATGTTCTGATCTGAGCTGAGCTCAGACTAAACTGTTCTCCAGAACATTCCTGGCCAGAGAGTTTAATTACCTCCCTTTGGTCAGGTGGTGGCTGCTCCTCCAATCACATCTCAGCTTACAGAGCACAGGATGTAACACATATCATTGGATACTGGACTTGTACATCATATACAGATTTAACTTCTGCCTTGCCAGGCAGGATTAACCACTGCAATGTCCCCTGTGTGATGTGGTGACATGTTATGGGGCTTATTCGCAAACCCTACCTCGCCATTGCATCGGCGAGGGTGTTGCACATGTACTATAGGAACCTGCCACTGGATCTAACTTATTAGGTAGATCCGTGATAGTAGTTTACCTTCAATAAAAAAGAAAGTCTAAATGTCCATATTGACATTGACATTTTATTTCATTAAAAGAGGTCAAAAGGTTGTATAGTTGTACAGTTGTACAGTTGTCCAAATGCTGTAATTGAAAAAAGTACACCAAAGTATGAAAAAGTTACAGGATTTCAGAATGTGGCATTACAAGGGATTTTTTTAATGCAAAATATTTTTTTTAATGGTATTAAAACATAAATAATTTTATTATAATTTGGCATTTCCGTGATCGTACTGAGCCAAAGAATAAAGGGAATGTGTCATCTGGACTGCACAGTGCAAGCTATAAAAACAAAGCCCATCAGAGTTTGGCACAAGTGCATTTGTTCAACAAATCTACCACATTTGGAATTTTTCTCCAGCTTCTCAGTACATGGCACAGAATTTGAAATGATACAACTTAAAAGTACTATCTGCCCCGCAGATAACCAGCACTCATATAGCTCTGTACATGGAAAAATAAAACAAGATCAGGTTTGTGGAAGAAAGGAAGTGAAAAAGCTAAATGTAAAAACCTAAAAAATGTAGAAGTGTATTATTCATATGAATGTGATAACCTTCCCCACTAGCAATAGTAAGAAGGGTTAAGTATAGGCGATAAGAAAAATCCCTGTTATTTTACAACAAATTGTATTACTGGTATGTTAAGTATAGTAGATAAAACACTGCTTTCTAACCTGTCACCACTAATTATGCATATAAGTAAGCAACATATCTGACATACTGTGCTGCTATACTCATTTGTTGCCATTAGAGGGTGCAATATTACACCTTCCTACATCTCAGCACCAGTCTATTGCTGGAAGAAGAGCAGAAAAGCATCTCTCGCATCAGTCCAGGCTGTCATATTCTGAAGCTGTATCTATTGACATCGGCAGAGCCGCACACTATATAAAGCGTTCCTGCTGAGAGTCTCAAACAGTGTTTTTCCATTATTTTATTTATATTTTTGTTTGTATCTTTTCCATTAATCATTAAACTATTTATATTTATGGGAGCATAGATTCCAGCTTGATAATAACGTCTTATACTATTACGCAGTAGCAAAGTGTTGGCAGGCAGAAATGTGCTTATTCTGCCTTTGTTTAGGATATATAAGATTTCCTGGATTGCAGCATTGAACTCAAAGTGATATGATTAAAGCACATTCTTGTCACCAGGGCTGTCGTGTTTGGCTTGTGACAGGTTCCAATAGCTTATGCTGATATTAAAACTGCCTTTGTCAGCATACAGAATTATTTCAGTACCTTATAAAACTTTATTTTACATTACCTGGCTCCCTGACAGCAATATGTAGAGAGTCCTGTGGGGGTAGAGGTGGGTGGTTGGTTGGATATTGTTCCTGCAGCCTGTGTGCCTGTGTCTCAGTCTCCTCATGCAGTCTTCCTCTACTCCACACCAGGGAGTTTAATGGAGCTTATTGAGTGTGGAGGAGAGGTGACTGCCACAAGCACATGCCACAGCTGCCCGTCCTCAGAGAATCACCACACACTGCTGGCAGGGAGCCAGGTACTGTGAAATAAAGTTTTTTAAAGTACTGAAATAATTCATAATGCTGACAAAGACATTTTTACAGCATAGCATAGACTATTTGGAACCTGTCACCAGCTAAAAATCCCATTCCTGGTAACAGGTTCACTGTAGCATTCTGGTTTCTAACATGTGAGCGGCTCCCAGATGTACATCGTTTTTTTTTTTAAATCATGCTAACAGTAAGGCAATGACAACATAGCCTTCAAATATTCAGCTATAGGACGAGAGAAATGTAAAAAAAAAAAAATTAGCCCCTGATGTATAAAATTATAAAACCAATGCTTTCCTAAAGGTCCTATTGACTGTATTAGGGTCCTTTAATTTGTCTGTTGTTTCAGTTTATGAAAAAGTCCTGTCAGGAGAGGATCCCTTTGAACTTATGCACATAGCATAACCTAGTGCTTTTTTTATTGATGAATACTTCCTATGCTATTACAGAGAACTATCACATTGTGTTAAAGCAAGAGGACATCTCTAAAATGACAAGGACATACAAACTCCAGAATTTCCAGAGCATTTGCAATTTTTTTGTTTACTTGCACAAAATTTGTGGTAGCTTTTGCATGCTTACATTTCTCACTCAAGAAGGTAGTAAAGTTAGGGTGGCAATCCTGTTTAGGCTACATTCCCACGGTACGGCGGGCATACATCGTTGCTGCGGAGAGGAGCAGGGGATGAGCGCAGCTAACCCACGCCCCCCCCCCCCCATAGGCATAGAAAAAAACTACTTGAACTTCAGTTGCATAGTAATGACTTACCCCAAATGTATGTTAGAAGCATAAAAACTTGGGCAAAAAACCTAGATAAACTCTTATATAAAGGAATTTTTAAAAATGTTTTTTATCTAAATTTATCTAACCAAACAAAGAAATTGTGTGTGCATCTGTTTGTAACTTCCAGTAACACATGACAGGAGTAAACTTGCTATTGTCTAGCTTAGGGACATCTGTGCTAATTTGGTCATTTGGCTGCATTGAGACGTGTAATGATCCAGCATTTGCTGGGACACTTACTATCACCAGCCTTTCTGGAAATGGCCCCCTTGAATTCTCTGGTACATTGACTGGAGGAATCACCCAGTCTCTCTTCTGTCTTCTCAGGCCATTAGCATCACGATGCTGTCGCCATGGTAACAGAGTGCCACTCGAGGTCGGAGGATGCTCTGATGGACGTTCCTGTTTGCTTCTCTTCTGCTGATGGGACTGATTTCATGTGGATTTGGAGAGAGAAAATAAATATATAGAATTAGATAAAACATCAACTTTACTTATCAAACTTATACAAACAGAACAAACGACTCCTGCAAAGATTCACCACAACATACTTTATAATTGCTGTTTTCTTTAGACAATTCTTTTATGATAGAATTTGGCCCTGACAAGGAGCTGATCTCAGGAAGACCCCCCTGATTCTATATGAGGACTGAGCGACAAATTTTGAATGTGCCTGCAGTGCCACCAGAAGGAAGATGAAGAATTGCACAGTTGTGTTGGTTCCTGTTTGTTCCTAGTTGTAGTTACTCTGCTCCAGATAATAAATGAAAGTCCCAAATGAACGACTTTGCTTCATCATTCCAAATTGCTCTAGTACAGTATTTGAAATTGAACATTTAAAACTCAATAACTTTCTCAATATCATGTGATACTCCTTATACCTATGAGATTATCCAATATTTAGAATATGTTTTTCATCTCTTCTAGGAAAGAAGGGCCTGAATACATAAAAACTCCAGGACATGCTGGCAGGCATTGCAAAGCCACCTCCACCTATCATGTCATCCATACGACCCCTGCTGTCACTACCCCATCATCGCTATTTGTCTGTCCTGTAGACTACATCACTGCTCATAAATGCTGTGGTTCAAAGTGGAGGGACTGTGTAGGAGCTGAATACACAGAGCTAAGAGAACAGCCATGTGAGAATATGCCCCAATTGGCTTGGGTAGTTACATGTATTTTACACCCTCATGCTGATATCAACAAACACCGGGGCTCCTGTCCAACACATTCTGGAGTTTTCCAAGGTCAGATCTGCAGACAGTCTACCTTTAAATACTTTATGTGCCCCTGATCATGCCTTGGTGATGCCTCATGCCGCATCGTGGCTTATACATAGCTGGACTATTTTGAAAAACTCATGGTTGAAAGTCCCTATATTCACAAATGGCAGTGAATACTGGAAACATACATGTTCATTACTGAGAGCCCCGCTGCTAAGCTGCCCCAAGCTTTTTATGGATTGTTAAAATTTTAGTATATGCAGCATTCAGCCTCCTGGATAGAAAACATGCCACATGAAGCTTCACATCTCCTGCTCACATGCCTAGAGCAAGAATGCAGCCATTATCAGTGGAAGCCATTGATGTTGAAATTCTGTCAAAGTATAGCACAGGCGACATGAATAAACTGTACTGGAAACATATATATATATATATATATATATATATATATATATACATTGAGTAGTGATACATCTCTAACACATACATTGCTAATGCATGTGTCCAATGTGCCTTTTCAGGATCTTACAAATATAGGCAACAGACCTTAAATGACACCTGTAAGCTCAAAAATACGAGCTGCACATACTAATGAAAACTGTCCCTAGCCCTTTTCAAAATCATAGCTTCAGCGTAGCATAACGATAAGCTCTGCCACTCTGTGGCCCTTATTGGTCTGATCTCTGGCCTTATCTTCCGGCTTATTTATGAGGGGGCTGTCCAGGCACTCCCCTCTCTTCTGTTTCTCTGCTCTTCCCACACTAGATACTGGCGGTGACTGTAGCATGCGCCAGACTTTATGCTGCAGTCACCGCCCCCTGGACGTCCCATTTATGAATAAGCTGGACCGCTGGAAGATATGGCCGGCGATCACTCCTTTAAGTGCCACAATGTGTATCGGTATGTTCCGCTGCTGGTATGATTTTAACAATGTAACAATTAAATGGAGAGGGCTAGGGACAGTTTTTCATTAGTATGTGCAGCTACTCCTTTTTTGAGCTGATAGGTGTCCTTTAAGATTAAGTTGGACAAATAATAAAGGATAAATTACTTGTCACCCAACTTGCGCAGAAACAAATATAAGTAGAAGCCTAAAAAAAAAAATTCAAATAATTTTTATGGTGGCCTATTTTCTGGATAAGCCCTCATCCATCACACAGATCAGTTACAGTGTGCAAGCAAATGGCTCTGTAGTGGTCATACACCATTACTGTATCTTTACACCCATTTAAGAACAGGGTCAATATGCTGCTCAACAATAGATGAGGATTTTACAAAGGCTGAAGAATTCTTCTATCATGGTTGGCCGAAGCCATCGCAATTCCTCAACAAGCACTTACCCTTTCCCCCCCACCCCATTGTGTCACTTCTACCCACAGTGGATGGGGAGGTGCATATATATTAGTTAACGCCTTGTAGCCCAATTATATGCCAGGCAGTACCTGGTGTAGAATTAATTGGGACGCACCTCCAGAGCCTTATAGTTTATCAGGAAGGGTAGGGGGCGGCCTATGATGGACCAGCTTGTATAGGGCTGTGTAAGGAGATATTATTTTGAGAACTACATGACCTTTTTTAATGATTTTCATGCATTATATTGTAATACTACTCTATTACTGGTGTAAGGGCACAAATATGGTGGCCCCCATTAACTGATGCTGCAAAAGGTTGTCATTTTGCTACAGATTGAGAGATAAAGAAGACGACTGGAAAATCTTTATCACTGTATTGTAGCCTGAAATGCTCTTATTTAATCCTTGTTTTCTTGCTTGTGCAAAGGGTTAACTGCACACACAGAGAAGGAACAACTCGCCTTTTGAAGATTTCAGCCTGTCAATAACAAACAAAAAGCAGACGCACATTCGTATTTGCCATTGTTCCTAGCATATAATTTGGCATTTCTTTATTTTAAAAAAAGACAGAAAGGAAAATCATTTAAGGTGAAGGAGAATTTCTTTTCTTGTCTATAAATAGAGCTAGAAGGCAGGAGCATTTTTCGAGAGACCTAAAAAGTTATGCAATCTGTTTTCCGCAGATGGCAATCAATCCTCAATCCTAGAACAAGATTCTCCTGGCCGCAGCCCGGTGACTTGTTTTATTTCTTCATTGATTTTCCCTTTTGAGCAGGGAGGAGCAGGGCGCTATGATACAGGCACCATTTTATGGAAGCCAGCATTGTTGTTTACACCATTGACAAAACCTGTAAACCAACTACTATATAACAAAACCCATACCAATATACACTCACCGGCCACTATATTAGGTACAGCATGCCAGTAACGGGTTGGACCCCCTTTTGCCTTCAGAACTGCCTCAATTCTTCGTGGCATAGATTCAACAAGGTGCTGGAAGCATTCCTCAGAGATTTTGGTCCATATTGACATGATGGCATCACACAGTTGCCGCAGATTTGTCGGCTGCACATCCATGATGCGAATCTCCCGTTCCACCACATCCCAAAGATGCTCTATTGGATTGAGATCTGGTGACTGTGGAGGCCATTTGAGTACAGTGAACTCATTGTCATGTTCAAGAAACCAGTCTGAGATGATTCCAGCTTTATGACATGGCGCATTATCCTGCTGAAAGCAGCCATCAGATGTTGGGTACATTGTGGTCATAAAGGGATGGACATGGTCAGCAACAATACTCAGGTAGGCTGTGGCGTTGCAACGATGCTCAATTAGTACCAAGGGGCCCAAAGAGTGCCAAGCCTGAACCACCACCACCAGCCTGAACCGTTGATACAAGGCAGGATGGATCCATGCTTTCATGTTGTTGACGCCAAATTCGGACCCTACCATCCAAATGTCGCAGCAGAAATCGAGACTCATCAGACCAGGCAACGTTTTTCCAATCTTCTACTGTCCAATTTCGATGAGCTTGTGCAAATTGTAGCCTCAGTTTCCTGTTCTTAGCTGAAACGAGTGGCACCCGGTGTGGTCTTCTGCTGCTGTAGCCCATCTGCCTCAAAGTTTGACGTACTGTGCGTTCAGAGATGCTCTTCTGCCTACCTTGGTTGTAACGGGTGGCGATTTGAGTCACTGTTGCCTTTCTATCAGCTCGAACCAGTCTGCCCATTCTCCTCTGACCTCTGGCATCAACAAGGCATTTCCGCCCACAGAACTGCCACTCACTGGATGTTTTTTCTTTTTCGGACCATTCTCTGTAAACCCTGGAGATGGTTGTGCGTGAAAATCCCAGTAGATCAGCAGTTTCTGAAATACTCAGACCAGCCCTTCTGGCACCAACAACCATGCCACGTTCAAATGCACTCATATCACCTTTCTTCCCCATACTGATGCTCGGTTTGAACTGCAGGAGATTGTCTTGACCATGTCTACATGCCTAAATGCACTAAGTTGCTGCCATGTGATTGGCTGATTAGAAATTAAGTGTTAACGAGCAGTTGGACAGGTGTACCTAATAAAGTGGCCAGTGAGTGTATATAGTGAGTCTGGGATTAGTCTGTAAGATTGTCTGGCCCCTTTCATCTTCAAAACAAAAATAACCCAGCAAGTCGTCTGGATTATGAGTCTTTTTTGGGGGAAATGAATAATGTCTGTAAGTCTCCTTGGTAACTAAGTAGCTCCACACTATGCATACACATCATTCATAGGTAGGGTCAGCGGTAGTGATTTATGAATATGCACAGATGACTAATACACTTTTGTGGGTCTTCACATGGTTGTATATGCTCCAGGGATATACAGTATATAGCAGTTTTGGCAAACCTTTTAGAGACCGAGTGCCCAAACCACAACAAAGACCCGCTTATTTATCGCAAAGTGCCAACACAGAAATGTAATTTGTGATTTATACTCCCTTCTCTGTCACAGTTTTCATTGATATCAGCCCCAGAGGACACCAATAAAGCAGAAAATAGTCCCAGGTAGAGCTGTCACTTTAAAATAGCTCTGTGCACCGCAAGTCCTGGGCTGTCTGGGACTGCAGGAATATACCTGGAGTCATCTCTGGTGATGGCCTGAGTGCCCACAGAAAGGGCTCTGAGTGCCACCTCTGGCACCAGTGCCATAGGTTAGCCATCACTGGTATATAGTATAAATAATATTGATGAGCAGTGAAGTCCATCCTCTGACCCACCATCTTCTAACAAGGACAAAAGAGATGATTTTGGCACTCTCTGGTGATATATTCCAGCTAAATAGAGGGCAAAAGCAGGCTATTCTTTCATTCACTCAGTCCATGAGTCAGTTTCCTGACTCATATTACATTCTAATTGTTAAAATGATTGGGAAAAAAACCTATTATGTGATCCACAAATTCAGCAGAAGCCACTCAACTTTACAACTATGCCCTTTGTGTTAAATAATTACACTAATGATTATGATGACTTGCAGAGTGTATGTCAATAGGTTCACTATTTCTGACTCTGGTCTTGTGTGCCAAAAGAATAAAAAACATATTATACAACTTTGCTTAAATTTCATGGGCTAATTCAGGAGTTTAAAGGGTTTGGTTGACAAAAATCTTTCTCACCAGAGGTTAAGTGATTTAGCATTAAAACCATTTAGTTTCCCACAAGTATATGGTGATCAATCGGGCATCTTCCATCACATGGAGGAGCAGGGAACATGTAATAAGTGGAAGAAATCATAAGTAAGCCAGTAACATAAATTCTGTAGCCTGTGCTGTGTGAGCACTAAGGGTTAATAGCTTAATAAGGGAAGCAGCATGAGGTGCAGAGAGAGACAGAGAAAGTTCTGTAGAATCACAGACTAGGATGGAGGGACTAATAGGGACAGGGGAGATCTTGTACCTCACTATTCTGTGCAGGAAACATCTGTATACACAGTCTTGAACACACCCAGCCCTGCTACATACAGAGAGCAGAGATAAATCCTCTGTGAGCAGCAGCCTCTCCACTCCCATGAAACCACCAGTTTGTAGAGTTTATTTATACTATAGACTCCAGGGCTTGTTATTACAGGCAGAAGAAGCAGCCACTGCAGCACTGAGATTATCTGAGGGGTATAGCAAAGAAACTGCTGGATGGAGGTAACAATGATAATAGACAAAACTGTTTTACATCCTAAGAGCTATTGATATGTGGAAAAAAAAAACTTTACAGTTACTCTTTAATTGATTTTTGGGATCTTCTAGCTTCACAACTGACCATGGTTCTGATATTGAGGCTCAGCTGTAGAGTAATTAATGAAGTTTAGTTGCAATACCATATACTACATATAGTTAGATGTGGAGGTGTTTTGAGAAGGAAGTAGCCATGTTTTTCAACTTTTAGGCTCCTTACACACAAGCAAGTTTGATGAAACATCTGGAACACATGGCCCGGACACTGAGCAACTGGAACTGAGCTAAGCATGTCTGTGCAGTTTCGGTTGTCACTATTCGGGCGTTCCGGTTGTCACTATAGACGTTCCAGCCAGCACACACTGCAAACTCGTTTGTGTGTAAAGTGCCTAAGGATGCAAACATTCGGATGTGATTAAAGATTATCCGTAATTTACTAATAATCGTATTAATAAAGTTTCAGATGATTTTATATTCTGCATTACTTGATAATACATGAAAAACTCCACAATAAAATATGCAGTATCAGACTGTCAAGATGACATAATGGTCAGGGACGTCATGGACATCCCATGTCACAAAGTAGTAAGGTGCTATTGTCACTTTACCAACATAAAAGTACAACACTTCACATGGTCGCCAGCAGATTTTCACTCATTTCAGAACTGTAGTTCAACTCAGAAATTGTGAGAATACTGGGGCTCATTTACTAAGGGTCCGTGGAGCTTATTTTCGTCGGGTTTCTCAACTATTTCCGTTTTGCTCCGCATTTAACAGGGATTTTGGCGCACGCGATCGGATTTTGGCGCATCAGCGCCGGCTTGCACGCAACACAAATCGGGGGGCGGGCCTTCGGACAACCCGATGGATTCGGACTATGCGCGGGATTTAACATTTAGAATTGTGCCGCAAGACACACACTTACAAGCACCGGGAAGAAGAAGGTAAACTCCGGCGGACCGGAGCACGAGCTACGTGAATGGCGCCGGACTTCATCTTCGTCGGACCGTCCGAATCATGGATCGCGACAGGACCAGGTAAGTAAATTCGCCCTAATATGTTAGATCCCCAGCCAGTTCTTTCTCTCTCCTTAGGTTCCGTATAGTGTATCTACAACTATTCTGACCATCAATGTAAGACTGATTCATTATACTAAAGTATGAAGAGACTTCTCAGAGGTGAGATTGTAGGTGACGAATGATGTTAAATAAAATAAGACACAGACCCCTGCTCCCCCTAATAAAAAAACAAATGAATGGGGTCTGATCCTATGTGGACACACTGGAAGTCAAGAGGGTGTCACCTACATTAGAGTTTAAACTGATTTGTGCTGCGATTCTCGGGGCAGAAAGCCTTGTCAGCGGCTTCTTATTCATGACGAGTAGTTAAGAGGCAATGAGAAGATGGGCTGATAGGTTAGAGTGGTCAGAGCCTTGGGTTTACAGAGCGTAGTGTGTGACTTGCAGGAGGAAGGGAAGATTGTGGCCCCCAGCTTTCTGCACACAGGCATAATTAATGTCAGCCTGGAACAGGCAGATCTTGCTCTCAGTGTCTGAAAAATAGCGGCTGGCAGGTGGCTGGATCTCATCCTGCTCACTTGTCACTGGTGATGAGACGGCTTCCTCTGCTTCCCAGTCACACTGCGATATTAAGCATGACAGTTGTGCGCTGTACCACATACAGGAAGGGCTTTGGCTTAAGTCTGCCTAGGAAAACACTTGTACTTTATCAACTAAGATAGGTGGGAAAATTCCTATTTCCTCATTCTCTTATGTGTCTTTCTTATGACTTGGTCTTCTATATTAACTGTATAGAGAAAGTGGTAAGAGCAAACTGGATCAAAGAAAACTTTTTATCTGTGTTCATACAAGATCACCACAAGATCAAGATATAAGTGCTATAGTTTCTCTCCGTATATAGATTATGCATCACTCATACATCCGTTTTTCACTTCATTAAGTAACCTGTGGTTTCCATGGGTATTATACTGACAATTTTTTGTTTATGTGCCCATTCACATGTCACTATTTTTTCTCTAACCCAGTGGTTCTGCATAAAAAAAATTGAATAGTGCAAACAGAAGCATTTTTAGCTGATGCGGACATGCCAGTGTAACACGCAACGGACACATCCCATACCAGCCCACTCTTCTGCCGTCTGCAGCCCCCTTTGCCTCTCTACTAGGCATGGAGGTGGCATAATGGGAACATAATCACCTTTCCTGGTGACTTGCAAGTGCAACATCCCCCACCATGGCCTGACCTTTTTCGGTGGCTGGAAGAAGCAAGGGTACTGACTACCGGAGTAGCTGGCAATGCGGTCTTGTGGCCGGCTTGGTATCAGGAGCAGAGGTGGAGTCCACAGCCTGGCAGGGCTCCAGCAGGTGGTTTGTGCAAGAAAATGGTGGGAGAGGCTGACAGTGTAGATTTCTCCTTGGAGCAACCCCGGGGTGTAGATGGGAATCCCTGGGAGTGAAGGAAGGGTGCCCGTGATGGTGAACAGCCTGATCCAGGGATTACTTGGAGGCACGTTGGTGCAGAAAAACGTACAGTTCTTTATTGGAACAGCAAACAGCAGGCAACTGCCTTAGCTGGTCGGAGTGCAGGTCTGCAGGAAGATTGTTGCTGACAGCCTGGGTAATATCTTCAGAGGTAGAACAGAGTCCTGATGATGATTTCTGCTCTGGTCTGGCTTCTTGTGCTGACTGGCTATATCAGCTGGGTCTACACCTCCTGGCGAAGACTGGACAATGTGCTCCCACCCACAAGGGGTTTTATCAACTCCCCCTTGTGAAGTAGCAAGCACTTGGCCAACCAGAACACTCCTTCCTGCATATTAATTTCAGAGTGTTCAATTGGATAATAACATTAATTCCTTGAATCCCAAGCAGATTCTTACAGCTGCAATACAAGATTGCCGATGCTGGAGACCTCCTGGTGAGGTGCTCAGCAGGGGCGTACTGATGCGCTGCGCTGGCACGTGGATGAATGTATATGTATACTGTTGTGCATGGGTTTATAGGTATGTTGCATGTATATGAGTATATTTGTATACAGAATGTGCATGAGTGTGCATTAATATGCGTATGGTGGTATTTGATCTGTAGGGTACTGTATATGCTAAGGGCCTATTCGCAGAATTTAAGTAGAGTCCTACGTAGAGTTTAGGATGAATTCACACCTCTAATTTTCTTCTGTGATTGGGAGAATTACAAGGGTAAATATTGATAATAAATGAAAGCTCTTCCGTCTCCCCTAGTTATCACACACTTTACATGCATGGAAGGGTGTCTGCTGCCATGCTTGTGTTATATAACAAAATATAAAATGCAGGTTTTGCTAGTTTTTTATATATATGACGGAAACATGACAGTAGAGACTCTTTCTTGTATGTAAAGTGCTTTTGGATCACAGCTGATGGAAAATGAAAAGCTTCCATTTACTGCTGTTTCCAGGCTCAATGACTCCCAGTTCATTCGGGCTTGATTCTGTTACCATGTCTATACACTTAGCTTGTTTCTTCTACCATATCTATACAGTTACATTGGCTTTCTTACAATATCTATACCGTATGTCTGATTCTTCTACCATATCTAAACAGTAAGATTGGTTTTGTTAAAATATCCATACATATCTTGGTTTTGTTATCACATGTAGTAAGTAAGCTTAGTTGTGTTTCAATAAGCTTAATCCTTGATAGTTTAGGTTAATTGCTTAATTTGATTTTGGAGCTGCAAACCACAGATAAAAGCCTCTTAGAGCAGGGGCGTAACTACAGTGGTAGCAGCCATAGCAACCGCTATGGGGCCCACAATGTCAGGGAGCCCCAGCATCTGACCTGACACACTAAAGAGTGGAGGATGTGCATCATTATATCCATGTTTTGCTGCACATTGTACAGTATAATATGTATATAACATATATCTGATGTATATATGCTGCATCTCTGATGTGTATATGCTGTATGTGTATACAATGTATGGTGTCTGCATATACTGTATGTTTGTATATATGCTGTGTGTTTGTAAATGTCATTGTATGTGTGTGTATATGCTCTATATGAGCATATGTGCATGAGTGTATAAATGTGTGATTGTAACTTGCATGTGTGAGTATACAAATATGTATAATTTTTAAGTGTTAAGGGGGGCCCCATGCCGAAGTCTGCTATGGGGCCCTGCCACTCCTAGTTAAGCCACTGTCTTAGAGTATACCTGCAGCAGCTTAAATGGGGTCCGATGTACCTCTGTTGGACCCCTTGGCGCTCCCCAAGATGAGCGGAGCAGCTGGCCGCGCATGGATGGGCTGCCCCATTCACCTCTATGGGGCTAACGGAGATTGCCGAGCACCATACTCCGTCTTCTCCATAGAGATGAACGGGGCAGCCCAGACATGTGTGGCCAGCTACTTCAACCATCTCAGGCAGCAAAGAAGTGGTTTGATGGAGGTACTTCGGACCCCATTTACGCTGCTGCAGGATTACCCCATTCTCATGATCTGTGGGGGGTCTCATCATTGTGGATGGGGCCTAATTTGTTTGGTGGTAAAACCCCTTTAATTCCGTCTCTTTAACATAAACACTTCTGGCTAAGTATGCATGCATATAGGAGAGCTAGGAGGGCTATTTAAAACTTTATAAATTGTAATGCACAGGCATTTGCTGAATGGCACCATTTGTGGGGCGTTAGTAGTTTGAGTTCCCATGGCAGCATCAACTCTAAATATAGACCTGGTCATAACAGCTGAAGGTGAGGCCTCATGCACACAACTGACTTGGAATACAGTTATCAATATAGAATAGTGTCATAGGCCACTTAAGCCCCGTTCCCATGGTGCATTTGAATTGCATTTTAAAATTTTCAGTAGTTTCTTCCAATTTGAAAGTGAAATCCCGCGCTCAGTCAGATCGTCTGGCGGCACACGCCCCAATTTGTGTTGCATGGAAGCCAGCGCAGCTGCGTCCAAAAAGGGTAGCGTGCGGCCAAAGTCCCAGCACAGATACTAGTTAAATACCTGTGCAAGCCGTGTAATTCCCCAAACAGGTGCATAGTCCCACGAAAGTGAGCAGCGCGACCCTTAGTAAATGAACCCCACTACGTGAATGTTGCCTAAGGTGAGTGTAGATGCTTTTAAAACTTGTTGTAAAGCTAAGTAAATTATTATTTTTACGCCTTTCGTGTGGACAAGTTATATTGAATGGTATCATCCTTACGGCTACAAGTATAAGTCAGTCCAGGCAGTAAAACAGACACAGCAGGTCCTATTCATTTTTTTATTGTCATCAGTATGTGAGTGGACTTTGGGACTGTTGCTTGGGGCCTATATAAGGCTGGATTAGCTCTATAAATGTGTACATTATGTCATATGTATTCAGCAGCAAACTACACTCTGCAAGTAATGTCCCTGCACACCAGAAGAGCTGTCGCACGCATTAATACAGAGATAATGGCTGAGACAGCGACGGCTCCATTTGTTACACACACCGTAACCTGTGTAATCACGATTAACTGCAAATCCGTTCTTTTCCTGCCATAATTAACAGGTTTGATGCAGCGTTAATGATCTGTTTGTGGAAGTTTACTAACCAGGTAAAGGAGCTGGTTGGGCGCCAGTCGTTACAAAAGCTCCTTCTCAATAGCTGTTTATCGGGTCACTCACGTAGTGCTAATGATCTGCAAATCGGTAATTATTGTTTAATGGACTCTCCGCAAGGTCACTGTTTATACACGGAAGGTTTGATGATCATTCACAGTGCATGTCAGTGAATCACACAATCTCTCCGGGACACCGCCGCTCTCTGGGAACAGGAAATTCTACAGCTACAGACACAAAAGAGATAAATAAAAGATTTCATGGAGAAAATGAAACCCCAGAGACGCTGCTTATTTTCTCTTCATATCCTTATTTCTGGATAATCTGGAAGAGCACCGGTGGGGAGGACGGAACATAATGAATATTGTATTGCATGTCTTGCATCCCAAACACAGTCCGGCTACTAAGGGAGGGGCTAGGGACAAATACCTGCCATGGTTCCTGCGAACACCTTATGTATCCTATATTTCATATTTGTTGTTATTATTGCATATGCTCATGGGTTTAGAATAGCTCAATAGATGTTTTAATGCTTATTTGTAATATTTTCAATAGGGGAAGCCACGTTGTAGGATAATAATAATTCTTATCTATATCTATATAGCGCCTACAGATTATGCAGCACTGCACAAAGCATACCACATTGATCCCTGTCCCCATGTGGCTCACAATCTAAACAACCTACCAGTATGTTTTTGCAGTGTGGGAGGAAACCGGAGTCCCTGGAGGAAACCCACGCAAACACAGAGAGAACATACAAACTCTTTGCAGATATTGGGGCAGATTTACTTACCCGGTCCATTCGCGATCCAGCGGCGCGTTCTCTGCGGTGGATTCGGGTCTTCCAGCGATTCACTAAGGTAGTTCCTCCGACGTCCACCAGGTGTCGCTGCTGCGCTGAAGTCAGCCGAGGCCCGCCGGAATGCACTGAAGTTCACTGGCCTATTCCTGGTGAGTCCCGCAACACTTTATTTTTTAAAATGCGGCGGTTTTTCCGAATCCGTCGGGTTTTCGTTCGGCCACGCCCCCGATGCGCCACAATCCGATTGCGTGCGCCAAAATTCCGAGGGCAATACAGGGAAAATTGGCGCGAATCGGAAATATTTGGGTAACACGTCAGGAAAACGCGAATCGGGCCCTTAGTAAATGACCCCCATTGACCTGGGTGGGACTCGAACCCAGGACTCCAGAGCTGCAAGGCAGAAGTGCTACTCTTGAAGAACATCCACCGAATGCTTCATTTTGCAGAAAATCATATACGGTTTGGTTATAAAAAAGTGGAGTATCTTATGAGTACATATGCTTATAGAGAGTAAGTAAACTCTAGTTATCTTTACCTAATTCAATGCTGAAGAAGCAGGTACAATGTAATATGACAGCACACAGAGCACCTTTGGCTCTATATTACAGATTTAGCACCATGGATATACACAAGGGGGCAGATTTACTTACCCGGTCCATTCGTGATCCAGTGGCGCGTTCTGTGTGGAGGATTCGGGTCTTCCGGCGATTCACTAAGGCAGTTCCTCCGACATCCACCAGGTGTCTCTGCTGCGCTGAAGTTCATCGGAATGCACTGAAGTACACCAAGCCGGGCTAGGTGCAGGTAAGTGCGTGACACTTTTTTTTTTAATGCGGCGGTTTCTCCGAATACGGTAACCCGCTGTAAAAACGCAATTCGGGCCCTTAGTAAATGACCCCCACGGAGTCTGCAGGAGGGCTACGGCCACAGTCAAAGCAACTAGATTGGGCCTGATGGAACATGACTGAAGTCAATGGGGCAGATTTATCAAGCAGTCTGAAAGTCAGAATATTTCCAATTGCCCATGGCAACCAATCACAGCTCCCCTTTAAAATATTCATGAGCACTGGTGAAATGAAAGCTGAGCTGTGATTGGTTGCCATGGGCAACTGGAAATATTCTGACTTTCAGACTGCTTGATAAATCTGCCCCAATATGTAATAAACTGACCTGCTCTAACAAGTGGTTTTCCTACAATAAATAGTAATTTTGTAATGATCATTGAGAGCTTTTTCAAGAGTGGTCTGTACAGATAAGACAAGTGTGGCAATCATCCTATTGTAAGAATGGCTTAGTGTACATGCCAACGCCTTGTAATGAACAGCTCTCCATCAGGCTTTTTTTTCTGGGAAATGTGCCTAGCAGATTGACTGATCACAATTTCAGACTGTTGCGATATCACATGCCCAATTTTTTACTACCATACTCAGATGCTCATATCGGTAAGGTAATTCTCTTAAACATCTGCAATTTGTGAGTAGCTGTGGTGTTCTCTGTGTTCTCTGTTCTCTGACAAGTGGATTAGGTAGACAAAAGCATTTAGTTTTAGTGTTAAAAAAAAGAAAATTTAATTATGCTGTTTAATTAAACAGCAGTGGTGTAACTTGAAGTTGACGGACCCCAGTACAAAGTCTGTACCAGGCCCCCTAATATAATCTATGGTTTATAATACTAGTCTCCTCATATAGGAAAGTAACAGCTTATGGGCCCCCTAAGCCTCTTGGGCCCGGTTGCGACTGCACCCTCTGCACCCCCTCAAGTTAAACCCCTGCCAAACAGGATTATTGAAATAGACCTGCTTGCATCTCCTAAGATGCTGGATGATTGGCTTAAGTTTTCCGTGACTAAATGTTGGTTCAGTGCCCTCCTAAATAATCCTTAAAACCTAATTTAGATGGCCATGTGCTCGCCAGGACCCGATCAAGATCATAGCACATGGCCAGCTGGAGAAGGGAGGGGGAGTGAGTGCTCCTCACCTCTGCATAGGAAGCCGAGTGGCCACTCAGCTGTGGTGCATTGAGACACTGTGTGCTCCCCGCAGTGTGATTGAGGGCCATAGACCTTTAGGGGGAACCATGATACACCTTTAAGGTGTTGTGTATGGGGCCTTGTAACAAAATATTAACAATGATATAACACTATGATTACACATTGATTCATAATGAAGGGCAGTGTGAGGGCAGTTTAAGTAAGGCGTAAGAAAGCATAATTCTTTAGAGCCGGCGTTCTCTGATTTGTCCTTCAAACAGCTGAGATTCCTAGAGACAGGTGTGAGTGAGCAATATTCATATCCATGACTCGTTATTCAAGTGAGCGGATTTATGCCCTACACTTGCCCTTGAGGATGCTGAATGTCCTCTTGGACAGCACTAGTCCGCCTGGGGCTATTCACTTAGACTTGCCAGAGCACCGCTCAGCTATTGTTGCTCTGTGATCCATCAAATTAGCTTGGTCCGGGGCACAGTCCCATTCTGTGAAGGTCTCACTCATGTCTCGTAAAGCAATTAGCAGGTAATAGCCTCAAATAAAGCTACAACGACCATTTGCGAACCATGAAGCACTGGGTCAGCGGGATGCCTTTTTTTTGTTGCTTAGCCAATAATATGAGCCTGTATGAAATGATACTGCATATCACCTCTTGCTCGGGTTGACAGTGCCAAGGCTGCCCAGCTGGCATGCAGTCTTGCATCTTACTGTCGGCTTCCCTGTCCCAGGCGTGAGGAACACCTGTAAGCAATCAGCAAGGCATGGGTATAGTTATTTTTTTAATGTACAGTACAAAATGTAAGACTATAAAGATGGCCATAAGAGCTGATAAAGGCAGATGTGACTTTAGAGGAGCTTAATCCAGGGGTGTAACTAGGAGAGGCTGTGCCTCATAGAAGATTTCTACATGGGGCCCCCAATCCACTTACAAATTTGTAAAATCACACACATTTATATACTTATATAAGCACACAAAGTTCTACACTCATTCACACATTAACACTCTTTAATACATACACACATGTATAAACTCACACACATAAATGTACTCAAATATACACTCACCAGCCACTTTATTAGGTACACCATGCTAGTAACGGGTTGGACCCCCTTTTGCCTTCAGAACTCCCTCAATTCTTCGTGGCATAGATTCAACAAGGTGCTGGAAGCTCCTCAGAGATTTTGGTCCATATTGACATGATGGCATCACACAGTTGCCGCAGATTTGTCGGCTGCACATCCATGATGCGAATCTCCCGTTCCACCACATCCCAAAGATGCTCTATTGGATTGAGATCTGGTGACTGTGGAGGCCATTTGAGTACAGTGACCTCATTGTCATGTTCAAGAAACCAGTCTGAGATGATTCCAGCTTTATGACATGGCGCATTATCCTGCTGAAAGTAGCCATTAGATGTTGGGTACATTGTGGTCATAAAGGGATGGACATGGTCAGCAACAATACTCAGGTAGGCTGTGGCATTGCAACGATGCTCAATTGGTACCAAGGGGCCCAAAGAGTGCCAAGAAAATATTTCCCACACCATGACACCACCACCACCAGCCTGAACCGTTGATACAAGGCAGGATGGATCCATGATTTCATGTTTTTGACGCCAAATTCTGACCCTACCATCCGAATGTCGCAGCAGAAATCGAGACTCATCAGACCAGGCAACGTTTTTACAATCTTCTACTGTCCAATTTCGATGAGCTTGTGCAAATTGTAGCCTCAGTTTCCTGTTCTTAGCTGAAAGGAGTGGCACCCGGTGTGGTCTTCTGCTGCTGTAGCCCATCTGCCTCAAAGTTCGACGTACTGTGCGTTCAGAGATGCTTTTCTGCCTACCTTGGTTGTAACGGGTGGCGATTTGAGTCACTGTTGCCTTTCTATCAGCTCGAACCAGTCTTCCCATTCTCCTCTGACCTCTGGCATCAACAAGGCATTTCCGCCCACAGAACTGCCGCTCACTGGATGTTTTTTCTTTTTCAGACCATTCTCTGTAAACCCTAGAGATGGTTGTGTGTGAAAATCCCAGTAGATCAGCAGTTTCTGAAATACTCAGACCAGCCCTTCTGGCACCAACAACCATGCCACGTTCAAAGGCACTCAAATCACCTTTCTTCCCCATACTGATGCTCGGTTTGAACTGCAGGAGATTGTCTTGACCATGTCTACATGCCTAAATGCACTGAGTTGCCGCCATGTGATTGGCTGATTAGAAATTAAGTGTTAACGAGCAGTTGGACATTTGGCCATTTCGTCGGGTTTCCCGAAAAATCACCGATTTGCGCCAAATTGCCCAAGGTTTTTGGCGCGCGTGATCGGATTGCAGTGCATCAGCGCCAGCATGCACGCAACGGAAATTGGGGGCGTGGCCGTCGGAAAACCCAACAGATTCTGAAAAACCGCAGAAATGAAAAAAAAAATGTGTCGCTTGACACACGCTTACCTGCACCAGGAATAGGATAGTGAACTCCAGCGAACTCCGATGGACTTCAGCGCAGCAGCGACAACTGGTGGACATCGGGCGCACAACCTTAGTGAATCGCCGGAAGACCCGAATCCTCGATGGGATCGCAAATGGACTGGGTAAGTAAATCTGCCCCACTGTGTCCATTGCAACACTAAACCTAAAAGTGCCAATTTGCACAGGCTTCACATTTATGTCGAAAGTTTGACATCATTGCGGTGAAAGCCCGTTAAACTGAGTGCACAAAAAACCTGGTGCACTGAGTTTAAGCCCAATTGACGCATATCCATACCTTTATACCCACATATAGTAGATACAGTATATCTCATGTCCAACCGACCCCTCGTCGCTCCATGAGAGTAATGGAGCAGTCGGCCGCGCATGACCGTTCTGCTGCATTAATCTTGGCAATTTCCATCAGCTCCATAGAGATTAATGGAGCAGAATGGTCATGTGCGGACGTCTTCTCCATTAGTCTGAGGAGTGGAGAGGGGTCCGTCGTTTTCGCGATCATCAATGAGACCCCCACTGATCTTCAAGTTAGGCCCTAACATGTGGATAGGACCCAACTTGTCTTCGTGGGAAAACCCCTTTAATTTTCCTACAACAACATCTAAACAACACTCAGTTATAACAGAAGTTGCAGGGGGTGACCATTAAAGTGATCTCAAACAAGGATACATAGCTCAGCATTACTAAGCCTGGAAGTGTTCTTATATTTTACTGTCATTAAAATATCTGCTGCAAATAATTGCTACAAATGTATCTGTGTCTTTTTTCATGTGTGAGTCTTTCTTAACTTAAGCATCACAGCAGAAGAGATGACAGATTCCCTTTAATTATATGTATTTATTCCTCTGAATGACTCTGCTCACATCTACAAGATAGATTCACAGAATACAAATATTTCTTAAAGCTTTTATATTTATATTCCATGTATATAGAAATCCTGACAGCCACCAACAGTCACCAGTGTGATGTCACAAGCTACTATAACTATGATTTTATCTGCTTTTTGATATAATTTACTATTTGTATACATCTGCCCCTTGTGCCTCATGCCACAATACTGTAGCCTTCTATACCTTAAGTGTCTTTCTCTTTCTCACTTCCCCTTACTGCAATAGACTAGTGATGGGTCGGTCCCAAACGAGCCGGCACAAAGAGCTCACTAAAATCCGCCCTAAACGGCTCACCACACCCCCTTTGACCTGATAAAATTGGGTTAAAAGTGGTCTGGTGTGGGGTGACTGGCCTGCAGCTCTCTATTATATATTTAATAGGTAGCCGTTCAGGAGCCAAAAGAGCTGGCTCTTCTTAGTGAGCGGAGCCTAATGAGCTAATGAGAGGGCGCTATTCGCAACGTCCCACCTACCTCTGCATTGGCAGGGGTGTTGCAGTAGCATAAGGTATGAATTTCTATGTCCCATCTAGGAAAACTTTCCATATTTGCCAGAATCCCCTAGTGGAGCATCAATGACTATAAGTCTCCATACGCTTGTGAGGTCATATTGAGCGCTACCACTATTTCCTGCTCTCTGCAATTACAGGCTGTATTATAATGAGCTCTATCCCAAATTTCTGCTCTGTGGTGTCATATGCTGTTCTATAGTGAGCTCTATGACTATTTTCTTCTCTGTTACTACAATAAAAATTGAAATTTGACAGAACTCATGTCACATTTACAATCCTGACTGCAAGCATCTAAGATCTTGCTTACCACTGGCCACTCAGTTCCCCTTCCCCAGCTGAACTTAAAAGTTCTAAATCCTCTATGTTCTTTCTAAATTGTTTCCTTGGAGTTTTAAAAGTTTCATCTTATAAGAACATATTAAATTTTCAAGGGAGAGCTCTACGCTCCTGAAGGTTAGTTTGTGAGAAATATTTTAAAAAAGAAAATCCAATAGTGCTGGGCTTGTGCCCCCAAGATGTCTGCACCAAACTCGCATTTCTCCTCTGCCTTTGCCTCGGCCTAAATCTTAGACGGAATAAAACGAGTTGCAGATCTTACATTGGCATTTGTTGTACTTTTTGTACTTTACTGACCCCTAATGGGTTTTACTTCCCTCTGTAAAATGTAAATTAAGGCCGGTCGTTGGTTTCAGGGGAAAAATAATTGATGTCTAAACTCCAAACCCAGTTCTAATTATCAGGGGATAAACAAATCCAAAGCAAAGTTTAAAACATGCAGAGATTTTTATCACGCCGCAGAAAGAGAAAATGTTGTTAAACCGAAGCAATATAATAATGTCAGGCAATTTAATGAGGAGGACCCCCTGGCTGCGCACAAGGTTTATACTGACTCAAAGCAATGACTGTGGTCAGCATTTCACTAGAAGGAGCCGAAATTATTAACCCTGTACATAGCGAACTACCCCTCAACAGGAGGGGCAGCCATTTTGAAAGATAATAGCGGTGGCAATCTCTTCAATAAACCTTCCAATGAAATATCCTCATTAAGGGGATTGTATGCGAATATAATTTTTTCCATATATATGACGGGAGGGGGGGGGGGGTGTTTGGGGATAAAAAAGAACTTATACTTACCGCTCTCCTTGCTTCCCGTTCTCTAACAGCGCCGTCTGTCACTGCCGATTTCTGTTTGTAGCCAGAGGCCGATGGTGAAACGCTACAGCTGCAATGCTGCTGTAGTCAGGAATGCGGCTGTAGAAGTGCTTCACCTCTGACTATTAACAGAAGCTCTAGACCCACATAACCACTGGCCAGCAGTTACAGGCGACACCAAAGTATACCATGAGAGAGGTAAGTTTAAGTTCTTTTTTTAATTTTTAAAACCACCCACCGTAGCCATATGTAACAAAAGTCATAATTCCCGAACAACAACAGTTTTGGCAATGACTAATCTGAAAGATGAATACCTAAATGTAATACACATAGCTGTTAGAAGGTAAATATAGTAAAGATGAGCCTTTCCTCTAGTTCATGGACATAGGAGGGAGATATTTTTTCCTTGGAAGCTAGTTATTGACACCATCAGCCTTATGTGTATACCCCCATTAGGAGGGTTTAGGTTAATCCTGAACGAGCCACCTCCTTGTCATATCTATGGTATATAGCACCCTAATTCATAACCTTCCATCTATGGCTGCTAGCTTTTCAAAGTAAAAATGAGTGAAAGAAGATTTATTTTTATGACCATTAGTCTTCTTGTTATTTATTTAGGTTCCAGTAACTTGTGAGAGACATATTTAGGTGGTCAACCATATTTTAGTTAGACGACCAAAACAAGATCCATTTATGGCCTTAGGGGAAAAATGAAGAAGTGAAGAAAGTTTTGGGTATATTTACACAGCAGAATTTGTGATGAATAATCCCCCCCAAAAATGATTGCCTATTATTATGCAGTGTGTGGGAACAGACTGATGACACAGACATAGACATTGGGCTCTGAGACTAACCCCTTTCCTGGTTATCCCTTCCTATTGCCAGGCCCACCCTAAGTGGTGGGTAGATAACTAGAAGACAATTCTCTCTGTGCCAAACGCCTGGATGAGGACAAAACAATACAAAAAGATAAGAATGGTCACCCGAGCAAACTAAGCACAGGATCACAAAAACATTAGAGGAGTCTGAACAAGAGCCAAGGTCAGTATATCAGGAAAACAATGATCACAAGAAAGGTATGGTGCTAGCAAAGACACTTCTATAAGCAGTGCATTACGAAGGGTGGGCAGGACTTAGTAATCTCAGAGTCTTACCTCAATAGTGATTGGGCCAGAACTCAGCGATCCAAACAAAACAGGGAGCAAGTTAGTAATATGAGAAACTGTCAATCATAATGGTTAACTAACGAAGACCCAGACTCATTGGTGCATGAAAGAGATGGGTGTGCTGCTAATCAAAACAAACAGCACAGTTAGCTAAACCCATGTTCACATCTCAGATGTAGGTATGGATTTATACCATTCCAAAACATTACTTTTCCTTTACCAACTTTCTCTGAAATAAAATGCTGGAGCCATGCTGTCTGGAAGACACTAGGCTCTTTGACTTAAAGGGGCTGTCCACTTTCAGCAAAAAGTTAAAATGGTTTGTGTAAGGAAAAGTTATACATTTTCCAATATACTTTCTGTATCAATTCCTCAGCATTTTCTAGATCTCTGCTGTCCTACTATAGAAACCTTCTAGTAGATAGAAATTTGTCCATGGTTATGTGATGGACAGGCAGGAACAGGAGGCGTTATCACAGAGTGTGTGTAATATTAATGTCTTATGCACCTGCATGTCCATCATATGACTAGGGAGATATTTCTATCCACAGAATGACAGCAAGCAGAGATCTAGAGGACAATAAGAAATTGATGAAGAAAGTGGATTGGAAAATTGCATAACTTTTTATTACACAAATAATATTATTTGCTTAAAGTGGACTACTCCTTTAAAGGGGTTTTCCCACGAAGATGGGAATAGGGCCTAACTTGCTGATCAGTGGGGGGGTCTCAGTGCTGAGACCCCTGCAGAGCGCGAAAACGAGGGGGCCGACGGGCCCCTTGACGTTCTTCAGACTAGTGGAGCAGACAGCCAGGCATAACTGTTCTGCTCCATTAATCTCTATGGAGCTGATGGAAATCGCCAAGTGTCCTGCTCCGCGATCTCCGTCAGCTCCATAGAGATTAATGGCGTAGAACAGTCATGCACGGCCGTCTGCTCCATTACTCTTATGGAGCAACAAGGGTTCAGTCGGACCCCTCTTTTTTGAAAGTCTATGGGGGACTCAGCACTGAGATCCCCACTGATCAGCAAGTTAGGCCCTATTCAAGGGATAGGGCCTAATTTGTCTTCGTGGGAAAACCCCTTTAAGTGATCTTGTGGATCGTATGCCACCTTTGAAAATCTTTTCAGATGTACTTTATCTGAGTATTTTTTTGGACCACCACAGAAGATGGTTCTAACGTTCCCATCCATCTAGAAAGGTATACCATGTCTTGAATAAGCACTTTAGGGGAGATGTATCAATCTGTCTACATCAGAAAACTGGAGTAGTTTTCACTTGAAATGCCCTGTGTCACATCTATTGAAAGTTTTAGACCGGTTTAAGGCAGTCTTCCAACTTGTACAAAAAAGGGGCACGTCCTTGGTAACTAGTGGGAGTGACTGGACCAAAAAAAGCAGTGCACCAGAAAATAACATTTTCTGGTCTAGAAACCGACACATTAATACATCCCCCCGATTTTAATGATCTTACCATTACTGTTTACATATGACGTACATCAGTAAAAGTATTTGTGACTCATCCCATAAGAAATGGACCTTACTGGCATGTGATGTCTCCATCTTTACCCCCATAAGTGGACACATGGGGGCAGATTTACTTACCCGGTCCGTTCGCGATCCAGCGGCGCGTTCTCTGCACTGGATTCGGGGCCGGCCGGGATTCATCAAAGCAGTTCCTCCGCCGTCCACCAGGTGGCGCTGCTGCGCTGAAGTCCGCTGGAATGCCTCGAAATACACCGGCCTATCCAGGATGAAGGTGAGTGAAATTTTCGCGACACAATTTTTTTTTAAATGCGGCGGTTTTTCCGAATACGTCGGGTTTTCGTTCGGCCACGCCCCCCGATTTCTGTCGCGCGCATGCCAGCTCCGATGCGCCACAATTCGATCGCGTGCGCCAAAAACCCGGGGCAATTCAGGTACAATCGGCGCAAATCGGAAATATTCGGGTAACACGTCGAGAAAACGCGCATCTGGCCCTTAGTAAATGACCCCCATGGTTTCTCATGGATTTTCAGCTGTGTGTCCATTCTTTGGGGTAGATGTGGTGTCTTGCGTTGGTAAAGCTATGCGGGCGAGTTCATCCTAATTGTGCTGCTGTGTGGATATATATACCTCCAAGTTAAATAATCGTTTAAGAAAGAAATAGTGTCCTTTGTCTCGAAGGTGTCAGTCCTGATCTGCTCTTTTACAGAGAATAATTACATTGTGTCTTTAAACAATACTGCTAAGCAAAGTGCTTTCTCAGACCTTATCATTGCACCTTTGAAGAATGGTTTTATGTTGTGCCTGCCAGCATCATGTATATTTAAACTGGTTAATGAGGGTTCTGTCGGCGCCGATGCTCCCCGGTTTCCATAGCAGCGCAGCGAGGACATCACATGTGATCCAACTATAAGAGAATAATCACTGAACAGCTTCTCCGGTGTGTAAAATGCACAATAAATGTCACACCAGTACATCTACGCAGACTTGTGCACTACATAGTGCAGCCACATAGCACCCGCTCCGTGCTTGGAGCCATCACTATCCAGCCTTTAAGCTTAGTGGCTCAGCTACCCTTTCTTATATGTAAATGAGAGCCCACGGCAAAGGAGCTAACATTGTTTTTGCATATTTTTATATTTACTGCATATAATACATCATATTCTGCAGCAGATGCAAATCCTTGCCCCCAGTGGCAACTCACACATCCCCCAACTCACACATGCCCTACAGTAACCCTTCTTTGGTTTTACCCCATGACAATCACTGCTGCCCTTGGCATAGTCAGCTCACACATCCAAAAGCAAAATCAAAGAAGCACAATGAATAAGACATTCTACAGCAGCAGTAGGGTGAAATTTTTGTGACCCGCCCACCCACTGTCCTTGGCCTCTATTTTACATACCAGCATAATGGCGCATTTTGGTGCCAGAAGCTCTAGGATAAGGGACCTATTTTTATTAAAGGGATTTGCTTATTAGAGAAAGTCCTCAAATCTTAATCAGCTAGTTATGCTAACATGATAAAGATAACTATTTACCATTTACTTTGCAATTTTAATCAGTTTTATTTACTGCTATCATTGCATGAGCCTCTCACTGTAGGATTTAGCTCTGTGAGTGGGCACCAGCTAAGCAGGCACTTCCTGATTCCTCTGTGTTATACTCATGCACATCATCCTCTCCACCTGTCACTGTGTGCAGACAATCGGGCAAATTTACTTACCTGTCCTGACGCTTCCGCGAAAGTGCATTGTCCTACGATCATACACTGTGCTGCGACTTACTAAGATCATGCGCCAAATATCCTACATGTGTTGCTTCCCCGGTCAGGTCCGACAGAGTTCACCTTCTTTTCATGGTGCATGTAGCATGATCTTGTAACATAATTTGATAAATCCCACGCTCAGTCCGAATCAGTCGGATTGTCCGATGGCCTCCCAGCGATTCTGTCACATGAAAGCCAGCACAGCAGCGCCAAAATCCGATGCGACACAATTCCCTTTTAAATACCTGTCACAGCCATGCAAAACCCGAAAACGTTGGATAATCCGACGAAAGTGCATCGGCAGAGCCTTAGTAAATAAGCCCCAATGTGCTTAGATTATTATGGTACAGGGTTTAGCTAGGCTTGAATTTAGCTTCAATAGGTTTTACTAATTTCAGACACATCAAAAACAGAGATGAGACAGATCAGTCATAAGTCTATGGTCAGGACTGAGTTTATGGTTAAATCCATGGTCAACCAAAGAGCACAATAGCAGGACTGATGGAGACAGGGCAAAATTATCTATGTGAAATGCTGCATTTTCAGTTTTTCTTTGTGGGAATACCCCTTTAATTTATATCCTCCCACCACATGCTGGAGCTGTGGACACAAACTAACCAACTTTTAAAGGACATCTACCACCGGGATGAAGAATGGTAAACCAAGCATGCGGTGTGCCTCCTCTTGCAGGATGTGCTCTTCTTTTAGCTTTTCTTTTTTTTTTACAAAAAAGGCTTTTAAAAGTATTTAAATAAGCCTGAAGGGCTCCATTAACCCTTATGGAGCCCAGAGCCTCTCAGGCTCATTTGCATAAGGTGGTAATGGAGCCTGGAGCTCCAGAGCATAGGAAGCTTAAAGAAGAGTGGATACTGCCAGAGGGGGCACTGGCCAGCAAGTAAGTGCCCTTGATTTACAATCCTTGATCCTGGTGGTAGATGTCCTTTAACATCAGTGGTGCATATGACCTAGCCAGAAACCTTTAGATTTATTGGGACATGCTGCAACTTGCAGATCCCAGGGTTTTTGCTCATCAGTGCAGATATCTAGTGTGTGTGTGTTGCTACACCCATGAAGGTCCATAATATTATCACAATGAGGGTCCGTTATCAGCATAATCATAATATATTCAACAAAATTAGTGACCATCCAGGTTGGATTTTCATCGGCGCTCAGTTTAAAAATCTCATGGGAAGTTAGGGACAGGAAGTCTAAAATTCACGCAAGCTCAAAGGGATTTGCAGCCAGCAGTGCGAGGGGAACGGATGAATATCCACCCCACAAGATAAGAAATAGAGAATAAGGAACAAGTAAACCTATCCTGGTAGACTACATATCTTTTTTTTTATTTTCTCAGGTCAATTCAAGATATTATTGACATGAGTTTTTCAGTAAAAGTGTGAAATGAACCTGTGAATGATGTCTGGAGATCTGAGACAGGAAAATGAAGTAGGGGCAGCACTTTAAGAAAAAAACGGACTGCGAGCCCAGGTTGGTGCACAGGTTCGTCTTGTCATGTCTCCACCATCCGCTGAATCTGCGCCGCACAGAGGGGGCTGTGTGACCTTTATCTGGCTCTCCACATCCAGAAACACAGGCCTTGATTAACAGGCCATTAAATAAAATTACTGCTCCCTTTACAGAAACAATACAATTACACAACGGAGCAATTGTGTAATTAAATCAGCAAATCGAGGTAAAATACTGTACATTCCTCTTAGTTTAGAGGGTTATGAGCGTACAGGATGTGCCAGATGTAGCTGGAGAATTAAGGAGCGATAGATTGCTACTTTATTAAATGTCAGTAAACACAATCAGCCTCATACATCCTCCTCTCCGGTCTTCACCAGGAAATATTTCTTGCCATTAGAACACAGTGCGCTGCACGTCATCCTATACCATTTATACATGGATCATTCCCAGAAGAAAAAAAACCCTCCATTGGTCACTGAACACAGTGTTACATCCATCTAATAATCCAAACGTGAAGCTATGATTCATGCCTATGATCGCTGCTGCGGGCACAGGATTATATTCTAGGCATATGGGGGTTATTTATCAAGGTGCAAGGCTCGGATTGTGCCCCCCTTCCTTGCTTACACTACATCCACACCAAATGGGCGGGGAGGGGCGTCTGGTGTGGCATATCGGGTGCATTAGCTATAGCCTGGTGTAGAATTAATTTGGTCGCTCAGTCATACAATAGCAATATATCAAGTGTAACCAGTGGGTTTGGGTGTGAGTGTGTGTGGGGGGGGGGATCAAACTTGATAAATTTCCCCCATAAGAGAAGCAGAGGACCTTTCACCACCTCACCCCATGTAATGATGAATAACACCACTATGTAAGGGCTGCTTCATCAGATTTAGAATTTTCTTTCTAGCCCCCGTTGCTTAGATATATTAGTCCCAGTATTTGACAATTATAATCCTGTGTCCTGTCAGAGAGGAGGTGCTGGAGCAGAGGAGGGGGTATGTGTTATGATAATCTTAGTGTCAGAGAAAATTAGCGTAAATATACAGTAGATATAGTAGAAGTTGTTCTACTGGAACATCCCCGTACCGGTGCCGTGTTGAACTACCTGACCTGCAACAATTACAGGCAGTCCCCAGGTTACGTACAAGATAGGGTCTGTAGGTTTGTTCTTAAGTTGAATTTGTATGTAAGTCGGAACTGAATATTTTATAATATCCACATTTTTTTTGGTCTCTGTGACAATTGGATTTAAAAAATGTTGGATTGTCATAAGAACCAGCATTAACAATAAAGCTTGATTACAGACAACTGTAATAACTGTTACAGCTGTTTATTTTAGCCTAGGACTAAAGTACAGAAAATTGCCAATTACCAGAGGTCCGTTTGTAACTAGGGGTCGTCTGTAAGTTGGGTGTTCTTAAGTAGGGGACCGCCTGTAGCTGATTTCCACCTTTACATACTCTTTACTGGGTTTGCCCCATATAGAGAGATAAGGAAAAGGAAATCTACCATATGATTTGATTCATTATGAACCAAACATACCTTTAGAATGCTGTAGTTACACAGATGCAGGCACATAATTTGTTTAATCAATGAGCTGAGTGGTTTTGCTGAAAAAACAAGTATAAATTTATGATAACGAAGCTCTACAGCTTCTGTGCTGGGGTTTAGTGCTTCTCCTCTCACATGTAATCACAGTGTTGTGCCTGACAGGCAGAAGCAATCAATCGCTGCACCATCCACAGCTGCTGTGTATGAGTGATCCAGATCAGTTTGATTAGTTCTGTCTGGACAGTTCAGGAAGCTCTGTGTGTAATGTGTTTATGTAGACAGCCATCAGCAACCAGCTTTTCCAGGGTCCTGAATGTTATAATAGTTTTTTCAGCGAAACCATTCAACTCAGTGATTAAACAAGATATGCTTCTGCATCAGCGTGGCTACATCATTCTCAAGGTATGTTTGGTTCATATTTCATGAAATCAAATGGTAGGTTTCCCTTAAACCTAAAAACTACTATAGACACAAATCCTTCAATTTCTATTTTTGCATAAGCCAACTAACAGAAGATCAACACAAGTCACATTATACATAAAATATGCAATAGGGCTACCATGTACCATGTGCCTATATCTATACAACTTGTTTCAATAAAAAATATTGTTAAAAAGTGCAGTGGAGCATAGCCAAATTGCTGTAGTGTAACTGCTGGGTGACAACCCTAAGAGAATAGGTCCACAGTAATAGGGCCACAATGATTGTCACTCAGCTCTTCCAGAAACAAATCTATCTAAGGAATTGTTACAAAAGAATATATTTTTGCCAGTGCGGCCGTGTTATCCTTCAGTTCAGCTATGGTGTGAAAAAAAGGATGGGGACATATGTCGTTTTTGTAAAGGAAATATCCACCTCTTTAGAGATTTCCTTTACAACAGACCTTTTGAAGCCCTAGCAGTAGCTTCTCCCAGGGCCACTCTGTTAGTACTGTGTACTGGAGCACTGTGGAGATCAATGGCGCCTGCACAGTCATAAGTCCCCGAACATTATGCTGTGGCATTGTGGGGACGGGTTCCAGACACGACTGTGGCGTTTTCAAACATCTGTGAGGAAAACTTGGAAATTTCCTTTCATTTCACATGTGGCCCCAATTAAAAGGAATAAAAGCTTAACATCCCAGGGAGCCCTTTGAAATGAGACATGTATGAATTGCAACTTATAGGAATCAGAATGTCTTTCTTTATCATGCTAGTGTTCTCTGCATGGATCTGTTATATAAAAGTTTTACATAACTCTATAGCTTCAGGCAGATAATGCAAATGATATACCTCTATGTAATAAATGATGTACCATTGGGATAAAGGTTAGATCAGAATCACTGCTTTCCTCTATAATGTATTCAGTGAAGATAATATGCTGAAAGGAGATCTATTATCTGGATCATGGATTGTAAACCAAGTACACTTACATGATGTGTGCCACTTCTATAAGGATCTTCTCTTCTTTTAGCTTCTTTTCTATTTGTTTTTACAAAAAATACTTTAAAAACTATGCAAATGAGCCTGAGGGGCTCTGCACTCCATAGATGTTAATGGAGCCCCTCATGCTCAATGGCATATGTTTGAAGCCTTTTTTTCTTAAAAGTCAAGAAAATAAGTAGTTAAAAAGAGAAGATCCTGAGGGAACGTGACCAGTTGTTTGGGCGCAACAATCCCATGAAGTCTTCTTTGTGAGCTCCATTCATACGCCATTAACAATTGAAGAAGACCTGTAAATATGGACAGGAATAGGACCTGATCTATCTTTTGCGGCTTGGGCAGTCGGTTCATGCATGGGAACCATGGCCTATAGCATGCGCCCATAGAAATTAATGGGCTAGAAACAAATGGATAGCACGTGTCCTAAAAGTATTGTTGTGCGCATAAGAATGGTGCTCAAAATGCATGGCAACATATCTGATTTTATTGGTGTGGGCAGTCAAAGCAAAATGGTTGTAGCCTGCTTGTGACCCTTCTACCATACACTACTATCCTTTTACCATACACTGCTATCAATTTTACATGGAGTGCTATAATCTATTTTACATGGACTGCTTGTTTTTAGGAGAATATTAGGCTAGTACCAGTTATAGAACTTAACTTAAAGGGGTGTTTCTAAAGACTAATTTTTGATCTTTGTTCCATTACAATGATTGATTCCTTCTGACAGGTTCAAAAGGCTTCTGTTTTAACGGTGTCAGTCTAGTTTTCAATACTTATGAAAACTGAGCTATTCTAAACGCCATCCAGGCGTTTGATGTAATAGTACGGCACGGGCGGCAGTTACTTGCCGACCCATATAGCACTGTTACGTCATGCTTCTGGCACTTATTAAAAAACACAAGCAATATCACTCAAATTTTTCAACTAACATGAAGTACAATGTGTCGTGATAAAACAGTCTCCAATTCACCTGGATATGTTAAAGCATTCGAAAGTTATAACCACATAAAGTGACAATGTATAAAATGGCCAAATCCTTAAGGGGTTTTGCAAAGTTTTGCAAATTGAAACTGAAAAGTGTTGCCCCCGATACCACTAAATAAACTGGTGTGTCCAACAGTTATTTTGTGAAGATGTCAGAGGTTTGTTAGAGAACAATAGTGAACAAACATTATGTGATAAAGCACCACAAAGTATTATGTATTTTTGAAATTTAAGGAAAATAGTATGTGTTTTGCAAACGAAAAAGATGAAAAGTGTGGCCCCATAAAACTAAATAAATCAAGTGTTCCTATTTTGTGAACACCTCAGAGGTTTGTTAGAGAACATTCGTAAGTAGCACCATAAAAGCCAAGGAACACTGCAGAAGGCTCAGAGATAAAGTTGTGGCAAAGTAGGTGTGCTGCCCACTGGCAAATGTTATGCAGGTTAAAAGATGTTCATAATTTGTCCATTATGTAACAGATGTTTATTTGCAGGCGCCATCTAATGGCCAAAGTTAATAACTACTTACATTCTGTTTTCCCCACCCACTAGCAGATACAAAGGATTGTGGGTAGGAGAAGGGCAGTTCCCTTCATGTCTACACAGAGAGAAGACCTATATTCAACCATCTTAACCCTTGTTGTAGTATAGCCGGTAAGGAGACTGTCTATAGGAATCTCTAGCTACTAGCAGTTATAGGACCACTATGTATAAAGTCTCTTATATGAAGTGTAATGTATAGGTCTGTAATTGCACTGTAATTGCATAGATGGGCCCAACCTCATGGTCGGCCATGTTTGGTCCCAAACTGTATATGTATCAGCTTGTTTCCTGTTATATGCTAATGTAATGTATGTAACCTGCTCCTGTTATATTATTGTACTATTCTAATAGATTGTACATTCCTGTTTTTCTTCAGTTTCACCCTAATCCTACATCAGTTTAATAAAGCTACGGACTTTCAACCAGTCTCATTTGTTGAACTGTAGGAAGGCGTTTAACTGCCTGTCGAGCTCCGCATAGACCCGGGGGTACGTGAAGTGGGGGCAGGACAGTGAAACGGCTGCTGGAAACAAGCGGGAAAGATTTAGACTACACAGAGGTCTGCTACTGTCTACGCAGTCACCTGCAAACAGGCAACACAGCAATCTCTAAACGGTCAAAGCATGTCACAAAGCCAAGTGTCTTCTATCAAGACAAGATCACGGGCCAGTTCCTCAAAAGCATCTACCACTAGCAATGCAGCCGCCATCGCCCGCGCAAAAGCGGAAGCAGCGAGGACACGGGCTACCTTTGCTGAACAAGAGATGCAGTTGAAATTACAACAGGCTTCCTTAGAAGCAGAGAGGGCACGACAACAGGCTTCCTTAGAAGCAGAACAGGCTTCTCTAGACTTAGAAAGAGCACGCCTGGAAGCTACACTCGAGAAGCTGACAATTGAGAGGGAAGCCGCAGCTGCCATGGCGGAAGCAGAAATCTTAGAGGCAGCCGCGTTCTCTCACAGCGAGCCCAGCAGACACAGTAGCATGCCTGATCTGGAACAAGAACCCCAGGATACACTAGAACGCACTTCAGAATATGTCCTTCAACATCCTGCGTGTACTCCTCAGACTACACATGAAACAAAGGTTACCAACTGCGAGTCAAGTCCAAGACATCATATTTTACGTCAAGAAGCGGACCTCAGACCACATTTCTGCAAGCAAGAGAATGCTACGGCTCAAGTCAACTTCCCTGCCTACCAGAGAACCCAAGCTTCATCCCAGCATCCAGGAAGTTACTACACTCCCAGACAGTGTGGCACTGTGAAACCCAAAGCAGAGACTTCTGACAGGTATGGCTACACACCACACTCTCACCAAGGCAACCATTTGCCAACCTGTCTCAGCACAAACCAAGCCACTATAGACTTTGCTAAGTTCTTTGCTAGACGTGAGCTTGTCACCAAAGGACTTGTAAAGTTCAATGATCGCCCCGAGAACTATAGGGCTTGGCGATCCTCATTCCAGAGTCTTATAAGAGACTTAGATCTGTCTTCTAGGGAAGAGCTAGATCTACTGGTGAAATGGCTTGGGGATGAATCTGCTGAGCATGCTAAGAGGATCAGAGCCATTAACATAAACTATCCAGAAACAGGCTTAAAGATGATCTGGGATAGACTTGATGAGTGTTATGGCTCAGCAGAGGTTATAGAAAATTCATTATTCAAAAGAATTGATGACTTCCCTAGAATAGCTAGCAAGGGCTACCAAAAACTTAGGGAACTAAGTGATCTGTTAACTGAACTACAGGTTGCCAAAGCAGAAGGAGATTTAAAGGGACTTGCATTTCTTGACACAGCCAGAGGTGTCAACCCTATAGTGCAAAAACTTCCTCACAACCTACAAGAGAAGTGGGTCAATCATGGTTTTAAGTATAAGGAAATCCATGATGTACAGTTTCCACCCTTCAGTGTATTTGTGGAATTTATTACTCAGCAAGCAAAAATCAGAAATGATCCCAGTTTTGATTTTACTCTATCCTGTGCCACTCCATCTGGTCTTAAACAACATAAAACTCCGGTAGCAGTTCACAAAACTAATGTTTCTTCTAAAAGTAATTCTTACAGGCCTTCAAGCTCCTCCCACCAGGATGGAAGATCCACGGATCCAAGTAAGCAGTGTCCCCTGCACCAGAAGCCACATTCCCTACTGAAATGCAGAGGCTTTAGAGAGAAGTCCATGGAGGACCGCAAAGCTTTCCTCAGGGACAACAAAATCTGCTACAAGTGCTGCCTAGCAACATCACACTTCGCAAAGGACTGTAAGGTCAGTGTTAAATGTACAGAATGTGACAGCACAGATCACAACTCAGCTTTACACCCTGGGCCACCACCGTGGGCCTCGTCTCATATAGAAAGTGGCCAGGAACAAGGTGGAGAGGAGGGAAATACTGAAACAGAGACACCAGATGTTACTTCTCAATGCACTGAGGTCTGCAAAGGACTTGTAGGTGGCAGGTCCTGCTCAAAAATCTGTCTTGTCAGAGTTTACCCAACGGACTGCAAAGACAAAGCCTTCAAAGTATATGCCATTCTTGATGACCAAAGTAATAAATCTCTGGCTAGATCTACTTTCTTTGAGATTTTCAACATTAAGGGACCCGGCTCTCCCTACTCCCTAAAGACTTGTGCAGGCACTGTTGAGACGGCGGGGAGAAGAGCTACTGGGTACACAATAGAGTCTATAGATGGTCGCACCTGCCTGACTTTACCAACCATAATCGAGTGTAACCAGATCCCTGATAACAGGTCTGAAATCCCTACACCAGATGTTGCAAAACACCAACCCCATTTGAAGCATATAGCTCATCTCATACCCAAGTTAGATCCTCAAGCTCAGATAATTCTGCTCCTTGGAAGAGATATCTTGCAAGTTCACAAGCCTAGACATCAAATTAATGGTCCTCACAATGCTCCATTTGCCCAGAAACTTGACCTAGGGTGGGTGATTGTAGGTGATGTTTGTATAGGTGGTGTGCACAGACCCACTTCGGTGAACAACATGCTTACCAGCACATTAGAGAATGGACGCCCTTCTCTCTTTCAACCATGTTACAGTAACATCTTCATAAAAGAGCTTCCACACAGCATTCCTCTACCCTGTCATATCACTAGCAACCTTTGTGACAACCATACTTGTACTAGTGACCATGACCACTTAGGATGCACAGTCTTCCAGAGAACAAAGGAAGACAATCAACTGGCAATGTCCTTTGAGGATAGACTGTTCTTAGAAATAATGGAGCAAGGAATAGTTAAAGATGAATCAAATAGTTGGATAGCACCTCTTCCCTTCAGACCCAAAAGGCAGTGTTTGCCTAACAATCGAGAACAAGTTTGTAAACGCTTTGCTTCCCTTAGAAGGAATCTTCAGAAAAAGCCTGATATGAAAGACCACTTCTTTAAATTTATGGAAAGAGTGTTTGAGAACTCCCATGCAGAGATAGCTCCAACCTTAAAGGATTCAGAGGAATGCTGGTATCTACCTATATTTGGAGTTTACCACCCAAAGAAACCAGGACAGATAAGAGTAGTATTCGACTCTAGTGCCAAATTTGAGGGTGTTTCCTTAAATGATGTCCTGCTGCCAGGTCCAGACCTCAACAACCGACTCCTTGGAGTGCTTCTCAGATTTCGCAGGGACTCTGTTGCATTTATGGCTGACATCCAACAAATGTTCCACTGCTTTCTTGTTAAAGAGGAACACCGAAATTTCCTTAGGTTCTTTTGGTTCAAGGACAACAACCCCTTGGAGGAACCCATCGAGTATCGCATGCGTGTGCACATCTTTGGTAACAGCCCTTCCCCATCAGTGGCTATATATGGACTTAAACATTCAGCCAGGGAGGGTGAGAAAGAATATGGTTCAGACGTTACACAGTTTATCAAAAAGGACTTTTATGTGGATGACTGTTTAAAATCGCTACCTACAAATGAGTCTGCAATCAGTCTTCTTAAGAGAGCTCAAGAATTGCTTGCTAATTCAAACCTGAGGCTCCATAAAATTGCCTCCAACAGCAAAAAATTAATGGAAGCATTTCCCTCTCATGATTACAGCAATGACTTAAAGGACTTAAGTACTGACACTTTTCCAATGCAACGTAGTCTTGGACTGCTCTGGGACTTAAAGTCTGACACCTTTACCTTCCAAGTCAGCGAGGAAGAGAAACCCTTTACTCGGAGAGGAGTACTATCTGCTATAAACAGCTTGTATGATCCTTTAGGGTTTGCAGCTCCTGTTACCATCCAAGGTAAAGCAATACTTAGAGATTTGACTCATGATGCCTCTGACTGGGATGAACAACTTCCCAATGAAAAGAAAGCCCTGTGGGTAGAGTGGAAGGATTCTCTAACAAATCTCTCTCATCTACATGTTGCACGCTCATATGCCCCTGTGCCATCTACAGAGGTTCAGCTACAAAGACTTTATGTGTTTTCTGATGCTTCTATCAAAGCCATTGCTGCTGTGGCCTATCTTAAAACAGTAGACATTAAAGGACAATGTCATATAGGATTCGTCATGGGCAAAGCAAAACTTGCACCACTCCCTGAGCACACTATACCGAGACTAGAACTTTGTGCTGCAGTATTAGCAGTTGAGCTTGCTGAGATGATCGCAACAGAGATGCATTTGGAGATCAAAGATGCTGTGTTTTACACAGACAGCAAGGTAGTCTTGGGATATATCTACAACGAAAGCCGACGCTTCTACGTGTATGTCAACAACAGGGTTCTACGAATCAGGAGGTCAACTTTGCCAAAACAGTGGAATTTTGTTCCTACTGATCAAAATCCTGCAGACCAAGCAACTAGATCTGTTGCTGCCAACCGCCTTAAAGACACTACATGGTTTACAGGTCCTGCCTTTCTATACAGCTCAGAACACGGCACTACGGATCTTGAAACATTTAAACTTGTGGATGCTGACAAGGATGCAGAAATCCGTCCCAAGGTATCGACACTACACACAGTGACTTCAGACAATTACCTTAAGTCTCGCCGATTCAGCAGGTTCTCAACCTGGAAATCACTTGTTCGTGCCATCACTTTCTTAACCCACATAGCTCGTTCTTTCAAAAATACCAAGCTTGCTAATGTTAAGGAGTGTAAAGGCTGGCACCTCTGCAAAATGTTCTTCAGACCAGTAACTGAACTAATGTTATTGCTGTCATCTGAGGACTCTTATGGTGGCATCGATTGACGCCAGGCGGGGAGTGTGCTGCCCACTGGCAAATGTTATGCAGGTTAAAAGATGTTCATAATTTGTCCATTATGTAACAGATGTTTATTTGCAGGCGCCATCTAATGGCCAAAGTTAATAACTACTTACATTCTGTTTTCCCCACCCACTAGCAGATACAAAGGATTGTGGGTAGGAGAAGGGCAGTTCCCTTCATGTCTACACAGAGAGAAGACCTATATTCAACCATCTTAACCCTTGTTGTAGTATAGCCGGTAAGGAGACTGTCTATAGGAATCTCTAGCTACTAGCAGTTATAGGACCACTATGTATAAAGTCTCTTATATGAAGTGTAATGTATAGGTCTGTAATTGCACTGTAATTGCATAGATGGGCCCAACCTCATGGTCGGCCATGTTTGGTCCCAAACTGTATATGTATCAGCTTGTTTCCTGTTATATGCTAATGTAATGTATGTAACCTGCTCCTGTTATATTATTGTACTATTCTAATAGATTGTACATTCCTGTTTTTCTTCAGTTTCACCCTAATCCTACATCAGTTTAATAAAGCTACGGACTTTCAACCAGTCTCATTTGTTGAACTGTAGGAAGGCGTTTAACTGCCTGTCGAGCTCCGCATAGACCCGGGGGTACGTGAAGTGGGGGCAGGACAGTAGGTTTCCGAAAACTGAGAACAGATACATAGAAATTAACAGGAGCTTTTATCAATCTAGCTCAATTAATAATCAATCTAAAAACATGGATTCATTATTATTCAGGCCACAAAAACAACTATTTAAAAACACATCTAGATGACTAACATAGAGCAACTTAACCGACATAATGTGACCTCTGAGTGATGCTAGTGACGTGGTGAAATCTATAGGGTGCAGAATCCAGGCTACAACCTTATGTAGTCCTGTGACATCTGCATTGAGCAAGTATTGATTTGCAATCTTTCTGTAACTCCTGTACATTCCTGTGGGATAAAGTATCATGTTGATATCTTGCTTTAGACTGTGTTCTATATTTTTACATTCTAAATCCATCCTCAATTGCCATAGGAGATGACTTAGGATTGAAGGTTTTGGAAGGACATTCCAATAAGAGCATAATTAAAGGGATTATCAAGATAACAATATTGACAGCCTATTCTTAGGATAGACCATCAATATAAGATAGAATGTGGCCGGCAAGCTGGTTGAACTGTGGCCTTTATACGTTTGAGGTCAGTTTATACACAATGCCCCAAGCCAGTCATGTCACCCCTCTGCTTACCATACTCTAGTCAGATATTTTGATGCTCTCAGTTTTCAGGGTAGAAAATAGTTACTGGCGAGGGTCTAAGAGAAAAGCAATGGAGCTAAACATTTATTTCTTTACTGGTTTTTTCCTGTACCAATTCTGTAATAGTTTTATATATTGTATACGTGCCCTCCGTAGGCAACCATTTACTAAATGTAAAAGAGAGAGGAAGAGCGTATCATGAATGAAGATGAAGTAAGGGGATCTTTTCTACACAAGATGGATCCGAGATGCCTCTGGGGATATAATGTGCTCCTGTGGGGAACATTCAGCCTCATCTGCATATTCTAATTGAAATGCTTTCAGGTTTACCGCAAGAATGAACAGCGCAGGCAAAGTTTCTGCTGATTCAAAGGCAAAAGTGTGTGCAGTGGGCAAAGTTTACTCGGCAAGAGGAGGAGGTGTGCAGAATATCCCCAGGCCGCACTAAATGGAAAGCGCTCAGCCATGTAACACTGATGAATATACAATCAAAACCTAACCCAGTTTACCATTTGGTTCTCGATTTCTCTAGGAGGTTTTCACTTTCATTTCTGAAAACCCTTAAAAGGAAGACATTTTTTCCAGTGAGTAAAAACACTGTCAGTCTTAGTTGTGGGTGTAGATGCATATATTCCAATGAAACCTGATCTTTATAATAAACCTATGATATGTGAATGATCTCAATATGTGTGTAAAATGCTGTGAAAGATGTCACTACCTTGTAGTTTTTGATGACAACAGTATGTCATTACAATGTGCTATCCTCAAGTAACTGACATTCATGCCAGATCCTCCAAAAATAACTACTGTGTCTCTGATTCACTGTTCTTTTAGACATACCACAACTGTGTCAAAACCTGCAGTAAAAGCTAGAATTATTTTATGTGTATTGGACTAAACCTTTTTGCAAATTTTAAGAAATTATAAGCAAATATGACTTGAGGTGTTTCTCTTATAGAGCTGTAAAATTATATTTCATATATTATACCATTCTTCAGTGTAATTTCATATTGGCCATTCAGAAAAGCAGGTTAAAATTAGATACTTAAAGGAAATGAACAACTTAAAAAAAAATATATCAGCTATAGTTACTCACCTCCCATCCTCTTCATCTAGACTCCGGTGCTGTCCGTCGCTAGACTTGACACACCAGGATCACCAAGAAAAGAAACTAATAATTAGCAGCACGGAGCGCAGGGACAAGATGTCTGGAGCGCCGGGCTGCTAATTATACATGCCTCTGGGAGCATGGGAGAGAGCAAGATGATGTCACGCTGGAGGCATGAATTCACTTCCTTCTCCTAGCATGGGAGAGGGAAGTGCAGGGGCATGCATAATTAGCAGCCCGGAGCACTGGACATCTTGTCCCCATGCTCTGTTCTGCTAATTATAAGTTTATTTTCTAGGTGATCCATATCAAGACTTGCAACAGACAGCGCTGGGATCAAGATGAAGTGTGAGTGAGTGTTTTTTTTAAGTGGTTAATATGCTTTAATGCCATGGTGCAGCTGCTTAAGCAAATGCAATTTTGGGTGCATAAAAAGAAAGATTAAAAACACTCCTCAGCATGGGCTATGAGAAGACCTGAGGAGAAGTTTAAACACAAGTAAACACTATAGGGGATTGTCCGGGTTCATAAAAAAAAATAATTGCAATAGAAGTTTCCATTATATTTTCTGTATCAATTTCTCAAGGTTTTCTTAAGATTCTAGGCCAGATATATGAAAAATACCCATTGAGTGTACAGATTATTGAATAATGGCGCACAGTCTTCAATTTTCTGGCACATCCTGAACTGCTCAGAAAGTGTGAACCAAAATTTCACTAGGTGCAGAATTTTGTGGCACGGTGGACACAGTGCACCTGTGACACAAAACTGACGAAAACACTTAATAAATACATGAACAAGCAGTTTGCCCATTCTTTTATGTAAAAAGTCAGACACAAAATTGATGCAAACTTCACGTTTCAGGTTTTTTTATGTGCAAAGTTATACAGAAAACTGGGGTAGGCAGTTTAATAGATCTGGCACAATATGTTTACCAATGGATAGAAATTTGTTCATGATCACGTGATGACACAAGTGATCGACTCCTTATAACATACATCTCTAATTACTCTCTGTGATACTAATGAGCCTTGTACATGATCATGACAGATTCCTATCCACAGGGAGAATACATTCCCCCTTGTATAAAGATATTAAAAAGCTTCAGCTTCTAAAAAGATGCTCGGGGGGGAACTTCTTTTCCATGTATACATATATATTTGTGGTCACATATCATTTATTACATGTAGGAACAATTTGAGCATCTACATAAATAGGTTCTTTAAGCTGATAATATACAGAATGGTTTTGTCTGAATTGTTTGGTAATCTCGAATGTCTTATTTCTTTCACCTTTGGCACTGAAAAAGAATGAAAACCCAAATACACCACATGCAATGCATAACCCCTATAGCTATGAATATTGGCTTAGCTGCCAAATGAAAGAGAATTTACTAAAACTTAGTGGTCTCCCCTGGGTACTTTTCTACAGACAAAAATGTATTTTATAAAATGTATAACGCAATAACTAAATGGATACAGGATACCCTGGCACTGAATGCTAGCACTGTCATGGAGGCAGTGGAGAAATGGGAAACAAAAAGAATGGGAAAGATTTGGACAAATCCAAATAGACCTACTATAATGAAATCATAATCTTCTGGGCATCATGTTAATTTTCTGTTGTTATGGGAACAAATATTTATAAAAACAGTTTTTAAAAAGAATGGAGTGAAAGCCACAATAAAACCACACAAATATAGTTACATACTGCACCTTGAAAACCAGAATCTCAGTTTAATTTTTGCTGCAGGTTTTTTCACAGCTTGTAGAAGATATTTGCTTAAGGCCCCATGCACACGACTGTATTGGGGTCTATGATCTAGCTGCATACATTTTCCCCATTGAGTTCTATTACACCTGATCACGGTGCGGTGGGAGCACAACGACTCACTGCACTGTGGTCAAGCCATTCGGCCGCAAGAGATGAGTCTTATTTTCGGGCAGATTTGTGGCAAAACCATTCAGTTTTATGTGAGCTCCGGGTTCTAGTCCGGGTGAAGCACATGGTCGAGTGCTAAAGGGTTATTTCACTCTCAGATATTATAACATATCAACATAAATACTTGATAGACGTTAGTCTCATAGACATCCAAAGCATCGAACATGCAGGGCTACCTTTCTATTCTCCCCATCTTGGTCTCAAAATAGGTTTAAAGTCTACCCTTTAAATCTCATCTTCTACTGCTTCTACTACTAGGTGCTACTTAGGTTTTTGCATGTAACAATGCAGCTTTTATTGGTACAAGATAGGGACAAATACTACCATGACAAATAAGGATTTCCTTTATAAAGAAATTGGTTTCTGTATAGAAGTAGCGAAGCCCATTAGTGATAATAATATATAATAGATAGAAGAGTTTCACCTCCCACACATATCAATGAACCCACTCCTAACCCTAAAACAGTCTTGGCAGGTAACAGAGGATCCTCCTAATAGTAGGAGTTTAGTAGCGGAATGTTGCAGAGTCCTAATGTGTCATTCCCGCATAATAGACCTGTAGAAGTGATTCATTGTTACATAAGTCAGAAACAGTAACAGCTGATGTATCACATTGCTTTATAATGTCTTGTACACGCTGAGCTGTAATTACAGCGTTTTCAGAGTGACGATAAACCTGGAATTAGCCATTTTGCATGTTTACCTAAACATCTTCATCCATATTTTATGTAAAACAGGGAAATTGATAAAAGCTACAAAGAAAAATATATATGACATGAAAAACCTAGATGATTTGATATTATAGAACTATAAACCACTAAAAACAGTGCAAAATGCACTATGTAAAAAGAACAGGCAAAGTCAGACAGAAAACTGCCGCAAGGCCTTTAGTAAATCTGGGTCAATGTGAGTAGAGAGGGGGCATGTGATTGTAGCCTCTTTAACCAAGCTATAAACCCTCTCAAGTTTTATTTTATTGACGTTCTCTTCAATTAACGGAGAAACAATTCAAGAATGTATGATCCTCTGTAGATGTGAATCCCTTTGATTTCCAGTATACTTCTCAAACAGTTGATACCCTATACATCTCCCTCTTTAGTATGCTGGAAATCCTTTCATTCTTCTTTAAACTCTTTCAATCCAGCTCTTTCAAAATTATTTCAAATCCAGCTCTTTCAAAAATTATTATGATCCACTGGAAACCCATCTAATGAATCAGCTCTTTAATTCAGAAGAACCTTCTTCAGTGGTGCCTAAAGAAGACATATACAGAGGAAATACCTAAACCAGCGGACCCCTGGAATATTACCATAAAACATATTTCCTGTCTACAGTAATAAACTACTTATATTATCCTAACAAGTACTATATGTTCCACGTGTTCACGTCTCTCTAAGATCTAATAACAGAATCTCCTATACGTCTGCTTAGTATTCAGAAAAAAAATTCATTTCTCAATTAAAATGAAATTTGTGTGATTTGCAAACATGAATATATTGTGCCTTGAGGGCAACGTCACCTCCACACTTAAATAACGAAAAGGTATCAGAATAATTAGAAGATGATCGGGTACAATGGGAAGGCTGGAACAATTACAGTCATCTCTATGGCACATGACTCTACACAAGGAAAGTAGAATCACAGTTTCCAATCTGCAAATTATTATAATTATATAAATTTATAGCTATAATCTATCTGTATCTACTATCACCACAGATATTTACCACATAAACATATGACTTTATATGACAATAATATTATTATAGTACCTGGTGCCGACTGTGGTTGAGTGGCTCGTCTTCAACCAGGAGGTGGATAGCAGCTTCCCATTTTTCTGGCGTTTGGTGATCCCAGGCTGACACTAGGAATACTGCTTGTTTGGAGGGGATCTGAACTTTGCGGGCTGTGTACACTTCTCCATCTGTTCCCACTTTGAAATCTGGATTATTGGTTTCATACCAGATTCCTTGTCTTCCTGTATTGCACCCATTAAATTTTACTGTAAAGAAAAAGGAAACTACAGATTAATTTGCTTATAATAGGAAGTCTGACACTAGTCACTAAAAGTAAATATCTAGAAATTATAGGTAGGTAGAAAAAAGCATATATAATTATAATGATATACCCTTCACTGTGGATATCCTACAAGTGGGGGGTTCTCTAGACTCAAGAAAAGGGGTGTGCAGGGGTCCTCGCAGAAGTGGCAGCCTTTTTGTGCAGTCTGCCCTCATATTATATTTTCTCAATAAACAAGTGATTTTTTAGAATACCCTTATACTGAAATCACTTATATTTTTCAAAGAATATTATGACCTTACACATTTTTCCAGTATTATAGCTGGAACACAGTGGATTTTAGCTTACTAAAAGTGCTACATGAGCTTTAAATATCTGGAGTGGACTTTGTACAAATTTGGCACAGCTAGTTTCTAAGCGTATCTGGCTTATCTGGGACTTGAGTGGATTTTCATAAAAATTTTCAACTTTTTGAAAAGTCGCATTTCATATACAAATGTTACCAAAGAAAGCCTGCAACATTTGTGAAAATATTTCTTTTAGACATCAGCTTTGGGCTGTTTGTAAATGCAACATCATAACACGGTCATGTTTTTCTAATAAACATAAAAATGTCAAATTTGTTTTAAAGAAGAAAACATCTTTATAAGTTTTGTAGAATGAATTCCGCTTTGGAGTATACATGTGCATATCATAGAGGTGATGGGTGGAGGTGAATGACCCAGCTCTAGTAATTGTGCTTAAGGATGTAAGTACCACTAAATATCTACATTCACATGATAGGCAGAAGATAGAAAACTGAGGTAACTAATAATTTAGACCCCATATTCTAGATCTGTTCTTAGCCAATAGCCCCTTTCTATAATATTCCTGAAAACTATATACTGACTAGTGCTTCACACAGAGCTTAAAAGCACCCAGCATAAAATGTCACAAGTAAATATGATGTGTCCCATCCATATAAATATATAATTACAGTGTGTACTAGCATTAGGTGATGGAACGCTTAGTAGCTAAGTGATGGGCAAGGAACATAGGGAATGTTTTGAGAAGTGGTCGACTACATCTGTATCTTTGCATAGCACTCTATAATTACGGGCTGCTTTATATAATAATAATAATTGAGTTCTCACACATAGTATTCAAAATAAATATGGACATCGGCAATGCACTATAACATCCTCATCCAATGCTCTGCAACGGATTAGGATCAGGCTTGTCATAGTGGTGTGGTAAGCAACTCCTAGCGCCGCCGCATTTTTAGAAGTGTTGAACTGCTAGCTTTATCTGAACACTCCCTAGGAACACCAGACCAAACTCACAGCGGTCTGGCATATTAATAAGGGGGGATACGATGAGGTGGTGACTGCCGCATGAATCCTAGCAGTCACCGCCGGCCTACGGCATGGGAGGGGCGGTCTGGGGCAATAAGAGCGCCTTGGACCGTCCCCTCATGAATTCGCTGGACTGCTGTGAGCTTTTGAAAGCAACTCCTAGTGCTCCTAGTGACTTAGGGTGACAGGGTGACAGGTCTAAATGCTGCAATTTGCTTGTAGAAGTGGTGGCATCTTTCAGGGGCGGGAGCAGTGGGCCGGGAATGAATATGTATTAAATCCACATTAGGATACTATCTGCATGTGCACATAGAGGCGTCACCAAATGCAGCACTGAATCACCCACCAGTGACAACAAGTGACATCTCCTCTTGTAGAAACCACTGGAGAAAGTTACCTAGCATTTAGGAGAACAGGGAAATGGAAGCAATTATGTTCAGAGGATTCATCTCTCAGCAATTGTTCTGTCAGAACGTGTGTGATTTAATTATTATTTATTCAAGAGAAAGGAAACCAGAAAGCAGACTACTTTCTCCATTCACCTTTGTTTCTGGTTAGATTTGCACTATACAGCTTCCCAGGCATCTTCCCCCAGGTCTATACCATTTTCACCTCTGCAATTAAACTGTGAGCTCCCAAAGAGGCTGCAAATTACAGCTGTGCCCTATTACTAGTGCCAACCACGGAGAACTTTACAGACGTTTCCTCATTGTAATCTTAAATGGCTGTATTAATGTTTTTGTGATGGTGTGAATCCGACGGACTGCCAAGTCTTGGTGGGAGTTGTGGTACTTCAATGGCTGGAGACCACTGGTATATATCATCAAAAAGTAAAGATCTATGATAATCAATGGAATTGTAGGAGTATTGAAAAAAAGAAAGTGATACTTCTATTCACTGCTATACCAGAGAAAGCCTGCCCTAAGGGGTTGATGTTCTACAAATAGGATCTATAGCTCAACTTTTCAGATTCATTGGAATACAGCAAATAAGAATTAAGTAGTCAGAAGAAGATTTTTAGATAGCAGTATATAAAATGTTGTGATCTCTCTGTTCAAAGTATATGAGAGTAGATATGTACCAGGTGATGAGTGGCTGGCTTGGTTGTGGCCTAGCCGTGGATGTCACGGTAGCATGGTCATAGTGAAGGGGTCTTTCACACCTGTCAGGGCGGGCAGGGTGCAGCAGGAAGAGGTGGCTGTATAGGTAATAATGGGTAGTGGCTAACGTTACAGGGGAGGTTCGTCATGTGCAGCTTTAGCCAGTGACTCACAATGGTAAACAGAAATGAAGCAAAAACTTTCAGTTCATTTATTAGAACTCACAAAGAGTTCTAGTCAAGAGAAGTAACAGGTTATGCAATGGTCCACTCTGTAGGCATGCAAAAAGCTGTCCAAGTTGGCTAAACAGCAGATATTCTCAGTTTTTGCATGGGTTGGAATTAGTATCTCAGCCCTAAAGCAGCACAATTTTGCATTGATGTGTCTCTGTAGAAATCCAGTCAGGAAGACCCAGGGCTGAATTGACTGTAGCAACACCAGTTGACAGCAAACACAATTAGAATACATAGATATGCATTATTAAATATATTTCACACAGTATATAAACTTGTAGCACTAGGCAGTGCCGTTGGTACACAATGCAGTCTGCTATGAGGATTTTACTAGAGGACATCTTGTAAAAGCTGGGTCGTACTCCCTAGAAAGCTGGAACTCTGAGTTACAGAGCTCAGTAGGGTGATCAGTCCTGCTGGGTCCAGTCCACCAAGAATTTCAGACTATAAATTTGGTAATGACCCCAACTTCCAGGACATTACATCTGCAAAGGCTTTTACACTTATACAGTCTATTGCAGTTGGAAACAAGCAGTGGATTAGCAGATACCAGATTAAAGAAATGTCACTGTATGTTGTCGATGAATTCCTTTATGCGCAATTATCCTAAACATGTTGTGTGTTTCTCCTCTGCACATATTCCACTCCTAAGAATTTGTTATACTTTGCTATTCTTCTATCTATGATTTTCATGCAGAAATGTGCATAACAGAGTAAAATGTTTCATTTTGCTGTTCTGGGCTATACACAGCCATGGCCACATAAAAAAGTAACAAAAAGAGATACAGCTCTATGTATTTAGTAGTGATGACAAAGTCGCCTGAAGTTGAAGCTCCAGAATGTAACTCTGTTGTCATGCCGTGTCTCTATACTATGAAGCCTTTTTGTTTATATAGAATGAGAATCAGTTGATTCAAGGCATCATTGTCCTTCAAATTCACAGACCTCTGTGTCGAAGCCTTGCCTATTAATCACACAAATATTTTCCAAATTCATTTTGGGAATACTGGAGCCATTGAAATATTCATTTTCAGCTTACAACACCCTGCTAATTCTCTGTACATAAATGGGTCTGAGATGTTTTTAAATTGCACCAAGTCCCGGAGGAATTTTGCATTTGGCTCATAGCCCTCCAAAGATAAGCATGCAACATAAATAGCACCACCCTACTTCTACATAATATTTTGGGAACGTACTCTAGGAACAAGCTTTCATATTCTAAGTAAACAGGTCCTACAAGGTGCAGAGACAGTTGGAGGAGTGATGAAGATTAGCCGCTGAAGGACTCATTAGTAGACTACTGGGCTTAAACCCTTAACCTCTTCTATTTTAATTACCCATAACGAAGCACAAGAGCAAAGAGACACTGAGCGCTTCATGCAGAATCCTGGCAGGTATAAAATTAAAGGTGAAAGTCTTCATAGAATATGTTCACAGGGTGTTCGAGAGGAAATGCCAGAAATCTTCATGTGAAGGGAAAAGGCAAAAGACCACATGTGAAGTATGAAAATGGTGGTAATACCAGCAATGTTTTTATTAACAGAAACCAATATTCGCCCGATGATTTAGTCTTTAATGAGCTTTCATGTATACCTGTGGTGAACATCAACCCAAGGTCATGCTGCTAGTGAAGCAATAAATACTATTTTCCATATGAATGGGTGTCAGTTTATCCATAGTACATAAAAGCATGGAAAATGCTTGTGTATAATGTAGTATTATATATTTCTTTCCCTAAAAGCAGTAAGTGGCTACTGTTTGGGCTTAAAGGCTAAATTTTAGAAACCGGGCAAAGCACATGGCTGGTTTGAGAAGCAGAACGGCCGTGTCGCTAATCTGTCCGAAGATAGGACCTACTCTATCCATTGTATGTGGCCTGTTACGGTGCAGTGAGACACTGTGGGGCCGTGCGCCAGTTTTCTGGTGTAGCTGTACAATTTTTCATGCAACACAAATTTCTGCACTGACATGGGCATTCCGTTGTTCGGTTGGACCATGCGCCACATTTATCATGAAAATTTTGACAGAAATGTGTTGCACGCTCCATGTTAAAGATGCACCAAAAAAAAGTTGGTGCACTCTGTCGTGAAATCCTGAATCTGGCGCACTGTTTTTAATAATTGTGGGCCTGTGTGTTGACCACACCATAGTCAAGTGTCATAAACCTCTATGGGGGCCATGATGTGGCCACAATTTGTGGGTCCAGATCATGGCCAATATGGTAGTGTACATGGGACCTTAGTTTATGATGTTCATGTTTGTCATTAAAAATAATGGCAGAATAGTGTAAGATATCCTACGAAGAAAGGATTGGATAACTTACAGCAGAATTATAGTACGTCATACATACATCTTTAATAACACAATTAGCCTGCCACATACTCTATTATGTGGTATGATTGACTAGATTGCTAAAAGCTCTAGCATTGTCCCTGGTTTCTTCTAGGGTAAGGCTATATTCACGCATGTTTACATAACATACTTGATCCTCATAAATTATTGTCTATGAGTCGTAGATAAATGAAAAAAGGATCAGACTAGGACAGTGATGGGCAACCTTTTTGAGCTTGGTGTGTCAAAATTCGCCAAAAAACCGAGCATAACTCGGGTGGTGTGTCACCTTGAAAAAAAACCATAATTTTGTGATATTTATAGTTTAAATAACAAATATGTATAATTATTTAACTTCTAGGGTACTTTAATCCTAGGTTGTGTGATTGATCCTACCATGTACTACAGTATGGCAGTATATGGGGATTTTCCACATCATCTATTTATTACAATGTGCTGGACAATCTCTCAGCCTCCCGACTACTGCACCTGGCCGTGTAGGAGCCGAAGATGAAACTTAACTCTCCGGCGGCCACGTGTCACTGAAAATGGCTATGCGTGTCAGCATAGGTTGGCCATCACTGGACTAGGACATGCTCTACTGTTTAAAGGGGTTTCCCATGAAAGAAAATTCTCAAATTTCAATCTACTAGTGATGTTAACACAATAAAGATCATTTTAAACTCATTTTACTTCACAATTTTACTCAGTTTTATTGCTGTTTTAGCTCCTATCACTCAGTGGTGGTCGTGTAAAATTCCAGGGTGTGGACAGGGTCTCTCTAAGTAGACACATTATGATCCATCTACTGCTGTGAGGTGACAGTGTGGTTAGATTATCAGGGTACAAGGTTTATATACACTTTGATCTGGTTTCTGAACATCGTACTAGTATCTGACACATAGAAAGAGATCAGACAGATCAGAGATGATGAGATCCTTTTAAACACAATGACACAGCTCTCCTACATCTCTGCTATTCAACAACACACTAGATCTGCTGTGCTTTCCTGCTGTGCCTCCCAGATAATGAACTTATCTGTCTGTAGCTTGTAGTTCTCCTCATGCTGCTGGCAGGAAGTCAGTGTCTATGTCAGGGAGAGCTCCATCCTGGACTGCAGGGGGGCGGGGCTAGAGCACAGGGAGCAGAGAGAAAGAAACTCATCTACATGACCGTCACACAGAAATCCAAGATGGCGTCCCCGACTATAAGTCAGTAGTTACAGGGTCGTGTCTAGGGGCAACTGAAATTATGTACACCAGGACTGATAGAAACAGGTCGGACTTATAGCTGTGAAATGCTGTATTATTGTTACTAACACTGAATTAAAGAATGTGTTATTTTATTATCCTGAGTATATTCAAGAAACTTATCTTAGTGGGAATACCCTTTAAGTGAATGGACACACGGGCTGTTAGAAAAAAGCAGCTGTTTGCATTGATCCATTAAAAAGCATCATATCTAGTGTAACCACGGACTGAGCTGTTGTGTGAACACACCTTTAGCCTAATACTTATCCTGATTCATCTAGTGCTTAGTCTTGTTGTTAACCCTTTGCGTGTCTTCTACAGTTAAGTAAATATACTAGATATTTACTCTGGACTATGACCCACCCTTCTTCCATTATATGGAATTCTCAAATACCTTTGGGAGTGTTGGGCTAAAATGCTGGATTCTTCTATAATTCTAATTTGGTTTCTTCTGTGATGGGTAATGATTTGGAAGGACGGGTGTCCGTTTCATGCACTGCATGTATAGCTGCCATTGCCAGGGCAGGGGCATCAGTTACCTAATGTCCCATCTCCTTCATCTAAATGCAGTGGAGACTTGTATACACGCAACATAAAACATGATACAAGCTTCCTAGGTATGTATACTTCTCCGTTGCTCGGTGCTGGGATTTTTCTGTGCTCTGCTGCAGCACACAGTGCTTATAAATAAGATAATAAATTGGAAAATGTACTTTTGTGGCGAGAGCAATTGCATTTTTAATAACTAGTTATTTTTAACCATGAAATACAGGCACATTAAAGATGCTTTCATCCTAGAGCATAAATATCACAGGAGCCGCTGAATATTCCCAAATGCTACGTGAATTAGCAGGCAAAATATTTACCTCCACCGTCAATTTGTGCACGAGGGGGGGATATGTTACTGCGGCCTCCTGGTCAAACGAAATGTTTTGGAGGGAGCTAATTAACTTCTCGGACGGCGAGCCCGTCAGCAGGCGCTGAGCAGTGATAAATTTCACCCCGCATACCAAATGCCATAAAATTTTGATGGCATTTTACTTTGCGTGTAAAATTAAACCTTCCGAAAAGGTCAGGAAACGTGCAGGGTCCTTACGATTAGCTGAGAGGAACAAATGGAAAGAGATGGAGACAACAGAGGAGCATGGGGGGAGCTAATATACAGTGCAATCCAGCAATTACAATCTTTAGTAGGGGCCCTATAGCTGTCATGGACTATAAAGTATTAACTCCTCATTTGCTAAAGAAGCTGCAGTTAAAGAGGGAAAAACATCAAGTCTCCTTTTAGCCAGTTATTTACGAGCTTGTAGCAGCAGATCCCCAAATCAAGACGTTACCATGTAAAACAGCAACCAATTTACTGCAAATTGCTTCTGCAACAGGGGAATAATTTCCAAATGGACCCATTATGGACATTTACATAAAATTAAAATTCGTAAAAATGAGCAGCATGTTGAGATCTCGGATTATCAACAGCATGAGAGAGGCATTGTGGGTAATAAGTGAGAGGCTTTTGTTATATGTTGACAGTCTCTTGTTGTGTCTGTGCAGTATGAAAACACGATTCTGGGTGTGCATCAATGAGAACAAGAACAACACGGTTCAGCTGTTCGGCTCCGTATAAAACAGCTCAATACATTGTACTGTACATTAGTCTCTAGTAATGGTATATAGTATATATAAACGGCTATTTTGGTTTCAGTAAATGAAGGTTATACAGTTTTCTATGATATATAATACAGTTCTCCTTCAGAATGTAAACTATAACATTGTATAACTTTCAATGTTAGCATTGTTAACTTTAATTTGCTGTAAACAGAACTAACCCTTGTTCATGGGGCAAGATATGTTACTGTGACCCTTCCTCTTAACTGTGACTGTTTAGTGGGAGGAGCCTGTTGAGCAGCACAATACGAAAAGCTTAATGGAAATCTACCATCAAAATCAAGCACTTACTCATAGATCCAAGCACCGTGACTGTGTAATCTTCTTACATTTGTTATGTTTAAGCTCCATCCCTTATGTTCCTGGTGGGCTCTGTGCTCTGTTTTATTAGAACCCCTAAGTGTTTTAGTTTCACAGGCTGTTACACTGTGTAACTACAACAGAGGAAGTTTCAGCACATAGTGAGAGGGGGGAAGTGCTCCTGCACAGTGTAACAGCCTGTCAAACTAGAGCACAGAAGGGCTCTGGTAATTCTCTCCAGAGACCTTACGGTGCATTAGCATAATTGTAAAAGTTGATTTTAGAAGGAAGGAGGTCATCGATAACACATAAAATAGGATTACCACAGTCACTGTACCAGGATCTATTAGTAAGTGTCCTTGGTTTATCACAGTTGATTGTGATGGTAGATTTCCTTAAATGTGAGGATACCCACCTCACTGCACTTGGAGAAATGCCTTACCTAAGACTTTCTGCAGAATTCCATGGTCAGGAAAAGTAATTGGTTAACTTAATTTTTAGCATTGTTACTATTGTTGATGATTTCAAAATCTTGAATTTTTAAACATTACAAGTTACTTTATTGTAGAGTACATCAAAACTATTTTGTTTCTATTGTGGTACTTTTGCCCAATAAAATTTTTTTGCAGTCTGCATGATGCTCGGCAGTCACCGCCGGCCAAGGGAGTGGACAGGGTGGTCCGGGGAAGAGGCAGTACCTCGGACCGTCCCCTCATGAATATGCCCGGCCGTGAGAGCGTAAGCTATCTAGTCTCTGCTAGCGTTATAGGAGGTTTACGATAACGCTAGCAGTGTAACACTGCTCCACCTGTTGTAGCACTAGTAAGCAGCTCCTAATGCTTTTTTTTACAGGTAACAGGTCCTCAATTTAAATTTTAGTTTTCATACCTTCATTCAAAATGCCATAACTTTTTTTAATTTAATGTTTACAAAGCCTCTAATATAGGAACTATTTGACAAAATTTACAAGAAAATACAAAAAAATTACTGTTGTGTCTAAAACCTTTAACTTTTTAAAACTTTAGCCCTTTTTTGTTTTTGAGTTAGTTTTTTATTTCCACACCTTTCAAAGCCATAACTTTTTTATTTTGTAGCTTGGCTGTATGAAAGTTTGATATCTGTGCAGCAAATTGCATTTCCATTTAATATTCCATGATTATTTGCTACGTTAAAAAATATATGTGATATGTAAGTGTAATAAAATTAGATGATTTTTTCATTGATACTATGATGGTACCTGTACGAACTTTTGATAACTAAAAATATTTTTATGGATGGAAAAAAGTATTTATTTTCCTTTATGAGGTTATTAGATGGGATAATATTTTTTTTCATATTGATGGGGCATTTTGGGTATAACATGTTTATGATTTAGTTTGTGTGTTATCTGTGTTATATGAGAGCAGTTCTGATTTGTATTTTAAAGGGAACCTGTCACAACATTTTCAAATATACAGACAGTGACGGTTCCTATAGAGCCCTATTACCTGACACCCTTCCTTTAGCTAAAAATTGTTTCCCTTACATCCACATAAATCATCTTTTATCTTACATTAGCTGACATCAGGGAGGGTGTTTCCTGCTCAGATGGCCGGCAGTTTATGTCATGTGACCAGGGTTACCTCTTGGGTAACCACAGGTCCTTTAGCCTCATAACAATAGCAAACTATACCCCATGTATGTATCTGATCACATGAAATCCCCGCTGTCTCTATAGACTTCTACTCCTCCCCATCCTCCATAGAGGCTCCATCCTCCATGAAGGCTGTTATTTCATGTAATCAAATACATGGTGTACAGTTTGCTATTGTATGCTAAAGTACCTGCGATGATGTTACTCTGGCCACATGACATGAATGTAACACAAGTAAAATGTAAAAGTAAAATATGAAGAGACGCAGAGATGAGGGTGTGGTTCACTGCCAGCCTGTGAGAGAGAAGAGTCACAGCAATGAGTCAGATAAGCTAATTTGCATATCATAAAAATGGCTGTAATTAAGGTATAGTGCCTCACTAGCAGATGATTTTAGGTGACATGGGGAGAACTTGTAACCCTTTATCAGCAGGCATTATTAGTAAGGGTTGTAAAATTCTGGTCAAAGGTCTTCTTTAAGGTTTTTTTTTAAAATGTTAGGCCTATTAGAACCTTATTGGGTCTAATGGCTCATACAATATTCTGCAATACAATTGTATGAATGTTTATTGCTAATATAATATTTCCCTATAACAGCCTTGTTTGTCATTATATCGTTTTAGAGGTTCCCAAGTGCCATAGAAACTCATCACTGCCCCCCTGATGACATCACAAATGAAGGAGGAGTATGATTAGGCCACATTTACAATATACCTATAGAAACCACTAGAAAATACTATAGGTATTCATAAAAGGTTAAAATGATAATTGTATGTGAATCATTTAATACCTATCCACATGTGAGTGTAGAAGTCAAGTCACCACCGGAGCCCAAATAAGTTCTGAACCACATTATTTTTCCAGAGATTTTGGATGGCGTGCTCTATCTTTCCCCATATGGGCAGCTGTGCGGTGTGCTCACCCCTCCTCCTCTCTTGGGCGCCACTTGGCCCTGGCCATACGTGTGCATGAATGTGCCCTTGCATTGGCAGGAGGCAGTCTATATTGTGACAAGTGGCATTATAAGTAGCAGCACATAATCAGTGGATTTCAGAGGCATAGCTGTACCTGACCCCACGTGTCATTTAGAATTCTGATGTCTTCTTATGTTGTAGGTCTCCACAGTCATGAAGATGTGGGTATGATATCTACTTCAACACCTTGCTATGTCCTTGCTGAGCTCTATATCTTATGAATTTGACCCGTATCTATCTGAACATAACTCTCTAATATTGTAATCTTAGATTTTCCAATCTCTTCAGAGCTTACTGTAGGGGTATTATTTTCTTTCGCATAAAGGAAAATAGGATTTTGCCTTTTTCGTTATTTTTCTTTCTTTTTACAAATAAAGATAATTTTCCAAATTTCATGTTATTTTCCTCGGTACATTACTCTGCACAAGTTATCTGACAAATCCACCATCCAAGTGTTCAATGGTACCCTGTAGCTACAGTGTCTGCCTTTTCCTCAGCTAATCTCCCCCCTGCCACCTCGTGATACAGCTGGACTTGTATTTCTATACAAGCAAAAATCACACAGTGAACTGCAGAACTGGAAAAAGTATAGTCTGTTAGCTGAAAAGAACATGTGATTAGGCTACCCAGGCTAAAATGTACTGATGTTCTACTATTCTAAGTCATTCATTCCAATGAAGGGTTAAGATTGCCATCTCGTGTAATAGGCAGCCCCCAGCTCACGAGGAACGGTCTGCCGGAAGGCATTACTAATTGCAGAACCTCAACGTTCCTCTCCCGCCTTAAAACTGCTCCGAGCCAAAACTGCTCCCGACAAATGGCATACGTATAATTAAGAGGAAACGTTCAGACTCGTCGTTAAGCTTTCAGAAATGATTTGCCAGAAATCAACAATTTGTGGGATCATGCAAAGAAAAAGGGGGCAGAAGAGGTTTCGAGGGTAGTGGCTGCTGAGGAAATATCCTTAAAGAAAAGCGGGAATAGAGAAACAAGAGCTAATGAGAAGAAGAGGCAGCATGATGAAGAATATTACACTACATAACTATAATCACTGGGATCTATATTGAATTGGTCTTTCCAGAAATCAGAGAGCCGAACTATGACCCTTAGCTTCTGCTTCCTTGAACCCACAGAGAATGTTGTTTTCATGTGTACACTCTACTTCGTCTTTGCAAATTTTGACATCAACAGGCTTACGGAACAAGACTTCAGAACAGCTAAAAGGAAATATAATCTCCTCTCACTACAGATCCAGAAAATCAACCGCAGCAGTTTCCGCAGCTTTACAAGATGCTATGATTTAAAATGCAGTTTTTTTTCTCACAGTTTTTTGATCTTTTCTTTAAAAAATGTCATTGCTTTAATTTACCAAATAAAATTTTGGCATCTTAAAGGACAATAAGATCCAGACACTAGAAACAGATCTGCAGGGGCAATCTGAGAGGTGCACAGGATAGAAGGAAATACATGGAGATCAGCGGGATAAAGGATACTTATGTACGCAAGATTCAAGATTTTCATGTTAAACTTCTGTGCTTGCTCCTATTGACAGGAGTTAATACTTGATGAGTGGGATTTACATGCTTCCTTTAGTTCTCTCATATCATTTTTACAATTCCTTATTTTTATCTTTTGTGTAGTGACCCAGCGTGGGGTCCCTACTAATTTATTCTGGGTGATCCCTGCAGATACAATACACTCCTGTTAACTTTGAAGCACCCAGTATATTCTTATTATAAGCCCTGTTTTAGTAGGTCAGGTATCTCCGACACCAACTGGCCATTGTTTGCACTATATCTTATTACAATATTTTAATATGCATGTCTATTCCTGTTTACTTTTTGCTTATTTAACCCTGCCACAGATCCTGCACTATGGTCGCTGCTGTTGAATTCTGCTGTTGGAGCTGCGAGTTGGAATCATCTGTGTATAGTCACATTGACCATCAAGCACCTCCCATATACCATCAGCCTTAGACAGTTACCAGCTTACTGCTTCCCTGTCGGCCTAAACAAGTGAGAATCCTAGAAGGATTGCTATCAGCCAGGATAGGGCCACTATGACCACCTAGCTAGGCCTTAGCATTAAGACCACTTCCTTTCTGGGCTGTAGGTATGAATTCCCTGTTAGGCCCCGGCAGGCTCATTGTATTTGTCTTTTAAGGAAACACTATGTGGCCAGATTTTGATCAGTAACATAAGAGAGACACTTGCAGAAGAAACTATGTTTATTTTAGTTTTAAGGAGTGGGCCTAGAAAATTGTTACTTAATCATCAATTAGGACTCAATCATCAATTATGCACATGAACATTTGCTTTACCTAGGCTAGTACTCGGTCGAAGCACACAACCAGGTGGAATGGGGGGGGGGTGCCCATAGAAATCTGAGCGACCATGCCACAAACCAGGCAGAGAAGAGTATCTGCTCTATATTTTCAGTGTGGCCACCCAGCTTGGGCATGGTTTGGTGAGGCACCGTCTAATAGACCTTTTTAGGGAGCAGTTATTTGGCCACAATTTGTGCAGCCAAATCATGGCCCCCAATATAGTTTGGTACATTGGGCCTTAATCAGGTTTTTGGATCCCATACTGATTTCGATAATAACCACCTATTCACAGGAGAGGTCATTAGTATCTCAACAGTCCAACTCCTGGACATAACATTAACTAGCTGTTTTGGCTCAGAAAGTCAATGGACCATGAAGCCAATGGCTTTGTTTACTGTACAGTGGTGACACTGCAGCACAAGCTTTAAACCCGCACATAACACCTCATACAGGAGCAGCAGGTCAATGTTTACAGATATTCAGTACAAGGGGACGGAAAACCCCTTTAATATTGTGTAATGGATTCAGATTTACACATAATCCAAGCTTCTTGATGTGGGGTACAGTCCTTTGAGGGCAGAGTTGCAGATTAAAGCTTCTGTCCCAAGATGCAAAATGTTTAACATGACTTTTTATAACGCTGCAGTTTCCTTCAGTGTTAAAAGGTTATGTGCACCCCTATAAATGTGCTGGTGATGTAGAAAAGTGTAGTCTCTGTTTTACAGTGGGGTTGCCCTCCTTTGTGCACAGTTTATTTATGGGGTTTGCCTCCCGGTATACTGTAGCTTTTCTTTTTGTGCTATAAAACAAAGTATTGCATAGAAGTGTTGATAAATGCTTAGAGTTGAAGCACACAAAGCACAAATCTGAACAGGGGACAATGCAGGTCAAGAGTGCAGCCAATGGTACTTTAAGCTGCTATTGGCTTTTACCATGAAATAACTGCTGATTATATTTCTCTAACTCTAAGTACTTTGACATCAGACTCAGGATACACAAGCTGATTTTCAAAACATTCCCAAAAGCCTTAATAATTGTGAGGAACGCAGATAAAAGAAGCCATTTTTACAGTTGGTGTTTTTAGAAGTCTGCTTTTAAAAGGAATGGAGGTTAAAGGTGTTTTCAGCATTCAGAATAATTAGCCAGCATTATGCCGTCTGTGGATATGAAAACCTTCCCTCCATCCCTGCACTGCGTCCTATCATAAACTACACTCTAGTTTGAGCCTGACGCGTTGTTAAGAATTTTCTTTAATTTATAATGACCTGCTCTCCTAATTTACGTCTGATACTGCTGCTGTTGGTCAGGCTGTGGTTGTACCTCATCTCACCTGATAATTAGCAAGTAATAAACTATGTTATTAAAAAGTAATATTTCCTTCTAACCAAGTTGCAGGTGTGTTTCATCTGGCTGGGACCATTGTACAATAATGAGTTCTTGTAGTTTACACAACCTACAAGCAAACAATTACAAATTACATCCATCTGGGGTCTCTTGTCTTAAAGGGACAACATTGGCCTGACACTAATAAACATTAAAAAAGACAGGTAATGTTGAGGTCGTATTGTAAAGAAAATAAAAATACATTTTTTCACTCCTTAATAGGCCTGAAAAGACTTTAATAACTTGGCATTTTGAGAAAATTTGCAGACTTAATGTTTAAGGGCCATAACATAATATTTTTGGTGCAACCTTAAACATTTTTCTGATGTTATTTTATGAAACATAGGGTTAGGTAAAAGGTTTTTAAAATTTCTAGTTTTATTTGGGTTTTTACTGTAAGTAAGAAAAAGTGGTAAAGGTTGTACTGTATACTATTCATCTGTAAGAGCCTCAGATATAGAGTGCAACAACCTGCTAAAGGGGTAGCTGTCTTTGACAGGGCTTTACTGGGTCTGATCAGATGTGGCAATCACATGACCACCAGGTCTATAGCGGCATTGGCACTGCAGCCTCCTCTATGCACTATATTCGCTACTTCAGAGCTATGTAGTGTAAAAAGGAAAAGACAGGAGCTGGAAAAAACACTTCTATCTTCTCCCCAGGGTCCCTGACAAAAAAGACCCAGTCCTGAGATCTATGCAGGAGCAGGAGAAACTGCAGCAATGCCGAACGATGATGCTTTGGACTCAAAAGTCAGTGGCTGGCTTGGAGAAACTATTTCTGTTAATATTCCAGTATCATCATTGTCTCATAAAATAGACCTGGAAATGTTTGGGATCAAAATGTGCTCTATTCATAGGATATGTAATGGATTTCATATTGGAGGTGACCTAACTATAGCCTTTTATTGGATTCTGCCAGCACTGGAATCAACACAGAGAAGGGAACCAAAAGTATGGCTCTTTAAAATGGTAGCAACACAGATCAGCCATTACACATTGGACAGACCTATTCTTCAGGTCCTTTCTGTGTGTGGATTCTAGTATTGGAGGCAACCGGATTGAGTTGATAAGGTGAGATCCTTAATGTTGCATCCCCATTATAATACCAATCTTATAATAATCTTTATTTATAAAGTGGCATCATATTCTATAGATCATAAGATCACCTATCCAAGTGACGGTGAACCATTTAGAGGATGAGTACTTAAACTACAGCCAAACCCCACTTATTTACAACAAAGTACCGACACAGCAATTTAATCGGCAACTTATTGCTCCATGCTTTACAACCACTTTCAATTGCATTGTCTTGAGGACACCAATACCACTGAAAAAACTAGGGGAATTTCAGATTATTATTATAGCTTCCCTCCAGCATCCTTTTGAACGGGAAGAATTGGGAGGTAGATGCTCCAATGATAATCCAGCCCTATCCACACCTCCTTTCTCCTCCTGCAGTACCAGAAAATGTTGCTTTACGATAATGCTGAATGCAGCACATCCTGGGCTACCCAGGACTGCAGGAGGAGGCCATAAGTCGCTCAACTTGTCTGGCAAACGCTGCGCTGGGGTGAGCTATATTCCTATAACTTTACCTGTAAATTCAGACTTTAGATTGAAAGAAGTTCTGTAAGAAAGAAGTCTAAAATAATCCAGAATGGCAGAAAATATTCTGAACCTAACAATTAACAGGGGTGAGCCGAGATAAAATCAGTTCCCAGCTCTATGGAAACACAAGGACTGCTTTGCCACATAAGTAGTCATAGTGCATCTGTGCCACCAATTTTTCTCCATGACACATGAGCCCAGGTTACACATCTACTGTCTTCACATTTCATGTATTGGATGCAAGAAAAGTGTCTTACTTTAGGGAAAAGTAGTCATTTATCAATGTCACACTTCTGAATTAATAATCCCTACTTGGAGTATAGAAAAATGAAGTCTATTATTATTATGAATTTAATTACTTTTTTTTAGGCTCAATTAATCCACCATTTAAAATATGTATTAAAATGCTGAGCTTGGGTGAATATATGACATGTTCCACAATAACATGTAACTAAAGTCGTATTAAATTTTTATAGCCGCCCCAATTATTTTTATCCCCACAAAACTATGAAAAGTCCCAGCTTTATAGTTAAAAAATCCCACATTTTTCTATTTTTTTCTCTCCTGCTGCTTCGAGTTTGATGGTGATAATGCTGATTTTGCAGCTGGGAGCTGAATAATAAAAATATCTCCCTCCAGTGACTAGAATTAAAATTAATTATTTATAACGCACCGACAAATTCCTTGGCTCTGTAAAATGCAAAACGCCACCGAATAGTTCAGCCCTATGTGTGCTGGAGAGTCATTAGTAGGAATTCTGGGTAATGTGTCTGACCTGCCCTCATATATAATATGGCACTACAAGTGTATCCACAGACAGTTTTTGGAGTAATATACAAAAAAACATTGTTTGTAAGTTTTCTCAGGTTAAAATAATAAATGACATTGTTTATAACCTTATACTGGATCAATTCGAATGCATACTTAAATATACATGGATCCTGGGTGAATGGTAGAAACACAACTGGGCATGTATTAGCATATTGGTATGGAATCTCCGTATCCAACGAAAAGGGTATTAAAAACTAAAGGGTATTAAAAACTAAAATAAATTAAAAAGTTACAACATAATAACAAGACTTTTTGGTGATTAATTCTGTCTTTCCCTTCAGTGTTTTGAAGGGAATTGACTGATGACGATACGGGCTACGAAACGTGTGTTCTTGTTTTTAAAAACAATTATGTTTCAAATTGCTTTTAGTGCTATTTATCACAATTTTAAATAAGTAATACGGTAGTAAAATATCACCATTGGGCGTCAATCAGAGATGTTTTCTTGATGATCTTGATGTCACAATCCCTGGACAATGTTTTATACTCTAACACTTCTTCTTTAGATCCGCAACTATGTTACAGGTTCACCACATGTACCCCAACAATAGTCTCCTGCATCTCCTATTAGTAAGAGTTCTAGTAGGCATGATACAGCCCAGAGGAAGGGCTCTGGAACACGTGCCAAAGGTAAAAAGCTCTTCAGGCTGCAAGACCTGCTCTGACCACTTGCAGAGCTGCAGACCTAGATTAAAGGTTAACCTTTCACAGTCATGCTGTCATTCTCTTTTACACCCACGTAACACTCTGCAGCATCGAATGGTCAAAATTTCTTTGAAGCTTAAAGTAGGTGAAGTTTAAAATGCCACTTCCAATCTCTTTGGCGGGCCATTGCCACCATCGCTTTACATGCTCTTGAACTACATGTAAGGGACTGAGATAATGAATGACACAGAGCAATTGCTGCGTTGTTAGAATAGATATAGCGGTGCTCTGTGATGAGCTACTGGATTACAATTAGTGTTTATAGTATTCTTGTGTGGAAGGTGCTGCTTTCTGTGTTTGTAAATTGGGTACCTTTATCTGGGGAAATGTAAGACTCCATTGCCCATTACGAGAAGCACAGTAGTTGTCTATATGCCGTAGCCAAAACCTCCATCTGTGTTTTCTGAATCTACATAGCTCTGTGTGTTAAGGCTGTGATAGCAGTATCATTGGCATAAGGCAATCGTTTAACAACAAAACCCACAATAACCAGACAAAACAACAAACAGAAAATACCTATTAAAATAACTAGTATGAGCCTCACTGCTATTATTGCATGGTGGCAAATTGAAACAGCAGATTCTTGATTATAACTTAAGCTTACTTAGTGCATTCACCGTGCCTTCTATCTGGGGAACAAGGAGGCGTTAATATTCCCTCTAATGCTATATAATTCCGCCAGCTTTATGCTCTTTAAAATGCATATACAAAAACAGGACGTTATAAATGGGGGGGAATGAGCGACTCTGTTATTATGACAATGATGGCGGCTGTCAGCTCACACAGCGGGGGCCCCTGTGTATACAGCTGAAAACTGCTCACAATCTGAATGGAGGGAGGGTTCGGAGATGCTGGGAATGACTGACATGTGTATAAAAGTGTCCCCACGACAGCCGCACTCTATGTGACAGCTGTAATTCTCCTGCTCTCTGGTCGAAAACGAGATAATGGAAATTATTGTTGTTCTTCCTGGTTTTTAATTGTCTCTTAATTACATGTTTTCCCCCCGTTTATAAACAAGCCTGTGTGTTGTGTGATTGTTAAATCGTTTCTTTCGTCTCCATACACCCGCCTACATGGTCTTCTACGTATCCTAGCAGATTTGTTTTTTTACATTGCTACCCAAATTCCCAGACAATGGAAACTGTGTACTATTTATTTGGGGACAGCACTTTGTAAAGGATTCAAATGTTGTACATTGTTTAGAGAAATTACTTGGATGTAATGCATTAATTCACACAAACTTATGCCCACTGGGCCGTAGCCATTGGGCTGCATGGTGCGCGGCGCCATAACATGGACATGTCCTATCTTTTCCCCATGTACGGAGCAGTATGGTGTCTCACGTGGGCCCATTGCCGTCTATCTGGGACGTATGTACAGTCGCAAGCTTGTGGCTGTACATACGTGCCCCCTGACGGTCATATGAATGCAGCCTGATGTAAAATGTTTTGAACTCTAGAACCACTGTGGGTCTACCCATCTACAGAACTTACACCATAAAATAGCTGCCATAGTTGTAAATCTCACATCATGAGGTCAAATACCAGAGTGGTGGGCACATGGCCTGGGTGCACACCTTTCCACAAAGACTACATAAGCAACACATCATGAGATTACTGATTCACACTGTGCCAGCGACACCTGTATTTCCAGGCCTGACTAGTAATTTATGATCCTGTAAGCTCCAGAATTGGTCTAGTGTCATAGACACCATCTTTTCAATACAGGGTACAGATCCCATGTTTTTATAAATATAATTTTATAAAATACAGTAAATTACAGTAATTAAATGGCACACTACTGGCACAGACTTCATAAAAATAGGATTTCTGCAATGCATCGGATGTACCAGTATTTTGCGGCACATTCCTTTACCACCAAGCTATGCCCTGTATCCTTTAAGCTATAGCACCTATCGATAAGTCAAGCATTCTGACACATTTAGTGTTCTGAAGGGTGATGCTGACACAGCAATTCCCTATGATGATGTTTGAATCTCTGCACCATACTGTAAAGATGATAACAAATGGTCCACACTTACTTTTCATAGGGTTCACATTAATCGCTTCCTCTGTAGCTTCTTGTAATCAAGGACTTACTTTCCGGTCTGAATGAACAAATAATTCAATGTGATGTTATAATAAATTGTATACTCATCTCTACTTTGTCAGTGTGTAAGGAGAATAGCACGTTCTAAATTTATGGGAACAACTCTTTTCCAAGCAATTATAATTATGTATTCAATGTTATAGTTCTAGGCAGCGGACGCCTCGGGAAACATCTGGAAGGAAAGTGAAGCTGCCTGTTGTAATGTAGCTAAACATGTAAAGATACAGACACTCCTTAGACTTAGGGGCTCGGAGTCTGAGCGGATACATGATGAGTAAAGGGTCCTGCCAGATGCTACAGAGGAAACATAAGGGGTATGACATGGAACCATACTTACATCGGAGAAGGAAAAATAGATCAGTTCACCGCTCACAGCTTGAAGGAAACATCCAATTCCTATGAAATGATCAGCCTATTTGGAAATCAGCAATAAAAGAACCTTCACATCCAGCACTCATCTTGGATTACACTTAAACTCTGGGGGAGAAGTGTCTGAGAGCACAACTGTTCTAGTTGCTCATGGCAACGAATCAGAGCTCAGCTTTAATTTACCATAACAGTTTATAAAATGAAAGCTGAGCTCTGATTGGGGTTCTTATTCTGGTGCCTAGGTAGTGATTATGTTGAAGACTGTATACCATGAGGGAATTTGTGTAATTCTCTTGTTTAGGTAGTTGTGTGATATGGTCTGCAGGGTATGTGTAGGTAGTTGTGTCATGTGGTTCGTAGGTTTTGTTTAGGTAGTTGTGTGTTATGGTTGGCAGGGTTTGTTTAGGTAGTTGTGTGATATGATCTGCAGGGCTTGTTTAGGTAGTTGTGTGATGTGGTCGGTAGGGTTTGTTTAGGTAGTTGTGTGATGTGGTCTGCAGGGTTTGTTTAGGTAGTTGTGTGATATGATCTGCAGGGTTTTTTTAGGTAGTTGTGTAATGTGGTTGGCAGGGTTTGTTTAGGTAGTTGTGTGATATGGTCAGCAGGGTATGTGTAAGTAGTTGTGTGATGTGGTCTGCAGGGTTTGTTTAGGTAGTTGTGTGATATGATCTGCAGGGCTTGTTTAGGTAGTTGTGTAATGTGGTCTGCAGGGTATGTGTAGGTAGTTGTGTCATGTGGTTCGTAGGGTTTGTTTAGGTAGTTGTGTGTTATGGTCGGCAGGGTTTGTTAAGGTAGTTGTGTGATATGATCTGCAGGGCTTGTTTAGGTAGTTGTGTGATGTGGTCGGTAGGGCTTGTTTAGGTAGTTGTGTAATATGGTCGGCAGGGTTTGTTTAGGTAGTTGTGTGATATGGTCCGCAGGGTTTATCTAGGTAGTTGTGTAATATGGTCTGCAGGGTATGTTTTAGGTAGTTGTGTGATATGGTTGGCAGGGTTTGTTTAGGTAGTTGTGTGATAAGTTCTGCAGGGTTTGTTTAGGTAGTTGTATGATATGATCGGCAGGGTTTGTTTAGGTAGTTGTGTGATATGGTCGGCAGGGTATGTTTAGGTAGTTGTGTGATATGGTCGGTAGGGTTTTTTTTAGGTAGTTGTGTGATATGGTCGGCAGGGTTTGTTTAGGTAGTTGTGTGATATGGTAGGTAGGGTTTTTTTTAGGTAGTTGTGTGATATGGTCGGCAGGGTTTGTTTAGGTAGTTGTGTGATAAGGTCTGCAGGGTTTGTTTTTCTTGGGGCCTGGTAGTTGCATACAGCTCTCATAAAGCTAGTGCTTTCACATCAAGTATGAGAATAAATCAGTGTTTAAAGGGGTTGGCCACTTTACCTCAAGTTATTTGTAATGTGTGAAAGTGTTTGGGGGCAGTATATTAGGTAATTTACCAATATACATATATTAAAAGTTCTTGATATATGAAGTGAAGCCTCCTGTCTTTTACTTCATTATCCAGAAATTTCTGTCCATAAAATGGCCGCAGTTGGAGGGTCATGTGATCTCTAACTGTCCATTAATAATCACCAGTTGCAGATCACATGAGTCTTCATCTGTGGCCATTGTATGGACATGAATGTCTGTCTGATGAGGTAAAAGACAGGAGGTTTCACTTTGTGTATCAAGAAAGCGGAGCAGAACTATTAATAGATGTATATTGGTAATTTACCTGATATCCTGTCGTCCCACACATTCCAAAAATATGAAGTAAAGTGGCCAACCCCTTTAATAAGGGGAGATAATCAGATTCTCACTACTGGTTTGTCACATTATTTTTAAAATTAGAAATTAATATTGGTGATAATACAGGAAGGATGTATTCATGTATGCAGGCAGGTAAAGGTAAGGAGTATGAACTACATGTGCCACTCACTTTCTCCCACAGCTTTTGTGCCAATGGGCATTGATTCTGTGAGGAGGGAACAACACAAGTTGGTGGCTTATAAGTTTTTTTTATGGTATCCTTACAACTGTAAAAAATGTGCCATAATCTGCAGCAATGATTGACATGTTGCAGAATATCTGCAGAGCGTAGGTTGCTTCAGAGGAGTGCAGGGATGGATTTACCTACAAAGTAATCCAAGCATTTGGGACCTGAGAGATCAGGAGGTTGTAGGATTCAACCAATTCTCCCATTCATAAAATAAGTAGGCTTAAAACTGTCCTCCACAGGATGCCAATACAGATAAAGCTATGGCAGACTCCCTGCTCATCATTCGGAGCTGTACTGTGCATTAGAGAGCCCCTGCATCTAATTCTGCTTTGGGCTCCATAAATGGCAAATCCATCCCTGACAGAATATGAATGGGATTAATATTCCATCCACCATACTTTTACTATAGATCACTGTAGCTCATCCAACAGTGAAGTGGTCTATCTGGCAATTTCAACGTATGTGACAGCAGCCTCATCATGCTTCGTTCCTAAGATGTGTTCCTTAACTGTAGAAGGCTCACAGTCAAACATACATTTTAGGACCCCAGATGGGACTGATGGCTTCTCCTTGCAGATATCACTTCACGTTGTGTTATACAATTTGTCAAGAGGAACTTTTATAGGAAAATCAGCTGAAATGATGATCCAAGTAGCACACCTGTATACCTGAAACATTCCACATCTTGGCAAACTTTGTAATTAGATTTTCATGAGCTTGGTCAGAAATTCCCCCAGCGAACAGGACAAAAGTTTCTTGCTGTCCCTGTGATGCGGACACAGAGACATCGGAGCTGCGTAATTACAAACTGTTGTTTTACCCCACTGGTTAATTGCTACATTGCTAAATCAATGCTGGCCACGACTTTCATTTGCAGCAAAATAATTAATTGCAACAAGGAGATGTTTGGAGATGTGAAGCGGTGACACTCGCACTGATATGCATTCACAAAGGATTTGCAGTTGATACAAGGAAAGGCACATCTGTAATTAAGAAACCTTAAATTTAGAAGTAACCCTGTGTGGTCCTTAGCTTAATTGAAAATCATATAGGAAATTCTTGTACTATTCTTCTATAGCCCAAATAAGCAACACGCCAATACTGCAATACATTTAGTGACGCCACTAACGCCTGTACTGAACACCACTTAACCTGGTATGTCCTGGCAGTCACCCTACAAAATGAGGTGCAATGTGTACAAGAAAACTAGAAGCCATGGTCAGACAATCATTAATGGTGGCTATTCATGGTGCAGGTACCAGAGTAAAATCTCATATTATAATGTTCTTCTCATAAAGGACCCACTGAAATTCTCTCTACTGTCCCTTACACAAAAGCCCTCTTAGACCTACTCAAGGCCAGGCAATGCTACTAGTAACCGGCATACTAATGAACTCACCTAACTAGGGTCACATTTTACCCCCCCTCTGATCTCCCATTTTAGAATGCATCACCTGGTTTTCCTGTTCTCTTTTGCATATTGGATAAAGCTGTGGGCTGTGAGGGTTAACACATAAAATCATAGCCTGGTTAATGGACAGACCTTTTCTGCATTAATTTCCATTAAAATCTAGATACATCATTGTGATGGCAGCAAGAACAATCCTCGCACAGGACTGATGGGCTTCCAGGCACCATAAAGAAAGAAATATAGCCGTTTGCTCGACACCTGCCTTGTTACCGGACATATTACAACTGCCCAATTTTGGGCATTTTTCAAAATGTGACTTCTCTGCGGAAGAATTCACTAGGAGGATGTCCGGATTTTGGAAGTGTGCCGGCGGTAACTTAACTATTTCAGGTCCTGTTAGTTTCTGGTGGTTAATTGGATGCTAAAAAGGTCTGGCATAGTATAGCATACCGAGTCACAGTCTCTTCATTGAGAATCGGGGCTGTTTGAACATATCTATGTATATATATATATATATATATATATATATATATATATATATAAAAATACAGTACAGACCAAAAGTTTGGAAACACCTTCTCATTCAAAGAGTTATCAGCATTCCCCTAACAATAAAAATTGTAAGGCATCAAAACTATGAATTAAGACATTTTGAGCTTCAAGAGGTAGTCACCTGAAAAGGTTTTCACATCACAGGTGTGCCCTGTCAGGTTTAATAAGTGGGATTTCTTGCCTTATGAATGGGGTTGGCACCATCAGTTGTGTTGTGCAGAAGTCAGGTGGATACACAGCTGATAGTCCTACTGAATAGACTGTTAGAATTTGAGAAAGGTGGTAACACACACCAAAACGTTGCCAGTTTTGGAATAAACTCTTCTTCACCTTTACCTTTCAGAATTTAGGGTACTGCTTCATTTTTGGATTTTATGCGTACATGGGTTCAGACCCCAAACTCTGAGGCTTGTGCACCCCCCCTTCTAATCTAACCATTGACGAGCGCACTTATCTGACTACATTCTCCACTTGACACATGTGAAAATGTCATAAATATAATTTGTCGGAAAACTGGATGAGGCTGGGGACACATTGCAAAGGTAGCAGAATCCACTGCAATAATTGACATGCCCGCAGCACAAATGTGATCCTCCACTTAAAATAACCAAGACAAAATGCCAGTCTACTGACATTTTCAGTATATTTCTTACTTCTATTAGATACAATAGCTTTTTCCTCCAGGTTAAGTGATGTGTGTGTTTTGTTCTTGCATGATACAGCTATCCCCTCCTTTCTCTATCTTCCTCTGCAGCATGCAATGGCTTTGAATGCCGCATGTGACTGTTCTCGCTATCACCAAAAGCTAGTATCTCTCCGGGACAGAGAGTCACAAATCTGAATGGGTGACATGCAGCATTACATGTGGAAAGTCTTCACAACCACAGGGTGCAGCTCAGGACAATAAGCATCTTATCTGGCCTCCATTAAACAAATTGCACTCCGCTATCTGTTGTCCTCAGACTACAGCATCTTTGTGTCTCCCTGGCAACCTCTCCCTGGGCCAATCACATGGCTAAAACGGCAAGATCGGTAGTGGGGTAACAAACAAGTTCTTTGCACTAAACACAAAAAAAAAATAAAAATTACAGAATGTGTGAGAGTGTGTATCTGAGCAAATAAGGGATCCTGCACAGCAAAATATCAAAAGAGTGGGTCTATGGACACTGTTAACAACTCATAATGTCCCAGAAAAAGAAGATGTGCCATAATAACCCAACGGTAAATTAGAAATAATCTTTATTAGTTACAAAAAAGACCAGACACACAATATAAAATCACTTAAAAAGTGTACTAAGACACTCGAAACTCGGTGTGGTGAATGAAGTAAAGTCACCAACACTCAACCTCTGATTGCACAGATAGAAACAGTGTGAGCTCAAGAAAGGTTCTCACATGTTAAACCAGTAAACAGTATATATGCAGTTAGTACATATCACAGACAATGCAACATAAATCAAAGTAACCAGGATAGAATGGATACTGTAAAAGTACAAACATCAAAAATCAGAAAACAATCATGGCTACTGAATCTGAGCTCACAACACAGCAAATCAGGGTATAGGCATTACCACCCCACGCGTTCCGTCACTCAAGGTGACTTCATCAGGGGAATGATGAAGTCACCTTGAGTGACGGAACGCGTGGGGTGGTAATGCCTATACCCTGATTTGCTGTGTTGTGAGCTCAGATTCAGTAGCCATGATTGTTTTCTGATTTTTGATGTTTGTACTTTTACAGTATCCATTCTATCCTGGTTACTTTGATTTATGTTGCATTGTCTGTGATATGTACTAACTGCATATATACTGTTTACTGGTTTAACATGTGAGAACCTTTCTTGAGCTCACACTGTTTCTATCTGTGCAATCAGAGGTTGAGTGTTGGTGACTTTACTTCATTCACCACACCGAGTTTCGAGTGTCTTAGTACACTTTTTAAGTGATTTTATATTGTGTGTCTGGTCTTTTTTGTAACTAATAAAGATTATTTCTAATTTACCGTTGGGTTATTATGGCACATCTTCTTTTTCTGGGACATTATGAGAATGTGTGAGAGATTGCCAGCGAATACAGAAATCTGCTAATTTCTCTCCTCTAGTTTCTCCTCTAGCTTCTCTAGTTATCTCCTCTCATTCTGGTCTATGTAAAGAGTATAATTGGCTTGTCTATGTTGTATTTTCCTGCCTGTACTTCCAAAGATTAAGGTTTGCATAAATCACAAAAAAACTACTTTTTTCAGCAAAAATAAAGGTAACGTGGCAACCAGTACACGCAGACCCAGGAGCGTTGCCCTTAGGCAGTTGTAAAAAGAGACATTTGAGACAAGCAGGGGTTTCTTCTACCCGCTCCTTTAGGATTCAACAAAGCGGCCAGATCATTACACCTGAAGTGACCAGATGGACATTGAAATTCAGGCTGCAGATAAGAAAATGCACAGCGAGCATCTAGGCTACAGTCAGCGCTCACAGAATGACTTCTCTGTAATGCACAATTATTAGGCAGAAAGAGACTCATTGACCTCAGTTATACAGAACAAATGCTGAGACGCACACATAAAAAGGCACACCAAGCCTGTCTAGGTTTTGTGCATTGACATCTACATGTGGGAACAGGGTTCATGGATAAAATGGAAGGAAAAAAATATACTGCAGACTGGGGAATGATGCACAGATAAAATGCAATTTTTGTTTCATGTACACATTTTTGGCTTCATATCAAATCTATTAGATAATATCTGTAGCACAATAGGCTTTACTTGAAACCACTGGCCTACAAGGCAAACTTTGTACATGGCCCCAACTACAATGTATGGTACAGATCTCTTTATGCAGACAACATAGGCATTGGAACATGTCACGACCATTTGTCTGTCAGGCATATAAATAACTCTTATGCTTATGCAGACATTGGAATCATGGAGTAGTAAGAGTAGTTGCTGCATTACTATCTGTGGATGCCATTTCAGAACTGGGTGCAAAACAGATGCCATATGTTTATGTATGTGTAGGAGTGATCAGTGGTGACGAACTTGTGGCATGCGTGGTAGTCAGAGACCTCTCTGTGGGCCCAGCATCACCCTGTGATTCTTCCGGTCCTTGGCGGAAAGCTACAATGATACAAATTTCCCTTCCTTCTTTTATCGGTATTAGTTGTATGTAAACCCATAAAACTCAGGCCAAGTTAAGCAGTTTCAGTTAGAAGCCGGACCAGACCCAAACCACACCCACAGTAACCGTGTTAACTGTTTAAATGGTCGAAGATGGCATAAAGATGGATGCGGTCATGCGCGCCCCCAATTTGGGGAGGATTGACGCTCCCCATGAGATCATTGAGGTGTTCCAATCCTCCCCAAAATGGAAGCAAGCCAAGCCAAATCGATTTAAATGGCATTGGCGGCTTTCCTGTGGCAGGCGGCTTGGTTCAGGTCTGCTCAACACTAGCCAGAATAAAGCAGTTATCTATCTAAAGCATCCGCCTTATCCAGGCTTTGACTTGCTCATACATTCCATGACAAGTGAAATGTGCAAGAATAACCCAGATCAGTGGTGGCAAACCTATGGTACGGGTGCCAGAGGTGGCACTCAGAGTACTTTCAGTGGGCACCCAGGCCATGACCAGAGAGGACTCCAGGTATCTTCCTGCAGTCCCAGACAGCGCTGGACTTGCTGTGCACAGAGATATTTTAATGTGACAGTGCTACCTGGACTACTGGAGGAGTGGGAAGGTCTGGACAGATCTGGATTATCATTGTAGCTCCTTCTCCGGCCTTGACAATTCTTCCTGTTTATGGGACCCTGGAGGGAATCTACAATGATCATCCAAATTTCTTCTATTTTCTGCTCTATTGGTGTCCTCAGGGTGCGATTATGAATGAAAGTATAAATCACAAAGTGTTGGAACTTTGCAATAAATAAGTGGGTCTTGGTTGTAGTTTGGGAACTCCGTCTCTAAAAGGTTCGCCATCACTGCCCTAGATTGTAGACCCTGTACAAATTAGAAAGGGAAGGATTGGATTGTAAGGTGAGAGATGCAACTATGACGCCAAGTGAAATTTGTGATAGATTGTATTTCAGGGCAGTAGGTATATCTAGGCTATTTACATGATGTACCAGATGGGTTAACATGGGACCCCAGATGTTTGTATTTACTGTCTATGTGTACGTTCAGGTGTATAGTACTAACAGTCTCTGGTCAAAGTGATTTGCCACTTCTCATGATCCCACACTCTATGCTGCTGGCACAAGCTCTGTTGGTGCTAGGATCTGAGACTGACAGTGAAATATTTCTTTCTTACAAATCCTGGGCATATGGCATCAAGCAGGGTGTGAAAGATAAATTTTGTTCGGAAAGGTGCCGATAAAAGCGTCCAAGTTTCTATTTTTTTATTCACCCGCCTGTGTGGAAAGCTTGCAGCTGCTATGATTTGGATATGAACACTATTAACCTGTCCTTTGCCAGATTTAAATTGTAAATGCATCTATATCATGCTGAGAGCAAAAGAATAAGCTATTTATTAGGTTGAGAAGTGAGTGACAGAAGCTTATTAACCCCCTGGCAATTCTGTTTTCAGAGAGCAGTGATGACAAACACAAGACAGACTGCATTGTAGAGATGGATATATGGAAATGTGGAGGATCCGCTTAATGAAAATCACATGTTGATCTTTTTAAAATGAACTGGATACTTGATAAGAACCAGCCCAACCATATCCTAAATCTTAGTTATGGGGGACCCCCACCCAAAATAAGTCCAAAGTGCCATTATGATTGAGGAATGAAGATCTCTTCACTCCTCAATCATAATGGCACATTTTACTTATTTTGGGTAATAAACTCTTTTCATTGCTGTAAGAAACATCTTCTCAACTAAAATATAAAAAAACAGACATCTTGCCAAGGCCAGGAAATTATCTTTACTTCTGTAACTGGGTTCTAAGAAGAACGCTAGGACATTGTTAGAGCCAGAATGAATAAGGCCCAGTACACACCTGCTTTTGGACATCCGCTATTAACGTCCGTCACAAAACTGATAATAACAGAAGATTAATAGTCTGTAAGTGTCCATGTACACCACTTCTGTTACCTAGCACGAAATTGGGAGGGAAACTGCAGAACTATGAAAAACATCTTTCAAGTATATAAATGATAAGAAACTAAAAACAGAGAGTGTGGGTCCCCTTAGAAATAACATGGGGGTCATGGTGGAAGGAGATGAGGAAAGGGCCAATCTACTGAATGTCGCCTTCTCAACTGTCTTTACCCAGGAAAATCCCCTGGTGGAAGACACAATGAGGAATAATGTTAATTCTTTTTATAATGTCAACAGTTTAACCAAGGAAGAGGTACGGTGCCGCCTCGCAACCACTAAGATAGATAAATCACCGGGGCCAGAAGGCATACACCCCCGGGTTCTGCATGAATTATGTACGTGATAGACAGACCGTTATTTTTAATATTTGAAGATTCACTGAGGACTGGTTATGTTCCACAGGAATGGCGCATAGCAAATGTGGTACCAATATACAAAAAAGGATCAAATAGCGATCCTGGAAACTACAGACCCGTGAGTCTAACTGCTGTGGTGGGGAAAATATTTGAGGGGTTTATTAGAGATGCTATCCTGGAGTATCTCACTGTGCACAACCTTATAACCCAGCGTCAGCATGGGTTTATGAGAGATCGGTCCTGTCAGACTAATCTGATTGGTTTCTACGAGGAGGTAAGTTCAAGACTGGATCTGGGGGACGCTGTGGATGTTGTATATCTGGATTTCTCAAAGGCATTTGACACCGTGCCACATAAAAGGTTGGTATATAAAATGAGACTGCTGGGAATAGGAGAAAATCTGTGTATTTGGGTAAGTAATTGGCTTAGTGATAGAAAACAGAGGGTGGTCATTAATGGCACATTCTCAGATTGGGTTGATGTTACCAGTGGAGTGCCACAGGGGTCAGTATTGGGGCCACTTCTTTTTAATATTTTTATTAATGACCTTGTAGTGGGTTTACACAGTCAAGTTTCAATATTTGCAGATGATACTAAGCTGTGTAAAGTAATAAATACTGAGGTCGATAGTTTAGCATTACAGAGGGATTTGCGGAAGCTTGAGGGATGGGCAGAGAAATGGTTGATGAGGTTTAATGTAGATAAATGTAAAGTTATGCACTTGGGCCATGGAAACAAAAAGTATAATTATGTTCTAAACGGTCAATTACTTAGTAAAACTGAAGCTGAAAAGGACTTGGGGGTATTGGTGGATGGTAAACTTAATTTTAGTGACCAGAGCCAGGCGGCTGCTGCTAAAGCAAATAAAATAATGGGATGTATCAAGAGAGGAATAGATTCTCATGATAAAGACATAGTTTTTCCCTTATACAAATCCCTGGTCAGACCACACATGGAATATTGTGTACAGTTTTGGGCACCAGTGTATAAAAAGGATATAGTAGAGCTGGAACGGGTGCAGAGGAGAGCAACCAGGATTATTAGGGGAATGGGGGGATTAGAATACACTGACAGATTAAAAAATTTGGGATTATTCAGTTTAGAAAAAAGACGACTGAGGGGAGACCTCATTACAATGTACAAATACCTGAACGGACAGTACAAGGATCTCTCCAAAGATCTTTTTATACCTAGGCCTGTGACCAGGACAAGGGGGCATCCTCTGCGCCTAGAGGTGAGGCGATTTTACCATCAACATAGACAAAGGTTCTTTACTGTAAGAGCAGTGAGACTGTGGAACTCTCTGCCGCAGAAGGTTGTTATGGTGGACTCTATGTACATGTTCAAGAGAGGCCTGGATGACTTTCTGGAGAGAAAAAATATCACGGGTTATGGGGATAAAACCTTTATTTAATTCTTAAAGGTTGGACTTGATGGACTTGCGTCTCCTTCCAGCCTTACATACTATGATACTATGATCTGAACATCTGAAAAAATTGGAAGTGAATGGAAGCCTAAGATGTCAAGACATCCGATTCTCGGTGAGGCCATGACAAGTTATGATGCTAAATTTTAACAAGGCAAGTATATGGCTCTAATAGGGTCACCGATATCATAAATTACCCTGATACAATTTACTGTTCGCTGAGGGTCATGAAAAACCCCAGTAGTAAGACTTGGGACTTCCTGTGATCTCATAGTGTAAGAAAAGTCATGTCTGCATAGCTCTACTCTGGGAAAGTTACATTAAACTGCTGTCTATGCTGTTATGTGTCCTAAAAGGGCCTGGATTACATGAGAGCCAAATATTACTCCTGAGGGACATCAGAATTATATCTATGATAATGCCCATTGAATAGGCAATATCCTATTTCATGCATGTCATATAATGTTCATTTGCTGTTACAATATCTATTGTGAATGCTCAGTGTCTCACTAGATCTAGCACAGGTCCTGTCCCACTCAGGAAGGATGCCCTATTTCAGGATGATTATATATTATAACAATCACCTGATTGAGAAAGAACAGTAATTTTCTTTGTAATACAAATATAACTAGGCCAGCAGCCTTCCTATAGGACTGCTTGTAGGCACAGGTCGCTTGTGTCGTTCTGTATGGTAAAGTTGCATCCTCAGACCCTGGTCATGTCTAGGGGTTGCAGATCTTTCAGCTGCACAGGATCAATAGACAGAGATCACATATTAGAGATGATGATTTCTGGTCATTATCTCCGTAGAGGAGGGATGAGTTTTCCCACCTCCTCACTGTCTTGTTAAGTCTTTCTGTAATCACTGCGTTGCAGTTGGTTAGATTGGAAATCCTGACAGCAGGTATTACATGGAAATGCAGCCGTATATTTACACAAACAAGTAATAAAAACACTAACAGCCATGAAAATGCTGGAGGACAGGATTATAATGTAAAACAGACTCATACAAGAGGTCGACAATCAGGTTTGATAGCAATGAGAACAACATAATCTGTAGCTATTTGGAAATAGGATTATGCTGACGTTCACACGAGCTGGAGCTCTGGAAATAGACTTTCAATAGAAATCCAAAACTAAATGACATATCTCACAATGCTGTCAAATTTATTAAAGGGGACAGGCGCCTTAAATCTGTCACTATGAAGATGAAGTGTAATCTGAATGCAGCATTAAAAAGACGATTCATATATTCAGGGTCAAGCATCATGGCCAGAAAACTGCCGTACAAGCCATGAAAAAGTCTTCTCTTACACCACCTCTAAATTAAGTGGGCAACTTAACTATGCCTCTGGTTTCTAGTAATTCAGATTATGGGGCACATTTACTTACAAGGTCACCCGAGTTCACTAAAAGTGCATTGTCCGTCTATAATGCTGGGTGCGGCGATTCACTAAGCTCATGCGCCTGACATCATGAATCTGTCGCTTCCCCACAATGGTCTGACAGAGTCCACCATCTTTTTTGTGATTCACCTTTAACATAGGGCGCGCAACAAACTTTGAATGTCAGCGCAGACACTTCTTAAATACCCATACAAACCGTTTTATCCATGAAGAACGTGCACATTCTGATAAAAGTAAATGAGCCCCATGTCTACTAAAGTGCTATACAACAAGCGAGGCTATAAGTTCCAGACTATGGGCCTAGTTTTATTCAGAATTGTCCTTCCTTATATTTTCTCTTGGCTCTACATCTACCCACCATCACAGAACATATTCTGTCACTGATCAGCGCCCTGTACAACTCCTCCAGACACCGGGCGGCGGAGGAGTTGTACAGGGCGCTGATCAGTCTTCATGAGCAAGTCAAGAAGGGCGAGTCAGGCTCTTTCCCGTATAACAGGGAAGTTAGAGGAAACATTTAATCTCGGAGTCTGCATTGAGTCCCTTGTTTTTTCCCTTTGGTGATGGAACTGCAATAACTCAGAGACCAGCGGAACCAACAGCAAGGTGGTACGAGTTTCCGGTCAGAAGACTGAACCCACGCACCAGGAATCAGCCGCTATCCGAGTGTCTCATCCAGCAGAGCCAGAAAAACGCCAACTTCGAGAGGACGCTAACTATATATTTTTCATCGGTGAAAGGTACTGTGGAATCTGGTTTTATTCCCGTGCACTCCATGCACTTGGGATTAAATGTAGAGCTGGCAAGGATGTACATGCGGTGATTATTACTGTTGTTGCCTGTTTCCTGTTGGACTTTTTTGGTGTTTTTGGACTTTTTCACCTTTTTTCCCCCAGTGCCGTCTTTCCAGCTATTTTGATTGTATGGTCTTTACCATTGGGTACAGTGGTTGAGCCTTTTTTGAATTTTGAGTATTCTTATTTTTTAAAATACTTTATAAGAGAAATATTTTCTGTGTCCCTTGCTTCCCTCCCTTACCGTTCTTCCTTATTTAAGCAATTTGTGTAAATCAGTCCTATATCCAATGGCAACTCTGAGATAAAGGAGCCTGATAATGTTCCTAATGACTTAAAGCTTTACAGATTAGCTTTACAGCTTTATTCAGTCCCTGAATAGTATAATCTTCTCACAGAGCTGAATCATCAAGGGAAAATTCTCGGTGTCTGGAAAGAAGTGGATGGACCTCAGAAAACTTTCAGACAGGGACGGTTTTAGGTGGGGCCCTGGGCAAAACCAAAAGTGGGGCCCCAAAATAAAACGATTTTATGAACCGTCACAGTCAGTAAGAGGCTTATTTAGTCCTGCACAATGATAACACATTGTAGTTACACACAGTAGTAGGTAAGGCAATCTGTAATATGCGACTGTAGGAGAATTTTATAGGAGATGGAAAGGTAGATAATAGGTAGAAGATAAATATGAAAGATGATAGATTTATAGATGGATAAATATAAAGTAAATATATATATATTTATATATAGATAGATAGATAAATAAATAGACAAATTATAGGAGATGGATAACTAAACAGATAGATGATAGATATATAGACAGGAGATAGATGATAAGCATAATCACCTGGGTGTTCAACCCAGGGGTATTAAAAGAGTAATACATCCTCTGTCCACAAAAGTCCACATGCAGGGGGCTCTTTTGGACAGGGGGCCCTGGGCAAATGCCCAGTTAGATGCCCCCTAACACTGGCCCTGCTTTCAGTTACACTGATCAATGTAGGAGAAAGAAGCAGAAACAAGGCACAGATAAGCTGACATATATTACAACCTTTACTGTTATTACCTTCTGTATTCATTTCTGAAAAAGATGCTTCTCAAGTTTGGTTATGCTTTAAAGCGGTACACATTTTTACCACACCACACCACACCCTTAAGGCATTGCACCACATGTCTTACAGACAGGTGACATGTGTTTTTATTACAATGCATTGCCATGTGCCTATATTATGTCATAAAATAAATAGCTTCTTTCTCAGCATGGTGTAAAGCCAAGCTGAGCGACTTATATTCTACAAATCAATAAAAGAAAAATATTAAATCTTTACAAACCAGAAATGGTATTAAGAGTGTCACACATGTCACCTATCAAAAAAGGTAAAAGCTAGCTAGAAGTCTGTACATGAGGGCCAGCTGCTGATGTAATCCATATCAATGTGAGATTACAGAGATTACAGGCCATGAATTCTTTCAGTAACTGTCCTGAAAACACTACATTCAGCCTCTATTCAGCTTGAAATGGATGATACCAAACAACGGTAGATTGTATTGGACTACACAGTATTTATAGATGAGATATGCAATGTTTAGTAGTTTCTGTGTCCCTCTCACGGAAGCATTGCGGCATAAAATAAAAATGAACCGTATGATGTTATTAATTCATCTTTCTGTGATGTTGAAAATTCTGGTTCTTGACAGTCGTCATCCTATAAATACATCACTACAGCAAAAAACACTCAGGCACACAAATATTTCATACTAATATCTCATACTTTCGAAAAAGTCAAGGAAGAATTTCAACATTTTAAGGCAAGACAGAGAAATGTATATGCTCCCTTTAAGGCGGATCAATCCAAAAATAGATATTGTCTGAATATTTCAGAAATGAAAGTTTCTCAAAAACACAGATTCTACTGTCAGTGTGTGGATGTAGCTCACTGCTCGGAAAGCAGATGCAGTGGAGGCTGAAAATAATGCAGACAAGTAGAAATCCCAGCAGGGGTTCGGAGTGTGACACATTCCGGTAATAGTCTGCAAATCTACAGGAGTTAGGGAAGAATTTGCATCATTATTATTGGGACAGAGAAAGGATCATAATGGAGATATGGAAAGTCTTCTTAATAGACAGGCGGCCATTGTTTTATTATTTTCAAGGGGTAGTGAGTGCTGTACAATTGTCATCATAGCAAAGATTAACTGGCTAAGACACCTAAAATTGGTTTTAATGCACACTGGTAGAACACATGAAGGCCGATATTTCGGCTGTAAGTATATTTCAATAGTAAGTAAACTTTTGAAAAGATTGAATTCATAAATAGTGTAGTTAATAACAGTAAACTTGGTAATATACTTTATAAAAAATATCTTCATGTGTCCTTCTTATTCCCCTGCTTTTCTCCATTATTTAATGAAAATCTACCATCAAAATCAGGCATGATAAGCCAGGGACACATAGACTCAGTGACTGTGATAATGTTCTTATATTTTAACCATAACCTCTTCTCTTCTAAAATCAACTTTTAAAAGTATGCTAATGATCCACAAGGGCTCTGGGGACGTTGGCAGAGCCTATTCTGTGGGCTTTGACTATTACACTGTGCAGGAGCATGTCCATCTCCTTCAGCCTGCTTAAATATTACACAATGGGAGGCGGAAAGTGCTCCTACACAGTGTTCCAGCCTGGGAAGCTACAGCACTGAGGGGCTCTGGAAAGGTCCCCCATGGATAAAATAGTATGCTGAAAGGGAGAAATGATTTTTACAAGATGGGGATTGGATGATGATAAAAATGGCAGGTCATGCTAATTCATGGGATGATTTATCACATGCTGGCACATGGTACACCAGTAAAGTATGCAATACATCCAGTATGGTGGTGAGATGTCATCTCAGTGGGGCTGAGGTAATGTGCAGTGATGGCAGTTACAGACACAGATATAGTGATCCACATTTATCAAGACTAGTGCAAATTGTACTATATGCAGTTTGCCTGTGGAGTGTGCAGGGTGCGCCGAACACTGGTGTACAGTGTTCTTTAATCTGGTGCACCCTGCACTGCTCTGGAAGTTTGCACCATTTTTTTGGTGCATTTTATTTATGCCCCTTTAGGTGCACATTTTTTCTGTCTTGTTGAACACAGTGCAGCCATGACACAAAACGTGCACAGACACTGTATATATACATGTGCAAGCAGTTTACATATTAATTTCTGGAGCAATAAATGTTTTAATAAATGTGGACCAGTAAGTGAGATAAATATGTACAGTGGTGTAACAACAGCCAAAGCGGCTGCTATGGGGTCCGCGTGCTTAGGGGCCCGGGATGAACGACAGACTCAAAATGATCAACGTTGCTCTCCCTGGCCCATCCCTCTCTCGTAACAAGGGCACAGAGACAGAGCAAACAGGCCCGCCTACACACCTCCTCTGCAGCCTGCTTGCATGCCCACTCACTTCCCCCATCTAGTTGTACGCTGCCAACCCAACAACACAGCCACCTCCCCACCCGCAGCCACCTCCTTGCCTCCTCGACTCCACACCCCCACAGCCACCCAACCACGGCTGCCTCCCCAACCCCGCAGCCACTCGCCTCCCAGACCCCACAGCCAAAAATGCAAGTAAAACCTTATATATATATGCATAGTTATATGTATATATGTTGTATGTGTGTATTTTCTGTATGTATGAAATTTAACATTTAAAAAATTGCTTTAAAGGTTTTGTTACTCTTTAACTTAAATTTATGAAATCCCATTTTCCAGTACTGTGGGGGACATAGGCTTTAGCAGGGGTGAATTGATAAACAATTTTTGCTAAATTGCTGCCATCTACCCTACTCTTCATTCTGGTCTATGTTTTGAGAATAGCAGGTAGAATAGAATGGTTCTGCCACTCCCTGTCTATTCTTCTGATAACACAAAAGTGTGGACTTGTTGTGGGATGTTTTCCTAGGGTTACATTATAATCCATAGATCTCTTTTAAAAATGAATGAACAGACTCTCATATGAATAAAATAGGGTTAGTTGATCATAATGTACCAGTATTACACCCTTCAGTAGAGTATAACTAGTGTATAGTATGTGCCAGAAATGCTGACCATGCCATTACTATTAAGAATAGGGATTGGAGGAATGCTATAGGAAGCCTCAGCATAAATTGCTTGTTTCCAATTTTGGGGGTTGGGCTGTCTTGCTGATCACGCTTCACTGAGCCTGGAATATAACAGGAGTGCTAACATATAAACCCTGCGTATTAAAAATGCACAATAAAAACATGCTTGTATGCTTTATATAGTACTGTAAGTGCTAGCTATTAATAATACATTCTATCAATGGCCACTCTGGCATGTAGGTTTAATATATGAATCAGATCATCACGTATAAACCAAGTAATTTCCAATTATATTACTACATTATGCCATGCAAACATCTTATTTTTTTATTTTTCAACATGTAGATTTTCTATCAACAGTGTAGCTTATGTATTACAATATGTGTACATCAATGGACTATTCCCAATAATGTCAGTTATGGCACATTTACAGGATACATGACTTCTGTGTCCCATCGGAGGTGGTACTTTGAAACACAATTAGGCTGCATTCACACAAACTTGTGATTTCTCCAGTCCCGTAGACCCATAGACCCATGAGGTGGTGGTGGTGGTGGGGGGGGGTATATTCAGGGGTTGTATGATAGCCCCGCAGCTGTATTTTTGCAGCGTGAAACATCACATGTGAAAAGTTCCCGGCAGCAGCAAGTATGCATAGGCAGGGAGAATAATGCCCCACGCCGGTCCATTGCTGGCTTCACCCTCCGCATAGCAAACCGCGCTCCCCACTTCACTTCTCACTGGCATGAAGGTGGCGGAGATGGCAAAATAATCTCAAGTGCTAGCAATAACTGACGTGGCACAAAGGCCCTGATAAATATGCCCCATGGACTTCTAAGGACATACAGAACTGAAGTACGGGAGAGTATTGAAAACATTTTTAAACGGCTTGTATACAATACGGTGTAATCAGTGGCAATGTAAATGGTTAAACATTTTGTCCATTCAAATAAATGTGACCGTATGTAACCCCTGAAAAACAGTACGGTACGGGTAGTACCGTGAATGCAGCCCTATCTATTTACAGTCCTAAAGCAACAATGATTTGGTATTAACCAGTTACAAACTCATAGACAATAATAGGTATTACCTAAAATCATATCTTCCTTTTAATATATCCAGTTTCTGACAAAGAAAAGTTGGCAACAACATATCCAATCAAAGGATTCCCCCTTTCGCATACACTATATGAAGCTACATTATTGCTGTATAGTTATCAGATAATAATGTTTATACATTTCGGGAAGTAAGAGTTCTCCTTATTGAGACTGTGAATTAAGGCTGCCGCGTAGGTGTGTGGAGACTTATAGCCATTGACGCTCCACTAGGGGTTTCTGGGCAAATATGCAAATAACTTTCCCAGGATGGGAAAACCACACCTCTTTTAGTTGCCTTGTAAGGCAGCTCCCTTGACATCAAGCATGACCTTTAGGAAGCCTTATGACGACATGATGCGGGATTCAAACCAAACCAGTATATCTATTCCAGAACAGACTCCCAACTGTAGACAGCACAGTTTTGACCTGTTTGGGTCTCCTCAGTACTGTGTGGGGAACAGGTTTGGAACTGGAGTGAGAGGGTTTTGACTAGGCTTGGGATATACTGGTTTGGTTTTATTCCCCCATCATGTCTTAAGGCTTCCTGATGTTAAGGGGGCTGCCTTACAAGGTCGCTAAGAGAAGCATGTTTTTCCTTATCCCATCCTGGAAATCGTATTTGCATATTTTCCCAAAGTTTATATAAACAACCTAATACCATCTGGTCATATATTTCATCTAGCACATGCAGGGTGGGAGAATTTGGATCTGAAGGCGTTTGAAATTTCTATTTTGCTAATTTTTACCATTACTTTTTATAGTCACAGCGGTGAAGTAGTTTCAGCTTACTGACGCTCTAATGTACCTCTAAGAACGACCAACTCGTGGAAACAGTCCATTAGCACAGGGATAATTTCTAAACAAGTAAATTAATGATCCTTGGGGGGTCTTGAACACAAATGACATTTTAATACGCTACAAATACCCAGTTTCTGTTTTAAATCTATAAGGATTAAGAAACAGGATTATCTGTGCTAAAAAGGAATCAAAAGAATTTTACTTTCCTTTGTAAAAATACACATTAAGCATTTACTGGACAGACCCTTCTGTACAACCATACACTTTCTAAGGCCAACTGTGGACACAATGTTGGACTGTAGTTGGATTGTTCCTGTTCTTCATGGCTAAAATGTCTTGCACAGGTATTTAAGAAGTGCCTGCGCTGCAACGTGATCTTTTTGTGGTGCAGCTTCATGGCTTCCATGTGACACAAATTAGGGGGCGTATTGTTGGATAGTCCCACTGATTTGGACCAAATTTTATTGCACGCCCTATTTTAAAGATGCACCGCAAAAAAAGATGGTGAACTCACTTTCAATGACCGGGTAAGTAAATTTGTGAGGGATGGAGAGAGCTAGGAGAGCAGTGATGACATAGGGACCCGCACAGACACCCATATGACTCGATCCTCTTTTCAGGCTGGGAGACAAGTATTATTACTATTAATATTGTTATAAAACTAAAAATGTGAAATCCTGATGACAGGTTCTATTTAAACATAAAAATAGGAAGATATTTTAGAAAATCTTGACCCCCCTTCCCCCACCCCATCGTTCACAGATGCAGAGTTTGTAGCTCCTGATTAGCGTAAAGTAAAGTCAGAAAACAAGTAGCATTAATTACTCATTACATTGTACATAACCAGGCATTTCTAGTGTAAAGAACCAGTCACTACTAAGTAGAAAGTCACAGCTCATGTTCTAATGAACTCTAATTATACCATACAATGCGTAACTGCCAATTTTGGAAATAATTAGACAAGACTCGTTAGTAGTGTTTATAAAGAGACTCGCTGTCAAAGCGTGACTATTGTAAACAGATTGAAATAAAATGAGAGACAGGCAATAGCAGACCCTGCCAAGGAAACCATTAGATCCTTCTGTATTTAATAAATCCCTGCTCAGCAGGATGGGAGGTGTTGTGAGATATCTTTTCATTTTGCTTTCATTATAGGGGACAGGTCTTTTCTTTAATATACATGTCCCTTTGTCCCCTATATGCCTGAACATCCATATGTAAAGTTTATTGGTATACTCAGTTGCTCCGGACCAGCAATGATATTTCATATGAGAAGCAAATATTTTCTAAGAAAGATGGTCGTAGTGCCTACTTCTTGCTGTCTAGATTGTAGTCATACCGGTACCACTGCTGGGTGGCCATTGCCATCTATGGGGACGTATATGCAGCTGCAAATTTGCGGTTGCATGTTCATCCCCCCAGCCGGCCGTCTGAATGAACCCTAATACAGTCTAACCAACTATTTGTCTATTCCAGTGGTTCTCAACCTGTGGGTCGGGACCCCAGCGGGGGTTGAACGACCAAAACCGGGGGTCGCCTAAAGCCATCGGAGCCGAAATTTTACTGTGTTTTTACTGCAAGTTGCATGGTTTGGGGTCACCACAGCATGAGGAACTGTATTGTGGGGTCATAGCATTAGAAAGGTTGAGAACCACTGGTCTATTCTGTATAAAATTTTGTAACCAGAGGTGTGGCTACAGGGGTTGTTGTCCACAATGGCCTCTCTACTTCATAGATAGACAGTGTAAAATTTTGAACAATAATGGCGAGGATAGGACAACACATTTTTATGGTATAATGTAATAGTTATGCTTTACTGGCCTAGAAATGGCTCCTAAATCCCCATAATAACACCAAGCCCAGGCCTAAAAAAAAAGAATATAATGCCTATTTTATCCCAAAAATGGGAAAAATCAAGACCAAAGGAAATAATTAATTAGCATAACTTTTATTGTAACAATAAAGCAGACAGTTAGTTACCCCTGCTATAACATGCTACATGAGGTGCAAACAAGATATATTTACATAGCAATAATGGATACATCCCCAGACAGCATTACCCTGGCTACATTGGTGTCATTGCTAAATATGGATGAGTGTTAGCTTTTCATAGCATCTGGTCAGAGCATTAGGGTACGGTACCCTATATACATATAACATTCATGTTATGGATTGGGACGCCGTTCACTCTGTTTCCTGGTTGTGATGTATCAGTTATTGCTATGTAAATATATATTGTTTGCACTTTATGTAGCATGCTATAAGCAGGGGTGACTAACTGATTTGATCTGCTGCTTTATTATGTCTTTTATAAAATTGTCACAATAAAAGTTATGCTTATTAATTCTTTCCTTTGGTCTTGATTTTTCCCATTTCTGGGATAACGTAGGCATTATATCCATAGGTATATAGCGGCATTATAAATGGCAGGTGGCAGGAGGGGAAGCTTGTTATAGCTTTTGTAATTGGGGCCCGGCAGCTCGAAGCCCTGCCTTTGCTTGTAGGGTACATCAGAACTTGCCCTTGACATATTTCACTAGTTACTGCAGCAGTTGAATTTCATCTTTGCTGGAGCATCTGATTAAAATTAAAAAATGTACCGAAAAATCCCCACTTGCATACGGGCAGGAACATGCTCTATGAACCCTATTCCCAGTGTTGGGAGCGAACACCAGCAGCTCGCTCTCTGCTCATGACTGCTGCTTTACAGACTGTGACTGACAGTAGCTTTTTTAACCTTTGCAAACTGAATTAGCCCAGTGTTCACATTACAAAGAGAGAGGTTGATGATAAATCTGATGGGCTGTGGGCCCCTGAGGAGCAGGAGAGGCGGCTGCTGCTGTTCAGGGTTCACTTGGCAGTCTATGGGGATGAATACATATGAGGTGTAAAAAGTTGCAGTATCTCATGCTAACATCAGCCAAATCAGCCAAATGTTTTTACTATACCAGCACATTCATGTGGAGGAGACCCCTCTGAAAAGATTATTTGCTTAGTATAACTGATACCTAATAATGTGGAACACTGGAAATGTGGTCTATTGGTTAAAGCAGATGGCCTTAAGGGGGTTTTCACAAAAAAGGGAAATTCTCTAATTGAATCCCCTAGTGATGTTAACAAGAAAAATATCATTTCAAACCCCCTTACGTTACTATTTTACTCAGTTTTATTGATGTGATCTCCAAAAACTCAATGATGGTCAGTGTACAATTCCACAGTGTGGGTGGGGACTCTGTAAGTAGACACTTCATGATCCCTCTAGTGCTGTGAGATGCTGTGTGCTGACAATGTGCTTACATAGTCAGGGTACAGGTTTATCTACACTTTCATTTAGCTTCTGAACATACAGTAGTATCTGACAGAGAGAAAACGAGCAATGAGACAGATCAGAAATGAGAGATGAGTAGATGCATGAGATGCATATAACACACAACGACACACTTCAGTACTGTTACATCTGAGCTATAACACACACAGAGTGCCCCCATCTGAAAGCTGCTTGATGGAAGGAAGTGTCTGTGTGTGAGCTTGTCTTGTAACGCAGAGGGGAGGGCCTGGAGGCAGAGATGAGAAGCAGACAGAGAAGCTATTCATGAGAAAAATCTGCCATGCCTGACCATGATCAGAAATTTTACAGTTGGATTCTGGGGCAACCAAAATTGTAAACACCAGTACTAATAGAGACATGTTGTACTTATACCTGTGAAATGCTGTTTTTTTGTTTGAATTGAATTAGAGAACCTGTTATTTTGTTATCCTGAATATATTTAATAATCTTGTCTTAGTGGGATACCCCTTTATTGTGGACTGTATGTTATGGTCTATTTTATATCTGTAAATAGATCATGTTGACTTGATGTCCATAAAACTAAGTACTTGAGTAGTCATGATTTACTCAAGATTTATCTGTATAGTAACCAGAGCTTTACATTTTCCCTAATACAGATCTACTTAATTCCAAAAAACCTATTAGAGTACATTTGCTCCTTCCATTTATACTTCCTCTACCATCCCAATTATTTCAAGGTTGATGCTAAACAGCATATTGGATTCTGATGGACCCAAGACATATATGTTTTATATACAAGGGCCACTGGTTTTAAAATGAATCGTGTCATTGTACTTATGGACCTGCAGTTATTACTGCAATGGGACACCCCAAAAGATCCTTCTAAAAAAAGTATTGTCAAAGGTATCCAACCTCTTATGGTAGTACTGTGAGTACAAGGGAAGCCACATCATCATGACATTATGCTTGGGCGGTAAACAATGAAGTAAAATTATACTATTGCCCTGTAATACTCACTGCCTGAAATTGGAAGCCAGTAGAGATAACATAGACGCTTCCAGGCATGGTTTGATAGCTTGGAGGTCACAGGTGGGAGATACCTTCAAATCAGTCTAACAGTCTAAATTGTGTGAATATTCAATAGGTAAAAATAGTAAGAGATGATTTACGAGTTGAACTAGGTTTTCCAGGCCATCAGGTATAAGAAAAGAAAGACTATAAAAGAATAATAAAAAGACTAGGTAGAAAAGTTGAACTTTTTGCAGCTAATGAAGCCTCCATTTCCCTGAATAGCCTGAGGAAGTTGGTGAGACACTGTTAAAAACTCGCAACTAATGTCCTTCATTACTTTAATAAACGTATCAGTGCAGCACAGCCGATGAATTTTACTATTAACAAATTGTATTTTACATATAGAGACGGTTATATCTGAAATAATTATGTTACTGCCACCGGCATAGCCATATAGTTCCTTATCCCCCGGGATCCCTCCCAATAGTAAATGCAGATCCTCATGAGGTCCTGGATGAGGAAACAAACCCAAAATAATACAATGATAACTATTTTAAACCAGTATCCTATATATAAACCCACATATGCTGAATGTTAAGGAAGAAACAGACCTATTGTACATTGAATGATTACCTTGCTCTATGTTCATCCACCCTAGACAGTCTCCTGCTTCTATTCAGTATCAGATTGGAATGTTAATAACCTTAAGAAGAATACAGCTAATTCCTGGATATTTAATGAATATTAGAAGACAAAGTCATATCTCCGACTGTGTTAATGGTTTTAGAGACATGAACATTTGCAAATTGAGTTTATCGCACCTAGAAAAAAGCAGAAAAATTCCCATGTGCTGTGAATTTTCTTTTTATCTATTTGCAGACTTGGACTGACAATGTGTCTTACTATGTATATTCCTGGTGGGCCATACTCCATGAGATTGAGTCAATGCCCAATGCCACTGATCTGTGTCTAGCTTCTGAAAACTAAGCCTTTATGGCCAGGTTACATAACATGCCCATAGTGTTGAATGGCTGACACATGCCAAGGTGGACTCTGTCACATCACTCATATCCATCCGTCAGCCCTCCAGTCCTATAGAAATCATGGTCATCAAGCCCAACCCTATTACATTCTGTAATGTTTTACCATAGGTCCAAGGCTGCCAATACAGTGATGATTGTTCGTTACATGTGTGCATGTATAGTGAGATATTACTGAATAAAGCAGCAAGGGTACACCTACCCCAGTCCATGTGATTGGGTTTTTATATTACACTTTTATTTTGCAGCTCATAAAGGTCCTCCAATTTCATGATATAAATGCTATACAATTTTCCGGCCTATGTTCTGTGTCAATTCCCGGTATTTTTTTAGATTTTTACCGTCACACATTGCTCACTTCCACTGAATGAAAATAGACCAAATTCTGCATTCTACAAATTTTTCTGTTATTGAAGCAATAACTTAGGTGGGCTAAAAGGGTTTGTGTTGCTTTTTAGTTTCAGTTTGACCATGACTATGTATGTTGAATTATTTAAAAAAAAAAAAAATCTGCATCTTTATGTTTATTTAAGCGAATGTGTTTGAGCCGCAATACTGGATATAATCCCCGCATTGCCCTGTTTCTGCATGGAGCTATATTATTCTGATATCATCATGAGATGGAAAATGACTGCATGGAATGGTTAATAACTGCCTAAGGCCAGGGCCACATGGGCAGAAATTTAAGTGGGTAAGCTTCCATGAAATGACAGGTTGTAGTCATAGATATATACATTCGAATCACTGTGGAATCAAACTAATTTCCTACACACCTGTAGGAAAGTAACTAGTGGTGCAGATTTGAAACTGTCAACTATTGCTGTGGGTTTCATCTATAATCATATTTCTTTGCAATGCAAAAGTTGACTGTTGTGGGATATTCTAAGCAATACAGTACCTTCAGACGAGCTGCAGCAAACGCCATGTGTTTATAGAGGTAGATGCAGCAGAACCTCCAATGTGTTTGCTGTGTGTCGCCCAACTCATTATAAGCATAAAAATTATCTTGATTTTTGTTCTAGTTTGAAGAGAAACTAAATAATTTGAGGCCGCACTTATTTTACAGGAGTAGACAGGAATACATTTCCTAAGACTACCTTTTGCTCTCTGCTAGGGGACAGAGAAAAGAAGGGAATACAGAGAAAACGATTTGGTGGATGATAGGGGCATATTGGAATAAGACTCAGGAAGAAGACAGGGAGACCTCATGTCTAATAGAGAGAGACCAAGTGTTAGGAAGTCCCGCTCATTTTAGTAACCTAGATCATGTGTCTTTTCTGGCTCCTGAAAGCCTCCGTATTAAATGTATTATAGGGAGTCTCAATTCAGTCACAAAATCCTATCCATGCCACATTTTACCCTTAAACAAAGGAGCATGGATTCCTATATTGGGGCAGAATTAGCCTCAAAGAGCTGCGGTTACCTGAGACATCAGCTCACTGCCTAGAGCCATCTCCTATTGTTCACCTTAACAGGGGGACAACCCTGGTCAACCAAAAGCCACAGCGAGTTGCTAGGGTTGTTAATATGCTCGGCAGCCAATCCGGCAATATTTCCGGGTTGCACAGAGTGTGTAACAATAAATTGTGTGTTATAATAAATTGATAACTGGGTCTTGCCAGTAAAGGGGCATGTCCCTACACATTGAACATTTTCACAATGTGACAGCATTTTTCCTAACTTTATTTCACATGCAGTGAAAGTATTTTCTAATTTCATCTTGCCAAGAAATGTAGAAGATTATATAATTACTCCTCCTAAGTACATATAAAATACATCATTTATTTTTACACAAAAAATGGCATCCTAGTGATTTTTTCGTGGCTACAGGCATCATATGAATGTTCAGACAGCAGGGGTAGGAGGGGGTGAAGCTGGAGTTTAAAGAGGACCTGTCACCCTGGAAAACCCACCCACCAAATGTGCCCCCCATAATCCTCCCCCCAGACCCTTTCTACCTAGCCATTTTTTTTTAATTTATGTGCAGTAAATCAATTTAAACCGATCCAACCTCTTACCAAATAAGAGGTCGGATCCTGTATCTCGTGTGCTGGCAGTCGGCGGTATTCATAAGGGGGCCGGCCGACACCCCCCCAGCACGCCTCTGCCAGTGGTCACATTGTAGGAGAAGCCGGCAGCATCACAGCACCACACTAACAGCGGCTGCCTGCCTAACTCACATTGCCGGCCGGCTTCTCTGACAAGTCCCCGCTGGCAGCGGCGAGCTGGGGGTGTGTCGGACGGCCCCCTTATGAATACCACCGACTGCCAGCACACCAGATACAGGATTTGACCTCATATTTGGTAAGAGGTCGGATTGGTTTAAATCAATTTACTGCACATAAATTTTAAAAAAAATGGCTAGGGAGAAAGGGGCTGGGGGGAGGATTATGGGGGGCACATATGGTGGGTGGGTTTTCCGGGGTGACAGGTTCTCTTTAATAGTAAATTATGTGGAAGAGGAGCCTCTCTTTGAGGAGCAGAAGCAATTTGTAGACATCTCATTGACATATAGCACACAACAGAGGTCTTACTCTTACACTGCAGTAGAGGAACCTGCATTTTTTAGTACTTACAGGATAGTCAACCATCCAGAAATTTGAAGATAGAAACCACCCACCTATTACCTTATTTACCAAATCTGAATAAGCATAGACTGCTTGTTGTATTGTTTGTAGAATTGACAGCCTGTGGGCATATAGCCGTTGGGCTAGGTACTGCAGGCAGTGTGGGGTCAGATAGGGGTGAACTGTCACGTCTCCTTTAAGAATCCTGTGGGACATTAGTGTTCGTGGGCTGGTGTCCGGAGGCAGGGCAACCAATAGCCACACCTGATGGGCAGAACTTAGGGCTTAAAAGAGGGCTGGTGATGTCACTCAACCTCTTTATGGAATCTTTGACATCCCTCCCACCCTGATTGTTAACATATTGCAAATAAAATGTCACAGCTGAAGGTTTTGTAGAAGGGGGTGAGGACCTACATGCCCTCTAACGAGGCTGGCATTTCAGGTGCCCTTTAAATATGTTCTTATTGTTAAGAGAAATAAAGTTGCTACTCTTTGAGAAATGGTTGAAATGGTTAATTTATGTTAATAAAGCTGTGGTCAACTCCACAAGTTTACTATGATATTTGTGTCTGTGATTATTTTTTAAGAGGGGACAAATGGTTGGTAAAGGTATAAGGTTCCAAGTATGCATGGAGTCTAGTCACATTAGAATTGTGTGATTGTGAGCCATGCATACAGGGTACTGTGCATTGATATTATTATTATTATTATTATTATTATTATTATTATGTTTTGTATTGTGCAGGTGATTTGGAAGCTTTCAATGTGTGAAAACAGATCATTTTGTACTTGTGTCATTAATCTGGCCCAATAGCAAACCACCTCTGTAATTCACAGATATAACTTCCAAACCCTGGACCAAGGAACCAGTGAAAATGAATTGTTAGTTTCCTGACACCTGATCTTTCATTTTCCTCGCTACTAATTTCCTTTGTTCAAGGTAATAAGCGAACAGTCCATCCCGCTGCTTCTGTTTGATACCAGCATTTAAAAGATTAGTCACAATTACAGATTGCCGCTTTCCTACAAAGTTTTTAAAAAAAAAAGAAAAATAAAAGCCGTCGTTTGATTACAACTCCGCAGGTAAAACAATTCAACATCTGGGGAGACAACTACATGAGATGAGGATCTAAAGTTTACTGTACACACGTCTGATGAAATTTCTGAACATTGTACAACAAAGACTCCCTGATACATTTTTGCAATCTGTTCTATTTTGACAGAGAAATAAAGAAAATGAAATATTGTACCAGTTTATGGGTACGTAAGAAATCTCTGTAGAAAGAGCCTATTTATTTTAGTTCTGCGGTTGGTTTCCTTCGATGGGAACACCACAATGGCAAACATTCAATTCTTAGACCTAATTAGTAGGGGTGAACAATTCATTCAAGATTCACTTCATCATTGCTGAATTTTTCAGAATAACATACAATTTGAATTTGAATCTATTTGGTCCAAACTAATGTTGCTTTACTTGTACTGCAAATTGGTATACATGTCTATGAGAGGGCATGGGACACTACATTCAAAGGTCCCCTAAGACACAATTTTCCTTGGGGAAAAGCCAAACTCTTACCATTTCATTTCTGAATACTAGAGCCATTTATAGAATTTTCATTTTAGAAAATGACTTTTTGCTAGAAACAATATAACTGTTCACTAGATGTCTGGCTTCTGGACCACCAGCGGTGAGCTATAATAATCCATGGGAGAAACCAAAAGCAATTCTGGGTTTTCTGCAGCACCACCAGAGGGGAAATGAAGTATTCCATGGTATCCACTGAAATCAAGGTATGAAAGGGTATGTATATTCATAGTGGTTGCAACTAATTAAGGAATATCTGTTATTTATAGACCTGTTGTTGCTAACGTCATTATAGTGGGTTACTTTATCATTATTTTAATATTATACCTCTACACCAACAAGCCACGTAGTGCAGAGTGTTACATCCTTTTCATCAACCTGAATCCCAGTGGATCCTTCCATCTAATTTACTAATTACAGGCATGTAAACACTAGGATGAATTTATTTAAAAGCTAATTATCATAATGTAGTTTTCTTAGAATGCAAAGTGACATATGGCAGCGTAATTAAAATAAAGCATAACGTAATTTTGTGTATCACTATAGGGCGGCATTACCTGTTTGTAGCATTACAAATGGGGTAAAGACAGAAGTTTAATCTATCATATATATATAGCTGTATCTATCTATCTCATAATCTATCTAAAAACTTTTATCACATATCTTTTGTTATAAGTGATGCTAAATGTCTCTAATGAATAGGTGCCCCAGTAACTTAATAAAATAAATAATAGTATAAAATAACAATAATATATTTCATAGTTTTTCTACAGTGCCACCACGCTGCAACAGATGTAAAAATCGAATTAATGCCAAATGGATACACAAGTTTCACTTTTTTTTCAATTATCATGCACAGAGCCTTTCTTTCATTTACATAACTTGCATTATCTCCAGCCACACAAAGTCATAAGCAAAATTTACTTATACCTGTAAATACACGAGATTTGGAAATCATTTAAAATGTAATTATTATAAGATTTTCTTTTACACTTTTTTAATATCAGACTCTATAAACAGAATGGCATGGTGGGAAAATAGGAGCCCTCTAAAACGATATCACTGTCCATGTGACCGATCTTTCTCATTATAAACTCTCATATTATGTTCCACATTCCAGTAATGAGGGATAGGACTTGATTTATGACCGACCAAAGAGTAGAATTAAACTTATTTCCATATTCCTCCAGGCTCCAGAGAAATATGGAAAAAGTGAGATTTAATTAACCATAAAGGTCAATTTTCAATAAATAAATCCTCACATAGGTCACAGCATGGCACAGAGATGTGTCACCCACCCATATATTACAACGACTGAACTACTGCATATATATTATACTGCAGACATTAAGAGTAAACTGCGCTGTTCCATAATCTCTAGGTTATTCCAACGGTTATTACAGTAAATTACACGGGTGATCTCAGGTTTGTAATTACATGGGTTTTGGAAGTCTCAGCCTTAACCCAGTTTTAGATTGGAAGCTGGATTCAAAAAAATGTTTTACTCTGCTTTACCTCTCCAGTAGAATCTATGAAAAAAATAATTCCGTTTTCCTTTTATGTGAAGGACGGATGGTTACCCAGACCTTGAGAAGCATAATTATTTGGGTCTCCACTGTGTCTTATCCTGCTGTGTTCACTCTCTGCCCAGTTCTTCTTTCCTATTCCATCATCCAGAGCATCTGGAAGTGGGGATGAGCCCATTTTGTAGACATTAGTTTTCACTTCTAAACATTCACAAAACTGAATATTCTTAAGGAGAACTTAAGAAAGGAAAAACTTAAAGGTGTTGGCTACCTTAATTATAGTTTAACAAGGTAACTGGTTGACCTGCTTAGAGTCACCCATATTATAATTACCATGTTAAATCCTCCTGGAAGACACTGGGAGCCTCTTGGAGTAGCGATTGCTGGCCAGCAGAATAGGGACTTCCTGTGATGTCCTGTCTCTGCTAACTTCCAGCTAATGTCTTGGGCTTGCCTCTCCAACCACTAATAGGTGAGTTATTATTACAAAGTGGGCATGTAGACAGTAATGACCGCACAGCCCCTCCACCTAAAGGCTAGAAGAGACAGGACCTAACAGGAAGTCCCTGCTCTGCTGGCCGTCTGGGATCATGTGACCCATCACTCCAAGAGCCTCCTGGTGTCTCCAAGGAAAGTTTAAAAAGTTAAGTACAATATGGGTCACCCACTTACCTTGTTAAACTTTCCTAAAAGTGTCCAACCTCTTTAATTTTATCTTATAAGAAGCATGATAAAGGATTTCTACCTCCCTAAAATGCAGCCATACGTACCCATAAAATATCTCATATGGTCTGCAGTTGATCTCGTATAGGAACAATGCATCAAGTAGGTAGACACATCATTTTCCCAGTGGTTTGTTGCTAACGGACATGCTGTGATAACACTGGGGCAGCTGAAGTCTAAAGGGAAGAAGCATGATTCTGTCTAGAACAATAGTCTATGGCTCCTTGCTATTCATCCAAATGCACGCTCAATGAATCAGATCTAGTTTTCCAAAGGTGAAAATTACCATAGGGAAGATGGACGAAGTGTTTTATTCCTGCAGATCAATAAGAACTTGTGATTAACCTTGGATCTTCTCATTCTATCCATCCTCATCAGGTCATCGATATCCCAAAGGTAGATGGTGAATGCAGCTGTTTATCAAAATAAACACTTTTAGGAGAGCTCAGCCTCTCTTATTCAGACATACAACTATCTTTTTACTTATCAGATGCTCCTATTTAAACCTTCATCTTTTTGCATATTGGCTATCATGACAAAAGTGTCCCTTGACAGCCAACAGTATGTTTGTATACTAACAAAAGATTCTACACGGCATGAAAGCAAGGACACATATAACCATAGAGGGATCCAATAAGACCAAGGAGACATGTGGACAAACCTAGAACGGTCTCAAGCAATGGGTAGTTTGACTTGAAGATTAAAGAAAGAAGCACTTAGAGATTGAGTGGTGTTAACTGGACCCAGAAGAAGGTTTTTATCATAGGGTCTGCTAATCCTGCCTGAAAAGCGTATACAAATGTCACATTATTAAAGGAAATATACCATCTACTTTAACAATGGAAATATTTTATTCTTGCACATAAATGGGAAGCTGGAATTAACATTGAGGAAGTCTGTGGAAAGTTGGGCAGCAACCTCTATAGCAGTGGTGGCGAACCTGAAACGCGCTGGTGTTTGCTGTGGACTTTTTTAATTTAAATGAAATAAAGAAGAATGGATTTTCACCATTTGATGCTGAACCATTTTTTGCACTTGAATCTTCACTATTTGTGTCCGTGGCCGGCGGACTAGGCTCTCTTGCATCCCAGAGGAGTGTAGACTGGATTACAGACTACATGTCCAGGTGTGTGAGCAGCTGTTTCCCATTCTGTTATATATGGCAGTGCAGAGGCTCCATTGTTGGATGCTGTAGGAATTGGTATGCTCTACTAGGCACAGGAAGCCTTAGGGTGGGAAAAGTAAAAATCCCATATAAGATCAAGCACTGGGTACTTGACTCTGAAACATTTATGTTTTCCTTTCATTTTTCATGCAGAAGTGAAATTTGACATTCCAGTCTTTCCGCTCACTCTCATGAATGATTTCAGACATTTAAACCTTTCACTTTATGCCTGAAATATGTCGGAGTTTGGTTTAATTTATCACTTTAATTGCTGCTAAAGAGAGCGGACATCAGCACCGTCTTCTTAGACAATTTAAGGCCGTTTAGTGGGGAAAAAGTTGAGCACTCCGGAACAGATTTGTCGCCAAAAATGTGATACAGAAGTTTCATTACCATGACCTTGTTGTCCCGATTACTTCATAGCTGTAGTTTTGTTACACAGAAGCTGAATTTTTGGAAATTGACAAAACCTGTTTTTAACACAGGTCGCCCTTCAGCTTAATGTTTTGTTTTCCTATACCTTGGCACAGTCACAGTGACTTTTATTAACATGTATGGTGGATTTGCTGCCTACCTTTCCCCAGAAAATAAGCTTTTCCGCTCTGTAATGGGGACAGGGACCAAGAGCAGCCTCAATATTCACCAGCGCAAATTAAAACTGTTCAACAACCTTAGTGTTTGCCGCGGATGCGGATCTTCTGCAAGGTGATATTGACTCATGTAGCAAGTTAAAACTAATTTGTTTTGGCGTCCTATTTTTCTGCACCATATAATTGGCTTATGTGCCTTTGCTCGGACAAGTCCCATTATTTTTACTAAGAGACAATTACCCTGAGTGTTTTGCTTTGAACAACAGGGAAAAGAGGCGGACATTGGAATCAGTGACTGTTCACAAGTTCAAAGTTAGAATCTGCCATATTCTTTGTAGGGAATTTTTTTTTACAAAAGAGATGCATTTATCAGCTGATATGATCCTGCCATTGCTGCACTACATGTAATTATGATGGGGGTTGGCACCAACAAGCCACTTTGCCTATAGCAGACCTGTGATCAGCTTTTACATCACTAAAGTATTAGCCCCCTTGGTATGAAATATCCTTTCTAGAGTTCTCTGGGGCAATTCTCCTATCTACCTACAAAAAAAAGTCCTCAAAAATTATATACAAAAGACACTTGTAGAGGTGGTGGGGTGTCACATGAAATGCCCCAATCTTGAACTATGAGGGAGATTTACTTTGCCAGTGCTCTTCTGCTCTTCCATGCCATATATATATCAAGAGGTGTAGGCCGCGCCACCCGGCGTGCAAAACTACACCAGTTCCAACCTGGTAGTTTTGCATAAAAAGCAGAGAACAAAAGTGAATGCCTTGTGCCCATGCCCTCCACTGACCGCCATGGCCCTCTACATCCCCTCCACAGCCATATGGCGTAGATGTTGTGTATTCCCTATTTTAAAAGAATTTGTGATTATTTCACTGCTACTACGTCAGAAAACTAATGTAGAAGCAATGACAAATCTGTGTTTGGTGCCACATTGAAGAAAATAATGGCATCTTTCAAACTGCATCAGGATTGTGCTTCTGTGCAGTACAGGAGAGATGTGAGATATGGGCAATCAACATGTACTTGGATATGTGAGCTACAGGTAAAAATCCATTTCCTTGGTCTGACTTGTCTCAGTGACTCATCTGACTCTTCTCATTTCCATATGTCTTTTGTGGTGATTTCTTTTAGATACATCAGTGAGAAGTCCTTGTAAAAGTCCTGTGCTACAGGTTCCAGTAATAATTGTATCCTTCCCTGGCTTTAATGTGTATATAAAGGAGGTAGGAAACTGATATTTGACAATCACACTACACAACAACATAAGAAAATATGTATGGTGCTTTATAAATAACATATAAATAATAAATACCAAAAACATAAAAGACTGTAAACAGCATTTTAATAAAGCACTGATCAGTGATTAAGCTGAAATTTATAGTGAGTGGTCATTGTTATCTGTACCGCAGACTTTTAGAAACTTTTTATACAATTATCTGTTCAGGTTCTTTATCAGAAATTATGGACAAGACATTTAATGTTCTCAGTGAAAAATCAATTTTTGCTTATTCTACTGTTTTTATCCCCTATTTGGGCATCAATTAAACTGTCGGGGGTTTAAAATGTCCATGGAGCACGGTCAATAATACTGGCTACTTTTTCACTGAGTGTTGTATAATGTTTCATCCGCCATTAACCCCTCACCTGCCAGCTCGGACGCTCCTGTATTAAATGACAAACTGCTACATTTCCAAAGATGAGAACAATACAAAAAAATCTGTGTTCATTCCTTTTACTCAAAAATCTTGGTATGGCAAATGGTTATTAGAAACAGAACACAATGATCTTCCGGTCCCTATGGTCACCTACAGTTTGCGCACTTCATGTTGTACTGTAGTCAATGCTGCCGTCATACACAGAGATAAGCTACGTCTCTTGCAACAAGTACAATATGTGCAGGCAATGATGAAGCAGCTTTACCGAGGAGACAGAAAGCACTGACAAGGTTAATGTCTGATCTAAACCAGAGACAAAGATTATGGATAAAACACCAAAAGAGCAGAGGGCATTTAAAAGATGAAATATGCTTCTTCTCACCTTCGCTCACAGCGTTGCTCGTATATAGTTTTGATAACACAAGGCTTAACCATAAATCCAGTATTATCACCTGACTTCCAGAAGACCACTTTTGAGCAAAATGCTTAAATAAGTTAGCGGATGGAGAGAGTTTTGCTCAGGGGTGAGCAGGAGATAAGGATGAGGAGGATGTGAATTATGCTCTCAGTTCTCTGCGTGGTGCAGTCAATCAGGAACACCAGAGATTCAGGACATCGGTGAAATGTCCAGGCAGAGAACACACATACCTGGAGACATAAATTTCAACAAAACAATGACACTTGGTAACGGCGCTGTTATTTTTTTCACTGCTTTTCCAGAGATAAATCATACATCTGTCTATGTAACTGGAGCTCAGGGACGGTGGTAGTGAATTAAAACTATCATAGACAGAGGGCACTGCTTATGGCCTCATACACACAAACCTACTATGACTCCTTACCTCCAAGATGCCCAGATGAAGTGGTGCATTGCTAAAAGGAGTGCAATAACAAAGGTCACTTTGCCTAGGAAGGCTAAAAGGATCATTTCCCCCATATATGGAAATCAGTAAATTTCCAATGAGACTTAAAATATCAGGGCACATACTTCAGGGCCCACACAATGCCAGTCCTGATTAATTGTCAGCCAGTGGGAAGTCAGTTGTACTTTATCACTACAATAATGAGGATACCAAATTTACAGTGCCAGTGCAAAAGTATTTGACCCCTTTGAACTATTCTACGTTTTGCCAAATTCCAGGCTTCAAACATAAAGATATAACATTTTGTAGTGAAGAATCAACAGCAAGTGGGACACAATTGTGAAGTGGAATGAAATTTATTGCATATTTTAAACTATTGTAAAATATAATAAACTGAAATGTGGAGTGTTCAATACTATTTGGTCCTTTTACTTTCGGTGCAGCAAACTCACTCCGCAAGTGAGGATCTCTGAATGATCCAGTGTTGTCCTAAATGACTGATGATGATAAATATAATCCACCTGTGTGTAATCAAGTCTCTGTATAAATCCTCCTGCTCTGTCATAGTCTCAAGGTTCTGTTTAAAGACGGATTTGGATACAAAAAGATTTCACAAACTTTAAACACCCCAAGGAGCACTGTGCAAGTGATCATATTGAAATGGATGGAGTATCAGACCACAGAAAATCTACCAAGACCCGACCGTCCCTCTAAACTTTTATCTCAAACAAGGAGAAGACTGATCAGAGATGCAGCCAAGAGGCCCATGATCACTCTAGAAGATCTAGGTGAGAGAGTCTGTCCATAGGACAACAGTCGTATACTGCACAAATCTGGCCTTTATGGAAGAGTGGCCAGAAGAAAGCCATTTATCAAAGATATCCATAAAAAGTATTGTTTAAAGTTTCCCACAAGCCACCTGGGAGACAAAACAAACAGGTGGTCTGGTCAGATGAAACAAAAATCAAACTTTTTGGCCACAATGCCCAATGATATGTTTGGCGTAAAAGCAACACAGCTCATCACCCTGAGCACACCATCCCCGCTGTCACCCATGGTGGTGGCAGCATCATGATTTGGGCCTGCTTTTCTTTAGCAGAGACAGGGAAGATGGTTATAATTTACAGGAAGATGGATGGAGTCAAATACAGGACCATTCTGCAAGAAAACTGTTGGAGACTATAAAATACCTGAGACTGGGATGGAAATTTATCTACCGATAAGACAACGATCCCAAAAATAAAGCGAAATCTACAATGTTCTACAAAGTTCACAAATAAATGTATTCAGATGTTAGAATGACCCAGTCAAAGTCCAGACCTGAATCCAATCAAGAATCTGGGGAATGAGCTGAAAACTGCTGTTCACAAACGCTCTCTCTCCATCCAACCTTACTGAGCTCCAGTTGTTTTCCAAGAAAGAATGGGCAACAATTTCAGCCTCTCAATGTGCAAAACTGATAGAGACATATGTACGGACCTGTGTAAGGTCACAAGATGAGCTGACGTTTTCAATTCTACCATTTTGGGAACTGTATGACCTTTTTATCACTTCTTCATTGTGAAATGGCAAAAAAGTAGTGATTCAGACATTTGGATGTTATTTTCCGCTATGGGTTTTACTGCTAGGAATAACTGTGGGCATTTTGGGAAGCCGCAACACCTAACAAGGGTGGTGATTTGAACTTTTATTTAATTTTTTTTACATGTTTTTACTATATTTCTAGGCCCTCTAGGTTACTAAAACCCAAGGACGTCTAATCATGTATACAACATACTGTAATAATAAATATGCTGCCATGGAACCCTTAATTAGGGATCTGGCTTTCATAGCAACATACCAGTGCCCACCAACAACGTCATGGGGCACCGTCTGGATCCAAAATAGCACCTGTTGGATATGGAGTGTGGGCATGAGGTCTTAGGTGTATTTTTTAAATGTTGTGTCCCGCTGCTCACTTTTGTCGTACTGTGCCCGATTTGCAGGATTTGTTCGGCTTTGACAGGTATTTAACAGGGATCTGCACTGGCTTTTCGTGTTGCACGCTATCATTTTTGGCGCAGCTGTGCTGACTTTCATGCAACAGAAATCAGGAGGCGGCTGTCGAACGATCTGACTAATTCGGACTGAGTGCGGGATTTTAATTTCAAATTGTGTCACAAGACAATGCACTTACATACACCAGGAAGAAGAAGGTGAACTCCGGCAGGGACCTGAGCGGGAAAGCAACACAATCTTAGTGAATCGTGGCACAGTGCATTATCGTCGGAGTTCTGTGAACTCCTCGGACTGGATAAATAATGAACCCCATTGTGTTTTATGCAGATGCTATGTAGCAGTATTCAGACTGCATAAGGATTATACATAAAGGAGGCTCTGCAAACATATTTCTTCTGTATACTTTGGGTCAATACATCAGAGTTGAATGCACATAATGGCCTCTTCCTCAACCCGGAAAACATTGTTACAGTCCAATAGCTCATAACATTCAATATACAAACATGTGTGCAAATCTGTGAAAGCATGTGGTTATATCTCACCTTAAACTAATTTTATCACACCTCAAAACAGAAACAGGATTGCTATAGAGAAAATCCTGAGCTTGTGTATAGCTCCTAAATAGACTGGAGACTAATTACTTCCTTTATAAAGCCCTGAAATCCACATTTCCTGATCAGGGTTTTTGAACCTTACAGGCTTTTCATATTTGTCCAAAGTGAAATTTAATTAACGCTTTCTTTAAAACAGAGATTCTGATTTCATACAAACCATTTATCTGGAATATTATTTTTATTATTCAGGCAAAATAATTTAAATTGAGGTTGTTCTTTGGAGCATGGAGCATATAGGGCAGATTGTACAAGAAAGAGCCGAACATTCACTTGATCATAATGCAGGGCAAAATTGCTTTCATCCATCCAGAACATGGCTTAAGTTCATCCAACATTGGATGCTTGCTGGTTAAAGGGAAGCTAAACCTCCAGAAACAGAAAAAATAAACACGTCTATAGAAATGTACAGGTAAACCTGAAACAAGACAAGAACAAAGACAGAGCAGTTTTGATGAAATTGAAGGGACAGATTAATCGTTTTGTGATAAAGAGATAAGGAATTTGTTTTATGGAACTGTATTAAGCTAAAGAACCTAAAGGAGAGAATACATGTGGCTCTGGGTCAGGAATTATACATTAACCTCAGGGAAAAATATACAGAACAAAATGTAATATTCTAAGGTTCACTTAGAACTTGCCAACCTTGTCCCCATTCACTAAATGGGACTGAGCTACCTAAACATGTCTTGTAGTAAAACCTCAACTGATTTGATGTTGATGATCTATACTAACAAAAGATGATTGATATCTAGTGCTCTTCCAAATTAACCAATACGTCAATATAAAGGAACTGCTAACTATCACCTCCTGTCATAGACTGAGCTTTGCTGTATATGGGACTGCATTAGAAAAGGTTTACTTTATGTGTAGAATGATACACACTAGTGTTCCACAGTGACCTTCTATTCATTTGAGGGGGGTTATCAAGCACTAGCGTGTTATCATAATCCAAAAGAGTCAAGTGGGTCTGGAAAATGCTATGCCAAAATTGTGCTATAACTTGGTGTGCAGGTGGCTTAAGGTGGTGGGGAGAGCCGCAACTATAAGCAGTGAGCCAGTACAAGCCGTGATAAATTCCCTCATTGTGAAAATTAGAAACTGCATTGTACTACATTGATTTAACCCATAAGATCAACCTAAGCAGATCTGTGGTTGAATAATGTTGTCTGCTCAATTATTCCAACATTTATAGCCATGATGATAACTGTCTTACACCCTACAAGATTTCCATCTCTGAATGGGTCAGGTCAAGCGCTGAGATGTTAATGTGGCAAGTGAGATATTGATGAGTCTATAATAGTGATGAAGAGATGAATTGTTTTGCAATGTGGATGAATACTGTGTAACAAAAGGGAAGCGTGAGACAGCTCTCCAACCAATCAATGACATTGTGATTGATGTGCCAAACTGTCCACAAACGAGACTGTATTTAATGGTAGTTTGCAATTTTATTAAAAGTGTAGACTCAATTCTGGACAACATAAGATAGATAATATATGATCCTTATAAAATGTGATGCTCACAAAAAACCCAGCGCAACAGAGCCTGTATGGTGACACATGACAAACCTATGAATCTGTTGTGGGAGCCATATGCTCTCTTTGTAAAGCTGTATATATCCCTAAAGGACACCTTAAAAATCACCTAAAAACAATAGGGGGGATTATGTTTTTGTGGCATATACTCCACAGTTTAAAGTTAGTTGCACCAGATCTACTATCAAGCATGTGTGATAAATCTAGTATATTTTTAGACTGTATTATGTAGAGAATGTTGACATTGTTTAACTTATAGAAGCTATTAGTCCTGCAAATGTGGCCCAAAGCTTGTAAAAGACAAACCCTTGAATGTGGAAGGTGAAAGAAAGTGGTGTTTAAAGGAAATCTACCATCAAAATCCATCATAATAAATAAATCCATCATGATAGACACTTACTCATAGATCCAGACACTATGACTATGGTAATCTTCTTATATTTGTTATCCATGGCCTCCTTCTAAATTCAACTTTTTAACATTATGCTAATGAGCCAGAGCCAGGCTCTAATGGGTGTTTCCAGAGCCCCTCAGTGCTGCTGCATCACAGGCTGTTGCAATGATCAGATGATCACCCTCACTGCTCATTGTAAAATTGGAAAAGACATCACCGAGGTCAGGAACACAGGAACGGACTGGCACACAGGAAAGCAGGATACACTGGAACGAACTGGCACACAGGAATGGAGGATATACAGGGACGGACTGGCACACAGAAACGCAGGATACAAAGGAGAGCTTTCTCTTTAGGGGAAGACTTGAAGATCCAGCAAGGTTCACAGCAAGGGGCAGGAATTTATATCAGGCAAGCGCCAATTATTGGTGGGCTGGCCCTTTAAATCTTAGCGAGCCGGCGGGTGTGCCGTAGGAGATGGGGACGCGTGTGCCGAGCCGCAGCGGAGACTGCCACTGGAGCCAGGGGAGGTAAGAAGCACCGGGCTCTGGGGGCACACGGAGAGACACGGGTGAGCCCGCGATCCGAGACAGGGATCGCGGGAGCACCCGTGACACAATGGATAAGAAATATAAGATTGCCACAGTCACAGTGCCTGGATCTATGAGTAACTGTTCCTGGATGGATTTTAAGTGTAATTTTTTTAAAACAAAAAAAATGAGGGCAGGTGCTTTAAGAGTCTTTTTATTAAATGGCCTGTGCTACAGTTTTTCTTTTAATTATGTGCCTGGAGTCACAATTGAAAATCCAGTTAACCATGTAAGGATCCAACTGGTCACGATTCACAGCCTCTAATTTGAGAGTCTCAGGCCAACGCTCCAAACATTGAAATGGACTAAGTCATTTATTGTTTCACAACATAACATCTTGTCCAGATTACCGAATGTGATTTTCATGAGTAAAGAATGAACTGGCCGCCCACTGATGCCAAAGGAACTCCCAGCTGTTTGCAGCTAATCACCAGGCAGCATTACATTAGGCCAGCTGCTCCCATGGTTTGTGGTCTTTCTGCCAGTTGGAGTCTGCCAAGGACTGCCGCCTCTCAGAAAGGGATGGAGAGAGCAGGACAGATGCTCCCATCAAGAACTTTGCTACCCTGACTGGCAGGCTATTTTCTGGGCACCAAAACTTATCCAAAACAATCACTATTATTGCTACACTCACACACAGATGGAACTTTAAATCTGAACCTATTAAAGCACACATTAAGGCAAAACTTTTGTGTGCCTAATGAACTACAGCAGCAGCCTTGTGAGCAAGGCAATGGATATCATAATCTGTGCTTTCACATGGGACACAAGATATTTGGCATACATTTTAGAAATACAAGCTCCAAAAATAAAACCGATAAAGTCAAGGATACCATCAAGAAAACTAAAGAGAATCAGAGGATCTGCTAGGATAGTAACATTTTCTAATAAACTGGACTAATACAATCAACTCAGACAGGCGTTACCAAGTAGCCATCAGTTTGGCTGGTCTGGTAAAAAGAAACATCACTCCCAACCCTAGGATCATGGGAGCAAATAAGAGCAAGGCACATAAAGGCCTTAAACTGCTGTTATTTCATTTCATGTCAGCGCCACTCCTCATAACAGATAGGCCACATTTATTAAAGTGTTTGTGCAAGTTTTCTGTCTAACTTTTCACTGATTGAACATGTATTAATAAAGTGATTGCGTCAGTTTTGTCGCGGCTGCACTGTGTCCGATAAGAGAGAAAAAATGTGCTTCTTACTGACATGTACCATAATTATATCTGCTCCACAATTCTGCAGCATTAATAAAGTGCATCAAAACAAATGGTGTACCATTTCAGAGCAGTGCAGGGGGCACCAGATTAATAAAGACTGTGCAATCTGGCGCCCTCTACATACTCTACAGGCAAACTGCACATAGTCCAGACTGCGCTACTTTTGATAAATGTGGGCCACTGTGCCTGGTACTGCAGCTCCTCATCTAAATCTGCTTGGAAAAGTGTTGCTTATTTAGGGGGGTTATTTATAGATAGCACACAGCATGCAGACTTCAGGTCAGATTTACCAGGGCTTCTATGCCTGAAATCTTATGTAAAAGCCCTGAAATAGATGCTTGTCCTATTGCATGACAAAGAATTAACCCTATTTCTTCCCTTACGCCATCTCAATTGCCAAGTGGGCGTGGAGGGGTGTGAAGCCACCAGCAGAGTGTGCATGTACCTGCCCCATGTCTGTATAAGTGCTGGTGTAGAATTGCCCCTGCAGTGGCTGTAGTGCAATTCTATGCCAGGCAGATTAGCGTACAGCCGCCCTGCGGATTTATCAGGAGAATTAGTAGTGAATTTCCATGTTTAGTAAAAGGAATCATTGAAAAATGTTTTGATTAAAATGTAATAAAGGTTTCGAAGAATAGTAACTATTTCAAATGACTTATAGACACAAGATAGCAACGATGGTGATGAATTAGAAACACGGTGAATATGAGAAAAGCCTAGACTTGACATAAATTTAAATGTATGTTGTCATTTGCTGTGTGAGCATATTTTGCATAGAAGGAAGTAAATGGTGAGACTAGAGGATATCACCCTTACAATAAAATGTATTATAGAAGGTGACACAGACATGTACAAATGGTTTAATAATAAAGATGAACCTATGATCTAACATGAATACATTGTAGTGTATTTACAAGAATTGCTTTATGGCCTGCTCAATTTTTCTTCAGCTTTTGGAGGGCTGACTTCCGGGAACCCACTAATTGCTGTAGCAGGAACCTTGCCCCCTTTGTCCCAGTTGCTGGACCACAGCCAAATGGAGTTGAATACAGCAGTATACACCCAAATTTCCTTTTAGGATACATGGCCCTCTAAGAGGATGATCTGCCAACAATCAGCGGTTTTCACCCTGCAGGGCATCCATGTATGTTATATACAGTATCACATCTGCCAGGGCAAATTTTCTGGGCTACTTGGTGTGGTATTAACATTGACCTGTAGCTTATACATGAAGCCAAACAAGTCAAGCAAATAAGTCACATTACTGAAAACAAGTCTCAGTCTGTGTCCAATGGCAACCAATGGGATTTAATAAGTAGCTTTAATAAAATATGACATTGTCACAAAAAGTAAGTACAAAATACCCAAAGTGGAGTTTTTCCAATTCAATAAAGATTGCGTTTTTAGACACAATTAGTGTTTATGCCTGGAAAAATATGAATGTGTCCATAGACCAAATTTAGGCGTCTCAGTATATATCACATCCAGCACGAAACACCTGGCGAAAAAGCTCAGCAGTCTATTCTATATCATCCTGCTTCCTGCTGGAGAGAGCAGTGTACACTCAGCAGAGGCCACTATGGCCTCCATTCCCTACCTCTGCTTAGCAAACGTTGTGGTTGTTTCACCAGTGATGTAATTGTCTAAATATTGGAAGTGACATCGCCCGTAGGCAGGGGAGAGGAGCCAAACCAGGGGATGTATCCCACTGTATGAGCATACACTGCTGCCCTCTGTTGTAAGACTAGGTTGGGAATCCTGTGGATATATTCAAAAACAAGATGTGAATGTAACTTAAAGGGGTTGTGTCACCATAGCAAATGGCTGTAATTGGGTACAATGCATTATGACACGTACTCTCACCATTTACACTTATTACAAAATCTGCAGGCTTACTGAGATAACTCCTTTTGTTCTGGTTGCTGGCGCCCCCTGCTGGTAGCTGTGTCCCGTCCTGGGCTACAGCTGATCTGGTCGAGTCTGCACACAGGGATTCCCCCAGCTGCTCTGCACTACAGATCACCCCACGGGCTCACAGCTCCTCTCCACACTGAGAGATCAGCTGACACACTGCAGCCAATAGGAAGTGAGAGAGGAGGAGGGGCAGAGATTGTGCTGTGATGGCCACTGCTTGCCAGCTCCACAGGAGCCTACAGCAGCAGATACAAGGTAACTGCAGTGAGACATGGCATCTGCTGCACAGAGGAGTCCCCCCTAACATGGATCATAGCAATGCAGCAGCCCTCTCCTTCCTCCACCATTAGTCAGGTCACACAGGAGTCTACAGCAGCAGATACAAGGTAACTGCAGACATACATGACTATCTGCTGCACAGAGGAGTCCCCCATAACATGGATCATAGCAATGTAGCAGCCCCTTCCTCCCTCCACCATTAGTCAGGTCACACAGGAGGCTGCAGAGATAACACAAGTAACATGCTGAGCTCTGACCTCTCCTGATGCAGTCCTCCTCCTGTACTCTCCACCATTCACTGTCCCTCCATGCTACACTGCTGTCCTGAAAAGGGGCCCCTGGCCCTGACTAGCAGGGAAGTAGCTAAAGATCAGTAACATAGGACTATTATCTATCACCTGTCATTTATCTATCTATCGCATATCTATCTATCTATCTCCTATCTATCTCCTATCTATCGCATATCTATCTATCGCATATCTATCTATCTATCTATCTATCTATCTATCTCCTATCTATCTATCTATCTATCTATCTCATATTTATCTATCATCTTATCTCATATCTATCTATCATCTTATCTCATATCTATCTATCTATCTATCTATCTAGTGATTTAGTTGCAATTCCTTACAATATACATAGAAAGAGATGCAATTAACGGCCCCAAAGTAACATACAAAATTACAAAAGTTTATAAGTAAAAGTTCCCTCCCACATCTGCTTCTGTGTGAAGCAGAATAGAGGCTGAACAAGCATCATAATAACAAATAGAAAGGAATCTTTAATTCCAGGTAACCATTACAAATAGATTTTTGAAATATTTTAACCTCTTTGATAGCTTTTTGTAGTCAATTGTTTCGTGGCATAACCCCTTTAAGGGATATCACAAGCTTTAAAATGTGAAAAGGGGACATATTCTTGAATTTACGGCAGAGAGAAAAAGTAAGTACTATAAAGGAAATTGACAGGAAAATTGATCTCAGTGTAGATTTATAGTAATTTTCGGAGACCTGTTTTCTGATTGAGTCTCTTCCACAGATGAAGCTACAAGTAACGGAGACGCAGTTTTGAGCACTCAGCAGATACCAGTGATGACGGGACGGCTGTGTTGTAGCACCATGGACAGCGCCCAGCAGTGTGCCGGCTGTCTCCCCTGTTAGTTTATTATGGAACACTTGCCTAAATGTAAGCCTTATTACAGTGTAAAATACAGTATATATAAGTCTGCTTCTATAATATGTTACATGTTCATATACAATCACAGAATATAAGGGGTGCAGGAATATTCATTAATTTAACAAGGTGAGATTCAATGGGCCTCAAGCAACCTAAACTCCGAGAGAAACTGCACATACCATCCAGTATTCACTTTTTATATCCTAAATTGCATTGGATAATCGATAGTGAAATTTGGTTAAAATGGGCTCACGGTTCTCTTTTTGTCTGGGTCTCAATCTGTTGGAGTTTAAAAGGGAATCCTTAGGTAACATAGTAATGCCCTACTCTGTTATCTTTATTAGGAATAAAAGAGTTACCGTTATTTGAGATGAATTTTGCAATGTGGTAGAGATGGGCTGTTAACATTTTCTAATATATTTCATTAATAAATTCTGCTTAGTTTGTAAAGGAGCAGACTGAAAAGTTCTAGCTGCTAAAACAACAGATTGCATACGGCCATGGTCCACGTGGCCTTACTTTGTTTTATAGTTTCTGTTTCTTCTACAAAAATTTAGAAGATGTTTTTATCCTGACAGTTACACTGGTCACGTATACAATACTTGACAAGTGATTAACTTAGTGGACATGGTGTGTAGATTGTACATAGATAGCATTTATCTCTATACTAGCATGGTCTTGGAAGTCACTCCATTGACAATAAACTTTGGGTTTCCAGTTGCTGGTTCATGTCATTTCCCTATGGTTGGAGAGCCATAAGTACGTAGTATTTTATTTCAGAAAACCTGGAGTGTAAATACGTCATCATATTGTGTAAACTATGCATTTTTAGTTGGGATCTGTAGCCACTTTGGGTCTCACCAAGCAATGCATAACATAAGGTAATGGCGCTAATGCCACTATTTTAGTGACAAGGTCAGCTAAGGACATATGGAGGAAGCCGTATAAAACTAAATATAGCTGTGCTGCAGAATAAATCCCAGCTAGTTATCTCGTGCAATGCGCCAGACGCAGCCTTGAGAAAGCAGAGAAGAACAGAACAGGTGAGTCTAATTAGAGCCGGAAACCGACAGTAATTAGAGCTGTGAAGTACAAGGCGTCCCCGGACCATAATGTGCTGCATTTATACATAACTACAGCCCACCCAAGTGATGCATCGTGTCCACAGCCAGAACATAGAGCAGACGTCGGCATTTCTACAAGCAGTCATCTGTCTGGAGCCTCTCTATTTACTGCACATTGCTGATCTATCCAAGAGGGAATTGTTCTTCGGTAGTCTAAACCACACCCCCCAGGGGCGTGGCACAGATAGCCAGCGCACAATAGGAATATGTATCAATCTGTCTATGCCAGAATAATGCACCTGAAATAGCGCGCACCACTTTTGTTGAGGGTTTAAAAACATTTTTAGGCAGTTTTCCAACTTTTCTGAAAAAAGGGTACGTCCTTTATACTAAAAGGGCGTGTGGCCCTGCTGAAAATAGCCGGTACACCAGAAAATTCATTATTGTGGCGCAGCAAACTGGAACAACTAATAGAAGCAACTTGCCAGTCTTATACAGCACCACATTATTCATTCAGCATTAGACACAATGGGCAACATTTATTAAAGTGTCTGCACCAGTTTTGTGTTGTGGTTGCACTGTGTCCACCGCACCACAAAATTCTGAACCTCAAGGGGCATTCCAGTGCAGAGTTGGACGGTGCACCACATTTATTACAGAAACTCGACAGAATTGTGTCACACGCTCTTAAAGGTGCAAAAAAAAAGTTAGTGCAGACTTCCAGAGCAGCGCAGGTTGTGCCAGATTAATGATTAATCTGCCATACATAGTACAGACTCCACTGGCACATAGTACAGACTGCACTCGATTTAATCAATGTGGTCCAATGATGAATCTGAAACAGCAGAGAACTGTCTAGTTCTGCTCTGCACTGGTCTAAAGACCGACACATCAATATATCCCCCAAGATGGTAGCCATTCTACAGAAATTATAAAGGGATTTATAATATTACTACATTTATATTATGCATTTAAATGAAAATTAAGGTTAATGTTATCTGTTTATTACAAAAGTAAAGTCAAGGTGACAGATTCTTGGGATTCCTAAACAGGTTCAATGCAGTCTATTGCTGTCTAATAGTATGACATTAGCAGGTAATCCCAGACTATCAATGTGAAATCAGTGGGGACTCAACCCCAAGACCCTCAAAGTTATACAGGGTAAAGGGGATGTGTCTGCAGCTCAGCCGTTGAAAGGGATTCCTAAACATGTATGGATTTGAGGATGTCCCTGGGCACAAACTCCTGAGACCCCTACATTCTACTGTGTCCATTTGTCCTCCTGATAAAATTTTAATTATTTCAATGACATATTTTTCCAGTGCTGTTTCTATTTTTTACATTTAAAACATAGATTTTAAATAAAATAAATAACAAATATAGGTAAACATTGAAAAGGACTGCTAGTTCTAGTCCTTCAAGAGTGAGCTGCAATACCAGATCCAACCATACACAGGAGTGGAGCTGTTTAAGAACAAACGTGCATCAGTTTCCCTAATCCTATACAGATTTTGTAATAACATTGTTGATCAATTTTATATAGGAAAGTTTTAAAAAACTGATGTTAGTTTTAGCATTCAAGTCTGGCCTTATCTAATACTGAACTAAGGAATCAAGATTTATGTAAATATGAGTATATAAGAATGTTTATGGATTCATATCACACAACTACCAATATCAGGTTCTGGACGCTGTGGAAGCATCCTGGAACATTTTCTAAATGAATCTGTTTATTAGTTTGTTACAGTTTCTCAAGTATGACAAGTGCTTACAGTGATTTCCCTGACCTGCTACATTCCAGAGGATCTGTTCCATGCTTCACCAACTCTGGCAGCCAATACTAAAATAATTCATGCTCATTTGGTTTCTAGTTGCCAGGGTCACTGTAAACATAGGGATGGAGCTGCCCAGGATAATAGAAAGGTTATGGAAAAAACTTCATTTAAAAATTGTTTTGATACAATTGTAGAACCTGAACCAGGAGAGAACTTATTCTATTGTTGCTTAGTTCATCCTTGAATGAGATATTCAGCTTTCATTCACTTAATAAATAATAATAATTCCTTTATTTATACAGTGCACATAGATTACACAGTACTACACTGAGCTTGCCAAATCAGTCCCTGTCCCCATGGGGCTCACAATCTTATCAACCTACCACTATGTTTTGGAGTATGGGAGGAAACCAGAGGACCAAGAGGAAACCCACGCAAGCACGGAGAGAACATACAAACTCTTTGTAGATGTTGACTCTGGGACTTGAACCGCTGCAAAGCTGTAGTGCAAACCACCAAGCCACCATGCTGCCCCTTCACTTTGCTCTCATGCCATCGAAGCTACATTATAATAACTGATCTTAAAGGAAATCTACCATTAAAATCCACCACTATAAACCAGGGACTGTTACTCATAGATCCGAGCACTGTGACTGGTAATCTTCTTATATGTGTTATCCATGGACGTCTTCCATCTAAACTTTTATGCCAATGAGCCTTAGTGGTGGGTGTTCCCAGAGCTACTTAGTGCTACAGCATCACAGACTGTTACAATGATCAGAACATGTGTCACCCTCCCCCCTGCTCTCTCCCTCTGCCTGTGTAATCTAGCAGAAGCAGGAATTGCAGAGGGAGGGTGATGACCTGCTGATTTTCTGCTCATTGTACAACCAGTGAAAAGTCATCACTAAGGGGCTTTGGAAATACCCACCAGAGGCCCACAAGCTCTTTTGGCATGATTTTATAAGTAGATTTTAGAGGGAAGGAGACCATGGATAACAAATATGAGAAGATACCACAGTCACTGTGCCTGGATCTATGATTCCTGGTTGTTCCTGGTTTATCATGATGGATTTTGATGGTAGATTCCCTATTACATTGGTACTGCTGCCACATGAAACTATTCTGCATGTCCCATACTCCTAACTAACATGAAATGGGGATGTGGCTAAATGGGGACATGGCTAAAAGGGGACATGACTGTCTGTTTTTCAGCAGTTGGCACACATCACCATTCCCTTCTGCAGGCTTATGCACAATCCTGTGGATTCCACGGCCTTCTGCATGATCTGACTGCCCAAGCTGCTAAGCATAGAGAAGGTCCTATGACAGGCCGCGTACAATGGTCTACAAGACTGCAAAAGGCTGACTTGCATGTTATTGCTATAGAAGATAACGGAGAAAGCTATTTCACATGGCTGCTGCACCACTTTGGATAGGGCATCAGGGAACATATGTTCTGTAGGTACTGGCCCGGAAGGTGGGACCCACATTTATTAAACATTTATAACATATCCTGTGGTTATTCCTATAATGGGAATACATGTTTAATTCATAGACTGAGTATGCCAGGGCAATGGCCACTGTTATTTGTCAACTCCCTTCTCTGTCTTGAAGAGGTAGGTTTTGCTAGCAGGGTATCCACACCATAAACTCTAAATGTTTTAATAAGGTTTTCAGACATGAGGTGTCTTTCTAACACAACCCATCAATTTTTTATATTCTAAAACTTTTCAGACTTGAGTCTCACAAACAAATTTCTGAAAGTTTCACTCTACTAGCAGGGCGAGAGTAAAAAATTTACACCGACAATGAAATGATTCCTTTTTTTTATGTATTATTTATTTTTGCTAGGATCACCTTTCAAGCCATGGAAGATTTATCCTACTTGTCAGTTTCTGGTGAAATATTATATATTGTCAGAGCTCCTCTTTGCCTCGCAGGCTCATTACTCCATTGGTAAAAAAAAAAATTGTCAAGCTGCGGGAACTGAACAGCTCCTCAAACAGATCGCTTTCATTTTCAGACTTTAATTGTTTGTCCAAGACACTTGGCTAATTATAAATTATGCATGTTTTAATAATGTAAACTGTAAGCCAGCAAAAAAAAGCACAAAAAAGCACAAAGAGGAAAACAAAGGAAAACAGATGAACGTTAATGGCTCTGAAAAATCTCATCAGTCCTGCATATTGTGTGGCTGCTTTAATTACAATTTTGGAGGAATGTCTGTCTGCTGGAATGGCAGCCACCCTAGTAGTGTTCTGGCTAGTACATAGAAAGCCTTGTATGCCACTTACATAGCTAAGTGTTCAAGCTACAACACTGGATCTGGACTGTACAGGATGTCTAACACAGCAATAGCAAATGCTTTTAATAAAAAAAGAGATCTAGAAAGTCTCCTTGAAAATTTTGGCATGTTGTTGAACTACAGCCCTTAATATGCCCCAAGTGTCACAAGCCTGTCTGGATTATCCCCATTTTTCCACTAAATATTGTTTAAAGAAGAAATCAAAGAAACAAAATGAGCCATTTAGTCTTGTTAGTACTGTATGAAGCATGTCATATGATCCCTATCTTATGTGGCATAATATGCATCAAATACTATCTATCATGCTGTTTTCCATGTGTATTAGCCACTATGACAACTTGTAAAAGAAGTGTATGTAACACCATGTGCCAAAATTTTGGTGCGTTTTATAGAGAGAATAAAGACAATTTACAGGAGGAGTAAAGTAAATACCAGATTTACCATCCAGCATCAGACACTCCTACAACAGCATTAGATTGTCTGTCTAACCTTCACATAATAGTTTTTTTTTCCCCCTAGAGTGAAGGCATGGGAATATCATGTCAAATCAATCACAGTAATGTAGTGGGGTCTGTAGGCAGTGGTTTACAGATGGAGACCAAGGGAACTTGAAGGCAATGCAATGTTGCAGGTAGAACTAGTAGCTTTATTAGCATACATGTAAAAAAGGTGATTTTCTCTATATTTTATGCTTTTTTTGCCGCAGCAGATGTTTGTTTTGTTTAGTGTGAAACTCCCTCACTAACTAACTAGGTTAGCCTCCACTGTCCGTGGTAAACACTGAGCGCCTTCTGTCTTCTGACACTCAGGAGGCCCTCATATACATTAGACAGTTCATATATTTCCTAAAACTGGCAGGTACAGTTACTTTCTGTTATTTAGAGGTATTTAGTGGTATTAGAGGTATTTCTGTATATATTCCAACCTCTTCATAAGAAACTCTACAGGCCACATTTACTTACAGGGTCACAGGAGTTCACAGAAAGTGCATTTTCCGACTATAATGCACCGTGCCTGGATTCACTAAGATCATGCGCCCGAAGTCATAAATGTGTGGCTTCCCCGCTCAGTTCCAACAGGTTGCGACAAAATTTGAAAGTTAAATCCCGCACGTGGTCCGAATCAGTTGGACTGTCCCCTAATTTGCGTCACAAGGAGGCCAGCGCACCACAATCCCAGCACACACTTATTAAATACCTGTGAAAGCCATTTTTAGCCCCAAAAACGGTACACAGTCTGACAAAAGTGCACAGCGCTACCCTTAGTAAATGAGCCCCTATATGCGGTTTAGTGAGTGCTATCATATCTTTATAAATGTCACTAAATGAGCCTCCTTCTCTTCTGTCCTATACTGCGCGGCATCACTGGATCTCTAGAACGACATGGAAATACAACAGGTCACAGCATGGAGGGGTCACTTCTTGCTAGACAACCAACAATTTGTCATCTAAAGGTAGGATTAAACTCATAAAACAGATATTCTAAAGTGAGCAGAATAAGAGGAATGTCAAATATTTGGATATTATAAATACACATAGAAATAAACATGTTACTTATCTTTCCTTGCAATGCCATTGCTTAGATCAGGGCTGAATGAGAGGATGCAATAGATAAGTGCACACTGTCACTGACCTGCATCTCACCCCGCGGCTCAGGGTTTGGACAGTGTATGACTGTGCGGCTCACACACAGGGTATCATTGTTAGGTAATATATGCAGATGTATATGGGAAACCACACATAATCCATTTACAAGTCATGACAGAGACTACAGAAGATTTATACACACACTACTTAAAATGTAATGGCTCTTTGAATCCATTACCTTTAAATTCATTTCTATTATGAATCCCAACATTTTGTGAAATTCAGTCCCAGTGAGGACCAACACTCCTATTCATATATTTTCTATTCTGTAATCTATGATGCTCCTATGAAACAATGGGGTTTGGTGGCACTGACAATGTACCTAGGAAAGCTTAGCCTTGGGTCTCTTGCACATGGCTAAGAAATGCAACCCTTTCCCAAAATGATACAATAAAAATATATCAACCAAATTACAAAGGGTAGGTGGAAATGTTACTTCTGCCATTCAATGCTCCCCTCCCTCTTCCATACATTTACTATGTGATATGATGATTCAAATGAGCTTCTGTCCATGTTGCTAGTGAGACAACATTCATCAGAGATGGTGAAAAGGAACTTAGGACGGAAGAAAGTTTCTTACATTGACTTGTACTCTAGACATGTCAGAATTCTGAATTGATCTTTCTGCACTTTCATTGCTCTTGGATTTGCTTGAGCAGGGTCCTGTAGATCCAGTTCTCCTGGATGAGCACCACATGTGTGTTATATTCTGCAGAGGGCAGTTTGATTGATAGCTCAGTAGCCTCCCTCGGCAGGAAATGTGTATGCACACAGTCCTATGGGGTTGCTTAAGAGCAGCTCCAATTAGCTTCTGGAGTTATTCTGGTCACTCCATTTATACCTGCTGGTTTATATTATCTGTGTCTGCTATTGGCTTGGTCTTTCTGGCTCCTAGTGATTCTCTTGATACTATGTTGTGATTTGTTGTGTTTCTGATCTTTTGCCTGAACGTTGACTATTCTTCTGCTTAACAATATTGTACCTCACAGCTATCTTAGTTCTGATCCGGCTTATTAGACTTTACTTATTTTCAATCTTTTGTCTATCTGTCTATCAGTTCTATGCACTTAAAGAAAGTAAGGACTGCCAACCAGTTGTTTCCTGAGGTTTAGTGCAGGGCCCAATATTTAGCAGGGAAAGAGGATGTTGGAAGCACCGGGTTCACACTTCTCTCTTGCCTTGACAAGATGTATGCAATGTTTGTTGAAAGATTTAACACAGGTAATGTGGGACTTCTAAAAGTGGCAATGGGAAAATAATCTAATAATTATGGGGAATGAGGACCGCCCTATACATGTTATATAAATAGGTGGCTAGGCAAAAAAACAGCACTTTCAGACAACATTTTCAACATGTGAAGGCTTTTTATTAAAATTCAATACTTTTTGTAGATATAAAACAATAAAAAGGTATGGACATCTTTATCCGGGCCAGGTAGTTATCGGTATTGCTAATAGTTGTGGTGTGTGCAGCCGTGTAGAGCTTCAACACATTCCTGCAGGGTCACAACATGACATGTATGTGTGCACGGCTCCCAGCTGAGGATGAATAAATGCAGTGACAAAAAAGCCCTTACACTGCTTATACCCCTGTTCTCTAAACAGCTTGATGCGCTTGTAATGAAATATTAACAGCTAATGCTGTACTTGTTATCTTGTAACATCAAGGCTCACATTGCTCCAAGCATGTCTAACAAGCAAATTGGGGTCGGTGCCGGCAACATACGTTTAAAGGAAAGTCATCATCAAAAAATATAGACGGTCATATTCAGTAGTGAAGAATGCAGTTCATAAGGAACAACTTTGTAGTTTCCTGCAAACAGTACATTTTAATAGATACAGGGTTACTCAGAAAATCCCCCTCTGACCCTGGTAGATATAAACACATGTTGTGGAAAATAATCCTTCAATGGAACCAAGAGAATAACAGCCAAGTATCGACGATGTACATTAGATGAATGTAGACCAATTCATTCAATGTTGGTGACACTGACCAACCATCTGATAAGCAGGGGCCTGCTGATTCTCTACTGACAGCAATTGTCCTCAAGGGGAAGGTACTGTTTCCAGAGGTGTATGGCAGTGGCTTACTCCCCTCACAAAATCTAGAATGATAAACCAGGGACACTTACTCATAGATCCAGGCACCATGACTGTGGTCATTTGTTATCCACAGCCTCATTCTTTCAAAAGTCAACTTTTAAAATTATGCTAATGAGCCTAAAGGTACTACCCTGGCCCCTCTGTGATCTAGCTTTACAGGCTGTTATACTGTCTCATTCTTCCCCCTGCAGGGTGAAGGGGGAGACAGTGTAACAGCCTATGTAGCTATAGCACAGAAGGGCTAGGCTCAGGCATAATTATAAGCAAAATTTTAAAAGCTGATTTTAGAAGAACAGAGGTCCCTAGTTAGTGTCTCTAGTTTTTCATTTTTATGATGGATTTTGATGGTAGATTTCCTTTAAGACATTTCTGATAAATAGACATTAGATCTGCGGATCATAGGTAGGTACAGTCTAAGTTATGTCACTGACCAGCCTAAACCTTCAAGCTTCCACCATTTATTAATCATGGACATAGGTGATTAGTACTGGCAGACCATACACATTCCGATGTTGTAATGTCCATGGGGTTCTCATGACTCTCCCCTCAAAGCTGGATTTAAACTTATGATCCTTTTGTTCCTGGGGAGTTCTTTGAAAGCAGATTGACCCCTTTTTCTGAGTGTCAGGTGCATGAGGGAGTATAGTCAGATGGTGTAAGGTCAGTACAGAGACATAACAAGGTCTATGGTAACAATATACAGAGCTTTGTAAGTCTATGGGGCACATTTACTAAGGGTCCACGGACTGCATTTCCGTCGGGTTTCCCAACTATTTCCGATTTGCGCCGCATTTAACAGGGTTGTTTGGCGCACGTGATTGGATTTTGGCGCCGACTTTCATGTGACACAAATCTGGGGGCGTGGCCGTCAGACAACCTGACTGATTCAGACTAAGCGCGGGATTTAAAATTCAAATTGTATTGCAAGACATGCACTCACATACACCGGGAAGAAGAAGGCGAACTCCGGCGGACCGAAGCGGGGAAGCGACACATGCAGGATATCGGGCACGCGATCTTAGTGAATCGGGCCGGACTTCATCCTCAACAGACAGTCCGCATCGGGGATTGCGACAGGACCAGGTAAGTAAATGTGCCCCTATGTGTTGTCAGACAACTGATACAAACTGAAGTGTTTGCATACACTTATTATATTATTTAATTTTTTCTTTTTAATTCATCTTATCTTGTGCATAATTAATAACAAATGAAATGTCACAACAACAATAAATGACATGACACTTTGATCTACATCGTAATCTTAATATGTAAATGAAGACTACTTCTACTTGTACTGTACAAAAATGTTTTTTTCCTTGTAGCTGTTTTGTGATTATTATTTTCTGTTTCTTTTATACGCATTTACATTTCATTTGACTGGGCAGTGCATGTGTAGAAGATGGGAGGGTAGTGACCCTATGGCCTTACAGATCTCACAGACGCTTATCCATGGGCTGTACTTGGAGAGGCAGGGCCCCATAGCAAACTTCAGAATGGGGCCCCCTTTTTGCTTAAATATACATATTACACTTTTATACACACATTTATATAACTATATACATAAACATACAGTTCTTCACTCATACAATGGACGATTTTGTAAAAGGACAAAGTTAGACTCCTGGTTCAACTTGATACCGGTAAGTCATCTATGGTTTTCCATATAATAAGTAACTGTGGTGTAAAACATTAAAACGACAAATGTAGATCTACAGCTAACAAAAGTAATTGTCTCAACAAGGAGAATTAGAAATAGTAAAAAATATACAGCATGATTTGTGTTATAAATAGGATCAGCTGGGGAGTCAGAACTAAGACTATCCAGGGAGATGGTGAACATTATGCATTACATTTCTACCACTATAAATCCAACATTTGTATGACAAGAGCCTAAATGTGATCATGTCACATCTGTGCATTACTCAGCCGCGCTGTATCATTAGGAGATTAAGACTTACTCCATAGCCCGCAATGGTGCTGAAATTCTGAAGAGCGACATTAAATATTTAAAGCTCTGGTCCCAGCGTGATCCAGTTACTTATTGCTGGGATAATTTGTGGGAAGATCCACCGAGGTAAAGATAAAAAAGCAGAAAGGAAAGGGCCCAACTGAGAAATGCTCCTCTAGAAGAATGTATAAAGGCATTTATTGCAAAAAATGCTGAAAGATGACAAAAAGATTTTATTGTGGAAACATGTTTCAAAAATTCCAGGTAAAGACAGATGCACTGCTCAATTTTAGCAGTTTTCTGTGTTTTTAAATCACAAGAATGGACAACACATTTCGGAAACAAATCACAAGATACTTGAGAATGGCTACTTTCGGATGAAACGTTGTATTCCCCACTGGTGAAATAAATCACTGTTTTCCAAGGAGTGCTGCTTCCTTGTTTTGAATTTTGGACCATTGGGATCGTGAATCGGAACCCTTGAAGCCTGCACCCACATACGCGTCTTAATCGATTTTTCACTGTGCTGCTTTACCCTTTTTCTCTGTAAGATACTCAATTATATAGTAAATAATGCGAATGATGTAGAAGCATAAAATTCATAGAGGACATTGCACACATGAATAACCTAAAACTATAAAGTATTAAAATCAAACACAAGAAGATAAATAGAGTGGTGTATATCAAATTTATACTTCGGAACATAAAATAGATGGAATTCATACAATTTATATATGAACTTTATGATTCTACATCATTCTCATTATTTACTCTATTACTGGGTATCTTACAGTATGTTTTAAACATGTTAGTCTTTCAACGAAGGGAATGATAAGTTCCCAAAACAATCTGTCTTCTCTTACGATCTAATAAATATGGTATTTCTACTAAAATTGAGCAGCGCACCAGTAGCTCTGTACGAGACACTGTAGCTCTATACGAAACTGTCTAGTACCATCCTCTACAAAATTTAATTCATTGGCCCAGATTTACTAAAACCTTTGCGCCAGTTTTTTGTCAGACTTTGCATGTTCTTTTATGTGCACACGGCTTGCACATGTATTTAAGAAGTGCACTATACCTGATGCGACACAAAATTTTGTACTGAATGGGCCGTTCCAGTTCACAGTCGGACTGTATGCCACATTTATCATACAGAGTCAGACAGATATGTGTTGCAAAAAGGTTGTGCACTCTGTTGGAGAAGTTCAGGATTCATGAAGAACGTGCGCCACAAATACTGAATCTGGCGCATCCTGCACATTACACAGGCAAACTGCACATAGTATCCTGGGATAGAAGGGCACTTTTTGCCACATCACAGTCACAGTCCACTCCAGATCTGTTGGCCTCAATCAGTTTTATTAGCTTCCCTGAAGCAGGAAAAATGACAAACCAAAACAATACAGAAATAAAGTTCTAGGTCGTCTGGTCACTAACTATAGAATTCAGTAGTTTCCTCACTACCAAGAAACTGTACCTACTGTACAGCTTCCCAACCATAGCATACAGCAATTGGCAACTCACATATAAGGTTTTCCCAGGAGCAAAGGATAGCCTCCTATTTGCAAAACCTCAGGGTGCGTTCAGACATTCGCTTTTTTATGCAGTTTTTGATGTCCAAACCAGCAGTGGAGTGAAAAGAGAGGAGGAGCTGCTTCTCTCAATTATATTTTCTCACTCATTATAATCCACACCTGCGTTTGGTTTCAAAATCTTTATCTGAAAAAGCAAACGTGAGAAACGCACTCTTAGAGCTGCTGTTGATTAGCCCCAATCACATCAATCACCCTAAGTGGCTGAGCGGAGTAGGGATAAAGTCCATCTCTCCAAACTACAACAGTCAGAGGACCAGACCAGGTTTTGGCTTCCTAGAATGTGTAGGACAAAAACCTAGGGGAAACGTATATACCATTTTACACTTTTCCCCTAGTCCTGTCACATCAAGTGGATTCCCAGTTATGGGCCCTGATCTGTATAGTTTCACAATGTACTTGGAAGATCTTGTTCTTAATGAATACCCAATGACCCTTTTTTACAGCTAAAGGAGGTTTTTTTGTACATAATTCTAAAAAAGGTATTTTTTAAGAATATCTTAAAAGTTTTATCCAACTTAATGATGGTACTTAGATGCATATAAAAGGATATATATCTGAAAGGATGTATATGAAATAGGATGTTTACACAGGCCAAATGCTCATTGGGAAAATCTGATGAGTATTTTGGATGTGGGACCCATGGCAGATAACCAAGGCTGGGTCTCGTCTTTCTCGTCTTGGTCAGTTGTTTACAGCCCGATTTTTTTTCTGCAAGTTTAGCTCTGTTTACATTTTTGGCATTGAGGTTTTGTGTTCATGTGTACAGTATATGCCTCATTTGATGTCTTTGACTGTAATGTTGTAGGTCAAAATCCACATATAACCTGAATGAATTACTAGAAAAAAAAGAATTCAATTTCCAAATGTCTTTACAACAAAAATATTAAAATTTTTCAAGTAGGGAATGACTTTATAGTTTGCTGCTTGTCAGCCTGACATAACTTGCACACAGAATTTCTTCATGTCTTCTTGCATTAATTCTCCTTGGCTTCTTTATTTGATAGAAGACAGAGAATTGGTTGATCTTGATTGGGTGTGACAAAAAGTTAAAAAAACATTTTTGAGAGAAAAAAAATCTATCACTTTAAGCCCTGATCAAGGGCAGAGTGTGCAAATTATCCCCAATGCAAACAAAGATCTGCTGCTGACTGAGGAAAGGACCGCCGGTAGATATGTACATAGCAAGAGATCCAACTTAAAATATCAAACCAGTTTGTTTCACTAAAGAACTTTACAGTCCAATAAATGCCAGACATCAAATGCTAAATACTTCACACATGTTCTTTGCTCGCTGGGCACCGCAAGTCTTGTTTCATTACTATAACCCTTGGATAAAACCATGTCTTTAATTCAATACACAGGATTGCTAAACAAAGGGACATCAAATATTGTCACTGTCTTTTATGTCTGGGACTAAAGCATGATGGGTAGAAAACAGCAGAGGGAGAGACGTATTTGCATAGACTGGTATTTCATGAAGATAATACATTAAATCTGTCACTCTGTGAAAAATATATCCACTGGCAGCCAGAATAGATGCCGCTGCAATGAATCTATCAGGAAAATATATATTTTGTGTTATGTACCATTAAGCGTATGAAAACATTGCCAGTTCCTGTATTAGTTTATGGGTTTCTCACATTGAATTGTCAATTTTTTATATCAATATCTTATATGTTTACATTTTGTATATGCCAACCAATAGCCTGAGATGAAGAGACCAAGCTTATACAGTATAATCATAATATAGGGCATGGAAGAAAAATTTCTGGGGCAAAAAACTAGGTATATGGTAAAATTTGTGATCATGCAGCCAAGCAATGTGGAACTATCAAAATTCTCTACATAGAGGTTCTCTGTGTAGTGGAGTTTACCAACATGTTGTTAGAACTCTCTGAATTGGCTCCTTCTGCACCTTCTTTGCCAACTGGTTTTATGGATGGTCGAAACAATCAGGTCCAGGGGCACTGTCCAATCACTCCCTTTATACCTGCTAGTTTAATACACCTAGGGGGCTCTTATTGGCTTTTTGGTTCCTTGTGATATTGTTTTATACTCGGCAGTAATTTTACTGTTTGCTTTTGGATTTGCCTAAAACTCTTCTGCTTTATGATTTTATAGCTCGCTGTCATCTTGGTCTTGACCCCGTTTGTTAGATTTTGCCTAGTTGTCAGTCTTGTGTCTGTTTATAATTCTGTACAGTGTACTGGGTACAGACCACCACCCAGTTTTCCCCTGCAGTTTAGGGCAGGGACAACAAGTAGGCAGGAACAATGGTTGTGAGAAGCACAGGGTTCACATTTCTTTCCTGTCTTGATACACATATGATGTAACCACATCATAACTGTTGAAGCACAAAGTTTAATATCTTTGTAATGTGACAACCAGAGGACTCATTTCGAATAAATAAAAATTTGTCCATGAAAATCATTTAAAGCTTTACTTTTTGTTCTATTTTCTATCTATTGCTCACTTACCGGCTCTCGAAGATTTAAACGGTCAGAGCACCACTGACTGTCACTGGCCACTTCCGGGATTTATATTTAAGCCGGCTGCTCCCATCAACCCCTGGCGGATCTTTGAGCTATACGGCTGAGAGAAAGCTTCCCGTTGCGATTCCTGTTCCTGCTCCAATCTCCTGTTGTGATGCAAGACCTGACCTTAACTCTGCAGCAAGACCATCCTGCTTTGCGGCAGGCTCTGGTGAAGACCGAGTGTAACGTAGTTTTCAGCCCCAGGTTTCGGCTTGTGTCATCATCTGCGGTGGTCCAGTGGGTTCACTGACCCCGAGCCCTGACATCGCTTACGTATTTATGTTCTATTTGATGCCCTAAGATTGCAGTCACAAGCAAAGCAAATTAATATGTAATATGTGTTTTAAAAGTAGTGAGGAAAGTTTTAGTCTCACCCGTGTTCATCTTGTAAAAATGTATGCATCTGTATGTTTAAGGCCTGATGGCTGTGACAACCTATATTTGGAAATGAATTGCCAAAATTATTTACACAGTTTAAAGTTAAAAAAGAAAAATAGTTTTCAAATTCAAAGTTTTCCCTTGAAATCTTAAAAGCTTGCCTGTGAAAGGTCACAGGCTGTAATGAACTTAAGTGTTCTCCTAACCCAAAATGAGAAGACGTCTTTCAAGAAATGTCAACCTCATTCTTAATATTAATAGTACTTTTTTATGTAAAAGAACAAAATGTAAAGTGGAAGAAGGTCCACCCTTTTACAAGAACTATATTTGTTAAGGATTATTTGTTATCCACCAATCACCTTAAAGAAATTTTATTAATTCTATAAAATGGAATAAGAAGAAGTTCATACAAAAATACAATTTTTTCCACCATTTTTTTCTACTGTAAGTGTGATTTATCTACAAATGAATTGGGGTGGAGGACTATAATAACCAGCATTTGTCAGAGGATCATCACATCCTTCTGTGTGTCTAATTTTAGCCAAGTTAATCACCTCTGTGCAACTGCCTAACTTATCTAATTACAGGCCCGGGAGCAAAGTGAGAGAGATGGGGAAAACATGGCTTTCCAGAGATTGAATGGAAAACCTCATATGAGCAAGAGTCTCTGAAGAGATGTTGAGAAAGAGTATTGTGGGAAGAGATAACCTGATTACACAATACTTACAATACTTGCCTGGGAATGTCACTCATGCAGGCCAGTGATGTTATAAAAAACCTCTATATTAGCCAAGCAAAAATTAGAGCAATAGCCTCAGGCTGTCTTTAGTGCAAAATTTTCTTTGCCCAGCCTGAAAAAATCCAACGGTTCTTGTGGTTACCAATTACTAATCAGTTAATTGATACTTGAATCGCATTACTCGAGCTGTATAGTGTGCCTCTAATTTTATATAAAAATTTTTCATATATAAAAAAATGTAACATTTAATTATAATAGAATTTACATTCTATTATAAATGTAATAGAATTTAATAATAAAAACAGAGTTATTTTTCATTAGCCCCTTAACGCCAAAGCCACTTTTCACCTCCCTGACACGGCCCATTTTTTCAAATCTGCCCTGTGTTACCATAAGTGGTTATAACTTTGGAACGCTTTAACATATCCAAGTGATTTCAAAATTGTTTTCTTGTGACACTTTGTATTTCATGTTAGTTTTGGTGGTATGTTTTGCATTTATTTATAAGAAAATCAGATATTTGGTGAAAATTTGGAAAAATTCACGAATTTTAAAATGATCTACTTTTTCCAAACATAGTCATAACAGCAAAAAAACTTGATAACCAACATTCACCAAATGTCTACTTTATGTGGACATGGTTTTTTATGCATACTCTCAGCTTTGAACATTACGTGCAATTACCGTGAAATGCCCTTTACACACTGCGGTCAAGTAAGGGCTTAACACCATACATAAACATAGAAAGAGATGACGGCACTCACCGGTTCCAAAAGCATGAAAAGCGTCCTTTATTGGTGGGGAAGCATGCAGGGGGGTAAACAGACAGGTTCCGGCAACGGTGCCGTTTCACGCACTGTGGCGCTTTCTCAAGCCCTTGATCGGGTATTAGAGGCAGGTGTCGGCTATAATATACAGCTGACACCCACGGCTTCTGCCGCCGCCTCCGTTTAGGAGTTGGCGCCAGAAGCTTGACGTAATAGTACTGCAAAATGCAGTGCTATTACGTCAAATGTCGGGAAGGGGTTAAAAACCCTTTTGTTCATACAGCAATCAGTATTGACTGTGACTCCAACCCATCACATCCACCAACTCCATTGCTCTCCAATGTTATAGAATAATCAGTGCAACCTATTTTGGTACTGAGATTGACAATACCCCTCTATACTTCATATTAAATGAGAAAATACAAAGTAAACATAGTCTCTGACTATATACATCTACGTTTTTTTACAGGATGTATACTTTGTGCTGTTTGTATCTCTTCAATCTCACTAGAGACCATATTTACTGTAAGGAGATAGAGCCACAGTAATTGAGTCAATTATACTGACAGGTTATTGACAGACATTTTGGTATGCTGTCTTCTAAGGCAGACAGGGATGTTCACTGATTTCCTATCATAGAGGCATAGCTCATTAAGAAAGACAAGGCGTCAGGCTAGACCGCACTGTCTACCTACTCCAACCAGCTCCAGCCTTCATTGAAAGAGAGTAGACAACCGAAATTGTCAATAATTTATACAACTCTGAATGCTTCTCTTCATACATGTGTGCATGATAGCATTGTCAACTGCCTTGAACTTCCTCTATTCTGTACTATGTAGAACCTCACACCACCTGTGATTTACTTTGGCAGGTTACAATACCTTTGCCATGGCTTCAGAAAGTGTGGGAAAGCTATACATCTTTCATCCAGGCCATATGTTCCTGCATCTAGTATATTTCACAGGTTTTGGCTTCATAACCAAAAGATAAAAACACTTTGTCAATAAAATATAGACTCTAAAATAACACCTAAGTATAAAAAAAAGTTTTTCAAGATATCTGCCATTCCAGGTTACACATAACTGAACTCAATAAGAAGCCGAGTTCTTCTGTTCTGTATGACAGAGCACAGTAAAGTTTTTCATGGGCCTCTGAAAGTCACTCCAGAGTATTAGATTTTAAAATGAGCCCTGTGTTAAGAGGATGGTTGTAGTCTGTTATCTGAGTAGGACAGATGTTAGTTGTGGAACCCAAGAATGGTAGACTTAGCAAGCATTGCCCTCTCCCTGCCCTCAGCCAAAAGACGTGGCACTCCTAAAGAGAAACATTTGCTGCCCCGTTCCACAAACCATCACTTTTTTTATCCTATTTTTTCTATAAAGAGGGGACAGACCCGCCAAAGTTCAATCTTTTCCGCCAAATGCGTTCTATCCGAGTTTAGCCGGCGAAATTAATCCACGCTGAACAATTCTACAGAGTACAATAATAACAAGCTGGTTACACAGACCGAAGATGTGTATAGAATTTAAATGAGCCTCAGTCCCCGATCCTTCTCTTGAAATCTCCACAATATGGAAAGAACTGTCTGCCTCTGACATCCGGCTGCAAGAGAGAAAAATCGATGACAGAACGGGCTCTCTGTTCCACTAGGCCTTGTGTATGTGGTGACAGGCAGTCTGCACTCTCATATGACAGGGTAGACATCACATGTTCCACCCTCATCGTTTTTTGCAGGGACACCAGGGGACGGCATCTCTGATACTTGATGTGATGTTTTGGGAAGAAAATATCTGTTACACAAAATTAATTTTGTGGAAAGAAATTTCCCAGACCATGCTCTTATTTTTGCATTAGAACATATTCTTTCATAGTTTTTTCAATGATTTTTATAGAAAAACTGTGCAGCTTATAGAAAGTATGATAAAGAGAATTTTATAAAATAATTAAAACTTTTATGTTTTCTCATTGATTTAGTTTTCTGTTACAACCTCAAGCGATGACATAAAATATTACTGCAATAAAAGAAGCCTTCTCTAGCTTTAAAGAATTTGCCCAGGACTAATAGATGTGGATTCTGTAAAATATAAAGTGAACCAATACTCAATTCCCCCTCCACTTCTCAGCAGAAAGGTTCCTGTTGCTTTCAGTCTTTGTGTATGGAGTCATCAGCAGTGACATCATGTAGACACTTTGTGAACAATGCAACCTATTATTGACCTTGGTTGAATATCTTTGATGTCAGTTAAAGGCTGCAATGACAAAGCAAAGCCTCTAGAGGTGAGTAGTAACAGGAACTGCAGGGCTGGAAAGGAGTAAGAAAGAGGTGAGTGTTTATTTTACAGCATCCCCTCTAATGGGCCAAAATTCTTCCAACCTGGACAGTGGCCAGTTATTGGCTGTATTGATTACACCAATGAAGCATCACTCCGGGATCGGCACTTGAACTATGCATGGAAATAGATATGCATAGTAATGAATGTACACTGTACTTTTGAAGGCGGTCAGGGTCAAATAGAGCATGCTTTGAAGTAGCTATGTGTATCATTTTGATATAAAACTGCAGGATAGGTTTGAGGAGTATAAGTAGTGTTTGCAAATAAGTGCTAGTAGCAAAGAAAATTGCACATGAAACCTGCAGCGGAAGTTAATACTCAGATGGGCATCTACATTGTTATCTGTACCTAATACACATAGGAGGGAATTCATCAAGACTGGCATATAGGAATCCAGTCTTAAAGTTCCCCACACTAGCAGGCCTGCACAGTTTTTTATTCAGAGGCTCTGGTCTCTTAGTGAAAATGGGCACTAACTCCACCAGTTCTGACCTGTAGACCAGATTGGACCTGGCAGAGTTTTTTGCTCTAGTCTCCGCTGGAACTCCAGCAGAGACTATAATAAATGTGTCGGCCCAAGCGTTTACAGCCCGGGTGCCTTCTGCTGCCAGCTCTCTGACCGTTCGATGCCCTGATGCACCCAAAGTGGCTTGCAGGTGTAGAATGGAAGAAACTGGTGAGGATGAGGAGATTTATGTGGTGGAGAAGCCATAATGAATCTCCCCCATCAACTTTGAGACTGCTGAAAACTTGAGTAGTTAAATCGCACATGGCAGTCCCAAATCCGTGGAGATTGGGAATTGATCATTCACCTTTGAAACTAGGTTCTTGTGTCAGTCCCTAAGGGGCAGAAACAACCTGAAGTCTGGAAAGAAACTGTGTACCTAGTCAGTAACAGGAGTGCAGTGTGCCTAGTCAGTGTATAGGCATGAGACATCGCAATGTGGGGGCATCATCTGGTGACAGCTATGTGGGGACACAGGAGTCAGTGCGGCACTGAGGGAGAGTGTGTACATGCTGTGACCTGGACCAAAGTAACATTGAGTGGTAGATTATGTAGAAATGGAGATTCAGCTCACCTTCCAGCTCTATGAGTGTCCCAGTATGGCACGGAACGCCCCTCTGCTCGGGCCACAAACACGAGTGAAAAAATTCCAAGATCCAGCCTTGTCGGGAAACACTCGTAATCTTTATTTAGGCATGCATTAAAATTCCACTACAAATAGTCTTGGCCAACGCGTTTCAAACGGACTGGCCGTTCTTAGTCATGGCTGGTAGAGTGGTAGATTATGTCCCTCAATTAAAGCTGTTGCTATAGGAAAGGCCTGTTAGATTTGAGGTCTGTAAAAAGATTTTGTTGTTCAATAAAAATATCTTTTGTTCTTATAAGCTATGTGACTCTAAAGAGAAATGGAATTGCTTTTCAAATAGATATTTTATATTTTATAGCATTCTGTTACCATCAAAACAATTTCCTCTTGTAAGACTGTAAGCACTACACTTACTGCCTCACCTTGAGTAACGACAAAGATCCATTTATTAGCAGAGTTTGCCCACATGCCCTTGTCAGCCTAGGTGTAGTACTCATTTCACATCCTTGCCAGGGGCGTAACTACTGGGGTAGTAGCCATAGCAGCTGCTTTGGGGCCTGCAGTGTCAGGAGGCCCTGGCATCCAACCTGACACACTACAGAATGGAGGATGTGCACCATTATATACATGCTATGCCGCACATTGTACAGTATAATAGGTATATAACAGTACACATCTTCCACAGTACACAGCATGTTCAGATGATAAATGTTGGTGGAGGGGACAGCAGAATGACAGGACTAGGGATTTCTCTTCTCTAATCCCTGCTGAGTACTTCTTCCATTTGGTCAGCAGCTACTGGGACAGATCTGTGTAAGTGTATAAATGTGTGTATCTACAAATATTCATATTTTCTGAGAGGTTAGGGGTTTAGAAGTCTGCTATGGGGCCCTGTCTCTTCTTGTTACAAAATTGGACCCTCTTGCATCCTTATGGCAAAATCCAAAAGTAAAAGTAATAAGGCACTATCTCTTGACCATTGTATTTAAACACAAGGCAAGGGAAAGGAAAATTTTCACCCCTAATAAAATACAGTCCAGATATTACTGTTATAGTTGATTGGTCAAAAACATTTAGTGTATTTATGTAAAGACATCAAAGAATATGTTTATAATTTATTCTTTTTTAGTTTCTTGGAATCTTGCCAGCAAAAAAAAAATAATCACATTTTTAAATTGTTTAGGAGCTGAATAAATTCCTAATATGTATTTATCAATTAGCTGCTTGGATAAAGATAATTGTATCTCATGCAAAGAGTAAAATGAAGCAGTCGTGCATTTCCCTTTAAAATGAGGGGTAGGAGAAGGTAAGAAAATTTAGGCTTTATTCCTACTTTCAAGTGATACATCATGTTTCTTCTGTTTTTGATATAGACAGCTTACTAATGGAAAATGATAGATTAAAGAAGCGCTAAAAATTCAAGATGCTTCACTTGAAAGTGCTACAGACAACATTGACAAGAATATACGATGCGGTTTCTGGAATTTGTTAACAACTTTATTGAAGGCCGTTTCCTTCTACATTGCAGAGCTTAAAATAAAAAGCCGCCCATTTATGTAAGCATTTCATCACATACACAAGGATAGACAAGACCTCAATTATTTTACACTCGGTTATAATATAGCTATTTCTGCATATATACATGAATTATTAAAAGTTTTGTTTGCCCTGTAACATTGACCCAGGATATCAAATGCTTTTTTATTTTACACTGAAGCAAGTTGTGGTTATACTTTTAATGACCAACTTAAACTAGCTGTTGCCGCCTCACTTAAATTTAACACAGACTGTGTCTTCATGTGCGGTGGTGTACGAGGGTAAACTTATAGAAAATGAGATATAGAAAAAAGAAAACACAACTGGGAAATAATGATCAAAAACAACAGGCAATTATGAAAAAAATGTTTATTTTCTTAAAAAAAAGTTCCTTAAGCAGCATTCTACTGTATGCCTGGTTTCACAAATATTTCCCACTCTTTTACTAGTCAATCTATATACTGAAGGATTATGCATGAAAAAATAATGTAGACATATAGTAGGACCATATAGAGTTCTATAGGCACAGCATTATAGCCCTATACAACCAGGAGGTCCAAGGCACAAAATGTGTTATGATGCTGGAATTTTTTGGATTTGAGGTGAAACATAAGGATCATGCATTCAGCTATAACATGGATGTGGCCAAAGATCCCATACTATATATAAGGATGTAGAGACCCTACAATAATATGCATGTGATCCGAATAAAATGTAACAATGACTTTCCTGATGACAGGTTCCTTTTGAGCATTATTGTTGATTCCTATTCACATGACAATGCAAACATTTTGGTCAAAAAGGGTGAAAATTTTTTTGTCTGGAATTAAACTTAAAAATGATGTTCCAACTTAAATATAAATTCAATTTAAGAACAAGGATTACATAGCAAAATCAACCAACATCTTATGCATCTCTTGTTCCTCCAAAAACTCATTATTCTGTGTATGCCTACAAGATCTTGTCTTTCCTACCATGAGTTTTGCCTTAGTGTGAAAAAGGAGAAAACTTCAATGTTCCAACCTATGCGAAGCTTTACTAGTCACTGTAAGGTAACACAAAAGCACATTAATCCCAAATGCAGTGTCTGTAGATTTGTACTCAAGCTGAATTAGTGTGTAAGTTGGAACAGGAATATTTTGTAAGTGTAACTCCAGAGTTTTTTTTTTATCCCTGTGACAATAGGGTTTTCATAATTTTGGGTTGTGATGGGAACAAGAGTTAACAATAAAGCTTTATTGTAGAAACTTTTATAGTTGACTGTTGCAGTTTGGAGCCAAAGTACAGCTAATTGCCAGAATCCAGACAGCCTCGCCCATGGTTAGAGAAGCCCATTTGTAACTATGGGTTGTCTGTAAGTTCGGTGTTCTTAAGTTGGGGACTGTCTGTACAGGGTTAATGACAAATGATAATATCTAATCCATAAAACAAAGAATAATGTAACACACATGATGGTAATATTCAAGGATGAAACAGATGAAACCTTTACAGGCGGTCCCCTATTTAAGAACACTCGACTTACATATGACCCCTAGTTACAAACGGACCTCTGGATATTGGTAATTTATTGTACTTTAGTCCTAGGCTACAATGATCAGCTGTAACAGTTATCAAAGGTGTCTGTAAGGAAGCTTTAGTGTTAATATTGTTTCTTATGACAACCCAACATTTTTAAAATCCAATTGTCACAGAGACCAAAAAAGTTCTGGCTGGGATTACAATGATAAAATATACAGTTCCGACTTACATACAAATTCAACTTAAGAACAAACCTACAGACCCTATCTTGTATGTTACCCTGGGGACAGCCTGTATTAAAGTGAGTCTGGTGGTGATTTGGATTAATCATGCTATCATCACAACTGGAGAATCAGAGTGGATTGAAAGATGATGATACCTCAGCACAAAACTTGATCTGATCAATATATTAGTACAGAGTTAATGCCTCTTACATGTAGTCAACATGAACTCTCCGTGTTCACCCCCTCTCTGGTTCGCTATTCCCTAGTCCTTTGGGACCTCTGAGACTTATATTTGAGATGCAGAGAAAACAGCTTCTTAAGTAAACAGTTCTAAGAGCGGTGTGTTTTCTGAACAATCCATTATTCATGCTGTACTGCACTTCCAGTGTGATGACTTCAGACTCCAAATCACATTAAAGAAGTAGAAGAAGAACTCAAGTGAAATGAGTCCTGACAATGAAGACTGTGGAAGTTCTCAGGCCTCAGATATCTGCGGCTGGAAGACACCTTGTGTTCTTGAATGGTAGAAAATGAAATCTAGTCTGGTCATTTTAATTATGAGTTCTGCTTATGGAATATTACAAAGTTTCTATCTTAACTCAATAAACTTAGCAGAACAGCAGACTTGAGCTCTGAAATGGCGGACCCCTGAAGTGCGGGAGATCAGTTTCTGCCTCTCTTTTTCTATTTGTCATTGTCACTTGCCTCTGTCACTCTGACATGCTCACACTAACGCGTCTCAATCCTTCCCTTTAAAACACTTTTCAGTGACATGTACCCCTCACTCAGGACTGCCTGTATCTCTGTCATTCTCCCCTTTTGCTAATAAGTTACCATACCACTACGTTTTTGACATTCTGATTCTACGCAGCTTTAGAGGCCACAGATTTCCCTTATAAACGGAAGGAAAACTTCAGATTTTCTGCTTTGTTTTTGCACTATGTCTGCCATTCCATAACCAAGGTTACAGCTACATTTTTGGGAGGATTTATTCATAGTTTCAGTGTGCATGCAATAAAGAGTCATCAAGATTGGCCCTAAAGTAAAAAAAAATGTCGCACAAGGCAAAGTAAATTTGGCAAAATCGCATGACACATTAGACATGTCTCTTCTTGAGGGATACCGATACACCTAATGCAAGAGTCCACTGACATTTGCAAGGGAGGAAGGGGGTATTGAGCCATCAGAATAGGGAGCGGTGGCATGGTCCTCAATGCCAAATTGAACTAGAAAGGTCATGCTACATGATGTGGAAAAGGAGTTAACATGTTTTATACTTAAAACTCCCACATTACCCAGAGTTTGAACCTTGTGACATCTGGATAATGTTGCCATGGCAAATAGTGATCCTTTGAAGGGCAAGGCTGACTGGCTTTCTTAGTACTGGCTGAGTACATTATCATAGCCGTGGTTTATATGCCACTGAAGGCTGCTGCTTTTTCTACTCAAAAATGTATTGCCATTCTTCTACCTCCTCTTCTACTGGTACAATATTTCCTTTATCCAGTTTGGGGAAGGGAGGGGGTGGTTTTGTGAGTCAGCCAGATACAGAGCTGTGCTTAGGATGCTGTTTTAGGATGAGTATTGGTGTATAAAATCTTCTTTGGGAATAGAGGCTATGAACAAGATAGGTTGTGCAGGCCGAGTCTTAAGTTGAATTTGCAAGAATGTTGACAGGTGTATTTTGTACAGTAAGAGTCCAGTTCAGCCTGGGGCTAAAGTTCAGTAAATTACCAGCATCCAAAGAGTCTCACCGGAGGTAACAGCGTCAATTCTCTCCAAAATGGCATAAGTAGCCCACATTCATTTGGTGGTGGCATTCAGAGAGAAAGCAACCGCACTCTGTGTTGGCAGGTTACTATTGAGGGTTTAGGTCCAGGTTTGTTGCCTGAACACATACCCGAACAGAATTTTTAATTTGGATTCGGGTAACTCTCTTAGGACTGCTCATTACTATTCCTGCATCTTCCAGACCCACAAGGTTGATTTGGCAGATAAGATTCTTAAGTATGATACCTAAAGCATGGTTCTAGGTTCTATAGAGCCCAAGACAGGGACATCTGAGGTGAGGTTCATTATTTTTCAGTCTTTGAAAATGACTTATCTTAGGGAAGAAGTGCCTCTTTTCGGCTAATTTGCATATGACTTTAAAGCCAGTTTTTATAGGTAAACACACCATTTCAACATTCCCACAAAATGGATAACTTAAAAGGATGTTCCATCCCATAGTTGATGGAGTTGGTAGTTTAGTGATGTAAAAGCTGGAGGTAGTCCCCTTTACATGGTGCTTTCTGTTACTTTAAAGCCATTACGGATTATATAATATTATTATATTTGCCCATCCCATGCAAGTAAATGGTGTTTTTGACCATAAAAAAGACATTAACACATTCCTTTTTACTACTTGTGTAAACTTACGAAAAAGCTCTAACTCCTTTCTCAATATAAAAACATGCTAGAAATGAATGAAATCACTAGAATACATCTTCCATTTTAATTTTGCTTTAAATAATCTGAAACAAATCTCTATGTTTATGCTTTAACTTCTACATCTAACCTTCAACTTAGGACACCATGATGCACAGCACATACACATTGTGTATTACAAACATGATAGTCACGACCTTTGCACTGCCCATCTCTAGTGCTGTCTTTCTCGTAAGTACACCAAGGCCTTGGTAAACTGATTTCCTGCTGAACAAAACAAAACACTTCTATGCCAGGTCTCATCACACTCGATTATTTTTTAAAAATATATCTTTATAGTAGTCAGCTCCACATTTCTTGCATAGATTGAATAGAAAATCATCAATTTCCGGATATATTTGCTCACCAGCAGAGGGTGCTTTGTGCATAAATAGTTAGCTTCAGTTCCTTTAATATTGGGGGCTTCAGGTAGCTGTAAATTTACCACTGTATGCTTTTGGTATTTGGAGATCTGTATTTAAAAATTGATCTTTAAGCCTCATAATATAATAGAATAAGCACAGGCTGTTTAGGGGTTTGGTCAATATCATTAAAGTTTACCAGGTAAAGTTTGCGTAAAGCTGCTTTCACATGACCCACAGGCAGCATGACTAGGGGCTTCCTGTGTTCTGCTGCCTTCCAGTGGATGAAGGGGATGTTCAGGCATTGCTGTCTGGATGTCCCTTCATCATAACCACTCTCATATCAGTTGGAGGGGTATGTCAAGGACATCCACATGCCCTTTTATGAGAGTTTTTATGACAGAGGAGGTGTGTAGACCGGAAGACAGTAGGACATGGGATGTAGCAGAAGGTCCCCAGTCCTGCTGCCTGGGGTGGTCACATGGCCAACCCCTTTAAGCCTACAACTTTATAGTATTAAAATGTGCACATTTACTTTAATCAAGCTGAAAATTAACCTGATAACTTTACCAATCATAACACATAAAAAAGTGTTCTAAAACTCCCTGAGAGAAAAGTTTCCAGAAACTAGCCCATAACCAGGGGTTACTGTACTTTCTACAAGGTTCTGCCTATTTTTTTCACAAAATTCCAAATAGTTTTGTGCTGATTATTTTGGGAGATCAAGGATTGTATTCTTACTTTACAGATGTATAATATGCTACATGTATTATATGATAATATAACTAAAATGTAGATACAATATAAAGATTTGAGCTTTCTCCCCCTGTAAAAATGTTTAATCTTCCCAAGGGATAGAAATCACTGAACATCAGACTTATGCCACACTTTACTATCATATTGGTGTCCTCCAGACAGAACATCATTAATTTGTTTTATCTCTTTTGTGCATGAATTTCAACTTCTAAGCCCTTAATATGCTCATTTCAAGACATTAAGGCAATCCAGTAATCTAATTGGTTTAATGCTCCAGGGCTCTTTATGTTTGTGAATAGACAGGGAGGTTTAATGGACTCCATTGCTAGCTATTCATTTAAAGGGATCACAGCGATATTTATTTTCGTATTTGGTGTTTTATAGCCTCCTTTATATAGACAAGTGACCTGTATTAATATAATTATATTGTAGAACGATCGTAAACCCTAATTATTTCGGAGTGTCGTTCCCTGACAGGGACAGAGATTGGTGTGAGGTCGACGCTTTTTCTCCATATTACAAATCCTATTTCCAATGCCTTCCTTGCTATTAACACGTCTAAGTGGGAATAAAAGGAGACTAATGCTCTGTGAGAATACAAATTGCCTACTGTCTGAGTGGAAAGTCTAGGAAACCTAAATAAAATTTGAAGTTTTAAAGCCTGTACTTCAACAGCAGCGCTGTCATAAAATATTGGCAGCCATGATATGGGTGGGATTGTGACAGAAGAAAGAGATAGATATATGTCCATTATGAAGTGATGGTGTAGGGCTACTACGGTACAGGCTCAGCTACTATTCTCTTCAATGAAATCCTCTCCTGCAATAACCCAGAACCACCACTACACAATGGACAACACTATTCTGCTTCTGTCTCTAGCCTGGATGTGCTGCTCTCGTCTGATCAGCGGTGGTGGCAGGTGTCACATCTCCTAGCAATAATCTATCCAGCTGAAAGTCTATTAATATTTGAAAAAAACTCCAAATATATTTTAAGGTTTAGCAACAATACGACAAGTATAACTCAGCAGGTACTAAATACATTTTGGGACAGAGTGGTATATTGGGGCACTTACCTGTCCGCTGGAGATCACCGAAAGTGCATTGTCCAACAATAATGCACTGTGCCGCGATTCACTAAGATCGTGCGTTTAAAGGGCACCTGTCATCAGGTCTGTGTCACTTGTCCTGTCACCTCTACCTGTTGGAGCAGCTCACAAGGATCCCATCCCAGCCTTTATCTAGTTATTTCATACATTAATCATTATAAAATCATCTATTCTTTATCATGTAAATGAGGCTGGTCACATGGTCAGAGGCAGTGATGTCACCCCTGTTCGCCCTCCCCTCTCCTCCCCATGCTCATGTCTGTGTGTAATGTATAGTAAAGCATGGCTAGTGTGTGTGTGCTGTACCTGCTGACATGCTGCATCCTCCTAATATACAGGTGAGAGACACAGACATCAGCTACACATGAATCTGACATGTTCTGCTGTAACATGGCTGCCTGGAGCTGCTGTATCTCTCCTGTACACACACACAGGCTGCAGGGGGCGTGGCCACCAGCACCAGGAAGCACATCATTATACAGCCTCACATCATTATACAGGCTGTCAGTCATGCACTGGGGTTGTGGCTGTGCCTCCCACTCATGAATAAAGTGGACAGCTTGAATATGCTAATACTTCATTGGACATTTCACAGGTCATTTGCATACAGCTTTAGGTTTACAGGCATGTAGAGGGACAATGAAGGGATAGGGGCAATGCTCTCTAATGGCAGTTTATGAAAATATATTTAGTTTAAGGGGGTTATTTTGCATGACGGGTTCTCTTTAATATCCTGCATGTGTCACTTCCCCACCCAGGTCCGACAGAGGTCACCATTTTTTAAGTGGAGCATATAAAAGATGGTGACAATCCAAAAGTGAGCAACACAACCCTTATTAAATGAGCACCATTGTGTTTAAGGGGAAGGAACGCCCCACTCAAAACTTTGATATGGGAACTAGCCTGGTTATGGAGCTATACAAATGGTTCTATACATGAGGCATCTGTAGGAAAATGCAGATTACCTTTAACCCGCTAACAACGTGTAACATACTATTATGGCGTAGCATCAGGTTGGCTGTAAGAATAAGGCTCACAGGCAGAGGCCTCTCCATACATTGAAGCAAACACCCACTGTTAACAAGGGCGACACCATCTGGGCTGTGATTGTAACTCCCTATGACATCATCGGGGAGCAACGCTCTACTGCCATGACAGCCTCAGTTCATTGTGAGACCCGAGGACTTGTCATTTCAGAAGTTTTTTACAAACATCAAAAATCATAAACATGTTAGGTATCGGCGCTCAACTCAATAAAGTGATCAAAAGGTCATACAGTAACAACTTAAAGGTGTGATTTGAAATTAAAGGTGAACGGCGTAAATATACAGTAGAGCACACAAAAAATGTAGAAAATGCATTTTTTCACCAATTTTACCACATTTGAGATAATTTTTTCGTGTTCCCCAGAACACGAATTATTACAAATTAATAATTTGGAAAGAAAATAAAAGACAATATCCAGCCTGCTCTTTTAACTGGTGTGGGGCCAGGGCAACTAAAGCAACACGCATTGCCGCCATGTTATTTGGAGTGAAAACCCCGCAGCCTCATGTTCTTCATAGCTATACGCAAGATGCTGCTGCTGGTGAATGAATGACAGCTACGTGTACACAAATCAACAAAGCAATAACCACAGGGCTTTCGCTGATCTCGCTGTGAGCCAAGTAAACAACGTTAGTATTGAGCAGGAGGGTAAATGTTTGGATATAGTCCACTTCTGACACCAATTGATTTCTTCCTAACTGTCTCTTCATTAAATATGAAAGATAGGATACATACACCCATTCCTGCTTTACCGAAACAACACCTGAGCCTTCTGCCAAGTAACATGTAAGAAAGAGAGAAATAGAGAATGGCAACCGTGAGGTCCTAGATTTATATGTGCAGGGGCCTTACTCTCAGGGGTCATCCTCAATATTTTTTGACGGAGGCTTCAGTAGTTTTCCTCCTTTTGAAAGAAATGCATGGATAACGGATCCATGACAAAACTTTCTCACAGATCACTTGGCCCAGGAGGAGGAGAAGCAGTGGCACATGGGACTGGCGTGGCTGATACTAGTAGTCAGTACTACTGCCATGTACCAGCTAGGCCAGCAGCTAGGCTAACAACACTGCCATTGCGCCTGCTAGACTAACATGTAAGTAGGATAACGTTTAGAATATTAATGATAATTTTAAATAGTAATAGCACCAAGCTTAATCCGATCCTGAATAACAGTCAAATTATGACTGTAGGAGAGTTGGTAAAGTGTGACTGTAATACAAGTGGGTGTGTGGGTGGATGGGAAAATGAAGGAGATGGTTATTGTCACACCACATCTAAATGGCTACAACAGCTCATATAATCACATTTTCTGACTAAAGGATTTGCTATGAGTACTAGCACTCCATTATATGAACCACCCTTATGTATTTTTCGATAGAATACTAGTAAACTGGGCACCAGGGTGGCTAACAGGATAGTAACATCTTGCTGCTCTGAAATGTTTGGTGTTAGTTGGACATGGTTCCTCTTCTTCATGCCTCCATCACTGGAAAAACATAAAGATAGGTCATCAGGTTTGTCTCTTAATAGCATCGTTCTTAGCATGCACCCAAAAGGTACATGCAGAAAGGCAAGTTGTTACCTACCAAGACCTAAAGAGTGTCAGCAGCAAGACTGGAGAAGACTAAAAGAACTTACTTGATAACATTATGAAGGCTCGTGTTATACATAACAAGTGTAATTATTTGTGTAATATGAATTCATTCTCTACACAGTGGTTTGCTGATGCAGCCAAACTGAGCTGCAATGTAAAGCATGGCGAGACAGGGCAGATAATCAAAAGAAAAGAGAATTCTAAGTATAAACGGATCATTTATTATTTCTCAGAAATAACTTGGTGTCTATTTTTTGGTGTCTTTTTTTGGTGCACTTTGCTTCATGTTGTTGCGACACAATTGTGGTGAACCACAGTAATAAATGTGGCACAAACCTCTGACTAAGCACTACCACACCCCTTTAAGTGCACACGTTTCTAAAGTGTTGGACAAAGTGCAGGCACAATTATATGTTAGGGGCAAAGTTTCTAGGGGCAGAGTGGTGGAGTCCGAATTCTCCTCTGGTGCTATACTTAAAAGATTTAAGTCAGCAATGGCGTGCGTGCCATTTATACTTGTACTCATGTATGAATATTTTTACTCAGTCTTATATGACGGTTGATTGATGGGCCTCAGTACAGGTGCTGTATGTCCTTTAGAATATTACTCATTCTATTTTTCTCTGTCACTCTTTTTCTTTTTACTCTTTTATTCTGCCATCACATTTTCCGTCTGCTGTAATCTAGAGAGTATATAAAACTCAACCTGACAAAAAAAACATATGCTATACCTATAATATTAAGTGAGAAAGTGAAGGATTCTGGGGGAGTTGATGTTAGTAGTTGTAGGGCACTGTAGTTTAAAAAAGGAGCTTAAATTGCACTTTCTATAACCAATGAATATACCGTACTGTAAAAAACATAATAATTTCCGCTTTGCAAGCAAATTGCACGGTGAATAAACCGCTGCCTGTCAAGCATTCTTGATCTACAGCTATGTTTAGCATGAAGGCTGCTATCACGATGATAAATATTCACAAGATAAACTGTTATTGACAAGTCAAACATGGGATCTCAGACAGAACAGACACTACATTTCTAAGAACCTTTTAATCAGAAAAATGTCTCCTACCAAAGACTCCATAAAATGATCTGGGCCACCCAAGGCTACCGGGCATCAATAAACAACAGCCATACTGCAATGAAACACTACTTTTTTTATTCTAAGAAATGTTCAGTAAAATGTACAGAGTGTTGTAGAGTCTTGGCCACACTTGATGCCATTACATCTAGATACCTTTGCTTAACCAGTACTTTGTAGACTTGGCAGTCTACTGCACCAGAGCAAGACCTCACTATTAGCGGCACTCACCATAAAGACTATAACCTTTATTTAGTGCCCTTAAAGTCCATTGCAGCTATGGGGAGATTGTGCAGGAGGAGAGGAGACCACACCAGCAACAGCTATTTCATGCACACTACGTTTTCTCTTGCTTCTCTCTGGAGCAAGATCTCACTATTACTAAGAGGGGTAAACAAATTGTATGAAGCAACCTTCACCAAATGGGTTGTATAACGGGGTGGAGACTATGGGTAAGGGTAATGTCTTTAGACATCAAATCTGGGTGCAGGGCTGAATTCAAAGTATGGGCAAGGTTATCAGTCTTCACAAGGTAGTATGTATGTTCATATCTACTACTATAAGTCCATTGTTGGTGCAGAAAAGGAGCTGAGAGTATTGTCAGTGCCCTGCAAGTGAGTTGTCAGTGCCCTTTACAAAAGATATCGCAGCTCCCCCCCTTTGCCCTTACAGAAGATGCCCTTAATACTTTGTGTACATGTATCCTGTGGCTACAACTCAAATCGCTGCAGTCTAGGATTTGAGCAGTAAATCTGCGGGCCTATTGGGGACATGCCATTTTCTGCAAATACCCCATTTGTATACAAGCAATAAGATGTTGCGGCCCATTCTATGGTGTAATATTGGTGGATATACTACTGTAAGTGGCTAAGTAAAAGGTAGCTTAGTGCTTTGGCTCCAAAATAAAACAATGGTTCACCTGTTTCTAGTATTGTCAGCTTATAAATAAATACAGTAGAAAACCATAGACCGACATAGTGTACAACCAACAATCAACAGACGTAAAGTGAAATATTGGCAAAGCAGTGCAGGTATGACTAATGCCATGAATAATTTATACACAATAGCCACAGTTGTCATTATGGGTCCATAGATGCATTTTATGTTGTTAATGATTAAATGAATAATTAATTAAAAATAACCACTGTGGTTAATAGGCCGGCCATGTGTGCAGACTATGGTGTGACTTATAACAATGTCGATAGCAGCCGGAAACTAATTGGCCGGAGTTTAGTCCCGCTGACTCTCGTGTGTTCATTTTGGCACTGGCTTCAGGACTCGATCAATCAATAGCCCACGAGGCAGGCGACCCCTGGGGCAGCAGCAATTAACAGAACTCCAGCTTGCCGTAGAGGACAAATTAAGGGGAGAGATCTTGCCTGGTTTTATTTACTAGGGTGGAACGGTGGAAAGAAATGTCACAGTGCATCCACTTAAGTCCTGAAGCTGCTTGGAATACATAATAATCCATTCTTTGTACAAGGAGGGCTTTCTTAGAAGAACTAATCTCAAAGTAAGACATCAGATAGGTCAATGGCTCAGAGAAAATTTCTTAAGTAACAACCATATCTTTGGGCCCAAAGGTCCCTCTGTCCCATAATGTAGGACAGTTGTTAGGTGGTTATGTTACACACAATGAATTAATAAGCTTGTGTCAAGTATTATGTTCCCAAATGCATACAGTCCTCATTTTGTAGGTATGATCTAATAAACCATAAAATTCATCATTTTTTAAGTCATTTTGATCAACTTTTTTTAGGGTTTGTTCAGATATATACAAGTAACTAAATGAGTAGAAAAAAGAACACAGCGCATCAAAGTATTACAAGGAGTCAATGTTGAAGAACATAGTGGAGGTGGCAGATGATAAACGTGGTATAGGTCAACCGAGACTTAGCTGCGTGGTCCTTTTTCCCGGATCGAGTTGAGTCGGGAATAGGAATGTACAGATGTAGGGTAAAAAATCAGGACCAATAACCGCGCTTCTCAGTGTTGACAAGGCTTTTATTTAGATGCATACAAGGACGACGCGTTTCGGGAGCGTACCGCTCCCTTCTTCGGGTCCGTATAGTTTTTTTAAAACAGTGCTCTATTATACAAAAATATAACAATATGAATAAATAAATATAAATGGATGCATGAAGGTTAAAAATGAAAAACTTTTTCCAATTCATATATAAGACACCCAAGATAAAAATACATGTATAAAAACAATTCAAATATACAGCGTTTTGAGAAACAAGGACAATACATATATAAAAACAATTCAAATATACAACGTTTTCTCAAAACGCTGTATATTTGAATTGTTTTTATAAATGTATTTTTATCTTGGGTGTCTTATATATGAATTGGAAAAAGTTTTTCATTTTTAACCTTCATGCATCCATTTATATTTATTTATTCATATTGTTATATTTTTGTATAATAGAGCACTGTTTTAAAAAAACTATACGGACCTGAAGAAGGGAGCGGTACGCTCCCGAAACGCGTCTTCCTTGTATGCATCTAAATAAAAGCCTTGTCAACACTGAGAAGCGCGGTTATTGGTCCTGATTTTTTACCCTACATCTGTACAGATATATACAAGCCAGACCAGACCCTATGACCTGTGTTGAAGAGACAGAGGCCTGTTTGGGACCCTGAACCAACTACATATATAATTGTGGTTTAAGGCCCCAAATCGACCTGCATGAAAGCTATCCATGGGCATATGTTAAAAAACAAACATTTATACTAACATAGATGTGAGTGAGATGAGGCACATCGGACTCATGCCTGAAGATCTCCGTACCAGCACCTCCACCCACGTTGCTTCAATAAAGTAAGGATAATACCCCAGCTACATTGCACATGCGCTATACATGCACCGCTTGCACAGTAAACAAAGCCATATGGTCTTCCTCTATAGATATTCTTTCATAAACTACCATAATTATACCACAACGGCAATAATTTCTTTAAATGACTCAATTATCCTGAGAAATATCAAACAATTTGTCAGGGCAAGGAAACACAAATAAGAGAACCTACAAGAGGCAAATGCTTATTCTCTTTTTACTAGCTCAGTAACTGCTCTGCTGCCCAGCACTCTTTTTCCAGTATTATATGGCAAAGTGGATAGGCAGTGGGAAGCTCTCTTATAGTATCTCATGAGTACATGTGTCCCTATAAATTGCTGCGCTGTTTTTCTCCTTCCATGTGCTTAGATCACATTCCCCCCTTTAAAAGTTAAGATTGTCAAAACACTTGAGAAGCCCTTGCTGCAGTTCAGAGCTCTGACAAGATAAACTTGAACTATCCGTTCTTCAAAGCTGCGTCAGATAAAGGAATACTATTAGTATGTACATTAGCTGCGAAATAAGACAGGGCCGATCCATCCAGAACTTGCACACTAAGGAAAAGAAGTTTTCATCTGCAGAAGGCATTTTGGGAAAACTAGAAGTTATGACCAAATGGTGCGTGGCAGAATGAGCAGACTATGCTGATGTACATCAAGCCACAATCTCACAGTCATGGGATGTAATATCCTTTATAGCTGACAGGTGATAATGCTTACAAGAGGACTCAAGCATTCTCATATTAGGCCTGGGACTGATTTTAGGTTCTTCTTGGCAAGAATTACAGTATGCTTGAGTAAGGTCTGAGAAGTGTTTGCTGTTCATCTATGATAGACTCCATTTTGAAGTTAATAGGAAATAGATCTGTAGCCAGCACAATCCTTGAACAGATTTTTGAGCTTTATACTCTGTCCAAAGATTATAATGGATAATATAAGGTTGCATTGACATTTGGCTAATATGAAAGGTGCGATGGAGACCAGTTGGAGGTCATACTACTAAGAATATTTAAGTAAAAGATGCTTTGTCCAACAAGCAGTACAGAGTATTTCAGAAGAATTGTGTCCTCTGGGCAGTGGCCACTCATATGCGGCGGTGCATGAGATAGGTCGAGCTGAACACAGAAGAGGAAAATGATGGAATGAAGACAAGTGGTAGGGTATCTGAGCAGTGTGTATTAACTGGCCGAAAGAGTCACTTATCCAGATTTCTCATTCCCTCTCCTCTTTTTTCCCAGCTCTTACACAGTCATAAATGGCTTATGTATAAAAAGTAGTCAGATGTAACAGTAATTCAATATTAGTTATAGCAAATATTTGATATTTCATATAAGCTGTAGTACAAAATTTCAGAAGATGACTCCAAATCTTGTGGGATGCAGTGACCTGAGAAGAGGAAATGACTGAATTTGACAGGAAAAAGTCATGATATGTGACAAGAACAATGGCCAGCAAGAAATTATAAGGGCCTGGTTGTGAGCAAAAGGCATATGACAGGCAATGACACGATTGTCATGCAAAGTATAAGCTCAACAATTGATGTTGTTTTTTTCAAAATATGAATAATTTTTACATAGTAGTAGTACGGTAGTAGAAGTACTAGAAATATTAGTGGTTAAAAACAGTTGTAAAAAGATTTAGTACAGGCGGTCCCCGGGTTACATACAAGATAGGGTCCATAGGTTTGTTCTTATTTGTATGTAAGTCTAAATTGTATATTTTATAATTGTAGATCCAGATGAAAAAAAAAAAGTTTTCCGAGTAACAATTGGAGTTTCAAAATTTTTTTCTGTAATGGAACTACGGACTATCAATAAAGCTTCATTACAGATACGTTACAGTTGATCATTGCAGTCTGGGACTATAGTAAAGCATCCAGAGAGCTTCACCAGAGGTCACAGGGGGCAGAGGGTTACGTCTTTAACTAAGGGTCGTCCGTAAGTCAGGTGTCCTTAAGTAGGGGACCGCCTGTAGTTTAAAGAATATTTATAAATACCACTATTTTATTACAGGATGTAATATGAGCTTTTATACATTAGATTTTCTACTCTGCCAATAGATTGCTGCTATCTGGGAAAATTATCTTAACAAAATGGAAATATACATTTCATCTAATTGAAAAAGCTTACGAGGACAAAGCATCGTTTAAGGGAGATAGCGGGCAAAATAGCCATGAAATAGTTAAAAAAGGCAAAAAGTTTGCTCCTTCAGCTTTCCCATCATGCAGTAGGCTCCAAGCCATAATTCTCAAATGCTTTATTGGTTTACTGGCAAAGCGGCTGACAATGTCCCTTCAGTAATTAGCAGTAGACTTCAATCTAATGCTCTTTCAAGGAGCTTACGTACAGCTGACATTCAGCCGCAAATCACATGAACCCCCAATGCTTGAGAACGTAATGGAGATTTTCGGCGTAATGTTTGCTCTCGTCTGTCATTTGCACTGTCTCCAATAATCAACTTAGATGTTCTTGGCACAAACAGTATAAATAAAGCAATGTCACTCGTTGCCACACTCCAGAATGTTAAAGTGCACATGGAGGGAGCCAAGGAACGGCAGCAGATGGGGAGATGCATATTGCAAAGCACCACTTAGCAATAGAACATATGCAGCACATGGGAGAGCTGGCATCAAGTCTTTGGAGATAAGATTTCCTCCCTCCTCCATTCCACTCCCCAGCCCTCCAGGAAGGACGACAGCCAGTGCCAGCTTAATGGAAAAGCAGCAGTGATGCCAGTGGGGAGCTGGGCAACAATATGGAGAAAAATGTCACCTCGACTGCCATCTTTAGCTGGTGACCAAGATTCATGGAAACCAGCAGCACGTTTTTGCATTTTCTGTGCATATATTTGCTAAATAAAGATTTCTGTATTAGAAAACCTATTGTATTTAAGAGGAATAGAAATTATGTCTAGAACAGTAAAAGAAGTTCTTTCATACATTCTATCTGGTCTTACTGCCAATACCCCATTTTATGTGAATGGGCTGGTATGGATGAAATTTTTTTCAGAAAGTTCGGTCTTTTTTTATAGCTTTGGAAATAATATTTTTAAGGTCTGTCTTGTGTCATCATTACATTGCAAGTAAGAACCCACTGGTCAATTGGCGGTGATGAGTCAGCCAGAAAATAAAGACTGTAGTGATTTCTCCTATAGGGACAAATTTAGTAAAATGTGGTATTAAAGGGCATTAAAGTAGATAAATAGTGAACCATGTAAATCCTGGCTCGGTAGGTCCTCACTTTGTCTATTTGAGGTAATCGATTACTTGAGATAACCGATTGCTATTCATTTACTGACATTGGATCGTATAAAACTCTGTATACTTTAATCTACAAACTTTGAGGAATCATATTCATATCAATCTGCTTTAGTCTAGTAAAGATTTTCTTTTTTTTCCACTAGAAAGCAATTGTTAATATGGCAACACATTTCCGAAGGCCAGCGTTAACATCTTCGAAATGTCCTTCAGGGCTTCAATCTCAAAGTAAATTCCAAGACGAGTAGCTACACATGGTTTTGTCTCAAACTTCTAAATCTCACATTGAGTGTCTCCACACTTATCTGAACAGCCTGGTCTTCCCACACATAAGTTATTAAAGGAATAATACTGTTTTCTAAAAGACACAGTGAAAAGAAAGCATCTTATAGAAATATATATCCAGTTATTATGAGATTTACAAAACCAAGCACTAGATCAGGCTGAAACCAATACTATCAATACTATACAATAATACAGTGCCCCCTATGGCCATAGTTATAGTGTTTATCTCTAATATATGAGAAATGGGAATACATTATAATTGTTTCCCTCACAGTTTTAATCTCTTGTGATTGGGTTGTGAGAAAAATTGCTGATTTAATTAATATCCCAGCACTCACTTCTTGCTTCGTTCTGATAAGTTTATTAATCAGAAGTCATCTGTACAGATAGAACGCGTTTCGGCTTACAAAGCCTTTGTAGTTGACGTAGTTGACAAAGGCTTTGTAAGCTGAAACGCGTTCTATCTGTACATATGACTTCTGATTAATAAACTTATTGCAACAAAGCAAGAAGTGAGTGCCGGGATATTTCCTTCTATGTACGTTTGGCGTGTATTCGCCTGTCCTCGTGCACCACAATTACGCGGAGTGCCGTCCTTACCTGTGATTCCTGGAAACTTCCAATTTGAACTCCTCAATTTCCCTTATTCCAACTCCATTAAAATGGTCTTGGGCTCTGACTCCACCACTTCAACCACACAGTGCTGTTTCCTGGTCACTCTTGCAGTTCTAACATGAGAGCAGGCATTCCCTACCAGTATATTTTTTTCACCAATTTGTAGCAGATGAGCTGCACTTCTGAGCATGTACATAAAGTGCAGCACACATTCATCTTAACTAAAAGCCTAGAAGAGGATGCATAACCCTTGGCAGACAAGGCACATGTGGCTTTTCAAGCCTACATCTGGCACCCTGCTGACAGTCAAAGTCCAATGAGTACTTCCATAACTGATGGAAGAGTTTATCAGTGCAGGAGCCCGGGAAGCGGTGAGTGCAGCTGAGAAGTCCTCTCTGTTTCTGGGTCCTCTCCTGATGCTGTGTTCTGTCTCCTGATGCTGGAGCAAATAACCGACAAGGATCACAGAGCTGCGTAGAACATACAAGAGCAAAGAAACTGTAGTGTGTCGCAGGGAGCAGAAGAGGGGCAAGGAAAGTAGAGGATTTTGTTTTTCTGCTCTAGGATGCGGAGGGTGTCTCTATTTCTATTACCGGTAGTTGTCTACTTGAGGATTCTCCAGTATAATTTGTCTGCTTGGGAGTCTACTGTATTATTATTGTCTATGCTGTGGTCTCTCTTTTATTATTATTACTGTCTGCTGTGGGTACTCCACTATTAATGTATGTTCTGAGTCCAGTGCTTGCTTTCTGAAGTAGTATTTATTTCTTTACTGTGGCATTTAAAACTTCTTTGGTGTCTTTAGGGTGCAGACCCTCAAAGTTGAGTAGTATGACAATATTGCCCTTGAATCAATAAATGTTTGTCTAGCCTAAGTCCTTAGATGGGTAAAAGAGACTTAAACTGAGATTTAAAAGGATGTGTCATAATTTTTAGAAATTATCACATATTTGTGGAGTCAGTCCATTTGTCCATTTTATTACAACCAAATGGACTCCACCAAAATTGTCACCAAATAAGACTCCGGCTGCACAGCCTGCATAACTGCTAAAGAGTGTACCTAATGCAGGTAAGGAATATAAAGAAGCTTGCAATATGAGGATGCTTTTTTATTGTATGACCAAGAAATCTGGAAAACCAATTTAAAATATCCTATTAGAGTTAAAGGAGGCAGTTCCTCATTGGCTGGAGTAGAGAGAACCTACCAGTGTTCTCCATTGCCAGTTCCGGGGCTCTGGTTCTCACGCTTTGTTTACATGACATGTTTAAGAACATGTCATTATTACACCCAATAACTGATCCCAGCAGTCATGTGCTGTATTCCACTGGGGCCAGTAATTGGCTTTACTGTGACATGATGTATATGGACAAGTTACAACATTGCTGTACATGCTGTATGTATATGTGCGTATATAGTGTTTTTATACTGTATGTATAACGCTATTATACTGCATATAATTATGCAAATATATATATATATATATATATATATATATATATATATATATATGTGTGTGTGTATATCTGTATGTGTGTATAAATGTATGGATGTGTGCAAAAGTGTGTGCGCATAAGTATATACATGTATATACGTGTGTAAGAGCATATAAAAGGAATGTGTGTATATATGAGTGTATAAATATGTGTGATTGTTTAAATGTGTCTCTACAAATATGTATATATACCGTGGAAAGGGGGGCCCCCGGCAGAAATCTGCTACAGGGCCCAGCCAATTCTAGTTACACCCCTGGAGCTCGTCTATAATGAGATAACTATTTTCAGTCATATGGATGTACAATAAGTCAAATATCACCTTTCTTGCTTCTTTTAGGAAAGTCTATTTGAGGAACATAGCAAGAATAAAACAATTTATCAGCTTGCTCCCTTTGTGCTAGCTTAAAAGAAAACTTTTTAAGGTGAAAATGTTACAATACATCATAAATCCACCAGTGCATTTCCCCATCCAATAGTTCCTTATAAACACAATTAGTTCCTCTGATTACCTGCAGCCACTCTGCATAATGGCAAGGGCAATTTTACATTAAATTGACCGTCTCTGGGTGCTATGAGACTATAAGGATAATTTGGCTGTCTTGCCGTACCTTGCCTTCTATCAGCATTCCAATCAGTGGCTGATGGGTTTTCATCTCCCTACCGGATTTCACCAGGACACCCCTGGGAAACAGAGAAGTACTGACTGTCGACGGAGTTGCGAGGAGCAGATGGATGTTGATCTGCAATTAGAGCGGGTGTCTGTGACTGGTTAATGTGACTGCCAAGTTGGAGTGTCCCCAGGCTTTCAGTACAATGGTAAGAGAATGATCCAGGAATGGGAACTGCACTAGCGGAGCAAGAGGAGGCTGGGACAAGCAGCTCACAATCAAAGTTGCCCTTTCATATATATATATATATATATATATATATATATATATATATATATATATATGTGTGTGTATATATATATATATATACATGTGTATATGATAAAAACAATTCTAACATTTAATTCTCCTGCCATTAACGTGCTGGCAACATTGGCCACATGACCTCAAAGGCCAGTGAGTGGCTATAGTAGTCATGTGACGATAAACAATGCCCTAATGCTTAGTTCAGCAGTGACCAGCAATGTCGTTGTAGGACATTAATATTTATGATTTCAAACTATTTCTTGGCCTTAATACTATTTATATATCATCGACAAAATGGGATGTTTCACCAGTCCTGACATGTCTATAATAGTAATTTCCCATGTACCCCACTAAATGGGGCGCTCGTCCCCTGAAATTTCTAATGAACATTTATAAATAAATCAACAACTCAGTGATCCACGGCCAGGCATTCTCAGCACACAGAAGTTACGACTGGCAATCACTAGGCGCTGAAAAGTATCAAAGTGTGTATGGATCGACATTGCCGGCAGCATTTAAAGTTTTAACAGTTCCGATTGGTGCCAGCACCAATAGCAGGTGTTTTTGGTGGGGATTCAAACAGATTTTTAAAATTCTAATTTTAATGGATCCCCACATCATTACTTGTATAAAGTTTCCTCTAGAAGTGATGAGTTGACACATTAAAATTTGGCTTCTGCTCGGTCCAAGTTAAGGTACTGAAACCAGACCCGAATCCCAACCAGAAACACCATCCTTCTGTTACTGATCGTGAGTCTTAACCCTTTCCTGACAGTGGACATAATAGTACGGCACAGGGCAAGGTAACTTCCCGACCCATGCCATATATTGCGTCCTGCTTCTTACACTAGCAACCAAGTAGAGTCAGCACTAGAATCAACGAGTGTCAGCTGTATATTACAGCTGACATCTACCTGTAATCCGGAGGAATCTTTGTTACGGTTGTTAAAATGCTTGACCGAGGTGTGTAAGGGGCTGTATTCATGCTCAGTGGATTACATAATACAGTGCAATATACCTCACACAAAAAATACAATAAGTCCTCAACCAGCTCTGTCAACTGAGGAATACTAAAGTTATGCCTCGGAAAAGAAGGCGAAACTAAATCAAATGAGATTTTCTCTATATTAATTTTTCTTCTATAAAATTGTAGCAAATATATAAAAAACAATATATATAAGCCATCACTAATTGCAGTGATCTATAGGATAAAGATAACATATTATTTTTATATTACGGTGAAATGCCAAAAATGGAATGCAAAAAATCTGAAACCAGAATTGATGATTTTCTTTTCCTCCATACATTCAAGAGTTAATAAAATCTCATCAATAAGATAAAATAAAATATTTCTAATCTGCATCTAATCTCACAGAAAATAATCCTTTAAATGTCCCAATTGCCAAAAAAAATAGATAAAGATTGTATAGCAATTTATAAGTAACAATGCAAATCTGCTCTGAATGGCACAGGTTCTCTTTATTGCCCTGGTGTATGCTTATACAGCAGTCACCACCACATATGGAGTGTTGGCTATCTCAGGAGGAATTGGATATCAAAATTTGTGGAGCTTTTTGGTATTTTATCCACTGAGAATGTGCACATTTTTAAAAAAAATACATTCATTTAGCCAAAAAGTTGCACTGGTTTAATAATTAAAGGGTTAACAAATCCTTTCTAAAATGGCTTAATTTATTGGGTTTTACTATTATTTCGGCCTTTTTATCAAATTATTTTGGTGTTATGCCAATGTGTCAGAAAAGAAGCAATTCATATTTTACATATGTATTTTACATACATTTTTGCCAAATATAGTTTTTTTTTCACAAATAAACGCAAAAGATACGGCCCAAATTTTTTCAACTAACATGAGGTGTAATGTGTCAAAATCTCAAAAAGGTTGCGTTGAGGGGTTAAATGCCGTTGGCAAAGTAGCCAGCAGCATTTTAATCAATGTAACACAGCCATTTTGGGGAGGGATTGTCACTCTCAATGACGTCGACGCGGAGCGACGATCTTTCCAAAAATGGCTGTTCCATGCCAGCATTGATCACAGGCGTTACTGGTTGTGAGTGAATGGGGGGGGGGGGTGTTTGAAGCTGAACTTCATCAACAGAAGATCGGGGTCAGGTGTGGGGACCCGAACCCAAATTTTGTGATTCAGGTCTGTTCAGCACCATCCTCTAGGTAATCTCTACAACAAACTAGCTCACCTTTCTTGTCTCTATGGGAGGTATGACATACTGTACTATATTGCATACTGAAACAATAACCTCTGTTGAAGTTGAAGCTGAAAAGAAGAGAAGGGATCTGCATTATTTTAATGTAGTAAAATCTTTCGGTACACATAACAGTCTCCAGGTAACAATTAAGATATGTAGTTTCAAAACTGCAACTTAATGCATAAGTTATACTCCTCTCTGCACACGAGTCAGAGAAAATGACTGCTCAGCAAATAAAGGACTGCACAAACACCGGAAAAAAATTGTGTAACAAAAAAAAGTGTGTTTACGGCGAATGGTATTATTTCACCAATGACCCTATTATTGAAAATAAAGAATGTTTCATCCATGAAAATATTAATGTATAGGTTCTCCGGAGTCTGCGTGGCCATTGAGAAATACTAGAACATATGTGGGGTACAACAAAAGGATTCTCGTCCGCTCTGGCTCAGAATACAATTTGAGAAGATTGCAGCATTACATGTTCCTTTAGTGGTTTTGAAGTTGCTCTCAGATAGCCAACAGCAAATAAAAATAAAAGTTCAGTCCAGAGTTGGGGGAAGCTACAAAAAATCTGTGTGTGAATTCAATATTTTTTTCCTTTTTCTTATAAAGTGCCAGTGTAACTATTCACATCTAATAGAAGAGCAAACTTCTTTAGCTTTATAGAATCTTATTCCCTTTTTAAAGGAAAATATTAACCTTTTAACGCCGATGCCCCTTTTCATTATTTGGTTTCCATAATTTTCTCCCCGCCCTCAAACATCTATAACTTTAACATTTTTCCATCTACAGAGCATTAAGAGCTTGTTTTTTACGCAACAAATTGTCCATCCTAGTGACAGTATTTAATATTCTTTTTTAGTGACTGTCTGTCGCAGCCACTCTCTTTCCAGTGACTGTCTGTCGCCGGCAGTCTCTTTCAGTGACTGTCTGCCGCCGGCAGTCTCTTTCAGTGACTGTTTGCCGCCAGCAGTCTCTTTCAGTGACTGTCTGTCACCGGCAGTCTCGTTCCAGTGACTGCCTGTCACTGGCAGCCTTTTTAGTGACTATCTGTCACAGGCAGTCTCTTTTCAGTGACTGTCTGTCACCGGCACTCTCATTCCAGTGACTGTCTCTGTCACTTTCTCTATGGGGAGATTTAACAGAAGTGTCTTGTGGTAGAACAGCAACCAATCATGGCTCAACTTGCACAGTAGCAGCAGCAGACAATGGCTTCTGAATATGGTGGCTAACAAGTGGATTTTGGAAAATGTGGGGTGAAAATTTCGACTGGTCTAGGACGTTCCCTGAGTCACATGCAACAACTGTGCAAAATTTGGTGATTGTAAATGCAACGGTGCAGAGTCCTTTAGTGGACATACATACACACATCCAGATTTATATATTAGACGGCTTGCTTGACTATAAATCTTGAATTACAAGCAACATGCAACATTACACAAGCAACATGCATAGCTGCTTAGACCCAAAGTTAGCCATTGCTGTAAAAACGGCTTCCACCCCTGTAAATCCACAGAATGCTAAGTAATAATAGGAAGCTATGTGAGTACAATGCATACAGCGCAATGCCCTGATGTCCAATCTACAGCCAGAGGCTATGTGTAGCCCTCAAGTACTTTACCAGCCTTCCTGGCAAGTGAAAGAGTGACAGCATATTTAAACTTGGGCTACAGGCTATGGTGCCCATCGCTGCTGCAACTTATTCTGTATCAACGTATTAGTCAATTACATGTTATATATGCTGGAAGCAAGAGTTGTTTGCAAAATTTCAATCAGATATCATTGTTTTCTAATTCTATGGCAAATTTCTCCAGAATAGATGTTAGTTAAAGAGCTACTTTGGGAATAAATACTGTTTTTCTATGCTCAAGGTTGGTGAAAACTTCTTTGAATTGATAGAAAACCACTTGCTTAATGTTTGGAGAAAAGTTTTACTCTAATTACCTGAGCAATGAATTGTGGCTCCATTGTAATGTAAAGTAACAAGGTCTTGTTGCTGAATAAGCCACAATGCATCATTCATTGCACACTAATAACATTTCACTTTATATTATTGATAAAACATGTCTCCTCGGCTTCTAAACATCCAGGTATATGCACGGTAGCATCTGCTACATCAAAAAGGCAGCAACCATTTAAAGCATTCTGTAAGCACTTCATTGTACAGTATTTTATGTATTATTCTATTACACCTTTATAACAGACTAATCAGAAGTTCTCAGATGTTACTAATGAAGGAGAATGTGGAAAGCCTACCCCTGTCACAATAATGTGGTACTGCTTTACAGTTCCATTTCAAGCACACAAGCTCCTGGTTTCTTTCAGGAAGGGCCCAATTTACTTTTATGTCATTAATCATATATTGTTTAAAATGCACAAAAAATGCAGACTTTTTATCAATTTCCCACAATTCCAATTTATAATTGAATTAATTAACTGATTAATGAGAACCTCAAGATCATGAAAACAAGGCCCCCATCAATTTGGAAAATGGGAGTCCCATTTTCAGAAATAGATGGGGTACAAGGTCAAAAAGGTGACCAGCACTCCATTCAACTGTGGGGGTAGAGGGAAAGGGTCCAGGCAGGAATGGAAGTGCTGAGGGCATGCCCAGGGTGTCCCAACTGCACGATTAGCATATGGATTAAAATGGGAATTTCTTAGAAATGGAATAATATGTAATAAAGGTATGCTGGGAATGACAGAGCATTTCTCTATATAGTGCCTGCAGATTATATTAATTTGTTGGAGGTGGTTGACTCCCTTTCAGAATAATCTCTCGTTAAGGCCCAATGCATTGTAGTGTTGTAAGGGAACCTCAAATAGATCTATAAAGCCAATTATAACTCCAGCTATAACAAATGTAAGACACTGGGGGCATTAAAGTAGTGTTCTACAATCTCTATTCTATATTACTTTTATAGGAAACCAACCACTTTTTAATCCAAGCATACTTACATGCTAGTGTGTAATAATCTTTATTTATATAGCTTCATCATATTCCATAGCCCTTTACAAATCATAGGGGGCATATACAAATAAAATACCACATTACAGTGTACCCCCTAAAACAGGATCGGTTCTTCATTTAGATGACTTATTTTTCATGAAAAAGGACCTTTAAAATATGCAAGGGGCTTCAGTGTACGTCACCGCAGCCCCTTCTGGCTCCATCGACTGTCACCATCTCTCTGGCAGCAGAAGGGATAAGTGCCAAAGGAAGACGTGAAAAGTTATCAGCCGACAGAGTCAGAAGGGGCTTCTTTGATGTACAAAGTAGCTCATTAAGCTTATTTACATATTTTGAGACTCTTTTTTTCATTTTTCACGAAAAGTAAACCATTAACATTCAAATGAAGAATGGATCCTATTTCAGTGGGTGTAAGTGTGCTTGGGTTTAAAAACCACTAAATCCATGTGGTTGATTTCCTTTAACACTACTTTTTCTACTAACTATATCTATACTGTATAACTGACGTGATAATTATCAGAGCACATATAGCCAGGCACTGGAGGGCCAAAATATTATCAGACATTATTCTCATGAAAAAGGCATTTGGGGAGCCCATATAAAAAGAAAGTGGACCCATTGGCACATAGTGAGAGGCCTCGGTCCATCATATGACTAGCATTGACTATAGTGGAGGTGTATTTTGATTTTTTTCTTACTTTTTCATTGTGCTGGTAGGTCTATACAACTGTCTGGCAATAGACTGAAAACAATGCTGCTTTGTGGTATGGCAATGATACCTTTCTCTTTCTGTGATAACTGTTTTTATCAGGAATAAACATTAATAATTAAATAAAATGAATAAATAAATAACATGATAATATATTATTATCTAAATGCAACATCAAGAACAGTTTCTTTGATTGATGTCTAACCCCAATTATATGATTTGGTTGCGTAGAAACTGCACTGACTATAGGCAGAAGCTTAATTTGGTGGCCCTTAGATATTGTACATCTAAACACAGTACTGTATATTTAATGATGTTCAAATGTCATAAGAGCACCTAATAAACTAAAGGCTGGATGACCCTGATGTACACATTGCAGAAATGGAAACACTAAGTTTCTTATTTTCAGGATAAATGATCCTTATGATATTATACTGTATAACCCTCTGACTTGCCAAGAAATAAAGAAAAATCAAAGTGCCTGGGTCAAGTGCATCAATTCTGATAGTTTCTGCATTTCTCATTAATGTATAAAGCGAATCTGTTTATGTAACAAATTTATCAAAAGGCAAGAATAATCTTAAATATCTAAGTGAATACTGATATTAGATTTCTATATAGAAATACAGCTTAAAGGGAACTCTCCATCAACTGAAAAAAAAGTTTTTTCCACCAAAATGGTACTGACATTAGGTAATTTACTAGGCATTGAGTACTGAGTATGCCTGGACTGTTCATGTTAGCAATGTTGTGGACAGAATAGTGCATCAGGAAATACAATATAACATTATAACTTAGACAACAAGTTTTGGTTAGCTGATGTTCATATGGAGAGTTCTGAACTATATATCTTCAGAAATAATGCAGGGATCCTGTCACCACGTGTGCCCCCCTAAATCCACACACAGTACCTTGTCCAGCAGGTTGGAAGTCCCCAGAACATGTTGGTTCTCCAAAAAGACTTTTATTCAGGCCAAAAATGCAGTTAAAGAGCTGTGGTAACTTGAGCATGCAGTCAAGAAACCCCACCTCTTCCAGGCCATTTCCACTGCCCACCCTGCCGCCCACCGTTTACAGGCACAGCCCATCCCTCAGGGCCGCAGGGTCAGAGCTGAGATCTTAGACACACTGCATGTCATGAGAACTCCAGCGAGCCAGAGAGTGGTGGCAGATGGAGGAGATGGGTGGGCAATGGAAATGGCCAGCAGGCGGCTAGGTTACATGACTTCATGGTCAAGCTACCCCACCTTCTTGACTGCGTCTTTTGGAGATTTGAAGCAACATTGCCAACCTATAAAACCATGTTTTGAAGACTTCTAGTCTGCTGTAGAAGGTACTGTTTGGGGATTTGGAGGGGTACAAGTGGTGACAGGTTCCCTTTACGTTGAACACACATGTGTATGTGGAAAATAAATATGTAAGTAATAAGTCAGGCATGTATGTCACAGTAAAAAGACCTTTAGGCTGTTTGTTATTCTAATGAACAATCTTACAAAAAGAAAGGTGACCTGCAATACTGATATCAAAGTGCCAGGCTGAGGTGTAGCATGTACTGAACAGGTTGTCAGGAACTCACATGCAGGAGCTGAGATGTGGGATAACCTATGCTGACATGAGAATCCCAGGTTTATTCTCTCAGTGCCATAGAGATGAATAGAACAGGATTGTATTTGTGCAACTGCTGTGCCATTCAGATGACAAGAGATCCATATCCTCCCGATTCATGGAGGATCTACTGTTGGGAGCCATAGCAAGTACCCAGATATCCTCTCTTCTGGAAGAAACTTATTAATGGATGTGTTTCAGGTGAAACAATCATATCGCATTTAGCTACAATCCCTTTGAGTACCAGGCCAACCTACATGTCACTGGGTTTAAGACCACAATATAGATGCAAAAAGTGAATGCAAGAATAATATGTAAATATTTGGAGAAGAACGATACCATGGTAGCCACAGATTGTATAACGAAAACTTTACACATATTGTTTTATGTTGCAAAAGATGATGAATCCGATGGAGGCTGGTGGTCTCACTTATTCCCTGTCCTCTCAGAAAGTGGCAGGGGTTGCTAAAAACCTCCATTTGTGCAAATAGATGTGAAAAATTTGCAAACCATTACTTAACAGTATCTACATGATAGGGGATAACTAAGGTAGTTAATCAGTGGGGATCTGACTGCTGGGACCCCAATGATCACGAGAACAGGACACCCGACTCTTCAGAGAATTGGGTCCTGTTTTTACTGAGTGGAGGAGAAGAAAGATGAGTATGATGGAAATAGCCAAGCAGAGAGCACAGAATAATGCATGGTTTTCCTGCCACTTCACCCGTTAGTGGGAACGGTGTACCAATCTCAGCTAGTTATTCCCTATTCGGAATACATGAGACAACCCTTTTAAACCTATGAAGCTTCACATGTGTAATGTTATTCAATTTCCACTGGTGTAAGACACTGGACAATGTAGCTCAGTTAATCGAAATCTACCCTCCTATCATAGTGACATGGATTGGCTTGACTCTTCATTCTTCCTTTAGTACAATTATCATTATCTACAATGAATATGGTACATTGCCTTTATAAAAATAGTGAAGAACTGCAGAATAAATGTGTATATCATTGTTGTAATGGTCGATTGAGTCCATACCTTACCACAATAACGGCATTAGGAGTCTATGCTCCAGACAAAAATTGTGACAAAGCAGGACCCAGACATTGGCATTATGAGCAATGGTTGATCTCACACAATTTTATTTTTTGGTGCTAACGGGCAGCATATCACCAATTACGGAACTAAAGCAACTTACTGAGGAATGTATGGCTTCACATATATAAGATACCATCATCTACATCCGTTTTCATATCCTGAAATCAGCACAACTGATGATAAAACTGATGCAAAGAGCTGATAAAAAACCTGATGAAAAACAAATAAATGTAAATATATCCTAAAAACTTGGGTGTGAATAAAATGTAGCTTGGCATCACAGATTCATCGGTCAAGCAATTACCTGCAATTGGTCTTCTAATAATTATAGGAATGACCGCCAAGCATTGATATGTAGCAGAAGTCAGAATGTGTCCTGAAGATTTATATTCAGATCATGACATCCTGCTGTACGATGTTCTGCTGACTTCTTATCATGATGTTAAAGATTGAAACATCTGAGACTGAATTTTCAGGTAACCCGTCTCCTACATTACTATCCAGGTTCCTTAGCGGAGCAGTGGGAAATGTATATTGGCCCCCTGTTGTTTTATTTCACACTCATATTATAGTTAGATGATGTGACTGAGAGGCTCTGTGCTGTACTATGGTGATACCTCCAGCTGTGGCCCCATAGTTAGGTGGGTGGATTTCATTTATAACTAGGCAAGTGACAGAAAGGGGTGTCTTACTGCAAAATGCTGCAGAGAAGCCACTTTGTTCTTTCAGAACCGGGCACATAAGTGTCATTTAGACTGCCCATAGCAAATACCTATTCCATTCTAATAAGCTTTAGTAATGGCCACCTAATGCCGCTATGTTTATTGATCTTTGTGACACTGCACGGATTTCTGGGGATTGTGTCACATGGCGTCATTCCTCTAGGAATTCTCTGAAGCTGCAATTTATCTGCCTCTTTTTGTCTTGTGTAATGATATCACGCAGGGAATGTGCTGAGCCTATTCTATAAGGCCCCCTCTGAATGCTGCACGTACAGATATATCTCCAGTTATATGCCCTGTTCTGCGGCTCTCCTTCAGCTCGATATTTCAGACAGGGTAACTTATCATATTCAAGGCTTGGCAGCCAGCGGGGAGTAAATCAGCTTCCCAGATCACATCCCATACACGTAATAACTTTTCTTTTCTCAGTCATAGCACAGCGAAAATGTTCAATTAGCTGTAAAAGGCTCCAATCAAAGAGGGGCGAGCGTAGCTGGACTGTGCTCCTTCTTAACCACTTCCCTGCCAGACAGTAACACCGGCAGGGCTCTGGACTGAGCTGATAACAGAGGAGAGGACAGTTTCTAATTTCAGAGAACAAGAGTGTGAAATGTGATGGGAGGAAGAGACACTAGAATGTAACAGTAGGGGAAGGCAGATATGGGCAGGTAATCAAGACTGGGAAGGCAAGATTACTGTGTCAGTCACGCCTTCCCGAAAAAAATGGAACCTTCATTCAGGGGATGTGTCAGAGCTTTTGTGTGCAGATCCTGAGACATGCCAAATTCACAAAAGCAGTGTCAGACACCCGATGCAACTGTCAATCCCCCAAGTCTCCCGACAATGGAGAATGACATCCAAACCCAGACCGAGCTTATTCTCCAGCCTCCCTGACAAAGTCTCAGCAATCGCTCTCATCTGAAGCAAAATAATGTACATTTTAATAAGGAACATACGATTTTGAAGTAATAACTGGACTATACAAACCCAAGGATGATACAATAGATGCATGAACCTTAGTCACACAGCTATGGAGATGTGACAACTGCATGGCCATAATGAGGGCACATAATGCCAGACTCAGGTCCATATATTCTAACAAATAGTCTTAAAGGGAGTCTACTACCAGTTTTGACCATACAAAGCATAAGACAGTATTTGGTATTGGTCCTGGAGATCTGTGTAACCATGCCTTTTTAAGTACTTATTGTCAGTAGCATTTCTGTGGAAAAGGCATTTATATTCCAGGATTGTAGCTGGAGTTGGAGCACTCTTGTATAAGCCTTCTTCAGTGAACTGCTTCTCCTCTAGGCACTGAGTACTGTTCTGTTTAGATGCTGTGCATGTGATGTAGTGGAACTGGTTTTCACTGCCATTATAAATGTGATCCTTATGGTGACCTAACTGGCTGCAGCTGTCATGTAAATAATGTTAATAATGCATTATGATATTTAGCATGCTACTACAGGTATTTTCTTTTTTTTAGGCAATATACTACCAGTGGCAGATTTTCCATAAAACCCTTTAAAGGAAACCTACCATTTGACTTGATGCATTATGTGCCAAACATACCTTGAGAATAATGTAGCTACACTGATGCAGAATCATATCTTGTTTAATCCCTGTGCTGAGTCCTGCCTTGGCTGTTCAGAAAGCTTGTGTGTAATGTGGATCCAGCTTTCCCAACATCCTGAATTTAATAATAGTTTTTTCAGCAAAACCAATCAGGACAGGGATCAAGCAAGATATGATTCTGCATCAGTGTAGCTACAGTATTCTCAAGGTATGTTTGCTTCATAATGCATGAAATCAAATTTTAAATAGGTCAATAAAAATGGAACTCACAAACTTTTTTTTCCCATTTATTTAATACCAAAAGGGCTAATGTTTAGAATGCTTAAAGGGGTTGTCCTATAAAAACTTCTATATGGCCTGTATTAACCTCCATGGTCCCTCCCGTTGTCCCGTCATCTCTCTGGTCTCTCACAGAACTGCAAGCAAACAAGGGCACGGACTGGAGAGACAGCGGCACGAGACACCGGGAGGCACTGTAGAGGTAAGTACAGGTTTGTTTTTTTAAGCAGGCCTCTCCCGGCCACATAAACATTTTTGAAAAGTCTCGGACGACCCCTTGATGTGGTATATTGATGTATCTTACTAAAATCTCTTTTACATTACAGTCACACACAATGCCAATGTGACAGGGAGAAATACAGGCCAAACGCTACACGGATGCCTCCAGTTTGTGCCAATCACTGCACTGGCTACCTGTCTCCTTCCGTATTCACTTTAAAATAATAACCCTCATCCACAAAGCTCTGAATAATGCTCCACCTCTCTATCTCTCTTCTCTCATCTCAGTCTATCGCCCTTCCCATGCTCTTCGATCTGCCAGTGACATTAGATTAATCTCTACCTTAATTCAAACCTCCCATGCACGTATCCAGGACTTCTCCCGAGTTGCACCAATTCTCTGGAATGCCCTTCCCCAGACTCTGAGACTAATACCCACCCTCCAAAGCTTCAAACGTGCTCTTAAAACCCATCTCTTTAGGCATGCCTATCACACTCGCTAACTGCATGAAATGTCAACTCTCCCTCTTTACTAATCCATCCTATGTCCTATCTCCCATCTGTTATCTGGCAAACAGCTGATATATACCAAGCTCCAGGCTTCTCTGCAGTCTTTTTCACCTAGGACCCTGTAAATAAGATGGTGGCTGATGGCTGGTTCAAGCAGCAACATCGTTGTTTAGTAAATTATTTATTAAATTATTTTATATTGTTCCCTTATAAAGAATGGCTGGACCATTATACAACCTCTTGTGTCCCCCTCATCCTCATAGTCTGTAAGCTCTTGTGAGCAGGGCCCTCACTCCTATTGTTCCATATGACTGTTTGTTCTTTGTAATGTAATATAGTTGTATATGTCCCCTATGATTTGTAAAGCGCTACGGAATTTGATGGCGCTATATAAATAAAGATTATTATTATTATTATTATTATAATGCAGCATCCTCCCCATTCCTCCTCCCCAACTGCAACCACACCTCAAACACAGTATCCTTTGTACAAGATATTCTGGGGTTTGTTGTCAATTAGAGAAATAGTTATAATTCTGGTTTTATTTTGATAGAGTTGACTATGACATTTTATAAGATGCTTATGATGAGATTTTCATCCCAGAATAAAGCAGAGCTCTCCTTACACAATAACCTCTAAACTCTGAACAGGATATGGGGCTCACCCATAGATTAATCGCTTCAGTATTATGCCTTCCGCCCGGCATAGCTTTAGATTTTATAATGTATGACACCTGAAATGAGTGCAATTGTTATGGTAAGCAAAACTGGTAAAAGTTTATAATGAAGTGGGGGTGTCAAGATGGCTGAACCCCAAAAATAAATTGTATCAGTAATCAATAAATTTATCACTCCACGTCTCTTATAGGAAGGTTAACCGAGTAGGTTATCTAATAGAATTGCCTAAAAAAAGAACTCGAGGAAGATCTGGAGCATCAAGCAATGATTAGCCTTCAAGGAATGCCTGAAAAGATGCCAAAGTACAACAATGCGGCATGTTCCGAGGGGGATAAAGGAGGCTTTGAGTATTAAGGACATTTTCCCATCACTGCGTAGACTGTGATCTCTTACTGACCCTATTACAACAGCCTCCCTCTATGTGACCCCTATGTGGTCCCCTGCTGACTACTACAGCTTTCTACGGTATTCAGGTACCTTACTGGGAAGATAAGCACTGCTGCTGGGTAATTATTGCTAGCAAAATCCCTCTATTGTCTGCATTTAAAACCCAATTAATCAGAGCCGGCTCTGGAACGTCCCGCAGGACAGTGCCAGGAGCGTTGTGCCACACAGTCAGGCTTTTTAAATGCTAATGTACAGCAACAGTGATGATAAGTGAGAACCACAATATACATAAATACGTATGTATAACGAAAACCGGTGAAGCCGAATGTGCTAAATGCCTGTTGCAATACAACATTGCAAACACCTATGCCATGATTTAAAATAGTAATGTATTAATAATCCTCCAATACAACATAAGGTACGTACATCCAAAAGGGTTTAAAAAAAACTCAGTGGTCAAAGTTTTTTCAATTAATACACATTACAGATTTATCAAGGGTCCCAATACCTTGTATATTTGGTCCTGACAATCCCTGCATAAGGCACCTAGTCTCATCACAACTTGCAGAGCTTAGTAATTGTGTAAAATGTTACTTTAAAGTGGCTGGCCACTTTACCTCATGTTTTTTGTAATGTGTGTGTAATTGTTACTTATATACATCTATTGATAGTTCTGCGCCGCTTTCTTGATATGTGAAGTGAAGCCTCCTGTCTTTTACCTCATCAGCCAGACATTCCTGACCATAAAATGACCGCAGATGGAGCGTCATGTGATCTCTAACTGTCCATGAACAATTGCAGGTTACAGATTACATGACCCTCCATCTGTGGCCATTTTATGGACAGGAATGTCTGGCTGATGAGGTAGAAGACAGGAGGCTTCACTTCACACATCAAGAAAGCAGAGCAGAACTATGAATAGATGTATATTAGAGGTAAATTACCTAATATCCCGCCCCCACACTTACACCCACATTACAAAATACATGAGTTAAAGTGGCCAACCCCTTTAAACTGAAGCTTCCGTGTTTATACCACATTGTGTATGGATTCAAGGCCTATCCTATTCTATACTTTTTTTTGTCCATGTTTTAGTCAGATAAATGGAGCATTCCCAAAACGCGTCACTTTGGATATTTTTAGACTCTATATGATCTTTTATTAACTAGTCTCTGTATACTTTTATTGATATTATTTTATCATTTTATCCTCAATAAACTTCCAGTACCATATGTACTGGTGTGAGTAGAATCAGTTAATTTTTGGCTTTTCTGGTGTAGACACTCCACCGTGTAAGGTCTTTTTAGCGCCCGACCTATAGCCCCATATTTTTGTGTTCTTTGCTAATACTCGTCACCGGTCCATCTTCCAATGGTACCGGCTATTCTGGGAGTTTTGGAGCTGCAGGAACGACTTGGACACTGAGGACCTTTCCTTTGGATATTACACTGCATACCACCAAGTGGTAAACAGGTGAGCAGTATTGCTTACTCTATATACACCGCTACGCTGATGGTATCACGCGAGGCGCTGTCCTCCTGTCATTCTCTTTTTTATCTTTGTATATCTATTCTATCCTTGAAGTATCACTGGTGTGCATCCGCAACAATTTCTCTTAATATAGAGGTAACATGACTGTTCAGTTCTCAGTTACATTTCTTAAGAATTCTTAGCCGAGACTGAGAATGGGAGATTTAGCACAGAAATGTGTCTCCATCGAGTATTGTTTAAATGAATATTTAAAAAGGTCAGAGTACACGATGGATATTGCTTGTAAAATTTCAGCATGATTTAAAATGCAGTCTTTCATACTGAGATTTATGGGACTTTGGTTGTATTTTTGCTCCCTCTCGCTGAATGTTCAGCAGTATGTGACCCACCCCAAAATTTTATACCTTAATTTTTCACAGCTCAGTCCCTATAAATCAAAGACAGTGAGCCGAAAACTGATCTTACTTTTATTGTAGATCTACGATGTTGAACTACCTCTTGGAAGTAACTCTGACTTTCCAGTCTGGCTGGGTGATAAAAAGTTTTCTTTGGCACCAAAACGGTCATTTGGCTCCTAGTACTCAATAGGATATTTGCTGTATAATGAAATTTAGCATTTAGCAACTCCTATGGATCATTCTAACAAATAATGTGAACATTTTGGACATTTGGACCCTTTGCAATCTTTAAATGCTTAACCTGCTTTTAATCTCCTGTTTTGTTTGACTTCCTCTAGGGAATAGTGAGAACCATGATGGCTTTTAAATGGTTTAAAACTGTCAGAATTCATTAATGATCAATAGATGAATTAAATTCAGAAATTGGGGTGTCCCGGATGGTTTATTAGAGGCGATAACATTTAATCAGTTAATGAGTGTGCTGTGAAATGATCAATTAACAGGGAAATTAATATGATTAGACAGATCATAAACAATTAAGGGGATGAGGAAGCGACTTTGCTATGCATGTCACATCAAGTCATAGCGGGGGTCTCTATTGCTGCCCCTGCCAACTTGTCAGTGTCTGAAGGACAAGGTAGAATGAGATGGACCCTGGTTTTCCTGCATCCTATAAGTGTGAACAACCCTTCTAAAATTCTGTCATTTCAGATTCCTGATAACAATTCTAAATCTGCATATTAGTTCATGTCATGAACAAAACAGGGATGTTACCTGTCAAAGATAATATGTCTATGACAACTGTGGACAGCCTAGCCGGATTTATATGTAGTGCATGCATAGTATTCCACAAATCAGAAGAAAAAGATTTGAATCTGGTACTGTAAAATGTATTTCATCTTTAAAATTATACTTGATCAGACCATGCCTAAGATCGCAATATAAGAGTTCAAAACGCGTAGGTCTGCATTAGGATTATGTTCAAAGTAATTTTTAACCAAGATGAAGTAAATATGAAGTTTTATTGAACATTTTAGAGAGCTTAATTCAAACCTTTTTCTTCTGATTCCTCTGCCCTGGACTAATTGTCTTTCATGTTCATGCATAGTATTCCCTCCAAGGTTCAGATTTTTTCCTATATGCAATGTCATTGTCTTCAGACTGGCATATAAGGAAAATAGCAGAGATGGTTTCTAAGTGGTAAAAGAAACCTAGTCTAAAACCCCTATACCCAAAAATTACAACACCAGCAAATATTTTGCTTTGAAATCCAAAGGCTCTTAATTGAATGAGCAGCTGTATTGTCTGGTGACTGGAGGAGTAAGTTACACCTCTAGTGGTGTCATAAAAAGCTCTTTTGCCAGCTCCGTGTAGACCAACTTTTACATTGGAAAGGAGATCTACCAGCATGATGAAGGATTGTAAGTGTGTGTGTGTGTCCTCTGCCATGTTCTGCTATTTTTGTAGCTTCTTAGGAGCTTATTAAAAAAAAAAGTTTAAAAAATTATGCAAGTGAACATGAGGGGCACTGGCTCCATCAATGTCAAGAGAGCCTGGAGCCCTTCAGCCTCATTTACATAAAATGTAAAACCTTTATTTCATAAAAACAGGCTCTTAAGAAGCTACTGCAAGAGCATCATATGACAGAGGGGGCACAAATCAGTTTCTCAGTGTGCTTGGTTTTCAATCCTTCATCCTGGTGGTAGATGTCCTTTAAATTTCACAATAACAAATCATGTTAACATGCTGCAAGTTACAAACCCTGGAAGAAGCTAAATGTGGTTGAAACCCAGGGTCAGGCAGAGTATGTTTGGGGTTTATTGAAGGCATATATATGCACACATATTAAATATAATTGCAATTATTGTATTAAACTGCGTGATGATTACCATGGCAAAGCTCAATTGTATTGAAATACAAGGATAAAAGGCGCCTGATATGTAAAGCTCTACCTCTCTACCTGTTATTTTTGTGTCTGTTATGCTTTCTATTCCTACCTGTTCTTTATACAGAAAACAAGGTGGCATCTAAGAAGACATCATCATTGACTTTTGTCCATAATGGATGGAAATTGTTGCCCTTACTTCAATATTTAAATCTTGTTTCAACATTCTCAGATATTACAATGATAGTTTCTAGTGATAATATTTGTGCTCCTTTAAGAGAAATGTTTCTTTAGAGTTATAACAGCAGCTGTAGAGAAGGCTTATTAAAGAACTGTTGGGTCATACAATGATCTGTCCTAAAGCTACTGTATATCTCACACATGGCCTCCGTGCTTCAGCCTACACGGGTCATCCTGCTCTAGTGTCCTGAAGTATTGATCTCTATTTTTACCTGCTGGTCACCTGCCCTTAACCCATGGCTTGCTTTGACAGGCAGAAAACCAGTTTGATTGTTTCGGGACTCAAGGCATTGCTAGAGAACATTGCTAGCGTACAACAACACCAGCAGGATCTTTTTTACTCATTCCGTCTCTTAGACCTACGGCTTCTCTTTGCCGGCTGATAAATCACGATCCATGAAGAGAGGTTATATACACATTGTCTACACAGGCCAAATGGCTACATTTTTTTTTAACTCACGGAAAATGGATTAAATACACACATAGCCTTTTTTTAACTAATTGCTTAATAAATCATGACTGCCATACTCAGAGGGCAATCCAGATTCTAGATGGCTTAAAATGATAAAGACAGCATAAAAATACAGGAAACTGCTAAACACTGAGGTGCAGACAGGAATTCCGCTGAGGAGTAGCCTGCTGTATATTTTGTTCCCCAAAACTGTAAATGTCTGTCAGGGAATATAGAACATGTCAATGAAACCCACAGGTTGTAGTTTTAGACTTCCTTCACCATGTTTTTCCAGTGCTGCTGAATTGTTTTAATTGCCTAGAATACCACAAACTTGTAACCTGTTGATTTCCTTGCAGTTGCATAAGCAGTACTTTTTTTTACATGGTTACCTCGGGAGGCCATTAATTTTTTTTCCCAGTAAACCACATCCTTCAAAATTTCCCCAGGACATATGTCAAAACAGATGAGAAAAGAAAATCTAAAATAATAATACTTTCATAATAGTAAGTCAGATGCATGGATGACCATGAGGACCATGCTCCTTTTTGACAACCAGAGGTAACAACTCTAAAGCCCGTTGACATTGCTAGCTTATTGGCACAGATACAGTTTCCTAAAAGTAAAAAAGTCAGATGCCTGCCAACAAATTTTTAGAAAGCATTTGATTAACAGCAGAAAAACTGGATAACCCAATCTGAAAAGGCACAGGCTTCCATACATGGGATATTTGTAAAGGATAGTCACATTTAAAAAAAACAAGATAATGAAGAGTCTATTGAACAAAGTAGGAACTTTTTTGGTTAGACATATTTAAATATTTGCCCCAAAGTCAAAATCCTCTTTCAGGTGTTACGTGGAAAAAAGGAAAGAATGTTTTGATCGGTGGGGGCACTTTAGCCCCTCCTACTTATTGCAGGGGATCCACAGGTCACATCCAATCCAAATGTGATTGTATATATGTACCCCAAAAGATGTCTCTTTCATTGAAGGACTCAGCACATAAAAATGGATCTCCAACAGGTTATATCTATCGTTGAGAGACCCTTCTAAAAATGTGTTCCTAAGGTATATAGCAGACAACCTTTGTGTTAGTAAGAAAAAGATAACTTTGTTGTAGTTTAATATATTTTAACTGCAAATTGCTGAAAAGAGATAGTCTGTTATTATAAATATCCCATTGCCGCTTAAAAAGCTAAAGGGTTTGCAACGAGTCTATCAGTCATGTCTTTTCTGCATTTATGACAGATGAATATATGGAGAAGAATAAACCATTTTAAGTACATTTCTTAAAGTATATGCATTAAAGTAAAAGTAATGCGATGCAGGCTGACAAAGCTGTGATGAAGTCATAAAGTGCATGTAGGTGGCTTAATGAGAAGCAATGTTAGAAGGGCTAGATCTTCAGAGAGAGGTAAAAGATCTTCTTGGCGTTAACTCAAAGTCTTCTCTCCCATGTGGGAACGTTCTGTCTAACACATGTGCCGCAGTGTTCTGCATAGTGTCACAGACACTGCACAATGAGGATGCTGGGAAATTATAACAATGTAGGACAACGCAGTAGCAGAACTTGAACCTGTGGGACGGGAGAACAAGCCAAAATGACTTCCTGCTTGGCTAGAGATTAACACAGTAAAAGTCAATCAGCACCTCGGCTGCCTGACACAAACCCAAATTAGAAAGGATATCTGAGGTTCCAGCAGGCAGTTCAGTACCGAATACACAAGGCTGATCTTGTGACTGGGAAGAGGAAAAAGAAAGTCGTCTTCACGGGTTACATTTTTCTATTCTTGAGCACAAGTAACAAAACAGTTTCAAGGTCAATAACCCCAGTTGAGCTTAGACCAGTGGAATGTTTAGATATTGCTTATGCAGCTAATGTTAAAAAGGCTTTTTAGCTGTGAAGGGGAATTAATACCAGAAAAGAATTATTGAAGAATGTTCCAAATATCAGAGGAATGTTTGAGGCAAAGATGCATGATTATAATATGGTCTATGTTGTTTACAACTGCGATACAGTGGGGCAACTCTGCAACAAGGAACAATGCTCCCTAAAGGAATTCTGTCACCTAAATTTGGTTCATCAGACAACCCAGTTCTTATACACAGGTGGTTAAGTGTTCAAAATCTCTGTATGGGAGCTATCTGCAATAAAAATAAAACCAAACATTTTTATTTGCTTAGAGAGGAGTCTGACATCAAGGTTCCTTTGCAGTTGTCCGATGAAGCAAGAAAGTAGACTTTAGGCGAGATACAACCCCAGTTCACTTAATGGCAGGAGTATACTCCATGCGGAGTGAAGTGGAATAATAATTACTTACTTCAGTGAAAAACTCGGAGGACCACAGGTGAGTCCAATGCAGCATGTTGGACTCATCACTAGATATGTAAAACTATCTTTGTTTATTCTAATGCTCCCAGTTAGAACACTAAATCACTGTCAAGGCTTGGGGTTATTGAACCCCCTGGACCACCTCGGACAATGACAGAAGCCAACACCTGGGACTGGAATCTAAGTGGTCTTCACCAGAGCCCACCGCAAAGCAGGATGGACTTGCTGTGGCGAGGTGCCACCAGGTCGTTCCACAGGTGCGACTTGTCTCGTAGTCAGGGACAGCCAGATGGTCAAGGCAGGTGGCAAAGATGCAAAGTCGGGGACGGAGCAGAAGGTGAAGGCTGGCAGTGGAGGAGCGAGGTCAGGGTCAGGTCCAAAGTCACAACTTGAGGTCAATACACGGGCATTACTCACAGGAAACACCTTTCTCAATTGCATTAGCACAAAGATCCGGCAGAGTGTGCAGGAAGAGGCAAGCTTAAATAGTTTTCTGAAAATGGCCAGCACCAATTAGCGGTGTGCTGGCCCTTTAAATCTATTGAAGCTGGTGTGTGCATGCCCTTGGAGTTGGGAACATACACGTGCAGCTGAGGGGGTTGAGACAGCAGCCAGGAGAGGTAAGAAGCACGGGTGACAAGCCAGCGGGGGGAGAGAGGCATGGGTGAGCCCGTGAGAGCACCTGTGACAATCACCAGTCTATAAGGACTTGTGGGTAGTTTAGTTGACAGGTGCCCTTTAAAGAAAAAGCTAAAGATGATGTACAGCATAAGAATAGCTTGTACTGTATACTTCACAGATTGAATGCAATATTGTAACTCAGCTCCACTCCATTCGATCACATGCATATCTGCAGCACAATATATGGTGTACAGCTTCCTATTTTCAGAATACTGTCAAATACCAGGCCCACCATGTCAGATTTCAAGTATCAAAAATCCTGCTCTAAAATGCTTTCTTTGTGGAAATTTATTGTTGAAAAAGCAAATTAATGCAAAATAATAATGAATAATGATAAGTGTAATTCCTTATCAGCCAATCTGCTTGACCATTGGAAACCATAAGTGGCGGCCTGTTTTCTGCTGACAGATTGGCATTGGCTAGGATTCAGATTCTAAATTCCCTTAGCCATGCAAGCTCATAATCACATCACTTAGCCTTGTATAGCCAGGGAGACTGATAATATGAACATATTAATAAGAGGTATTTTAATGTGGCTAGCTTTCTGCTAAATGATTTGTATTCATGGCAGTATAACCTATGTTGATAGCAGCATAATCTATTGTTAGAAGGGTCCCTGGACAGTGCATCCCACTGCTGATTCACCACTGCAAGGAAGATGCAGTAGTAGTTAAAACCAATGGTCTATCTATAGATGTACAGACTTGCTGATCCTCCAGTGGTATCCAATCCTCTGTGGCCATGACACATAAATAAGCTGCTTGAACGTGGAGCTCCATTGGGGGCTAGCCCTAATAGGCTATTTTATAACAAACTATTAAATTATTTCATTTAAGTAAATTTAAATATCATATATTGTATTTCAGAAGATTTTACTGAGGCCTTGAAACCCCTAAACTCATTAACTTTAATTCTCGCCATTCATTCCATAATTGTTCTTATTGTTCTAAGAGAACAATGATCTTTTTCCACTTGGGTCTCTTATCATTAAAACTTCACCTCCGTGCTAGGCTGATCTGACATCAGACATGACTATAAAATATATGTCTGGCAAATGAAGTGTTATTCCCCCCAAAATACAGGGAAAATCTACGTATTTTCTACTAATGAGGGCTTTAGGGCCAGCTGTCAAGAGTAACCTGTACAATAAGCGATGCACAGACTGACAGCTCTTTGAAAGCTGTAGCATTTTTCCATAAAAAATTCATACCCAGCAACCAAAGCAAAAGCGTATGTACTCTCTGGGTGCAAGATTGGTTCTGCTTCCTGAGATGAGTAATTGGGCTAAAAACTCGTCAATGGCTAATGTTGCAGTTTCTAAGGTGAGGATTCATTTGAATTTCACAGGCAGCCGGAGAGGCTCCTGCTGCCTTTTGGAATACAGACGGTATTTAGTTAACAAACAGCTGCTTCTGTCTAAACACAAGAGGGAAAGTCGGATGAAAGCCGTGAAATAGTAATATTTTTTTAGCAGAGGAAAAAGAAAAGTCTACACATGAAGACCAGAGTCGATAGAACCTTGTTTGAGGACAGCATGGGAAAACTAAACCGTCTCATAAATATTCCAGTTCCTCATTTATGACTACGCTTTCTTAGGAAATTATTGCATAGACATTTAAGAAACCTATTCAAAGTGAAAAAGGCAAGAAATCCTACTCTATTGAATTGTGGATATATCTCAGTAAAATGCCAGGAAACCATATTTGACAGCTCCGCTTCATTAACCAACGTTAAAACTGAAGCTAAGAAACCTGAGATGGCTCAATAGAGAGCGAGAAGGCCGCGACAAAATGTTCAGTATGAGATCACTTCAATAAGCCATCAATGCACATGCGGTTATAAATGAAGATCAGCCAAATCTATTACAATAATAAATGACACCCTAAAGAAACATCAAATGTGGGAAATCCCCCAAAACAGAGAAACTAGTAGACTTCTGGTAACCTGCTTTATCCCATTGAGACAAATCTTTCATCATAACGTGTTTCTCTGCGGACTGATTCCCCCTGGTTTTTGTAAATATCGATATCCATAGTTAATTATTTTATCCCTTACAGAATGGCTAGACCATTTTGCAAGTGACTTTCTCTGTTACCCCTTCATTCTTATAGACTGTAAGCTCTTGCGAGCAGACCCCTCATTCCTATGGTTTCATCTAACCATGTTATGACTGTGTAATGTCTTATTTTATTTGTATATGTACCCTATGCTCTGTACAGCACTGCCGGACAAGGACTGTAGCCCTGACACCAAAGTAAAGAAAGGGGGTCATTTATCTTAGTTTTTTTCTGTTATATTCACAACTTTTTTTGGCAAATTTGCATATTTGAGCAAAGATCTTTGACTTTTCCTCTTGCCCAGCAAAGTTTGCCTTGAAAGAGTTTTTCAGTGTTGCGCTTGATATATCTTTAGGATTCAGATGAGGACATATAAAAATAGTCCTCATAGGAATAAGTTTAGAAGGGGTCGAAGAAATTAGCCCCTTTTAAAATAAAGCACCCTCACAGACTTATGTTGTTATTTTTTTGTTTGTTTTTTTTCTGAAATATAGGTATTAAAATGGTTTTACAACTAAAAGTAAAAACTGCTTTAATGCATGGCTGTGCTAAAGTATGTAAAAAGAAATCGTACCTTCTCCCTGTTGTCTTGTACTGTGGCATTGGTGAACATTCTCAAATGTAAGCAATCAAAATCCTCATACTGGGCACATCCCTGACTGCTCTCAGTAAGGATCCTGCATTACTATAAGGTTTGGCTATCATTGTTTGCAAAGGTGACCTGCCACCAAAAGACAAGACATGAACTTCAGCACCAGTAGCTAGACATGGACATCCGCGCAACCTAACTTGACAACTTAATTTAGCTCAATTTAAGGAATGATTCTATTAGTATAATGGTTTAGAATGACAGCTTAAAGAGTAACTTTACCTTTGACCAGGTAAATAGAATAATATTATAGTAATATATAATAATATAATCATTATGCTTCTATCTATATACATCATTATGTAAAGCAACCGTGTCTTTTTTCTGCTCTTTCTCCTGCAGTGAGCAGTGTCTCTGAAAACATTGAGAGCTCTGTCCATCTAAGATAGATGAGAAAATGAATTACATAGCTAGGGAATATTTTTATTGATGATTCTGTTCTCTCTGATGAGTAGACTATCCAGTGACTGCTTAAATAAAGAAGAAAGTCAAGGAAAAAAAAGAGAGAGAAATCTCAGGAAGAGGACTTGGTAAAAATTACCACTGCTCCCGTTACTTAAGGGGAATGTTACAATTAATGAGACTACATTATCTTTTTCACAATTAAAAGCTAAGAGGAGGTAGACAGCCCTATACGCTGCAGATTGATTCTAAATTGTGCTGTCTCATGTAGGATGGAACTCTGTAATAGCGACAAAATGACTTTACTGTGTGGGTGAGAGGCAGGGATGGCTGCTTTGTCTTTGACCTGATTACTTATAAATTACTAGTAATGCAGGGGCAGTAGCATGATCTAGTGACACGTAGGATATGAAGGGTTAGGCCATTGTCTCTATGTGGGAGGCTGAACATATTCCTACAGCTGCTAATTTACCTCCGCAATCTAAATATTTTCTCACCTTTGCACCTCATCAGCCATTAGTATAGTGTTCAGCATCTGGCCATTTATGTGTATATGTATATATATATATACCGGTATTTATATATATATATATATATATATATATATATATATATATATATATATGTATATATATATATATATATATTTATATATATGTATTGCAGTGTTCTGTTGTGTATACGTTGATTGCCTTTCCGTTCAAGCATTCCATACTACAATGTACACAATAATACAGTAATCTATAAAATGGGAAAGTATCCAGCACTGGCCATGTATGGACCAAACATTTTTCTCTTTAGGTATTTTTTAAAAAACAGTTTTTTGGTTTACTAATAGTTCACTATTTTTATCTTTTAAAACTTGAGAAAGTTGCTAAATTCAAACTTTAAAAGCGTATTTCTCATCACTGCCCAGATTTTTAACATTTCCCGGCATAATAACCAAATGGTTTCAGACATTTTTTATTTAAGCAACATTGCATCACAGTTTAGACAAGTTCTTAAAAGTTCTTAAAATGAACAAGTGATGGTACCAAAGTGGTAGAATAACATTTGCAATTTTTTGGAGTTAAAAAACTGAATTAGAGTTAAAAAATGAATAGACACTAATGCTTTTCATTCTTAGAGCACATAGAAATATAGGTTGTTTAGTAAGCAGAATCAGACAATGAGGCTCTATCCTGCAGATGTTATACACATGTTATGGCTACATGCATTTCTGGGAGCCCTCCATCTCCAATTTACCGACTATCCCTATCTGACGCAGTAATACCGCTCCATATGTCTTTCGCCACATGACTTGTAATGTATACCAGGGACTTGCCTCGTGCATCAGTTATGTTTGACTACTCACATTTAGTGAGTCCTGTCTGATGGCTAAATATTTACTCGTGTTAGTCCCTAGTAGTGATATCTAACCCCTGATAGTGGCTTGTAATTCGTTTTGATATATTTATATACTTGCTTACCATCTTCGAGCTGGCTCAGGCTACATTTGACCTTTTTAGGAGGTGTATTGCTGTTTTACATATTGTGCATTTATATGTACTTTGGTACTATTTTAATTGATTTTAACATTCATTTGTCTGTGTAAAGATTTGCGTTTTGAACATTTACAATAAAATTATTTATGTTTTGTGATTTAGCCTTTATGACACACAATTATTTCTTGTTGTGACTATTGATTTTTGGTGTGTCGGCATTATTTATATATCCTTACATATTAGTTGTGCAGGTTTCTCCCTTCATGTTGTGGCTGCATGCATTTCTATGTTAAAAAATTTCCAGATTTCACATTATGGCGACACTGTTCATTGTCTTTTCACTACAATGGTATGGAACCAACCTGGAGCTTTTACGCATTTCAAATGCTTATATTAAATACTAGAGAAATAGGTATTTTGAAGACATAGCAGTTTAAAAAAATAGGTCATTACATGAGTTGCTTTCCAGAAAAAGTCAAATCCAATTATATCCCGTTTACTAGTAATTGCTTGTAATGATTTTTTTCTATCCGTGGTGACAGATAACGGAAGCTTGGTGACCTGTGGCAAGCTGGGGCTGCACCTTCCAATCAAATCAATTGTTTCAGATATGTTTGCAGAGATATTCCAGGAGGTGGGGGTCCTCACCTGCACCCCAACAAAATTATGCATGTAGGAGGTTAGTGCTATAGTGAAGCGCAACAAGATGCTGAAGTTAATGTGAACAGCACTGCTAAAATATGATGTGTTTCCCAGGCTGCTTTGCACTGCCCATGTGATGTCCCTGGCATTACAGCCAAGTTTGATTTATGTTGGAGCTAAGCTATTATGCCAAATGCAACCTGCTTTTTTTTTTTTAAAGAAAACTTGCAATGTATTTCCTAATTCGGTCAAACCCTTTATAAATGACATATCCGCCTTCTAGGCATAAAATAATTTCTTAGTACATGCAGTTCCTCATGAAACTGTATGAAGAGGTATATTATTTAATCAATGAGACTTAATACTTAGCTGTACATATTTTGGATGTCATGATATACAATACCACCCCACTGGTTGTCACCAATTATGAAGGGTATGTTTAGGGGTTAAGCCTGGCAATCCCCGTCTTAACGTCACTTTGCTGATTAGTCCTTTGAACTCCAATTGGGAAGGTGTTTATCAGAGGAGAGCTTTTAGTCTAATGCAGCCTTGATATTTCTTGGGAGTGAGCACAGTGTTAGAAGCCGAAGTCTTGCAGCCCACTCCGCTTTTCAACCTCCCAACCTCTAAAGAGGGATCCACAATTAGGATCAATCTCCCCGGGCACCTCTTGTGCTTTGTTGCTAATAACCCCTTTCATCTTTCACATAGTAAAGAGCATCCAGTGTCTTTAATAAGCTGGAAACAGGCAGCCGCCTCTCCCCTCTTTCGCTTCTTACACGGCTCCTCTTGAAAGGGGACTTTAGCGTCTTTAATAAATCTTCTGTGGTATATATTAAGCAATCAGAAGATTACAAAACACGCTTGTCTCTCCTATTTAGTCCATTTATCTCCATCTTACATTCTACTTTCTGACTCTTGAAAGACAGGCAGTGGCAGATCTGGGTCACCGTGCGAGCTGCTCTGTGATAATGTCTTTTAATGGACTCTGTTTTACTTAACCTTTCATAGTAGAGTGCCACGGACACAATCAAGGCTATTACATGAAATGGGCTTTGCGAATCATGACAGGTCGGTCAATTTAATTGATCTGGCCTCCCTCTGCCCCCAAAGACCTTCCACATGCTTCAGAATGGTAGCGGTTGACACTGTGGGGATGGACGCCATGCTGGCTTTGCATATGTAGCAGTGTAATTAAATCCAGCAGGAGTAAATGTTGGGGGAATTAGAATTTTTACTCTGAGATTCTACTGGCTCTTCCACTGCAATGGTTTTCATTTTGTAGGAAAAATCAGAAAGAATGCCTCTATTACAGAATAAATGAACACCATCACTATGGACAATGATTGCCGAACTATTGTAAGACTGTACAATCGTACAAATGACCTTGCAGTATTGTTCACACATGTGGCACACCATTTGTGGAAGTAGTCTGAAGTCAACCAAATCAGGGACGTAAATACAGTGGAAGCAGCCGTAGCAGACACTATGGGGCCGCCAGTGTCAGGGGGCACCTCATCCAGCCTGATACAAAAGAATGGATGATGTGCCCCATTATATACATATTATGCTGCACTTGTGTATATCTGTGATGTGTATATGCTGTATGTATTTGTATATGGTGTCCATCGGTATATAGCACTGTATGTGTGTGTATATGTGATGTGTATATGCTCTATATGTGTGTGTGTGTGTGTATGTGTGTAATAGTGTATAAAAGTGTGTGCATATTCCCTGTTTCTCTGAAAATAGGAAAGTGTCTTATATTAATTTTTAGAGGCACTAGGTCTTATAATCTGGGGATGTCTTATTTTCCATAAACAAAAATTCACATTCATTAGTATACTGTAGTCATGTCAGCACATACATCAGTATAACCATCTGTATTTCATCAAAAATTTCTTGTGAGACTATTTTCATGCACAAAAATTTATGGTACATTTTAATGATGTATTTAATGCATTGCAAGAAGTATAATGGGCGTCAGAATTGAAATCTACATTCTGGAATGGGTTAAGTAATTGGTAGACTTGCTTTTTGTTGCTCTAAATGTGCACCAAACATTGTGCCAAAAATAGGCATCAAGAAACTTGAAGTGCAGGAAGATTGTCGGAACAATAGCTGTGCCCAAATTGAGAAAAAAAAGGTGTGAGTGTAAGAAAACAGTTTTTTGGGGGCGGATGCTCTGTAATAAAAAATGTTGGGATTGTCCAACATAAAACAGGTTTTATAAGGAGCGCTCTACAAAAAAAAGACCAAAAACATAAAGATGTAGTAAGAAATAAATTTACAAAAATATTAGGGCTTCTTTTGATTAATACGAAGTGTACACATTTAAAATGAACTTTTTTATATACCATATAGCTCATATATCACTAAAGTCATTCATGGCAACTTTTAGTTGATTTTGGGACATTGTGACCAGTGATTACACATGAGGACTGTATTGTACAGAAAGTTAATGGGTTTCTAAATTCATAATTAGAATGCATATATTTGGGGAATTCTATATCTCTATGCTAAGTGATTGCTAAGAGGATTAGGAGTATATAAACATTGCTGCTTGAAGCTCAGGTGTCCTTAGCCACAGATGAAGGCACAGCACATAGGCTCATATAAAGTTATGCAGGAAATGGATATATTTTGGAGATGTTTGCTGCCAGGTCTTGTACCACAGACAGTTCTGAATTGCTATAGGATGATAAAACTTGCAGTAGTTGCCAGTAATTGTCTCTAAATATCAGCTACAATTTGGGTTTTCTTCAGCTAAACCTTTGATTCATTGGAAAATCTTCTAGTGCTCGGGTGGGTTAGACCCTGTCTAACAGCGTACTTAGGCGAACGGTTAGTCTGTAAAAGTTCCAACCTCTACTAGACCTTGTCTCATTTTCTGCTCTCAAATGTTCTCATGAATAATTTGGGAACTAGGTGTTATACGTGAATGAAAGTTATTTGATTTTCTTGTTAAGTTTGGCCATCCCTGTAGACAAATCTCAGCACTGAAGAGCGAGCCATTTTCGCTTGGCTGCAGGCATCTTATGAGCAGTAAAGATACATTCCACACACTCATCATATCACAAATCCAGAGATGATAGGTGAATAGCACCTTCCAGTCCACTGCCCCAAGGTCATGTGTTGTGTGGCAGTCACACAACCCTGAAGACACCTCCCAAAGTGCCTAACGTACAAGAACTAATGCAAACAGCTGGAGGGATATCTGTCCTGGGATGTACCCGAGGGGGCATAGTATATTCCTAAAACTCTCTCTTTGCTTTGATGTCTTATTAGGAGAACAGTGATGACTGCTTACTTTCTCTGTATATAGCGCCCTTCTCCTATTACTGTGATAATTTGGGTACAGTGTTTTGCAAATATTTTGCTAAAGCTAATCTTTTCCTGTATTATAGATGCTGAAAACACAACTCATGCATCATTCAGCTAGCAATTTGGTAGCTATCTTAGCCAGTGGCTAGGCCCCAAGCTACATCTCGTAATACAGCAAGCTCAAAGCCCGCAGTGCATTCTGGTCCAGCAAGTGCTCCTGCCATCTCACTAATGAATGGTCGGATAAACGGGACAGGGATTAAAGGTCAATGACCTACAGTTGCCAGTGGTACGGCAGTACAGGGCACAGGAATGACAGGAGGTAGTTTGGCACTGTCTGGCAATACAGTTCAAGATAATATATGTAACAATATCTGTCATATATTCATAGTACATTATTAACAAGCCAAGAATTCCTCTAAGTTTAACATTTTAGCAATATTAGCGCTACAAACAGTGACAGATTCAAGACATGACCTGCAGAGATGAATTTAACTTAAGCATACAGCTGTGTAAAAAAGATCCCAGGGAACGGGATTCAGCTTCTGCACCAGGTTTATAAAATATCATTTATTCTTTTACATTTAAATATAGAAACATTAGTGGTGCCAGAAACACGATGATAAAAGTCTGTGTTAGGCTGCTTTCACGTCATCTATTTGCCATATGTCTGGATATTGGGAAAGTTCCCAATGTAAACGCTAAATATGTCCATAAAGCGCAAAAAAGTGACCTTTTAGCCACCCCATCTGGCTGGTATACTTAGGCAACGCCGCATTCAGACAACTTCTTATTGCAATGCCTCATTATTCTGCAGGAGCCTGACCTGCACTGCTGAATGATTGAGCTGAGAGAACATGGACAGGATTTTTTAAAAAACGTTCTGGCAATGGCATTTAATTTTTGGAAACAGCCTACTTAATAGGGGTGCCTTATGTTGGCCCCTTATCCTAAATATGGGAAAAAATTATTTTAGGTGATACAACATTTAGGCATTTAGGAACAAGGGTATCAAACATTAATTTATTAATATTATATTTTATTTATACAGCACCAGTCATTCTATGCTGCTACGCATTCAAAAGTGGTTTATAGAGACTACATAAAACATTCTCATGACTCGGTAGTTGCAAATGCAAACACAAGAGATGTTTTTGGGGTGAAGGCAGAATGACATCATGAAGGCTTGGATGTGGGGTTTAAAGAAGAGGGCTGAATCCATGGTTTCTCCAAGGCTAGACACTGGTGAGAGTGTGAAGCTATTAATTACGACTGCTAGGTCTGGTGGGAGAGATATGTTAAATAGAGGAAGGATAATGAGTTCTATTTTCTCGATGATAAGTTTTAAAAACTGAAAAGAAAAGGAGGAAGATATGGCAGTCTGTTACTCTGGCGAGTAATGAAGTACACCAGCACACTTACAGTGTTTTAAAATGTCCCTTCATGGGGAAGGCTGCTGACTTGACCGATGTCTGCTGAATGCCTCCATACGTCATTGATGTCATCATTCATGCAAAAGGAGCCCCGACAAAGTATTGAGTGCATTTACTGTACATACTTTTATTTTCACCAACATTTCTGTGTTCAAAGAGATAATGGCCTAGATTAACTCTTAGTTAGGCAAACTATGCTATGTGCATGTGCCGATAAGGCATAAACGTGATCAAATTACTGAAAACTTTTTGCTGATATTCTTATTTATTGAGAAGCACTTGTTTGTATGAAAAGTTCTGAACTACTTTCTTCATATGTAAATCGAAGCCTCCTGTCTTATACCTCATTGGCCAGTCATTCCTGTCTATAAAATGGTCACAGATGAAAGGTCACGTGATCTCCAACTGTCCATAAACATTCGCCCTGCTAGGACCTTAATATCGTATTCATGAATATAAGCTTCAAGGAAGTCTTCCACTGGGACTTGTGGCCGGCTCCTCCCATCCGTTCCTATCTCTCAGCGTTGCAAGCGCTGGGAGATGGTGTCGGATGGGAGCTTCCGGCCGGCAGGAAGCTCCCTGTGCGCCCCTGTATACAAACCGGCACACAGAGGAGGGACATCAGCAGCACCGGACGAGGTAAGTACATGTTTATTATGTTTAACTAGCCCACCCCAGCCCGGCCCTCAGTATTTTTTAACACCCGGATAACCCCGTTAAGATCTTTGTAGGGCACTGATGATAAGGAATTATAAGGAGATTGAGGGAAGGGCCGTATCAGTGATAATGAGGGATGAATAGCAGTGAGGTTATATCTGGGAAGATTTGTCACCAGCATAGGAGTGGTATTGAAAGTAATCTTAAAGTAGTCCTATCCCCATCCCCTCCCCCACCCCCCCTGATTGTAAATTTACAACATTAAGAATAGGTTTAATTGCAAATAAACTGAGGTGGGGTGGTAAAAATTTGAATATGAAGAAATAAAGCAAGTGATGGTCTTCAGGAAAGGTGCATAGGTGGCCACATTCAGGGCCTCCTGGAATAGGTCTTTAAACATTTCTTGATCTTGTAAGTGTGATATATTATTTATCATATTAACAGTATTTCACAGAAACCAAAGTGTGAGTGCTAGAAACAGGTACATCTGACAGACATTTCAAAAGTATTCTCTGACCAGCGGAGCACAATTCTCATAATACCATGTGCTGCTGGATCTTTTTGACAGGTAGACTGAATATTCCCAAGAAACAAAAGGTCTGATTTAATAGGGGTCTCACTTACACAGAAAACACAAAGCCCCTTATTTTGCCCAGACAGAAATCTCACTGTTTCTTTCAATGTTTCTGGTAACAAAGAGATTAAGGAGTTAGAAGGCGAGACAACCACTCAGGCAGTGGGCACTTGTCAAATTTTGCGGACCTGTTTAGAAGACCGGCAACAAGCTTGGCAGCTGGCAGAAGAAAGTGTCAAAAGACAGGGTTAAGCTCAACGCATGATGGTTGAGCATGGAGAATAAAGAAAGAAAAGACATCATCGCAAGCATCTGACAACTGCAGACTCCTGCAAGATCCTTTTCCATCATTAGGGAACCTGAGGCTTTGAGGCTGGAGCCATATGCTTTACATGCTGGGACTATCAATTTAACAAGAAAAACATATCTGTAATTGGTGATTCCAGGTAGAAGTATAGCACCGATACAGATAGTTGAAGCCAAAACTGCCGTCTGTATTGTGAGAACAGTAAAACACCTAATTCATAGAAGAAAAAGAGATACAGATTACTGTTCAATTGTAGAAGGGGTGTCCGACAGTAGGACCATACAGTGTGTTTCTTAGCCGATAGCTATGTCTTACTCAGGTAAATGGAAATGATCTACAGCATGGGCAAGAAGGACCTTTACAATCACAAAGTAAGAGTTATCTCTCACCAACAAAAGTTTTCTTCTGTATACAGCTCCCATGTAGTATTAGTTATAGACTACAATGCAGTGGTGTAACATGAGGGTGTGCAGAGGGTGCAGTTGCAACTAGGCCCAAGAGGCATAGGGGGCTTATAAGGTGTCATTTTTCCATGTGAGAAGACCACTACTATAAATCAAGTGAGGGCCTTGCAGAGACTTTGCACTGTGGCCCATCAGCTGCAAGTTAAACCATGGCTACAAAGACTTCAAGTCATTTGTGTTTAATACGCAGAGTTTTTATGCAATACTGTTGGATCAGACTACACAGAATTTATTGGTAGTCTGTCGCAATGAAAACACATAGAAGCTGTAAGTAGTAGAAAATAAAGTTTGTGCAGCTCACCTGGTTCAATGTAGATGGTTGCTTGTAAAAGCCTGGAAATGAAAATTTTCACGTGAATTTGACACGCTGGGAGTGCAAACCGCGTTGCCTGCTAGGATTGCAGGTGTAGAGTTGAGACAATGAAACGAAGAGATCGCGGCACTTCCGAATAAAACTTGGGTCTTTATTTGATAGTAGAATTAAAACATGGTAGATGAAACAGACATATCGCCTACGCGTTTCGAGCTGTTGTAGCTCTTCGTCATGGCTAACATATGTTGAATCAGGTAAAACTTTTAAAGGAAACTTCCACCAATAGGGTTTAGGGGCGTTGGTTGGTCATGTGGTGTGTCACGTCAGAAAGAAAGCGGCACGTCATAGGAGGGCGTGTGTGTGTATCACGGGACCGACTCGCCTCGAAGGGCGTATTACGGTCACGTGGTAGCCGCGTCATAGAAGGCGTGTTTACACCACATGATCAGCTTGGGAAGGGGCGCTGCCCGGTCATGTGATATATACCAACTTCGGAAAAAATATCTATACAACAGTGTAAGTTAAACAGATATATTGTACAGTATTGCATCAAAAATTCAAGACCGGTAACACCACTTTGAAACCCTTAAAGGGGATTTGTTATTAACAACCATATTTCAAAAGATATCACTAACACAAAAGACATATAAGGTAACTCTAAATTGAATGAGGTATAAAGGCAAAAAGAGATTACGTTCTGTGTAAAGGAGAAAAGGATAGACCACGGAAACTCTCAACAAGTGTGCAAACATATTAAATTTAGGGTGACACATACTTTGTGGTATAATCAATAGAAATGTGTAAGGTCTGTCCTGTAGTTCAAACCTTGAGGGAACCTGCTGCCCAGTTTGAAGATCCATAGGGCTTCCCTTTGCAATAGAATTTTTCTTTTGTTACCTCCTCTTTTTGGGGAAAATATTTTTTCTATGCCATAGAAGCGTAGTGAGGAAGTTACTCCTGCATGTACACTGGCAAAGTGTTTAGAAGCTCCGGACATATTTGTCTGTATTGGTTTCGTACTGTCCCTCAAATGCTCAGCTATTCTTGTTTTGAGTTTGCGTGAAGTCGATCCTATGTAAAGTAAATTGCATGTAGTACACTCAATCACATATACAACAAACTTTGAATCACAGTTGATAAATGATTTTATGTAAAATTTCTCCAATGTATTACATGATAAAAAATAATCTGTACGTTTAGTGTACACACAAACATTACAGCGGTTCGTGCCGCAGCGGTGGAAACCTGTGGTATTGAGCCAACTGCTCTCTTTTGATTGGTGGCTTGAAAATAAACTGGGTGAAAGGATGGAACCCAAGGTCGATCCTTTTTTCGACACAAAGTTACATCCTTCTTTCAGAATCTTATTAAGTTTATCATCCTGATAAAGAATTGGGAGATTTCTTTTGAGGATGTTGGTAATTTGTTTATAATTTACACTATATTTAGTAGAAAAGGTGACTTTGGATCTATTGTAGTTTTTAGAATCCTTCTTTTTATGAAGGAGGTCAGTTCGGTTTTTGTTGTTCCCTATCTGGAGACCCCTTTTAATCATCCATCCTGGATATTCCCGGGCCGCCAATCTCTGACTCAACATTTTGGCTTGAGATGTAAAATCTATTTGTTCTGTACATGCTCTTTTTAGTCTTGTAAACTCCCCAGTAGGGATTGACTTAATAGTATGTAGTGGGTGGCTACTGGATGCATTGAGTAGTGCGTTACCGGCTGTGGGTTTCCTATACAGTGTAGTTATGACCCTTCCCTCAAAGGGGCAACCTTTTAATGTAATATCCAAAAATGGGATCTCAATTGGATTAGTATCAAAGGTAAAAGTAAGGTTTACATTGTTGTGGTTCAGGTAGGAAACAAAGTCTGGCACGGACGGCACACCTCCCGACCACACCATCAGTATGTCGTCGATGTACCGCCCGTACCAGACAATGCTCCCCCTGAACGGGTTATGATCAGAGTATATAAATTCCTCCTCCCACCACGACATGAAAAGATTTGCTAAAGAGGGCGAAAAACGAGCCCCCATAGGTGATCCTCTAATTTGGAGGAAAAAGGTTTCATCAAACATGAAGTAGTTGTGGGAGAGGAGGAATTTAGTAGCATCAATGATAAATTCACATAGTTCAACAGTATAAGGACTGAATTTGTAGAGGAAATGTGCCAAGGCTGTAACGGCTAGATCATGGGGTATGGAACTATAAAGGGCATTTACATCACATGTGACCCATATAAAATCATTTTTCCAGGTGAAGTTTTCAAAGGATTTCAAGACCTCCTTGGTATCCTTAAGGTGACCTGGAAGTGTTGTAACCAACGGTTGGAGTAGAGTGTCCACCCACTCACACAATCTTTCATTAAGGGATCCTATCCCAGATATAATGGGTCTAAGAGGGGGAGGGAAGACTTCTTTGTGTATCTTCGGTAACCCATGGAAAATGGGAATGACTGGGTCCGAAGGACACAAATAATTTAAATGTTTGTCTGAAATAATGCCTAGGTCAATACCCTCTTGTATAATACTTTTTAATTGATTAGAGAAAATGGATGTAGGGTCATTTTTCAGTTTCCTGTATGTGAATGTGTCATCAAGAATATTTATAGCCAGAGCCCTATATAGGTCTTTATCCATGGCGACAACCTTGCCCCCTTTATCGGCCATTCTAATCAATATGTTGTCGTTGGACTTCAAAAAATGTAAGGCCCGTTTAAGTTTGGGGGTCAAGTTGTCGTCATGGTGTACCTCTTGGGAATGGTGTAGCTGTAGAAGATCTCGTTCTACTGCGGATTGGAAATGATCCATAGCAGGAACTCTGGAATTGACAGGGTAAAAATCAGAATTTGGGACATGTAGAGGGATTGTGTGTGTATTTCTATCTGTGTCGGTTCTAGTAACCATGCTATTCAAATTTAATAACACACATTGATCGGAAAACTCTAGACCATTATAATCATTGGTGATGTTAGTTTGAACCTCCGTTATGTCATTCTCAAAACCTTCGTTACAATCAAAAAAATGACGTTTAATTGTCAAAGATCGCACAAATCTGTTCACATCTAAAATTGTGTGGAATAAATCAAATTTTCTACTGGGGACAAAATTAAGACCTCTTTCTAGCAGCTTAATCTGATCTGACGAAAATACACAGGCAGACAAATTGAGGAAACTACTGGTATCTGATGTTAGTCCAGTCCCTTCTTTTTGCTGCGTGTAGGGTAATCCTTCTTGGTTGAAGCGGTACCGTCTATGCTTTTTTCCTGCTCTGCGTTTCCGTTTTTTGGCACCTTAATCAGACTGCTAGATGTTATTGATGCACAAGATTTGTCCGAATCTAATGTAGAAATATCTGAATCCGCATCTGTAGAGCTGAATGAAACTCTTGCCGGATCTCCTCTTCGTTTATTTCTCCTTTTATTTTTCTTTTTTAAGATGGAACGTGGTGTGGTGGACACCGTCAATCTTTTGGTATAAATATGTCCTGAGGAATAATCCTCTGAGTCTCTTAAGAATTTTTTCTTCTTGGTTTCCACTATTGATGTTTCTGTTTGAGTGATTCTATTCTGCATAGCATTTTGTTGAAGTTGGTAATCATTAGTATCCACAAGAGCTTCCATTGAGTTTTCCATTACAGTAATTTCATTCCTCAGCATTTCCAATTTGGATGTTTCCTCCTGTATTATTAATTTCATTAACGAGAGTGAACAATCAGATAATGTTTTGTCCCATTTTTGTAAGAACTCCTCGTTATATATTGTGGTGGGCCTTTTCCTAATTCGCAATCCTCTTGGTATCATACCCCTTTGGAGATAGGAACTTAAGGAATTATGGTCCCACCAAGTTTTTAATTCTTGTAACAGAAGTTTCTCCAATTGAAAAAACCTGTTCTTAATGTCCAAATCCTTGGTAACACAATCAGGATTTATATTGAACACTTCTGCCAATTTGCGGTTTCGTTCGCTGAGGATTTCCTCTGTAAAACGGGCTGTTTGATTGTCCGCCAGTGCCACTCCGGCGGCTTCATTATTGCCCGCCTCCATGAGGAAGCAGTTGTGAGTACAAAATTGCTTTTTAGTCCCACAGTTTAGAGTTAATCCTTTAATATATGAATAAATCCAAAGACTTTAAATCCATTCGCAACCCAACAAATGTTCCAAAAAACGGGAGCACGCACTGTATCCTTAGACACAAAAAGTAGTAGAAAATAAAGTTTGTGCAGCTCACCTGGTTCAATGTAGATGGTTGCTTGTAAAAGCCTGGAAATGAAAATTTTCACGTGAATTTGACACGCTGGGAGTGCAAACCGCGTTGCCTGCTAGGATTGCAGGTGTAGAGTTGAGACAATGAAACGAAGAGATCGCGGCACTTCCGAATAAAACTTGGGTCTTTATTTGATAGTAGAATTAAAACATGGTAGATGAAACAGACATATCGCCTACGCGTTTCGAGCTGTTGTAGCTCTTCGTCATGGCTAACATATGTTGAATCAGGTAAAACTTTTAAAGGAAACTTCCACCAATAGGGTTTAGGGGCGTTGGTTGGTCATGTGGTGTGTCACGTCAGAAAGAAAGCGGCACGTCATAGGAGGGCGTGTGTGTGTATCACGGGACCGACTCGCCTCGAAGGGCGTATTACGGTCACGTGGTAGCCGCGTCATAGAAGGCGTGTTTACACCACATGATCAGCTTGGGAAGGGGCGCTGCCCGGTCATGTGATATATACCAACTTCGGAAAAAATATCTATACAACAGTGTAAGTTAAACAGATATATTGTACAGTATTGCATCAAAAATTCAAGACCGGTAACACCACTTTGAAACCCTTAAAGGGGATTTGTTATTAACAACCATATTTCAAAAGATATCACTAACACAAAAGACATATAAGGTAACTCTAAATTGAATGAGGTATAAAGGCAAAAAGAGATTACGTTCTGTGTAAAGGAGAAAAGGATAGACCACGGAAACTCTCAACAAGTGTGCAAACATATTAAATTTAGGGTGACACATACTTTGTGGTATAATCAATAGAAATGTGTAAGGTCTGTCCTGTAGTTCAAACCTTGAGGGAACCTGCTGCCCAGTTTGAAGATCCATAGGGCTTCCCTTTGCAATAGAATTTTTCTTTTGTTACCTCCTCTTTTTGGGGAAAATATTTTTTCTATGCCATAGAAGCGTAGTGAGGAAGTTACTCCTGCATGTACACTGGCAAAGTGTTTAGAAGCTCCGGACATATTTGTCTGTATTGGTTTCGTACTGTCCCTCAAATGCTCAGCTATTCTTGTTTTGAGTTTGCGTGAAGTCGATCCTATGTAAAGTAAATTGCATGTAGTACACTCAATCACATATACAACAAACTTTGAATCACAGTTGATAAATGATTTTATGTAAAATTTCTCCAATGTATTACATGATAAAAAATAATCTGTACGTTTAGTGTACACACAAACATTACAGCGGTTCGTGCCGCAGCGGTGGAAACCTGTGGTATTGAGCCAACTGCTCTCTTTTGATTGGTGGCTTGAAAATAAACTGGGTGAAAGGATGGAACCCAAGGTCGATCCTTTTTTCGACACAAAGTTACATCCTTCTTTCAGAATCTTATTAAGTTTATCATCCTGATAAAGAATTGGGAGATTTCTTTTGAGGATGTTGGTAATTTGTTTATAATTTACACTATATTTAGTAGAAAAGGTGACTTTGGATCTATTGTAGTTTTTAGAATCCTTCTTTTTATGAAGGAGGTCAGTTCGGTTTTTGTTGTTCCCTATCTGGAGACCCCTTTTAATCATCCATCCTGGATATTCCCGGGCCGCCAATCTCTGACTCAACATTTTGGCTTGAGATGTAAAATCTATTTGTTCTGTACATGCTCTTTTTAGTCTTGTAAACTCCCCAGTAGGGATTGACTTAATAGTATGTAGTGGGTGGCTACTGGATGCATTGAGTAGTGCGTTACCGGCTGTGGGTTTCCTATACAGTGTAGTTATGACCCTTCCCTCAAAGGGGCAACCTTTTAATGTAATATCCAAAAATGGGATCTCAATTGGATTAGTATCAAAGGTAAAAGTAAGGTTTACATTGTTGTGGTTCAGGTAGGAAACAAAGTCTGGCACGGACGGCACACCTCCCGACCACACCATCAGTATGTCGTCGATGTACCGCCCGTACCAGACAATGCTCCCCCTGAACGGGTTATGATCAGAGTATATAAATTCCTCCTCCCACCACGACATGAAAAGATTTGCTAAAGAGGGCGAAAAACGAGCCCCCATAGGTGATCCTCTAATTTGGAGGAAAAAGGTTTCATCAAACATGAAGTAGTTGTGGGAGAGGAGGAATTTAGTAGCATCAATGATAAATTCACATAGTTCAACAGTATAAGGACTGAATTTGTAGAGGAAATGTGCCAAGGCTGTAACGGCTAGATCATGGGGTATGGAACTATAAAGGGCATTTACATCACATGTGACCCATATAATACGCCCTTCGAGGCGAGTCGGTCCCGTGATACACACACACGCCCTCCTATGACGTGCCGCTTTCTTTCTGACGTGACACACCACATGACCAACCAACGCCCCTAAACCCTATTGGTGGAAGTTTCCTTTAAAAGTTTTACCTGATTCAACATATGTTAGCCATGACGAAGAGCTACAACAGCTCGAAACGCGTAGGCGATATGTCTGTTTCATCTACCATGTTTTAATTCTACTATCAAATAAAGACCCAAGTTTTATTCGGAAGTGCCGCGATCTCTTCGTTTCATTGTCTCAACATAGAAGCTGTATACGGAAAACAACAGGAAATTTTTAAATTTTAAAAATCTTTGTTCTTTTTAATTTGTTATAAAACAATTTTTCACAGAAGGATAGATTTCATTTCAAGCTGCACAAGATTTTACCACTAGTAAGTATCATTACTAGGTGCTTCTTACATTACCATAGGACTTTTTTAGGTCTCACCACTATCAGGCTCGGACTGGCCCACCTGTGGACCCGTCAATCGACCGGTTGGCCCTGACGCCTGATGTTTTGGCAGGGGCCTTTGTCCCTATTGGAGGCGACTATAATATTAATTTCTGCGGCCAGCTCCAGTATTATCACTTTAGCTAAAACATTTAATGGCATCTGCGTCTTAAAAGCGATGTGGCCAGGATATTTTGGCGTGATGATGTCATTTTGCTGATGCACACCCTGTCTCTGTCTATCTCGTCTCCAGCTGCAATGTGATAGAAGAGGTTGAGGACAATTTGGAAGAGGAGGAGGCTAAAGACATCTGGTGACAAATTCTACAGCAGGAGAAGTCTTCATGCAGTTCTAGACCCAAACGGTAAAAAAATCCCACTTCAGCCTGGGCTTTTGTAGAGTCAGTAACATAGCTGAGTCTGTGCCCTGGGGTTATTGTTACCAATTATTATTAAAGTTCTCAGGGTTTTAGAATTTTTTAAGTTTATGCTTAGTGCTGTCACTTGCATTCTTAACTATAGGCGGGGTTAATACTTATAACATCCCCGACATCGCCCTAACATAACGTCACCCCTGTTCCCACTGTGTACTGACCAGTAGTCTTATACGGGAAGAAAGGGAGGTAGGAACAGTACTGTAATTTTTATTTTATTTCCTCTGCTACCTTTGCCAACATCAATCCAGATCATAGACTACCCACTTAAGCTTGTAATACAGGTAATATTTCTATGTAGCGGTAGGGTGAGCCCCCAGAATCAATTATACTGGTGGAGCCTAGGTACCCCAGTCTGACCCTGACCACTAGGCAAGTAGTCAACCTACGCCAATCAATACTACTCCCAATAACTTCCCCGGCAGAAGACTGAGATATTATAATGCCAATTTGCTTGAATCTTATTCTGTCCTCTTGTAACTACTGCACATGAACATCCTGATCTCCTCACATTAGGTTAATGTATCGCATAGAAGCAGCGGATACAAAAAAGGTAGCTTTCCTTATTCTGCTGCCTGCACGCTCTGTCAACTATAGATTACAAATGACACATTATCAGTGCGATAAATCAGACCCAATCACCCCCAATATGCCATGTGTCACCATCGTTCACGAGAAGCGGCAACTGAGAAAGACATGAAAATGTGAAAATAATTTAAGCAATGGAAATAGCCCTGGGTTAAGGATCTTGAGCAAAATATTAAAATGTAACACAATGTGCAATCAGAAGAGGAGCACCTTCGAGAGAGACGCGCTGGAGTTCCTTCCTTGTTGTTTCATCTGCTCCTCTCCCCATTAAATCAGACACTTGTTCTAAATCAAGCCTTCTGGGAGAAGTGATGAGAATAGCGTGTGTGAACAGAAAAAGTGGAGCATGTGTTTGCAAAGTAAAACTATTCAAAGATCAAGGGAAGTGTCAGGGCTTATAGCCATCATGAATGTATCAATGTAATTATGTCTGTAGCATCAATTGAGGTCATTATTCTAATATATACAACTCAAGGACTGCAATTACAATTTGTATTTCGCAAAGTACTGGGGAGAGCTATAGAATAAGAGCACGGGCGTCTCCTGGTACAAGTAATATGTATACTACTGCTGATGCAGCTCGTCTGTACAGGGGGAATATCTTTTTCTACTCAGCCATAAATCAAGTGATGCTCAGAAACAATAACACCTTACTTTTTATAGCCTTGTCCATACCCGCACGTCCTGCACATTGGCTTCTGCAGTAAATTCTAACTTGTGTTAAACTTCTATGGTGAAAGAACCCATAAACCTCCAGCCTTATAACACTTTCATATGAATGCCGTTTGTACATGTGTTAGTAGTTGACACAAGGCAAGCTTAGATTAAACTTTCCCTAAATGTCTGCATGTTTCTGGGTTCATTACCTAAACGCATTGTTTTTCACATCAGTGGTTCAGTGATTTTTCACGGATACCTCACAATGCCATTGTTTTCACATTGGCTTATATTTGCACTGATTCACTGTCTGTGGAGAAAGCATTGAAACGTCCGATTTTTTTTCATGGATGCGGATCACAGAGGCCCATATAAGTCAATGGGTCCACAAAAAAAAAAAACTGATGAAACGTTATTTTTTAACTGATGAGGCTGAAAAACCAGGTGTGACGTTTTCAAAGCAATGTTAAACCTTCATTTTGTTTTTGTTTTATAAAAGGGAAGCAAAACGGAGAAACAACGGATGCGCAACGGAAGCTGAGAACCAATGCCATTGTGAAAGAGCCTGAATATAAAGTCATGTTCAGCTATTGACAATAGATTATCTGCTGATTTTCTTAATGGATTGTGTCTTTCTGATTCAAGGCTCTAAACCCCCATGCATTAGCAAATATTTTAACCCGTTCACGACCCGTGGCGTAATAGCACGTCACGGGTCGGCCGCGGGTGAATGGAGAGGGCTCACGCGTTTTTGGGGAAACAGGGTATATATTGGCGAGAGCCCCTGTATGTTTTTTTAATGTGATTTTGTGGATAATGAAAATGTATGTGCACTTATTAATATTTATTAAAAAGTTATAAAAATAAAAGTAAACAAAGTATATTAGTACTATTATTCACTTAGTCCTTTGTAAGAAATTTTGCATATAAATCATATACATCAATGTTTTATTCACACACACACAGACGACCCATAGTTAAAGACGGACCCCTCTGTCCCCTGTGACCTCTGTTGAAGCCCTCTGGATGCTATTACTTTAGTCCCAGACTGCAATGATCAGCTGTAAAGTGTCTCTAATGAAGCTTTATTGATAATCCTTGGTCCAATTACAGCAAAAAACGTTGAAACTCCAATTGTCACTGGGGCAAAAAAAAAAAAATAGTCTGTATCTCCAATTATAAAATATACAGTTTCGACTTACATACAAATTCGACTTAAGAGCAAACCTCCGGACCCTATGTAACCCGGGGACTGCCTATATATATATATATATATATATATATAATCCTGATGTATATTTACATATTCTGCTACATCCACATTATTCCGTAGTTCAATGTCAGCTTTTTTCTTTCACATCTGATGCCTTTAAAAAAAAGAACATTTTTCCAGCTGGGATAAGTAGGGAGGAAAAGCAACATGGGGCTTGTTGAAATCTATTCGTATGGACGAGGTCTTGCTACTAAAATGCACTTGGTGCTGGGGCGCTCTCTTTGCATTTAGTGTATGTGAAAGCTTATGCGCTGTGACAGCTCTAAATCAAGCTCACACTTTAGCGTAATCTGGGGCGACAGTCACTTGTAGCAAGGCCTCTATTCAGCGATTGGCAGCAATGATGGAATTGTCTTAGTGCACTCAGGGCACGACTTATGTCACACATAGAGTGCCAGCAGCTAAAATCATGCCAGTCAATCCGCCTGACTGTTCTAGCTAAACCAATGCAGTAAGGAGGGATTTAAAGACCCCTCGCCACTACTCTTTATGGCTTCAGGGTCACCATAGAACTGTAAATTCCTCGACCAACACTTTGCCACTATCCTCCAATATTAAATAAATGTGTATAATGATAATGTATTCTGATCTGATCTGATCAAGTGTAAGAATCGCTGATTTAGATGCTGTCGCCTGCCCTGCTCTCACATTTGCATGTAATTGCCCTCCATTTGTGAACAATCTCATATTCAAATGTTCTTAATGTGCTCCGTATTTCTGTGCAGAGTAACAGGCGAGTAGCCTGGGTTCATCAGCTTTGTGCACAAATTATAATTTGACTTTACATGCAGAACAGGTCTGTCAGGGGTCCATACTTGGTACAGAGGGGGCACTAAGTGAAAGAGGTATAATGCAATATATTGAATAATATTAATAGTGGGTAAAAGACACATTGGTGAGTTCAAAGAGCAGGTTGCAGTGGTTACCCTATTAAAAATGTGGATAACTATATTAAATTAAAGGAGTTATCCCAAGTTTCAATGTTAACAATCTGATTGCTGGAGGGTCCCACCCATAACAGGAACAGACCTCCCATGTGCTCTGCAATTTCCTGCGTTCGCATAGACACAATCTCCATTATTTAGATAGAACGGCAGGTCCAGCGTGCATCCTGCTGCAAGTTGCAGAGCAATGAGGTCAGATTGTTACTAATCAGGGGTTAACAATAAATCTTGGAACAACCCCTTTAAGTTAATACAGCGATGCTAACATTCAGTTCACTTAGCACTGCAACCCCTATATCAGTGGTGGCGAACCTATGGCACTGGTGCGGCACTCAGAGCCCTCTTTGTGGGCACCCAGGACATCACCCCAGGATAAAGTTCACCAGACAGAACTCAAAGAATCTTCCTGCAGAATCTTACTACAATGATAGGTGAATTTGCCCTCCTCCTTTTAACTGCTTTGGTGTCCTTGGGAGGCTGAAGGATTGAAAGTTGTCAATGAACAAGGAGAAATAAATTACTGCTTAAATTGCTGCGCTAGCACTTTGCAATAAATAAGTGGCTTTTGGTTGAAGTTTGGGCACTGAGGCTCAAAAAGGTTCGCCATCACTGCCTTATATAGTCAATTATGTATCAATGTTATTAACCCCAACACTCTGGTGTGGGAACTGAGCTCCACAGATAGTATAAGCACAAGTACTACAAAAGGGGTGATCATATAAATCACTTGCACCATTTTATCTTCAAGTCTGCACAACTGATAGTAAAACTGATAAAACTGATAAATGGAAACTGATATTTGTCTATGCACATGTTATCTCCACACTTTTAACATTTGTTTTGCACTAATACACCAATACTACTATATACCTATTGTTTCTCACTAAACACAAAGTTTAAAGGGATGGTCTCATTTAAAACATTTTTTAATATTATCCACAAGATAATGGGGCACATTTACTAAGGGTCCGCAGCCGCGAATCCGCTGGGTTTTTCCCGAATATTTCCGCTTTGCGCTGTATTTCACGGGATTGTGGCGCACGCGATCGATTTTTGGCGCAATCGCGCCGACTTTAGCGCGACAGAAATCGGGGGGCGTGGCCACCGGACAACCCGAAGGATTCGAAAAAACCGCAGAATTTAAAAAGCCATTTGTGTCGCAAGATCAAGCACTCACATACACCAGAAAAAAGCAGGTGAACTTCGGCGGACCTCGGCGCAGCAGCGACACCTGGTGAATATCGGCGCACGGACCATGTGCCACCGCCCCATGTATCTAAATGGGCGGTGGTTTCCATAGCCGTACATGAGCCAAATGCTCTTATCTTGGAGCAGGTCCTATTGGGTCTTAGGCAGGCCTTTTCTACTGTCAACCATAACACGTGGGTCAATTGTATGTGGGGCGATATTGTTCAGAAAGTCTTACTTGTAACTTATTGGTTACCTCTCTCTCGTTTCTCATTTTCTCTCGTTGTAGGAGTCCAGTGGTCTGACTCATTCATTAGACATGCATACAGAGTTTGCAGATTACGATACCCATTGGACTTCCAAAAGATGATCCATTGGTGGTTCTGGATTGGAGTTTATAGTTCAGTTTTTACAGTGTATCCACCCTGAACAAAATATTCTATTTCCCGTTTAGGGTTGAAGCAGGATGTTCAAATTATGAAAATAAAATATAACTGTTAATAGTTACCTATAAGACACGTTCATAACGAACCTAAAGTGCAATATTGACCATCTAGAGTGCAATATTGACCATCTAGTCAGCAAATTTGAACATCCTGCTTCAACCCTAGAAAATAACTTTTGGATGTATCCTTATACTAGTGATTTTTGACTGCCAATTACTCAGGGTAAACTATCACTGGCCTATCTTTTTAAATTATTTTGAGTTTAGAACTAATTTTATATATTTATTCGCATGATTGTAGGGTCAGAGAACAGAGAAATGTTTCTAATGATAACAAAGGATTTATTGCAAAAATAATACATATGTAACACACATTATAAGGCGGTAGTGGGGAAAATAATCAAGAATAAATTATTGTTTTTACATATTTCTTCATTAAATCTATTGGGGGCATATAATCACATTAACAATACTAATCACTTACAATTCCCTAAACCTTTGGTTTTGGGGAGATAGGGGGATGTTGAGGGTTTGAGGGGAATTTGACTTCGCTTTATTTAAATGATTCAGATTTTGACCATCATTATCTTATCCTGTCAACTTCTCACAGCATTAGGCATAGGTACCATAAGCTTTTTTGGCAGCCAAAGAAACAATATGCTAGAAGAGAGTTGTTATGAAAACCAGTTTTGGTGGGGAATTAGTAGAGCACTCATGACCATTAGTCATGGTGCGCTCCCCTATTTAGCAGATGTCTCTCCCATTTAGGAAATTGGTCCTCAGTCCATTGAATTACTGCATTCTCATATGTTCTATCGCAAACACGTCTGCAATGAATATTGAACATAACATTTTCCAAGTACTTATCTTATTTGTCTGGAAATGAATATCCCCTGCAGGAAAACAATGGAACTTACCTATAAAACAAAAAAATACAAGAAAATAGAGATCACCAACAAAGAAGAAATTGCATAAAAATGATACGCATGGCATACAGTAAAAGATAATATTTAGTGCAGATCACACCAACATATTATGCGGCGCAGCGCACCATTTAAAGCAACAACTACATATCAATTGTTGTCCTGTGTCGACCTTGGACCAAACCTATATTTATAGCCATAGAATAGGAAGATTTTATCAATACTATGGAAACTATTTTACAAAGTGGTGCAGTCTCTGCGTACTCTGAGCCACATGAATCTTTGTACTTATGGTCTACTCATAGAACTATATTTTTCATCTACACGTTGAATCTGTGCATGAAGTGTTCTCGCCACACAAAACATGTGTCTTTAACAATGGAAATACTTTATGTTGTTTGGCACTAAACAGCTCTCCAAAATATCTCCATTCATCAAAGGTTTGTCTGATGGGTGAAGATAATTGACGCTCTCCAAAGTATACTTTTATTTTAAGCCCACTGTTTTTATTTTCTTCAATGAAAGCTTAAAATAAAAAATAAATGTATACAAAGTAGCAGGTGTGAGGCGGCTCTTCAATCTGTTGATGAAAACACAATTTCCACTAATCAGACAGCAGAAGGATGGATGAGGAAAACAATGTTATAGCATTCCAGGATAGACATAATGCCAATGCATGGGGCACCCGTGTGTGATGCTCCTTCCACCCTCCTGCAGGCCATAGGCTCTGGCTTCTTGATGTCTCCAGTGGTCAGTTTCACCCGTCGGCAATTCGACGCTAGGCACCGTCTTCTCTAGAATTGTGCCTTAACCTGCAACTTTTAGGCCTAGACTGGCAACTCAAAGATTGTGGTCCCATTCTAACAAATATCACAAATACTGTATGTGTAGTCCAAGGCGGAGAATTCATCCTGACATGATAGAAATGACAGAGCATAGCACTTGACTATCTTTCATTGACTGTACCCTATTGAAATACTCATGTTCAAGGATCACTTTTAAGCTTTATAAAGTACCTCGGCACTTGAAATTCTACAGACTTCTAAGCTAAAACCTCCCAGCATTTCTAGACTGTTGAGTATCACCAATGCAAGCAGTGAAACCTTAATACCCTGTACTGGACAATACTCAGGAAAATCTAGCTCTTCAACTGTATAACGTCCTACAATATAGGAGGCAAGTGTATGTCTGGAACCTGCATAAATGTAGACTGGGCTCTATATGGTAATCCACTCTAAATTATTAGTATTAGTAATTTATGTATATGGAAACTCCATCACCAGAGTAGTGAGTGCAGCTCTGTAGTCTAAAAAAGTCCATAACTTGGAATTAATCAAGAGACCTTATGATTATTAGTGTATCTTGGACAATTTCTAAGATCTGTCCATTTATCCAGAAGAGGTTTTGTGAGATCACACACTGATGTTACACAAGACGGTCTGCCTCCATTCTAGTTCAATCCAGATCCACTCAATGGGGTTCTGTGTGTCACAGATTTCAACACCAAACTGTTCTCACAATGTTGGTGGCATCCTATGCATTAAGAATTCCCTTCAGGTGAGCTAAGGGGTCTATGAAAACCCATTGTATTATCCCTCTACCGCCAAATTTTACATTCCCACAGTTCAGTCAGGCGGGTAACATCCTCTTGGTAGTTGCCAAACCAGGACTTATCCACCAGACAGCGGCAGCCAGACAGAGAAGGTGCTGAATTTAAGATACCAAAGGCAATTAGAAAGAAAGATATGTCTGCTTACTTTCTTACCATGAAAATACAGCATGATAATCAGCGACACTTACTCATAGATCCAGGCTCTGTGACTGTGGTATCTTTTTATATTTCTTATCCATGGCCTCATTCCTTCTAAAATCAACTTTTAAAATATGCGCATGAGCCATGCATCCTGCATGCTGTAGCTTCACAGGCTGTTACACTGTCTCCCCTGCTAAGTAAGCACTTTTTCACCTCCATCTGACAGATGTAATCTCACTGCAGCAGAGGAAGTTTCAGCACACAGTGGGAATCTTCAGCATGGAAGGGCTCTGGCAACATCCCGTTGAGCCCTTCTGATTCATTAGCACAAATGTAAAAGTTGATTTTAGAAGGAAAGGAGGCCATGGATAACAAGTATAATGAGATTACCACACTCACTGTACCTGGATCTATGAGTTAGTGTCCCTGGTTTATCATGCTTGATTTTGATGGTAGATTTCTTTTCAGCTAAAATACGGTGGCCTTATTCCAGCTTGGTGGAAGCATGCGGCCGTGCCTTCCCAAATTCCCCTAAGGACGTCTGTACTATTGAACATCTGACATTTGCCATTATTTTCCATGTCTTCTCCCCTCGTCCCTCATCCCCTTGTCCCATGTCTGATCCCCATCTTCCACCAGGAGCAAGGATAGTAAACCAAGCATAATGACCTGCTGATGTGTGCCCCCTGTGGCAGGATCTGCTATTCTTTAAGATTTTTATGCTCTTGTTTTTAAGAAAAAAAGGCTTTTAAATGAGGCAAATGAGCAGGCTCCATAGGTGTTAATGGAGTCTGGAGCCCCTTGGGCTAATTTGCATAATTTAAAGCCTTTTATTCTAAAAGACAAAGGCGTATGAAGCTTAAATAAGAGCAGATCCTGTCAGAGGGGACACACACCAGTATGTCAGTGTGCTTGGTCTACAATCTTCGATCCTGGCGGTAGATGTCCTTTAAAAGAAACATAACATTTTTTTTTATAGAATGACCCATGAAGACTTCGGAAAAAGAAAATTAAAACCAATCCCCAGGAATGAGCCTAGAAGTCTGGTATCCTTAGCACTGTTTACAAGGGACCCAAGGTACAATGTTCTGTGACTGCTTGTAATTATCGCTCCCTGTTACTCACACCTGACCTCCCTGAAACATTTATTACAGGGACAGCGAGCTGGCTATTTGAATTGTTCCTTTTTTTAGCTGACCGCCACAGCGCTAGCACGTCAGGGATATGAGGAATGGGCAGCTAATATAGGAGGTCACAATAATGGAACAATGAGATTAGCCACTGCGCTGACATGGTACGACTCGCCATCACATGGCTATTAGAGTTAATTATTACTGTGTGCTAGGTAAATACACATTAGGAAAGACACAGGGTTTAAAAGCTTTTAGAGAGAATCCATCATTTCTGGAAAATCTGATTTCTGTGCCGGAGAATATCACAAAGGAAGATGTCTGACTGTGATTAAGGCTACGGACGAGACTGTGTGGTTGTTATCTAGTTTTGATATCGCTGATTAAAATGCAATGTATGCTTCATGCCAACAAATTATTATAGTGCCCATCCTATAATGTCACATTTGGAGCTAATGAATGACAGGATTTGATTTGGGAAGTAATAGACTAGATAATAAAAAGAGGCGCTGTTACTGATCAATTATGGGGTGTTACCTGCAATGTATCTCATATCAGAACAGCTGTTATAACATGATGGTGTTCAGATTGTGTCAAAGCAATAATGCCTTTGTTTTTAACATTCATGCTGTCTGTTTCTTGGCGGATAATGTATCTAACATGAGTGATCCAGAGTAGTCCTGTTGCTATCAGGTTATATAAAATGTTAGATTCATAGATTGGGGCTTTACATTCCTATGAACGATCTGTGAACTTGGGATAGAGTTATTTCTCTTTCATGTCCGTTTTAACTTTTGTTAACTCAACCACATGAAGTAAGAAATGTAATTAGATCTGGTTGGCCCAGGAGGAAACACAACCAACAGCACAAAAAGACAACTAGAAACAATTCTTCAATCTCCATCTAGTGCGTAGTCAAGTAGATATAATGAGGTATCTAGACACGGGAAGACAATCTAGAAGCTCGAAGAAGATACTTGTAGACCTTAGAAGTTGTCAGACCTAGTAAAGAAGATTATGAGGACAAACTCCTCAAAATGTCTGTATACACAAAATAAATGATTTTTGTAAATGTTTCCTTGTGTTTTCTGTCTTTGTATATTGATTTTTGGTCTGATCTGTAGGGTGCCTTTTCATTAAGGTCTTGTTTATTACAAGATTACAGTTATTAGTGGTTCCCACTGAGATCCACCAAACATCAGAACAATGGTTACAAGGTAAATGTTTCTACGACACAATATCCATCATATAATACAATGACGTGCCACATTCACCTATGAATCACGCTCTAATAAACAACCCTTTCATGCTCTTGGGTCTCACATCTAAAACAATCTTGTGGGATTATTCACATTTCTCTAGACAGAAGCAATTTCCGGCTGGGTGTTTGTTGTGATTCTTTTGTTCCTCGTTTATCTACAATTTTTGCTTTGTAGCTACTGCCAAGTGGGGAAAGATTTGCATAAAAGGAAAATTAGAATGTAGAAGGAGCCCCAACCATAGCTTTCACTGAATTATGGCTTAAAGGAAAAATGAAATGCCATCAGGATGATAGAGGTTAAGTGGAGCAGGAGCAATATTAACCTCTTCAATTCCAGAAATGATAGTTCTTGGTTGGTTTATTCAAAATATTTCTGTTTTACATCAGGTCAAGTATAGTTTTAGCGTTTAGTAAACACTTATACCAGCAATCACCGCACTGTCTAATCTTAGATTCCTTATGGCTGCCAGGGAGCTCAACAGGCCAACCTAAATAGCTCAAGTGGCCTTTTTTTCTATCCCCACAAAATAACTATAGACCAGACATAATTTTTATAGACACATGGGGAAAAAGGAGGCTGTCCCACACCTTGTCATAGACTAGGTGGAGCCTTAGGTAGCCTATGCCCCTGCACATGGCATGTAGACTGTAGTGTCAAGGGCGTAGATGACCAGGTTTGCCATATACTAGCAGAGCAGTACTTTTTTTTTTGGAAACCAAGGGCTATTGCTATTTCACGGGTGCTTTAAACGATATAAATCAGACAGTGAGCCATGATTCAAAATTCTGGACCTTACTTTTAAAAGAAGACCCATTCTAACATCCCTTTTTTTTATCTATGGTTACAGAGTAATAATGACCTTGACATAAGGATGCAATGAAGAGCTCCTACATCCTTATTTGTTATAGGCCCCTCACTGTAAATTTCTGTTATATTTCTGGTCTTATGGATCTACAGGGTGTTCTCTTGGGGTACAAATTTAGATTTTGTCTTTCTCACATTTACAGTTTTCCATTTGTCACATTTGTATATTTTAACTTTTTTTATTACATTGATATTTGCATATATATAAAACATTTTCCGGTAGAGAGTGCCTGCAGATGGCCCAAAATGTATCTTGTTGAAAGCAATAGCTGACACTTACTCTTTGGCACTTGCAAAGATACTGTAGATAAAATGAAGATGTTCTGTCCTAGTGAAAAGACTTTGCCGCCACCTGCTAAACCAATAATATCTTCTAAAATGAGCATTCAGATGCAAGACTGAAATATACAGGACTGTGTATCTGGAGAGAGCAGCAGGTATGAGAAGGCCGTATTCATTAAATAAAATGCTTCCAGATCCGTCCTTTTCCTTGAAGTTAAAATGTTGCAGTTAAAATGCTGATTATGTTTAAATTCTCAGTCCTTATTTAATAATGGCTGTTTTGGAATTTTTTTCTACGTTTTTTTTTTTCTCTCATTTTGGAGAGCTCCTTAAAAAAGACCTGTCACCTGTAGAGCAGCTCCTAGTGCTACAACTGACGCAGCAGTGTTACACTGCTTGCGTTATCGGACACCTCCGATAACGCAAGCAGACACTGCCGTGCTGTACAATAGAAACGCCAAGCCACGCTGTAAGCGTATTCATGAGGGGGTGGGGTTAGGGGCGGTGACTGCCACATGACGCTCGGCAGTCACTGCCGGCCCATGGAGTGGACGGGTCAGTCCAGGGAAGAGGCAGCGCCTCGGACCGCCCCCTCATGAATACGCCAGACCGCTTTTGAGTGCAGTGCAGTGTAACACTGCTGCGTCTGTTGTAGCACTACTAAAGTAAGCAGCTCCTAGTGCCTAGATACCTTTTTAAGTATACTTTTATAGTATTCACTATACTATAAATTTCTTTGTATATGGGGAAGATTTATCATTATTGTCATCAATTGAGACAACAGGCAGCTAGCCTGGGTGCACCACATTTATCACAATAACCTGAAGATACATTTGAGGCGCTGAAGACATCTTTTGAAGCCATAGGAATTTCCGATTAACCGTACTCCTTTGTCTCATAAAATGTGGACCATGTTTTAAATCAAACTTTAGAATGAATACATCTGTCCCACAGTTGTCAGAAATAACTATGTAGAAGGATAGCTGCTACTTAAAATGTATAGTTGTGAAAGCTTTTAGTTTAACACTGTTTCTATGTATAGCTCTATCAGTAAACTGTAGGTAGAGGCAGACACCGCTACAGCTAGGTACTAAGTGCCTTTCTATCATTTACCCAGCAGTGTTGGCTCCTCTTACACTCAGGGTAAAAACAGCAGTGTAAACTATATCCAACTATCTCTATAAGTCAACCATAACTTTGCCATAGCCTTAAGAATGGGACTTGTTGGATTGAGATTTCCTTGTTAAGATCAAGTCATGAAGAACATCAACAGACTAATCGTGGTGCTGTTTCCTACATCTGTTATGCCAACATTTCAGCTGGCAGCCTTTAATTATGGAATATTTTATCACTGCTGAATGCTAGCCGTACAACGGGCAGCTTTGAAGCTCGATACCAGAGTCCCTGTTTGTCACTGGAAAGCTGTTTGAAGCTGGAGGGAGCTTAAAACACACAAAGGATCTCCCTCTGAAAACCAGAAAGCACACAAAGAACAAGCAGTTCTCTTGCGTTGGGCTGTTTTGATATTGTGTTAGTCTCAGCAAGTTCAGTGCCAACAATCGTTGCTCTTCACAGATCATCAGACAATCCCCAGAAGAAAAGTTCAAACTTGTATCTCGTTTCCTTCTGTTTATCGATGTGTAAAGCGGTAACATTTCATTAAGATAAAGAGTTAGAAGACCTCGCAGCACATACTTGGAAAATGAAGAACGAAATGACAGGGAGAGCCGACCACAGATAACAAATTTGTGTGACATTAAGCTCACGTTTTATAAAAAGTTGCCAAATAAGGTCTTTGAAACAATGTTGACTGCAACTTTTAAAGTAACCTTTTCTAAGATAAAAGGAGAAATAAATGACAAGTCCCAGGAGCTGTCTTTAGACAACAATGCTGATGTGGTAGAAGGATTGCATTTTAATGTATCTGGAGATCTTTAGAATATATAGTGGTTTCACACCTCAATTTAATGGCTTGTCAGGGATCAACAAAACCTATTACCTTACTGACTGAGCCTTTGTTTTTTTACTGTGACTGTAATATCCTGCTGCAGTGTAACAGCCTGTGAAACTAGAGCACAGACGGCATTCGTAACACTCCCATAGCCCTTCTGACTCATTAGCATAATTCTAAAAGCTGATTTTAGAAGGAAGGAGGACAAGAATACCAATTATAAGAAGGTCACCACAGTCACAGTGCCTGGATACATGAGCAAGTGTCCCTGGTTTAGCATTACTTTGATGGTAGATTCCTTCTTTACCGCTTTGATAATAGGATGAGATCAGGAACAACATTGTGTGGATATAGTTAAAAAGCCAAAGCCACAGGTTAAGACAAAATGGTTGCTATTGAAATAGTTTTTCTTAAAGTTGTCACACAAGCCTTCTCAGAAACAAGATTGTCAAATATTACTTAATTCTTCAGATTGATATCAAACTGATACTCAAATACTAAATATGCGTCTGACCAGCATTCTTTAAATTACTCATTATATCTGTATTTTTGATTTTATGCGGAAATATAGTCCCAATTTTGAAGCGTTCCCGGGTGAGTGCTGCCTCATCTTTCTACTTGTCTATATAGTCCCATGTGTTACTTGAAGGAGATCAACAAGAATTAAGCTGAGAAAGTAGTGATATGTGTGCACAAGCGAGTCAGCTCTTTTAGCTGGACACCTGGGGATCGGCTTGTTCCTGAGTGTGGATGATTCACTTAAACCCCCCTTAATTTGGTAACCATGCCCTTTTTAGCCATATACAGCCTGGTTAAAAGCAGAGTAGAAATGGATTGCTTACCTCCTAAAAATTAAATAGGGAGCTGTTCAGGAGAAGAAAAGTTGACTCTTTTTAGTGACCTGAGTCCAATGATCCAGCTCACGAAAAAGAACAGATATTCCCATCACTATGAGACAGGATTGAGAGCATACAATTAATGTGGACTCATATTTGGTATCCACTGTTCTTTTACAAAACCAAATGCTTCCCTCTTTGTATTGGCTCATGTAGTGGAGTAGCTCAGCCAAACATTACGATGACATTACACTTGTAAGTAACTATCTAAGCCTCTCATGGAAACAGAAGGTGGTTAGGTACAAGCAGAAGCATCTTCTCAATAAGTGCAGTGTTGTCATAGAAACAAAATGAACGAAAATGAATTAAAATGGTTATTATAAGAAAACAAAGCAGCTGGCCACTGCCCCATTCTTTAGCAGGAAGGTGCCAGGGACAGAGTCATTGCAGTAACTGGGCCCTGATGCCTCTGTCACACAAGAAGGCACCAGTATTATAATCCGTACATGGTAGATGGGGAACGGATTTACCATTTGGCTGGGGTTTTACATTACACTGCTGGTGACTGCTTACACAGTTGGATACAATGTCATAATGGCCACAATACAGTAGGTGAATCAGAGGATAATTGTAGGTCCATGCGCCAAGCTTGCTTATAGTACAATAAAAAAACAGTATAAATGACAGAGGTACAAAAGACAACTAGTAATGGTATAGTAGATGCAGTAACAGATGTCAGGCATCTAAACTAATTTGATTTATGTGTGAAGGGTTAGCCCAATCTATCCGGCATTATAGGCACTTTAAGTATAATAATGTACCCATAATAAATATAAAAGACAATTGCACATTGATGTGTGGTGTGCATTTAATGCCAATATTCTACCCATAATTGCCACAAAGCTTGGTCTTCTTTCCTGTTGTGCAGCTGGAGGAATCTAAAACTGATCTCTGTACTGGACAGTGTACAAGAATGAATGAAAGAGCAGCCAACGTGTTGCCCACCTGCATCGGGAGGAGGCTGCTGCCCGAGCTAATGTGCCTCATAGGGACTGGGAACCCGTGGTCTCCTAAATCAGGTATTCAGCATTTATCAGAGAGGATTAACCATGTCCCATTTCATCATCCTATGGGAATTTCTAGCATCCAGTGCAAAGTCAGTTCTTCCGGCTGCTAAGTGCTCTGACAGAATTATGTAATATCCTTTAGTGACAGAGATTAATACGAATTGTATGCAACTGATTTAACTGTCGAAAGAGAGAGTTGGGGAACTTTTTTACACTACAGTTACATACTAACATAGTTCCAGATTAACATATCTTCACCATCACATTGACTTGAACTTTAAGATCGTGTTTGGGTGTGTTCCATGTCATCCGGCCATGGCAGGCTATCCGGCTAATTGATCACAGGCATATAGAGTAGAAAGAAATGGCACTCACCCCCTTCTATCTTCTTTAGGTATTTATTTTTATATACTCACAAAAGCATGGCAATATGCTGTTCAAACAAAAGGGAGTGGAGGACAAAAGTTGCAGGACATCACAAAGCCTTTAAACGACGCCGTTTCGCGCTAGAATGCGCTTCATCCGGTGTGTTGTTCCAGACTAACATATCTTCACCATCACATTGACTTGAACTTTAAGATCGGGTTTAGGTGTGTTCCATGTGATCCAGCCATGGCAGGCTATCCGGCTAATAGCCATGACTGTGATTGGCCAAGGGGAGTTAAGATGACACTTTTTCAGGGTCACGCGCAATGTACCTGAACCTGAACTTTAAGTTTGGGTCCACTCATCTGTTATCAGTAGCAATATTATATCATTCACATGTCATAGGATTGAAAATAGATGCAGGTCCATGAAGTCCAACATACAAGAATAACAAAACATTTTTTTTTCTATAACTAATCATATTTCTGCTCTCCAGAAAAGCATCCAGGCAAAGTCTCACTGCTCTTACAATAAAGAAACCCTGTCTATGGCGATGTAAGGACCGTCTCTCCTCTTGGGGTAAAGGATTCTCCCTAGTCCTGGCCACAGGCCAAGGTATAAAAAGATCTGTCGAAAGATCTCTGTCCTGCCCATTCAGTTCATCATTGGCAATTCATACCTTTAAGCCTTGACAGTAAAAATTTGTTTTAAGAACGGATTGCTATTATATGGTGGCCATTGATATGTGATGTACCTCTCGGGATCCAAAGACCCAAAAATCTCCCTTCAACATATAAATATCGTTTTTATAAGACTGTCTTTAGAGAATTACAGACTCCTGATATATACAGGCAGTGCCCAGGTTACGTACAAGATTCTAGGGACTGTAGGTATGTTTTGTTAAGTTGAATTTGTATACAAGTCAGAACTGTATATTTTATAGTTGTAACTCCAGACAAATTTTTTTTCGTCTCTGTGACAATTGGATTTTTAAAATGTTGGATTGTCATAAGAACCAGGAGTAACAATAAATCTTAAGTGTAGACACCTTTAATAACTGTTATAGCTGTTTATTGTAGCCTAAGGCTAAAGTACAGTAAATGACCAATTACCAGATGTCCGTTTGTAACAAGGGGTTGTCTGTAAGTCAGGTGTTCTTAAGTAGGGGCCTGCCTGTACTTTACATTCATAATGTGGCACAGAAAAGTATGCATCTATACACCCATGCACCCATACCAACCCATAGGTGCTTCATTTTAGAATTATAATATAACTTGATCTTAGTTATACATTTTCTTTGCTAGCTCATGCCCTTTAGGAATATCCATATATGATATTTAAGGAGCGCCATATTTTGAGGTATATTTTTCATTTATTCAGCAGAGCTTAATAATATAGAGCTTAATAATATAGAAGGGTATCATACTAAAATAGATCACTGAGCACAGGGTTATGTGTCTGAAATACATTAAATTCATTCAACAGAACAATGTAGCAAGCATGCTAAAAATTTTAGTTCTGTTGTTTTAGAAGATATAAAAAATAAAAAATTTGCCTCTTATCAAGACCTCAGGTTGAGCTATACAATGCACATGGACCTTTGAAAGTAAAATACAAGATATCATGGTTGTCTGGTTTATCAGGCTGTGTGGTGAATCTAGGTCATTTTACAGCAAATCCCTAGTAAAGGGCCTTTTACTTTTAAGCAGAAGAGATAAAAACTTACATTGTACAAGATTTGGAAGAAGATGATCTTATTTGAGTGACATTGTGACAAATGTGAAGCAACAACTTTCTAATGATGGGTTTCACTTTGTCACATAGACTGAAATCCTTACAAAGCTCTATTGGGAATTGGGATGGCAGTCATGACACCGATCAAGCCCTTCAATGTAATTGATCTGAATATAAAGGGGTTTATGCCACACCTAACTCAGGAACAACAATAGATGCTCATTTTAATGTGAGCTTAATGTATAGTGAGTATAGGGTAAAATTGGTCAAAATAAATTTGAAAACAGCATTCTCTTGCTCTCTACATATTCTATACTGAATATTCTCTCATTAAACATTAGGTTTTTAAATATAAAATATTCAATCCATCAAATGATTAATTATGGGAGGTGGTCCCCATTAAAAAATGCTAGATGCAAAAAAATAGGGTAGGTACTGATAGAGTCACCCATATTGTACTTACCCTGCTAAACCTGATACGCAGGTTATGTAACTGGCTCCCAGACATTTTGGGAACGCACAGCTTCTACCTCAACGTCAATCGCAGTGGTTCAAGGGGAGTGTGGATGTCTTTGACAAACACTTCCAATCAGTGACAGAGGAATTGAAGAAAGCATGACCCACCTGAAGTACTGAAAGATGTGGAACGCCACTTGAAATTCCCAAAACCAGGCAGAAGGCCAATGTTTATAAGGCTGACCATATAATGGGATTGTATTCATCCATGTAAAAGGGGTTTTACTGGACAACATCTTAAATTAGTAAATATAGACATTCTAATGTCGGGGAAAAACTAGACAGGCCCATTACAGAATTGTCATCCATGGTATAGGAATCAGTAGAGAAAGAAGAAATTAGGAGACAGTTGATGTTAATGATCATGGATGGTCATTTAACGGGCACTATGTGTGTCCGTAAGTCAAAGACCAAGGTAGAAAATAGCTATTGAAATACCAACAGATGTGGTTGTAATATTAAAAATCCTAATACTGGAGCAACTTTATTGCTCAGTTTCCTGGATTGGACCTTTGCTACACCATCATCTTTTTCTGCACAATTGGTTCTGATTATAACCTGATTGCAGCATTATAAGAATGAGAATGATCACATGTCATGCATGTTAATTAAAATAAAGCTGAATTTACATAAAATATTGCATAATATACCTTATAGTATCTGGCAATTGGCATTTAATGGCCAGCACTAGAAAAATCCATCATCACATACACTGCAGTTCTAACATACACCTTTAATAGTAGTTAAATGACACCTCACTGAAAACATATCGGGTGAAATAGAGCAATCAGACACATAAGATGGAAGGGAATAGTGACAGGCAGATGTGTGGGACATGAAATCAGACACAGCATACAGGAATCCAGTCACTCATCTCCTTCGTAACTGCGTGCCGTAACTCACTAAACCACTCACCAGCATCAAAGAGCGACAAATACCTTGATTTACTGTTGACAGGTGATGTTTTGCACAAATGTCTCTCTTTGGGTCAATTAACTATATGAAGTGATATATGGTATAAACTGCTATTCCCGCTGACTAGGGATGAGATTCTGTAGTTTCATTATAAGAAATAGCCGCACAAGCCTGATCTCAGTGGTGCTCATTACAATGACTGCCGCTTTATCACCAATTTCACATGATGTAATAGGTGAGGGGACCCAATGTTAGAACTTGTAAAGCTGAATGGATGAGACCCTGAACATCGCACACATCAGGTATGCACAAAATACCTAATCCTATTACTCCAGCCTTACAAAAGACAAAAATCTCCATCTCTGAGCGGCCATTCCTCTAACACAAAAACCAGCAGGCACAATTTTATGAATACAGGATCTACTATAGCAATGGTACTTATATTTATAGGCACATAGCAAGAAACTTTGTTCATGCTAACCAGGGCCGATTCTAGCATATTTGCTGCCTGAGGCGAATATTAAAATGCTGCCCCCCCCCCACTCCCTGTTAAGTAAATCCTTAAACTTTACTAACAATTAACAACCCTACAGACAGCTCCCTGACACTGTGTGACTGACTACAGGATCTGAGAGGCATTAGTGGCATCTAGTACCTTATAGATGACAATCTCTTGCATCAGGTGGACTTTATTCCGGGTTCTCCAATCCATGAAGTATCACAGCTGAATTCACGGCCAGATATCTTCAGCTCCGTGCAGCACATCTCCACCCGGCGTCCCTAAAAATACCACAGTCACTTACAGTATAAAGTCTCCTGGATAACAACACTGTGCTCCTAAATAATATATACCCCTCACAACACAACTGACCGCACTCTCCCCACATATAACACATCCCTTCATTATATAGGGATAAAATCTTGCCCCACATATACAGTCCCCTCCCAGCTTAGTAATATATTGTATCCCATATACAGCCCCTGCAGCTAAGTAATATACTGGACCCCATATACAGCCCCAGCTTAGTAATATACTGTATCCCATATACAGCCCCACAGCTTAGTAATATACTGTATCCCATATACAGCCCCACAGCTTAGTAATATACTGTATCCCATATACAGCCCCTGCAGCTTAGTAATATACTGTACCCGATATACAGCCCCCCCAGCTTAGTAATATACTGTATCCCATATACATCCCCCCAGCTTAGTGATATAGTGATATATAATATATACAGCACCCCCTAGTATAAAATGATTCTGGCCCCATATAATATATACTGAATCCCCCCCCAGTATAAAATAATTATAGCCCCAAATAATATCTATAGCATCCCCCCCAGTATAAAATAATTATAGCCCCAAATAATATCTATAGCATCCCCCCGGTATAAAATAAGTATAGCCCCAAATAATATCTATAGCATCCCCCCCCAGTATAAAATAATTATAGCCCCAAATCCCCAAATAAAATATACAGAACCCCCCCCCCCACCCGCCCCTAGTATAAAATAATTCTGGCCCCATATAATATCTATGGCACCCCCCCAGTATAAAACAATCATAGCCCCAAATAATATATATATATATATATTGCATCCCCCCAGTATAAAATAATTACGGTATAGCCCCAAATAATATAAATATATATTGCATTCCCCCCCCCCCAGTATAAAATAATTATAGCCCCAAATAAAATAGCATTCCATGATCCCTCCCCCCCCCCCCAGTTTAAAATAATTCTGGCCCCATATGATATATATAGCGCCCCCCCCCCGCAGTATTAATTATTAGCCACAATTAATTAAATACATGAAAAATAATAAAAGTCATACTCACCTGCAGGCAGCTGCTCCCTCGGCGCGGCTCCGGTGTTCACGTGGCTCTCCTGTGAGCCGCGGCTCCGCACAGTGACACAGGCGGCATGAGGTCGTGACGCCTGTGTCACTGCTTAGAACGGAGCGACGCAGCTGCCGGAAAGGCGCTGCGTCGCTCCGCATTTAAATCGTGCCTGTGTCTTAAAGAGACAGGTGCGATTTATTTAGCTGGTGGGCGATTCGGGCGTTAATGGACGCCCGAATCGCCCACTTTAGAGCGGCGAATTTCGCCGCCCTTTACAGGGACCCGCATTCTGCCGCCTGAGGAGAGATTCTCATCTCGCCTCATGGCAGATGCGGCTCTGATGCTAACCATATTCTATCACTAGCACCATTCTAGTGTACAGGCGCTCCCCTACTTAAGAACACCCGACAGTTACAAACAGACATCTGGATTTTGGTAATTTACTGTACTTTAGTCTTAGGCTACAATAAACAGCTAATAACAGTTATAAAAGTTGTCTTCAGCTTTGTTTAATTAAGAGTGTTAATCCTGGTTCTTATGACAACCCAACATTTTTAAAATTCAATAGTACTAGATACCCAAAAAATATTGTCTGGAGATACAATTAAAAAGTATACAGTTCCGACTTAGATACAAATTCAACTTAAGAACAAACATACAGAACCTATCTTGTACGTAAAACTGGGAAAGTTTGTACTTTGTTCAATCCCAGCTCAACCACATCCTACATTTTCAGTCTCTACTGGACCATATAAACTACATGGTTATATCCTGATCTATCAAATCCTTTCTTGTAGCTCCCAATTTTCCATCAGATGTTCTTCTATTATGGCCATATCCAATGTCACCTGGTGGATTCTCCTAGTGAGGTAGTGTGGGTCATTGTCCCAGCATGCATCTAGGCTTGTTCATGTAGAAATGTGTAATTGGGTAAGTAAAGACCATGTGAATGTAACAAACATTATGAGATTTTAATTATTGGACTTTTAGTGTAAAGAGGGAGGAAGGAAAAGCTTGTTGGGGCATGATGGAAAAAAATACTTTTTGAAATCTATTCAATACTACGGAAGTGTTGGAAATCACTGAGCACAGTGCTTGGTCATCTCCACCAGTCCCATTCACTGTCTAAGTGGTGGATTTAGTTGTGTTCTGTGCTTGGCAATAGTATTTAATGGATTGCTGGACCTCCCATCCTCGTCATCAATGGGGGTTGCAGCAGTCAGACCCTCGCTGAGCCTCTTGGCCACAGGATAATGGATAATATGCAAACTTCATACTGCCCCTTTAACATGTTTCACCTGTAAAATCAAAACTTGTACCAAGAACCACTTAAAAAACATTTTTTTGCATTTTCACCTGTATTGTGTAACTTTTATCTTGAAGAGGGGACAAAGAACCCAAATCATAAATGGCACAACAAATAATATACAAATAAAATGTTATACAAAAGGCAAAAATAATAGGATTTACAATATTGTTTAATAATGTTTCAGTAGTTTTTGTCTGTTTCAGAGAATATACCATGCTCTGTACCTTGCACAACTACTTCCAGACTATGACTCCCTCAACAGATATAATAAAACCAAAAACTAGTTCTCCCTCGATGCTCTTAGAAGACTAAGGCCACTTTAAGGAGGAATGCACATTGGTTCTAATGTGAAGCAGGACAGCCATGCTGGGGATGTTATTGCCAAATAAAATCCAGGCCCTCCTAAGAAGGCTGCATGCTTGACACTCAATTGACTGCAGGTAAGTATATATGAGATATGTATGTAAGGCTGTATGTCTGACTGTGCATGCTTGTTCATGCATGTGTCTGTATGCATGTGCCTGCATGTGTCTGTGTGCACTTGTAGGTATGATTGTGCATGCATGTGTCACACAGTGGAAGGGGAGATGCCTGCACAATGTAACATCCTGTGAATCTGCAGCACGGAGGGGCTCTGCTAACAACCCCATTGCACTTCAGACTCATTAGCATAATTTAAAAAGCTGATTTTAGAAAACAGAAGCCAATGGATAACAAATATAAGAATTACCACAGTTACAATGCCTGGGTATATGAGTAAGTGTCCCTGGTTTATCCATGCTTGATTTGGATGGCAGATTTCCTATAAACTGTTTATTCACTATATAGAAATGGACACTTTCTGATGATTTTCTTTTCTTTTTCAATATTGTTTATTATTTTATAAAAATGATTAAACATTTTAATTGTCCTTCCTGAAGAGGGCTTATACCATATCTATACAATACTGCTATAGTTATTTACTCCACCATATTATAACTGGTAGGTTTACACTAGAAACTAGAAATAAACACTATGGCCATTAATATTAAGAATGAATAGATATAAAGGTTTTTCAAACAAGTATGCTTGGCACATAACTGGTGGACATATACATAACTATAGCATTCCATTACCATTGTAGTTAGCAGATAGCACTGGTATAGATTGTCCTTCTGCCTCAAACATAATAGTGCCTTTCCTTCCTTAACAAGCAGCAGATTTGTTATATTAAATGGCAGCAGAGCAGGTAGGACACATCAGAGACAATATTAGCGCTCAGCAGATGTTTAAATACCAGCACTGCTCACAATGCATCCTCAGCATATACCGGCACAAATGTGCTATGCTGGCCATTCTCACCCTGGGGCTATGATGAAATCCTTAGAGATGTCATCTTGTTATCATTGTAACAAGTGTCTAATTAACACTGGGTACTGTCAACGTGAGCGTTCAATGTACACCTTACTCTTCTAAAAATTTCTCATATATCCACAGGCAAATCACAAGTGACTCTAATGTTTAGGGAAAAATGAAAATATCAGTATAGAGTCAGAATAAAAGGTGCGTAAAGAAAACGGTGACCAATAAATTGCACTAAAAGTAAAATGTGTTATATTAACACAGAATTATCTGTAAGATCAAAAAGATCCAAAGACAAAAATGCCTAATAATAATGTGTTATGGACAGTGCTAAATTTTGCAAACAAAGAGCTGCTAATCCTTAGCTTTGTCTTAATCCATTGTCTAAGATATCTGCATACATTGCATATTCCGTGCAGATTTTGGTGTAGAAAATCCGCAGTGTAATACAGTAGAATTATAGTTAATGTGATTTGGAAAAAAAACATGTAGACAATGCTTTATTTTCTGCACGGAAATTGTTGCTCAGTGCAGAAAATAAAGCAATGATCATGTTGCCTTTATTGTGCATCCACACAGATTTTTCCATGCATTCTTTTTTACATGAAAGTCTAGAGGAGAGTGAAAATCTGCATAAATATGAAACATATCTGCATCATTATTTGATGTGTATTTTTGCTTGAAATGAGATCAAATCAGGCAAAACAAAGCAGGTAAAAAATGAATGCAGAAAACCTGCATAAAACATACGAAAAATGCAACACTAAACACACAAATCCGCATGAAAAGCAAACATAAAAACCGTGCAGATTGGATGCGGATTTTCAAGCAGATTTTCCGCATGACAATCCGTAACGTGTACAGCCTAACATGCAGATTCTCAGCTGTGAAGAACTGTCATTTTTTCAGTTTACTCAGGTCTGATGTAAATAAGTATTGGTGTTAATCCTCCCCTAGAAGTAGTAGGTACTATGACATTGTTACTAGATGATGAAAGACGGTTAAATCAGTCCACTACACAGTTATCTTCTTATAGAAATGGAGAAACAGAGCAAACTATTGTATAGTTTTTTAATAAAAGTTTCAAGATAACACCTATGTTCTCTTTGTGTTTGCATGGGTTTCCTCCAGGTACTCCGGTTTCCTCCTACACTCCAAACATACTCTTAGGTTGATTAGATTGTGAGCCCCATTGGGGACAGGGACCAATTTGACAAGCTGTGTACAGTGCTGTGTAATCTGTGTGTGCTATATAAATAAAGAATTATTTTATTATTATTATAACTCAGAATTTTAACAGAACAGGTCCCAGTTAATATTGCACCCTCAGTCAGTATGTGGCCCATAGTAGCTATGTGTTTCGCCTGTATGGTAACTATTCTACTGCTACGGTTCTGTTCTGGTTTTGATTTTGAAGGTTTCCTATTGTGTTTTTCTAAAGAGTGGTTCATTTTCTGACCCATGGGCTTTCATGCTCGATTTTGAGAGACTGAAGAGAATTAGGAGTTGCCTGAGATAATATGAGAAAAGCTCCCCTTATTTATAATAGTGTTACCCTAATTAACATTTTCTTCACAAATTAATTTGTAAAACCCAGTCTGCGTATCGGCACACCCACGTAAACAGTAGGCTCTGGCCTATAAATCTAAACCAGGAACAGGCTGAAGATGTGCGTCACTGCAGTGTATAAATACAATTATGAAGTTGGAAGGCAATAATGGAACTTAATCAGCGTTTTACCTACGGACTTGATGGAACAATGAGCTTGTTTTATTCCTATTCCTAATTTTGGATCCTGTGTTGGAGAGGATTTGAAGACTTTTCTTTTTTTTTCTTTTTTGTACCTGGAGATAAACACCAATTGTCCCATTAATTCTGCCCATTTAATTTTCCGCTTGAAGGGTTGCATTTGTTTCTGTCCCACAGTCTGGTTCCAGACGAGCTCTGATTCCACAGAACTGTCCTAACAGCTGGTGCCGTCACCTTTCATAGGGTAACTACTTTAAGGGAGCCTGTCACCATAATAATGCCTCTTTTAGAACAAAAGGAGTTGAGCACATTCATATATATACAGTATAATTTTATGGAAATGATAGAATGTATTCTTTTTCCATTTTCCATCCTGCACTTTCTATATTCAGATGTTAAAGGAGTTGCAATGGGCATCATATCACTAGATATCTTCAATAATCTTCTTTAAACTTGATTGTGGCAGCTTTTCCTACCTTTACTTGGGTAAAATTCTTGCCTGCCCTGAGATCCATATGTAGTTTAATTGCTGAATCTAGTTTTAATAGTGGACAGAGACATCCTTCTCCTGCAGCTTAACCTATATAACTGAAATCATAAAGTGCTGCTTGTATGGCCCGAAAAGAAATAATAAATCAGAGTGCATTGGGCCACATTTATTAAAAACAGTGTGCCTGTGTAGCAGTTTGGCTGTGTAGTGCGCAAGGTGCGCCAGATTGAGGAATTGTGGTGCACTTTTGCATTAATCTGCTTCAAAAGTGTATACCAACTTTTTTTTAATGCACCTTTAAAAAACAATACACTTTTGTCGGACTCTGCATGATAAATGGACAACTGTGTCCAAATTATTGTGATGGCCTAAGGATATTTCATGGAAGATCTATTTATTTGGTTGCATTTGACTGTGTCCAAATTTTCGATTTTCACACTACATCATAAGTTTTTAGCTCCTATTGCTTCCTGGTTAATATTACCAACACTCTAAACTACCTCTTATACCGAACAAGTTTTACAGGGATTGACCACTTTATCTCATGTTTTTTGTAATTGGTGGGGGGCAGGGTATTAGGTAAATAACCAATATACATCTACTAATAGTTTTGTGCTGCTTTCTTGATATGTGAAGTGAAGCCTCCTGTCTTTTCCCTCATCAGCCAGACATTCCTGCCCAAACATGGCCACAGGTGGAGGGTGATCCGTCTGTCCAAGAGCAAACAACCTGCCAGGTCCTAAATCTAATTTTCATGAATACTATCCAAGGTCCTCGCGGGCAATTGTTTATGGAAAGTTAAAGATCGCATGACCCTCCATCTGTGGCCATTTTATGGACAGGAATATCAGGTTGATAAGGTAAAAGACAGGAGCCTTCACTTCACATAGAACGAAAGCAGAGAAGAGCTTGTAAAAGATGTATATTGGTAAGTTACCTGATATTCTTCCCTCCACACGTACATGCATTATAAAAACATAAAGTAAAGTAGCCAATCCATTTAAGGTTGAATTTTATCAGACATATGTGGAGAATGCAACGTTTTCAACTCTCTACTATTACTCTGTGTCCCATTTATTGTGACTTCCCCACCACATTCTAATGTTTTTCCACATATAATTCACCAACAATGGTTGTCTCCACTGAGTATAGGTGAGAGTTCTGGCTATAAATACCCTATACTCCCTCTAGTAATTAAGAAATACCTGGGACCCAGGGCAGCACACTACATAGTATTCTTCTGTTTACTGCTTCCCATACATCATAATGACAGCAGTGTTTGCAGTAAGCATTTTCCAGAAGCAGTCAATACTTCTGAATATTGCATATTCTATGTTATAGGATTTCATTTTTCAGCTTCAAGGCTAACAAGATTTTTAAAATCAGAAAAGGACTTATTTTCCAAAAAGAAATGTGTAAGAAATCTATAATCCATGACTGGAAGTTCGAAATTCCTGATGAATCTGTAGAATGATTTATTATGAATTGCGGATGAAATAGTTAAAGAGGCTCTGTACGATTATTCTATGCATGGCTTATACCTCTACAATTGCTGCTCAATGTTGTTTTTGCGGTATACAATGTTCATAATACTGATATTTACAAATACAAGTATTTCTTTTATTTCGCCTCTTGATTTTGAAACGGCTCCAGTAATGTAAGCATTTTATATGCTCTAAGGTTGCCATGACAACTCTGACACATTTATTCATATAGACTTCCTGTCATGTGACCTCGTTACTTTTACAAGAGAGGAGGTCACATAGCATCAATTACTCCAACAATAGATCAGTTGGAGAGAAAACAATAAAAACATCTGATAAAAGGTACAATACACAGCTGTGTTCATAGTTCATAGTCAATAAATGAACCAAAATACATTGTTAATAGAGTCTTGGTAATCAAAAAGAATGCCTCATGCTGTAGTGTTCCAGATCCTAGGGAATTGATCATACAACAAAGAACTCTAGGGCCTCCCATTGTCATACTAAAAAATGACCGCACTTTGTGCATGTGAAAGGCTCCAACCGTAGCTGAAATGTTTTTACATGGGTGTATAAAGAAAGTAGATTGTTTTCCTTACGTCTAATTAACGCTTCAAGGACCAGACCATTTCTGTTTTTTTGTGTTTCCATTTTTCACTCCCCATCTTTAAAAATCCATAATTTTTAGGCCGGTATGGCGCTCCATGACTTTTACTTTTATTATTTGGCGGGTCAGTTGCAGTATATATCACTGGGTCATGCCAACTCAGAAACTATCTAGGTCATTGCTTGGGGCTCAGCTCCTTCCGGTCCATCTTAGAGGGAACCCCCAGTAGGTCTGGCTAAGGATGAAGCAACTTACATACTGCTGAAATGGACATATGGAGGTATTCAGCATTACCACACTTAGAAAACCTAGAGGGGGCAGAGGGCTAGAGGCGAGCGGGAATACATACTTAAGCAGACATATATAGTGACGGCATGCTGGCTTAATTTTCAGATTTGAGATTGAGATGGTTCTACAGATACCTTCAACTCCAGCATGACCTGGACTCACAGTTTACACAAAAGTCACCACCTATAAAAGTATCAACTCATAGGAATTTATCATAGGAATTATTTATAAAGATAGAACGGGTGGATATTTGTCAAACATGAGGATAGCCCTTTTTAGAGCTAATCCTCACGTTCCCGCTATCTTTTTAAAATCTTTATTGCCCTTATGTGTAAATTTTCTAAAGAGGCTACTGGGTTGTGGAGTAGCCGGACATGAGGCTACACGTCGCGGATACTCCACACCCCAGTAGCCTCTTTGTTCCTCCTACCCTGATATCTTCGGTGCGCAGCTTCAGATATTAGGGTGTTATTTTCTGGGTTAGCCACTGGGAATAAATATTTTTATATAACATGTTTATGATTTTATTTGTTTATTTTTATATCAGTTCTAGAGAAAGGGGACTGATTGTTTAGGTTTTTAAAATGTATTTAATTTTTTTTAACCTTTTTTTAAAATGTATTTTTACAATTTATAGGCCCCCCTAGGGTATTTCTGCTACCATATACTCCAATACAAATGTATTGGAGTATATGGAAAATTTTCTATAGATCTATAACAGTGTGCAACTTGCACACTGTTACAGATCTCAATGAATGACAGGTAATTGGGTCTTACAAAGACTCCAGGCTGTCATGGAAACGAATCATCGCTCCATAATCAGGTCAAAGGGAGTGACAATCATTTCCAAGATGGTGGGTCCACATGCTGCCAGCATTTAAATGGCATAATTCATGTATGAAGAGGGTTTAGCGCGTGATCCCTCTCCATACATTCTTAAGCGCATTTTTGATGTACATGTACATCATAATGCATTAGGGAATAATGTTACCATTTTTTTGTCAATTGATAAATTTATCTATAAAGAATATTAAGGTTTAGGCTAAGTTCACACCTGCACTAGGATTTTCCGTAGTATCACTAAAACTAAGAACAGCAGTTAAATGGAAATGAATATCCATATACCTTCCATTATGATTCCGTTATAATAGCATAAACATGGAAAGGGGGAATGGAACCTGCCCAACACAGGTGTGAACTGAGCCTTCATAATGGTATCATGCTGGAAGCTGTAATATTGGAGGTTGGAGACCATTACAAGGTGCATGAAATGTGTGACCAGCCAAGGGCTTAATGCCCTACTGCCACAGACCACCAGTGATGCCTTACTGCAAAATACAGACTGAGACTGAGTGAAAAGATGAAAGAATCCAGGGCAACATCAAGGAGAGACATGTGCTACAGATGTGACATTTGTTTGTCTGCATCAGTAAAACTGTATTGATGGACTGTGGAGAGTGCCTGTGACTTCCAACACTTCCCCTTCATTACATTTGTGTAAGTCATTTGAAAGAGAAATCCAATTTTATTTCTTTGCAGCATTCTAGTGGACGCCTGGCATTACAAGGTTGGCACACCTGGTATCCATCACTTTATAACAAAACATATATATATATATATACATGGCTTCTTAATGCTGGCCTGTAAAGTGAAGAATGCTAAAGGGATCTATTCTTCAGTTCACAACACTTTTCAAGTGCCAGACAGACCCGTGTAAAACTGCTTCATACTAAGAGCCTCAGCAATGCTTTGTGTTAAGAGCATAAAAGACATTGTATCTTAACAGTAAATTGGGATCAATACTCTCTAAGACTTCTTCCTCTTGTGTGAGGCTCTGTAAGGCAAGTCTGTGTCTTACTCATTCCTGAGGAGGAATAATTATCTTCCTTTTACATTTTTTTTCACCCAAGTAAACAAATAGGGATCTCTAGTAACAGTGAGAGCAGAACGTTGTATTCAGTCTTCAAAAAAAAAATAGCTTTTAGTCATGTCGTCTCATCTCAGCATGGCAAAAAGAAAAATTTTAAAAGGAAAAAAAACACATTTGGAAACATCTTGTTAAGACAAACAACACAAAAGCTCAAATATATTCCTAAATATCTACAACAACCAGTGGTCTCATCACAGAGCTGCGTACTATTATCCCTACCATTCTACCTCAACTTGAGGGTTCATGCCCGCGACCACCACAGACTGTACCTCCTTATTTCTTTAGCTGTATACGGAAGCATCTAGTTTTTAATGTTTTTTTTTGTTTTACATTGCTTTTAGCTGACATTTTGGTTTTTGAAGGTACCAGAGCCACCACTTCTGAATTTTGACACACAGTGCTGATCTCTATGGAGGGGCAGGGTTGGCGATGGGGGTTTGTGGCTCCTGTGGGCCTCCCCTTTCATTACAAAACAGGGGGCCCCAAGAACACATTCCCACTTGATCCTTATGATTTCTGTTTACCCTACAATGGTACAAAGAGCATCTAGAATGACCATGCACGTGCCTCTGTTGTCCACATGAGAGCCCATCTTCAAAATCTCCTCAAATTCCCAGTAACTTTTTATAACACCAACATCTACTACTGCTGAATGATGCAAGTCAATGAAGGTCTTTAACCCCTTAAGGACGCAGCCATTTTACAGCTTAAGGCTCAGCCCGATTTTTTGGATTCTGACTTGCTTCGCTTTATATGGTTATAACTTTTGAACACTGTTACTTATCAAAACGATTCTGAGATTGTTTTTTCCCCACATGTTGTACTTCATTTTAGTGGTAAATTCTGGCAGATAAGTTTTGCGTTTATTTACAAAAAAAAGAAAATATGATAAATTTTTTGAAAAATTTGCCATTTTCGAAATTCTAAATCATTGCGTTTTCAGGCAGATAGATTTACCACCTAAATAAGTTGCTGAATAACATTTCCCATTTGTCTACTTTACATTTTCATAATTTATGAAATGTCTGGATAATTTATTTTGATGTCACGCGGCTTACAAATAGAATATCGCTTTTCCGGATTTTCAGAATTGACTATTTTGGGGATAAATACAGTTTTGAATGAAATTTTACATATTTAGCATCAAAACCCCCTATATAATCTACCCATTTTCAAATCTGCACCCCTCAAGCTATCAGAAACAGCTTTTACGAAGATTGTTAACCCCTTGAGATCTTCATAGTAATTGAATCAAAATGGAGGTGAAATTTAGAATGGTCATACTGTTCCCTTATACGTTCATTTAGCACTAAAATTTACACATTTCCAAAATATAAAAAGAGAAAACCCACCATAAAATTTGTTCTACAATTTCTCCTGAGTACAAAGACCCCCCACATGTGGCTGTGACTTGTTTTATGGGCGCACAGCAAGGCGCAGAAGGGAAGGAGGGCGCTGCAGCTGCCAGGATTTTAGTTTCCTCATTGGCCCCTTTTGAAGGCTATAAAATTTTCGCTTTTTCGTTATTTGGGTCATGTGACGGCATTTTTTTTGCGGGATGAGATGCTTTTTCCATTGTTACCATTTTGGGGTTGGTATCACCTATTGTTGAAAATTTAGGAACTTTTTTTGAGGGCAGGAGTAGAAAAGCATCAATTCTGTACTGGATTTTTTACTTTTTTTTTTTTGGTGTTCACCGTATAGACTAATAATCATGTTATCTTTATTCTATGGGTTGATACGATTACAGGGATACCAGACATGAATATATTTTCTTACGTTTTACTAAATTTGTCAAACAAAACCCTAATGTGGGGAAAAATCTATAATTTTTGTATTGCCATCTTCCAAGTGGAAGTTACGTTTTTGGCTACGGAGCTGGTTGATGGCTTGTTTTTTGCGGGACATGTTGTACTTTGCACCAGTATCATGTCTGAGTACATATGGTTTTTTGGTCGCATTTTATAGCATTTTTTGTGGGATTGAAAAGGTAAAAATCATAATTTTTGGAGGGTTTATAACAGTTTTTTTTTACGGCGTTTATCGTGGGGGTTCAATAATGATTTACTTTTATTCTACGGGTTGTTACGGACGCGGTGATACTATATATGTGGGGTTTGTGTTATGATTTAGACTTTTTTTTTGAGTTATATGTCTCTTTATATGTTTTGGGGGTTTGGGGCATTTTTAGTGATTTATGACTTTATTTTTTTATTGAATAACTTTTTTTTTTACTTTTTCACTTTTATACCATGGGACATGAAGAAGCAATCTTCTGATTGCTTCTTCATGATAATATTCTGCAATACTGATGTATTGCAGAGTATTATCAGTGTCAGCCTATGCACTTGCATAGGCTGGCACTTTGCCAGTAAGATGAGGTCACAGACGCCATCTTACTGGCAATTCTTGCTAGTAACTCTGGGGTCCAGATCGGACCCCAGAGTTACTATAGCAACGATCGGCGCCCCCCGAAAACGGTTCGGGGGGGCCGATCGTGGGGGAGAGACACCCCAGATGCAGGTTAGATGCCGCGGTCGCGCTGACCGCGGCATCTAAAGGGTTAAGCACCCGCGATCGGAGACAACTCCGATCGCGGGTGTTACACTGGGGTGCCGGCTATTAGTTACAGCCGGCACCCCGTGTTTCCCGATGCCGGTTCGGCTCTGATCCAGAGCCGAGCCGGCATAAGCGCCGTGGCGGATATATCCGCCACTGAGCGCTAAGTCACTGCGCTCCGTGGCGGATATATCCGCCGCGGAGCGTGAAGGGGTTAATACCGTAGACTGTAAATGGATGATGTCTCTGTGCTGTCCATGTTTCCTCCAGAGCTAATAATTGGCAAATACAATTTATACAAAACAACACGGAGGGCACAAGAGTCAGACAGGGTCAAAACGGAATAAAAAAGGACGTAAAGCAGTTTGTTCTCTTTTTGGTCTATACAACATGTAAAACAGCCTTAATGTTTAATAAAGACATCTCTGCCTAGTTTCACCATTGAATCCTGTCCCCTATCTCATTAGTAGCAATAAATCCCTCATCTCAAATCTTTGGCAATAAAAAGCCATTAGTGTTTGTGGACATAAGAGATGTACTGATATTACAAGGATACGTGACATATGGATATCTCCCCTTGTAGGATAAATGTTCTGGCTCTATTATTAATCTGCACCTTTTACCTTAAAATGGCTGAAGAGAAATTGCTTCAACCTTTGACTATTCTCAGGATAAATTCATCTTAAGAACTGAACTTCATTTTCCTGTTTTTTTCTGTAAAAAATTCTTGATAATAATTCTGCGTTTATGACTTAGTGTTGAAAATAGGGATACAATATTGAGATATGTTAAGATATCGCACCACAAGGTCTACAAAATAGGCTGAATTCACGGTTACAACCAAAATCCTCAGCCTTTAAAGGGTTTTTCTCGTCTCAGCATTCACATTCTGTTTCATTAATCTGCCATATATAAACATTTTTTCAATTAATGTTATTAAAAAAAATGTACCTGTGTGAAGATCATTTCTCATAAATGTAGTCATATGGTCCCTTAGCAACCAGATAGCTTCCTCAGATACGACCACCTCTGCTTGAAGGATTGCACAAAGACACAAAGGGTGTTTGTATATGAAATGTCCAGGAGTTACTGCATGTCCTACAGCTGTCCTGTAATGAACGCTGAAGCCAGGAGGTCAGGCAGGACACAATAGCGCATGTCTGGCCACCGCTGCCAGAGGGTGGGCTGGTCGTAACCGAGGAATCTATCTTGTCTCTAAGGGACAACATGGTTACATTTATGAGAAATTATCTTCACACAGGAACATTTTTTTAATAACATCCAATTGAAGAAATGTTTATATATGGAAAATGAATTAAATTAAATGTAAATGCCCAGATGGGCAAAGGTAGTCCCTGCCAGTCCCGCTAACAGTACTTGATATGGTGAGAACAGGCAGCTACAGGTGACTTTATTAAGTAAGTCTTAATTACCGGTTCTGAATTTTAACCCCTTACACCACAGCAAGTGGGCAGGTAAGGCATCAGAGTGGGTCCCTGTTACAGGTTATAGAAGAAATCTATGCCAGACAGGACTTGGTGTAGAATTTCTGTGGTTCCAATGTGTGTGAGCTGAGGGCCTGTGTGAGAACCAACTCCAGCCAGGTCCTATCCCTGCCTGCATTTCGGCTTAGACAGTCTTCTCTGCTGTCATCAGTCAGTGGATCTCACACATGTTTTCATCTGAAATTTATAAAATTGGATTCCTATTGTGTACACTACATAACAAAACACATTTATAGATGAACAGAGAGAGTCCTATGTTTGTTGGTGCCCTACATGGTGTATGGAAATCACAGAAGCTTAGATGAGGCTGTGAATTCATCCAGAGGCGCAAAGGTTAAACTATTTTAATATCAACATTAAGGAAAGAAATATTTTTCCACCAGTTTAATGGCGACAGTAAATTGCACACTTAGCATGCACGGCACACCCCCTCTGTCATTTGTTTTAACTCTGTTGCTTGATAATTATCCCCCGGTGGAACACACACATTGTGCAAGGAATCAAAAGCTAATAACCGGCTATTAACTGGGACATCAAAGACATGTGAGAATAGTCACTTAGAAAATGATTTTTCATGATTTTACTGGAGGACACTTGGGACGGCAGAATCTATCTGAATATGAATGGAAGTCGCTGACTGGCAGCTGGTTCTGTTTTAGTAAGTTCAGCCGCTCTCTGCTGGATGTGCAGTCACAATCGCTTTCCGCATACAGCCTGATGAAATCCAGCACAATGCACATTATTCATCCAACATTTTTCTCCAAACAATTTCACTGGCGATGAATGGGGAGTGTGAGATGTATATTTACTGTAATCAACGTCACAACTCCAGATTTCAATCACAGTAGACGAAACAGGTAAGAGCTGCGACAATTATCTTAATGTGCTTGACAAAGCTGGACTAAACCACAAGACATCATAGGCAGAAAAGCAATTTTCAACCCATCATATCCTCACTGCTAACGTACGAGATTATACCTGCTCATATTTGTACCATAAAAAGGCCCTCGACAAAAGCCATTATTACAGGACACAGACATAATATTAATTTAGACAGATAATTGAGGACCGATGGGCTCCAGTGATGGGACCAGGGATGTCAACATCAATGAAGGTGGAAATGAATTCTCTGCACTGAAAGGTATTTTGTCCAACAGTGGAAGGGATTTGTCTTATGGGCTCCTGTCCAATATCAACCTGTTCTCTCAACCACAACAGAATAGTTAGGAAGAATGTTTAGGATTGATTGGTTACCTAAATGTAAAGTGAGACGTCCGCACTGATATATTTTTTAACACAAGTGTCGAAATTCCCAGCACAGATATACACAGATATCCACCTGAAATGACCACAGAAGGTTACTGTAAACTAGTTATACAACAAACTCAATTATTTACAACAGTAACATCCACATAGTGGTGGCGGTAGGTAGACAATAAGTTACAATTTAACACTATATCTATTCTGGGTATTCAGTATTAGGAAAATGAAACCATGACTTCTATAAATATGTATTATTACATTGCACATCAGATTAAACAAGAGTATGAATACCAGCAAACCACCTCACCTGGCATAAGGGACTGTGGTGTTCAGGCACTTACTATGGTCCCTTCATTGTTCATCAGTCAAAACCTCTATTTGGACACAGCTATGTGCTGTACCACAAATAGCCACTACACAATGTATGGCGCTTTGCCTCAACATGTGAAGACCTTTGAAATAGTTTTATGTCGGGGACCTTCCATGATCTAATATTTATGGTCTAGCCTAAGAATAAACCATCAATAGTTCAGTCCTATAGACAGCTTTAGATCAAGACCAAGCAGAACGGACCCAACATAGGAAATTATGTTAAAGGGCAAATAATACTGACTTTACATTGAATGTATTCATAAGGAACAATATGTCTTGTCATTATGTGATTGTATTGTCTATGTATTCTTTCATTTCTACCAGTTTTCCCCTCATCAGACTAGGCCTGTTATTTGCTATCCTCTCGGAGCTGGTGGGCAGAGGCCTACTTGCTTTGAGTCATTCCTCCACCTTTTTTCTGCATAAAGTTTTTATGTAACCTCAAACTTCAATAAGTTATATCCATTTTGTTATATAGACCAAATAAAGCAGATTTCAAAGTAATACACCTTATAAAGGAGGAATCACAAGAGACGTAAAGTAAATCCAGAAACAAGCACGTCTCTTATTACATTTTGTGTTAAATAAATAAGTACGTTTTACTTTTCTCTTACCATTTTACACTCAATACCCCATAATGCCAAGGTGAAAACAGAATCTAAAGCCTCTTTTCCACCGCATAGTAGCGGGTCAACTTGTCTTGGAATTGTAGGACTCAGATTGGTTACCATGTGGTCTCTTTTCAAGTGTAGAAGGTACCCTCTTCTTCCTGTGATGACATAGCTAGTGTTGGCCAGAGCTAAACAGTTTGGATATGTGGTAACCATGTATTTTACCAACAATAGAAAATATGGTGTGAGGATACAACCATGGGTTAATACTGTAATATTAAATCCAAGTAGCTTGATTTTATTTCCTTAACATCCCCAGCTCAATCCACAGAGGCGGAAAAGGCCCTGCTTAATGGTGTGTCAAATGTGAGAAGCTTAATTAAAAATCTTCAGCCATGTCACACAGAAGCGAGCATGAAATAATTGTAATCACAGAAAATTGTGTTCTGTCCATACTGAAGAGCTTACAATTACCTTTCATAAAGTGGTCAAAAAAATCTGAATAGCTTCCACAAGCCCCAATGCCCTGTAATTGGCATGTGGTATCATTCTATCAGCAAAGTCATTGTATTCCGGTGAAAGGCTGACGGCAGGTAACAGCTGATTCATTTGATCGGTGAATATCAAAGTGAAATATTGCATTCAGAGAACGGATTTATCTTTTCGCCTAAATTGTTAATCTCCCTACATCGCACGCTGTGTAATCTAATGACCCGACAATGTCCAGAAATGAAAGGGCAGGCACTGGGTGCTTTATCCTTGCTTTAAGCCAAGAAATGTGCTAAGTGCGTTTCTCCATCACAGAGAACTTTCTTCTCTCTACTTTTTAGAAGTGTAACATAGTCCTTCTACATCCAATACAAATCAATGCTCAGTACAACCCGGGGGTGCTGAATATCACTGGTTACCATGGAGCAGTGCTCTATGCAGACAAAACAGAGAAACAATTACGATACTGTGCGTAAATTATGGGTTTATTGGCAGATCCTCTCTGCAGGGCGTATACGCAGCGTGTCCTCACGTAAGTGCTGATTATTCAGTGATCCAGACATATTCTGAGGAGCGTATGCAGAAAGCATGCCATGACGGCCATTCTAGAAGTGCTGAGAACTGGATCTACAAACATCAGTATATGGATCAGTATATGGAAACATCAACCACTAACCACTTCAATATATAGTAACACCAACCACTAGCCACCGCAATATATAGTGACACCAACCACTAGCCACCGCAATATATAGTGACACCAACCACTAGCCACTGCAGTATATAGTAATACCAACCACTAGCCACTGCAGTATATAGTAATACCAACCACTAGCCACCGCAATATATGGTAACACCAACCACTAGCCACCGCAATATAAGAAAACACCAACCACTAGACACTGCAGTATATGGAAACACCAACCACTAGCCAATGTAGTATATGGAAACGCCAACCACTAGCCACTGCAGTATACAGAAACACCAACCACTAGCCACTTCAGTATATGGAAATACCAACTGCTAGACACTGCAGTACACGGAAACACCAACCACTAGACACTGCAGTATATGGAAACACCAACCACTAGCCACTGCAGTATATGGAAACACCAACCACTAGCCACTGCAGTATATAGAAACACCAACCACTAGCCAATGCAGTATATGGAAACGCCAACCAGTAGACACTGCAGTATACAGAAACACCAACCACTAGCCACTGCAGTATTCGGAAACACCAACCACTAGCCACTGCAGTATATGGAAATACCAACTGCTAGACACTGCAGTACACGGAAACACCAACCACTAGACACTGTAGTATATGGAAACACCAACCACTAACCACTGCAATATATAGAAACACCAACCACTAGCCACCGCAGTATATAGTAACACCAACCACTAGCCACCGTAATACATAGTAACAACAACCACTAGCCACTGCAGTGTATAGTAACACCAACCACTAGCCACCGCAATATATAGTAACACCAACCACTAGCCACTGCAGTATATAGTAACACCAACCACTAGCCACCGCAATATATGGAAACACCAACCACTAGCCACCGCAATATATAGTAACACCAACCACTAGCCACTGCAGTATATAGTAACACCAACCACTAGCCACCGCAATATATAGTAACACCAACCACTAGCCACCAAAATATATGGAAACACCAACCACTAGCCAATGCAGTATACGGAAACACTAACCACTAGACACTGCAGTATACGAAAACACCAACCACTAGACACTGCAGCATACGGAAACACCAACCACTAGACGCTGCAGTATATGAAAATACCAACCGCTAGCCACTGCAGTACACGGAAACACCAACCACTAGACACTGCAGTATATGGAAACACCAACCACTAGCTACTGAAGTATATGGAAACACCAACCACTAGCCAATGCAGTATACGGAAACACCAACCACTAGCCAATGCAGTATACGGAAACACCAACCAGTAGACACTGCAGTATATGCAAACACCAACCACTAGCCACTGCAGTATACGGAAATACCAACCACTTGCCACTGCAGTATATGGAAATACCAACCGCTAGACACTGCAGTACACGGAAACACCAACCACTAGACACTGCAGTATATGGAAATACCAACCACTAGCCACCGCTTAAATGGATAGCTGTAGGAAGTGACTTTAAGCATTAGAATAACCATGTTAAAAATATTTTTGACATACACAAAATTGCATAAAACAGCACTGATTTAACAAGACATTAAAATGTCCCAATATAATATTATAAAAAAGTTAAATATAAAAAAGTGGCACTTTCAAAAATAAAATAAAAAAAAAACATCACCACCATTTGACCTTGTTTTTAATCTGTAATGACTTTTTTGTATATGTATAATTTTCTCAGTTTTAATGTTTACTATAGCGCATGTTACGTGGTACACATCATTGGTCTCCAACCAGCAGCTTTCCAGTTGTCTTGAAACAACTTCCAAATTGCAGATGACTGCCATGCATACAGTATGTAGGCCTCTGATCTTAAAGAGAACCTGTGACCATAGAGCCCTATTAACTAAATGACACTCTTGTTTTAGCTAAAAAAATTACTTCTCACCATTCAGCTCTTCATGTCATATAACTAGAGTGTTATCTGTCATCTGATGTTGTGTACACACTAAGATTTGCAAACTCTACCCCATTTATGTATTTGATCAGATGAAATCACAGCATGTCTCCATGAACTTCTATTCCTCATGCATATCCATGGAGGCTGCTGTGATTTCATGTCATCAGATATATACATGGGGTCGATTTTGCAAACTTTAGTGGATGAAGGACCTTAGATGACATCATTCTGGTCACCTGACATGGTGAGAAGGATAGAAGAACATGCTCCCCGTGACTCGCTTAGGATCTGACTATGCTAGGTATGATAACACAGCTGATTTTACGGGGATGTTAGGTAGACAATTCTTTAAATAAAGGTGTCATTTAGTTAATACAAATCTATGGGAACCTGTTACTAGCTGTATTTGTAAAATATGTGGTGACAGGTTCCATTTAGGCTTCATTCACATGTAGCATTTTTATTACGCTTTGGAACTCAATGCTAAGACAGTGGAGAGTAGATCTGCCTAACTGCATAGCACTTATGTACACATGATTAACACAATACTATTTCAATACAATTAGGCAAATCTCCTCTAAACAGCCAAACGCAATGTAAACACCATGCGTGACCGCAGCCTCGGTGGACTTTGATCAAAATCCCTATATAGTAATAAAAAAATCAGTGCTACATTCATCAAAATAATCATTGTACAGACTGATGGATTCGTTGGATTCCCTTAACTACAGTCCAATTTTTTTTTGCCTAAACTATAATCTTAAAATGATGTTCCATGCTCCGACAAAGATGTTGATTAAAACATGAATGTATTAGAGATATGAAGAGTTTATGTCCGCTAGCATGCCAGTTCTGTACAACCACTACTGGATAGAAAACAAAAATATCTGGAACTATTTTAAAGAAAAAAGCTTTTTGAGCTGACTTATCACTCTCTTCAAGCAAAGCTTTCATACACCACCTTTTGTTGTTTTTTTGTTATTTTTAGGCAATGCCAGAAGTGGAAAAGAACAGAAAAGATAATTAGACTTCTTGCTGCTGGATCTACAGTTGGCTTTGGTTGAAAAGCTGGAACTCGTAGATGATGTTTTTCCAAAAAAAATACTATGTTGAAACTTATACCTGAAAAAATTATTTGTTTTTAGAAAAAAAACACAAACTCGGGTTATATTAAAGCATGAACATATGCAAAATGAGACAAAAAAAAAACATAGGTAAGTTTTGATGACATATTTCCAGCAAACCTAACTCTTTTAATGACATGTAGATGCAAGTCCTATGTTTACATTAGGATTAACACTATATTTATTAATATTTATTAACTATTTTGCTTTCCTATGAAATCTACAATCCCTCCCCTCTGCTCTGAATGACTGCTGTAACATTAAAAAGACAACACTCACTCAGTATCATAAAAGTACAACTACAATATTTGAATATAAATGCATTTTGACCATCCTGCTGCTACTAACAACACTACTAACAGGTTTGATAACACGTGGAGCGGGCTCAGGATGTCGGCAATGTCTGCAGTACTAGAAGGATGACACCCATCTCCACCATCAATTGCAATTGAGACCGTCACCAAGGGTGAAGCGGTCAGTAAAAAAGGATTGCAGTAAATTGTGTGCACAATTAGACCAGCAATTAGATCAGTCAATAAAAATGTTGAAATATAGCAGTAAATAAAGTTATACATATGAGTCAGCACTGGGAGTCTGTTTTTGATCATTTTAATGGTTTCCAGAGTTTTTTGCAATTTGTGTCTGACTAAAAACTGTAATCTAAACAGGAACCTGAAAGCAAGCGCTCATTTCCTACACAGGAGAAGTAAGGCACTACAAAATGTCCATTGAAATTATATACAGCATTTCTCTAAGGGTAAACAATGGAGCTTATTTACTAAGGGTCGCCGATCGCACTTTCGTTGAACTGTTCGCCATTTTGCAAGATTTGCGCAGCTTTGACAGGTATTTAACAGGGGTCTGTGCTGGGATTGTATCACACGCGAACGGATTTTGGCACAATTGCGCCGGCTTTCATGGGACAGAATTCGAAGGGCTGGCCGTCAGATGATCCGGCTGATTTGGACTGAACACAAGATTTAAGATTCAAATTGTGTCACAAGACAAGCACTTACATAAACTAGGAAGAAGAAGGTGAGCTCCGTGGAACCTGAGTGGGGAAGTGACACAGGATATCGGGCGCACAATCTTAGTGAATCGCGGCACAGTGCATGATCATCGGACAATGCACTTTCTGTAAACTCCAAGGAACAGGTAAGTAATTGTGCCCCAATGGGGGTCATTTACTTACCCGGGCCTGTCGCGATCCCGCAGCGTGTTCTCCGGCGAGGATTCGGGTCTTCACTAAGGTCGTGCGCCCGATGTCCACCAGGTGTCGCTGCTGCTGCTGAAGTCTGCCGAGGTCCGCTGGAGTTCACCAACATATTCCCGGTGCATGTGAGTGATTGATTTTGCGACACAATTCGTTTTTTAAATTCCGCATTTTTTCCGAATCCGTCGCGTGAAAGCCGACGGAAATCGGAAAAATTCGGGAAACCCGGCAGAAAAATGCAATTTGGGCCCTTAGTAAATGTGCCCCAATGTGTCAATAATGTTAGGGAGGTGTGAATATGGTCAGGGGGCTGTAGCAATAAATGCTTCAAAAACATGGCCACTTGTTATCCCCACCAGAAGCCATTACTCTGATAGTAATTAAAGGCTACCTAATTGATACAGTTTATATCTTCTATAATGCTCATTTCTGTGATATGACTGCCAAGTAATTTCATTTCCTTCTACTCGGAGAAACGGCAATGATTTCTGAATGAATCCGCCCACTGTTGTCAGGTTGTACCTGATAAGCAATATAAATATGTAAATGGTTCTGATACATTACAAGCTCAAGGATAATTGCTCAGTTACTACTAAGAAATGAATACAAATCTCATAATTCCTATGATTCTCAAGCAGTGTATAGTATTTTCAATGCTACATGTCCCAGACAATACAGCGGCGACATAAGCGTACAGCAATGGCATTCATAAGATCGGCAAACAATAGACTAACATCTGTCACATTGTGTATACCGCCACATACCTATCTCTTTACTGATTCCTCCTCCGTTATGTAGATCTTTTATTATTAATAATAATGCTATTCTTCATTTGTCCTATGACCACAATGAGGCAACCGATCATTTAAGGAATTAGTCTAAGATGGCCTTGAGAATCATTGTCGGTGGATTTTTCATAAATTATCAGACAATTGTGTCAATTTTTTACGCCTGCTAAAGATATTCTGGACAATTGTCTATTTAGCGTGTGCTTTTATGATATGCTAGGAGTTGTGGGTTTTTATGCAATTGCCTTCTAATAAGCAGAGATGGCTGATACTTTTATCCATTAAAATCTTTTCTTCCCTGCTTCTTCACTATTTTGTTAATATCCTACAACACCCTTTCCTCCTAAAGATCACATTTTTTTACAATTCTTAAAGTGAATCTCATACACCAAAGGAGCCCTCCAAACCAAACGTTACTTCTTCTTGCCCATTTCTTCAATAGCCATTCCAGATTTTAAAAATGTGCAAATGATTCAGAAGTGCTTTGGTGGACGTACACAAAGCCCTTCTTGGTTCTGATTTTATGGTAGAATTAATGCCCCCTACAGATCTTCACCTACACCTTCCTCTTCATCAGTACGTCACTTCTCTCCTTTGCTTGAGATTGTGCACCTTCACAGTCTACTTTAGACAAGTGAGATGTAGACTGGCTAGGCCTGTTATCCAAAGGAGAGAAGTGACGTCAGTAAGCGAAGGACGTGGTGATGAAGAGGAGGGTATAGGTCAGTGGTGGCGAACCTATGGCACGGGTGACAGAGGCGGCACTCAGAGCCCTTTCTGTGGGCACCCGGGCCATCGCCCCAGCACACCAGACAGGACTCAAAGCAACTTAAAAGATGCTGCTTTCAGTCATATATTAAAGTTATACTTACTTTGCTACTTGGGACTGTAAAAAGAGGGGAATGTATAGACAGGACCAAATTATCTCTGGAGGATCTTCTGCTGGCCCCACAATTCTCTGTATACAGAGAGACACTGGAAGGAAGCTAAAATGATGCAATTTTTCCATCTTGTCGTCAGGAGGCTAATATGATTAAACGTTATTGAAGAGGGAGCAATACGTTACTGCTTTAACTTTTGGTTGGCACCTCACAATAACTTTTGGGGGTTTTGGGTTGCAGTTTGAGCACTCGGACGCTAAAAGGTTCGCCATCACTGGTATAGGTGAAGAGCTTCAAGCGGTGATTATCATGATGTGGAGCCAGAGAAGGGGATCTAACAGGTGTGACTGGGTTAATGAAAAGACGGGTAACAAGAAGGCACCTTTGGTTTGGGGGGCACATTTGATGTGATTGATTCCAAATCGACCGTAACCCCTTCAGAATATGTACCATAATAGTATAGCGGTAAAAATATTTCTGTAACTGTGTATGGGGAGGACTTGAGTTTATCCCTCTCCATCCAAATAATAGCTATTGATAATATATAAATATTATATGTAATATAATATGTAAATCGCTATTAATAAAATTCATGGCACAATATTATAATTTGAAAGATACTGTACATTTTAAATGAAGCGGGACACTGTATGTCTTAGAATTAATACGGAGGGAGCAATGTATAAGCTGACGTAGTTGGATAGTGCTGCATTCACTATAATCCATACGTAAATGCATGTCTGTAATAATTTTAATTTGTGGGGGACTGTTTATGCTAAGAATCGTGGTACATTATATATATTTAAATGAACTTGGGAGTGGGGGTGGGATTCGCTCTGCACAAATAATTACTTACAAACTGCCCTGCCAGCAGCTAACAGCTGTAATCTACTGTATTACTGTAGGATTGTAGTATATCCAAATCAGAGCCCCGCCCCAAGGTTTCAAACTCCCTAAGGGGTCTAAAAATATTAAGCTTAACGCTCTTCATTTTGTTGTCATTTGGAATTCTTCCCAGCTTCCCAGTACATTACACAGAGTTTGCATTGAAACTAATAGAGCAATACTGTTCTAGTTGCCCAACCAATCATTTTATAAACTGCTGTGGAAAAATGATCATCAGCAACTAGAACAATTTTGCTCTCAGATACTTCTGATAAATCTCCCCTTATGTCTAAAAGCTTTACTCCATTTTATGATACAGAGCTTCTATTTGGATATGGAGGCGTATGATAAAATGTTGACTACTTGCAGCATCCACTAGGGGGAGCTTAGGAGCTTTCAGTATACCATATAGATGAATTATGAAAATCACTTAAAACCGTATGAGCTAAGCTACTCTTGGTGGGGTTGTACATATGGTATATCTTCAATATTTTAACTTGAATTCTGTGCAAGGGAATTTGTGAGAAAACAGCTGTGAAACTTCTGTGAAGACGTATCAACAAATGAATCAACATAAAATGATAGGCTTAAACAATACATGGTGATAAAAGATGGAATTTCACTTATTACAGTTATCAATTTTGGCAATACAGAAAACATGGCTGTTTAGCACACAAATCCATTGCCCCCAAAAACGATAACGCGAATACTATTTTTAAGGAGTTGTTTCCCTTTCATGATAAGGTTGAAAAGCCTCCAAAAAGATGGAATACTTCTTTGTCCTTTCATCAAGCTGCCATCTCCTAATTGTAGAATGGCAGGAAATGCATTGATGTTGGTATTTCAAGATAGCAAGAGACATTTATCAGGTAAGTGGAAGTTATTTGTTTATTAAGGTAAGAGCAGCCTCTGTATTTATACATGATAAGAAGTATGTAACTGCATATGGACGTCACAAGGAAACATCATTATATCTAACGGTGAGATTGTAGGCTGAAAAATAATACAATTAAATTCCTGGAGTTACACAATGATAAAAAAATTGGAACGTATCCTTTATTATGGATACTCATGTGCTTACTGGGGATTAACACTTCCATATTAAGAATAGCACAGTGTTAATATGTAAATGGCGACAATGTGTAAGAACGTTTAAGAGGGTTCTGTGTGTTCAATGAAATGACATGTTGTGAAACATGAAAAGAGTTTTCACTGCAAATTCCTTCTACAATATGTTAGGATTTTCATAAATCCCAAACACTTTTATCCTTCTGTTTTAGGGCTCATTGAGGTGTTGTGTCCCTAAAAAAGCGTCTGTTTACAGTCCATGTGTTGTCGGTATTGTATCCGCATTCATGATTTTTCATATAAAATCATATAAAAATGATGGACAAGTTAAAAGACACATCTGAAACAATGGGGGTCATTTACTAAGGGCCCGAATTGCGTTTTTACGGCGGGTTACCCAAATTTTTCCGTTTTGCGTCGATTTTCCCTGAATTACCCCGGGTTTTTGGTGCACGCGATGGGATTGTGGCGCATCGGCGCCAGCATGCACGCAACAGAAACCGGGGGGGCGTGGCCGAATGAAAACCCGACGGATTCGGAAAAAACGCCGCATTTTTTTAAGAAACTGTGTCGCTGGACACGCGCTTACCTGCACCCAGCAACGGATCGTGAACTCCGGCGGACCTCGGCGGACTTCAGCGCAGCAGCGACACCTGGTGGACGTCGGAGGAACTGCCTTAGTGAAACGCCGGAAGACCCGAATCCACCGCAGAGAACGTGCCGCTGGATCGCGAATGGACCGGGTAAGTAAATCTGCTCCAACGGGTCAGTAAGCTATCCACGATAATCACCGATACAGCATACAGATGTGAAAAACACCCATCTGAATGAACTTTTACAATGTTGATTTATTACCTTGAAAACCTGTGCAGTATATCCACATGTAATACACAATAGGGGAGATCCATTATGCCTCCTCCACCAGTTTTCTGGCATGGAAAGCATATGAATTTCCCCCTCCCTGCCAATGTTTGGTAACTATGTAGGTGTCAGGGTGGAGAGAGGGGCATGAGACTATAGCAAAAAACTCCACCAGTTCGGGTCTGTAGACTGGAGCCTCCTAGTAAAAATGTCAGTCTTAATGAATTCCCCTCAAATGAGTATTAGCGTCCTTATTGTAACTTTTGAGGAATGAACAGCAGTCCTTGTCCTATAAGGATAACAGAAATTCAGGGGTGTTACAAAAGATTGATTGGTATCTATAGCACTGATGACTAAAGATGAGAGGACCATTTCAGGTTCTAAAAAATTTTTGCCAAACCTGATTCTGAAAGTTAGTTTTGGGTCACCTAGTGCTCACCCTCACTTTTACAAGCTGACAGCAGCATGTGTACTCCGGCACCGCGTGCATGCGCCTTTTTTTTTGGATTGTCCGCTTAGCCCCACTGATGACCTCCCAGCTATAGATTTGTGCCAGGTTACTATAATTGGCATGTTCTGTATGGTCAATAAGTAACTATTTAAAGGGGTCATCAAATTAATAGAGAAAGATAAATAACGGTATGTTCCATTGGATGGTTTAGCAAGTATTTTTCCCTAGAAGAATATGATCCCCTCCATACGGCAGCCTAGTCATACAATAAGTCAGACTGTGTGCTTCTCAACAGGCCCCCAGAGGGGACTTTTCTTGGCTTTTCTGCTGGTCATATATATTTAGCAGTTTTTCCTTATTGATACATGTGGCTTATGGTCTTTAGTGAATTTGTGACTCCAAATATCGCAATCAGCTCTAAGCTATTTTTCACGCCTGGTCAAGGGCAGTCTTAGATTTAGCAAAAATTTGGGCCTCTTTTTGCGACTTTTTTTAAATAAAATATGGATTCAGGTGATAACGTAGAGAACACTGCAGAAAACTAGACAGTGGTAAACTTTGAAAGGAGAGAGTTTTAGGAGGAAAAAAAAGTCACAAATGAGCACAAGCACCATGAAAAGTCTCAAAAATTAAAGAAAAGGGCAAGCCAAATGCTTGATACATGTACCCTTATGAATCACATATACTGTTCCCATTTACATTTGTCTGTAGGTTGTCCAGACTGTAAGTTCTCATGACCCCTTTCTCTTTTATTTTCAAGTAAAGCCTGTTCAACAGAAACTGACAGAGTTTTTTTTTTAATAAAACAATTAGAGGCAAAATCAGTAACATGGCTATTATTATTCTCTGCACTGATTATGTAAATGATCACTAATGAGCAATTATAAAGTCATCTGTCCTTTACCAATCCAGCTTTCATTAAACTCTACTGGAATCAGCACTATTTCTTCATATTTGGAGGCTGTGATCTATTGGTACATTATTAGGAGTGATTGATCATCTTATATACTGTAGGAGAACATTTCCTATGGCACAGATTAAACAATTCAGATGTCGATCACATTTCTTATCCCACATTATGCCATATTTGTCATACATTCCCTTGTACTTCTAGAAAATCTTATTCATATACACATAAAATAGTTATAGGGTGAGAAAAACAACATGAACATATAAACTAACAATCTCAGCTTTTTTTTTTTTTTATTTCACATTATTTGACCCTAAACCATATAGGAAACCCCCAAGATGTTGCCAGATTTGTTTTCAGCTCCGCAAAATTCAGCAAAAATTCAGCTCAGCAAAAAAGGCCTCAAACGTCCTCGTGTGTGCTCTAATAAAGGTGATACCAAAACATTATGAATAAAATACAATACATAAATTCAAAATTGTATTATTAGAAGTCATGTAGCATGTAGAATTGCTGTTACTGTTACTTTTCTACACACATGAACATACTTACCATATATACTCGAGTATAAGGCTAGTTTTTCAGCACGAAAAAAATGTGCTGAAAACCCAAACTCGGCTTATACTCGAGTAAAAAATATAGGTTTTACCAGGTTTTTGTGGTAAAATTAGGGGCCTCGGCTTATACTTGGGTCGGCTTATACTCGAGTATATACGGTATTATACAATTTGTGAACAAATGGTACTTTTATGCTATATTGAAGAAAATTATTATTATTTTATATATTATATTATATATTAAGTAAAGATTTTATTTTTAACCTAAAAGTGGTGCTGGAACTGAATCTTCTACAACATGTGTTGGACTCGTCTGTGGTCCAGACGTGGTTCCTCTGCACGCTAAGATATCTGAAATGGTCAAGTGGCTGGCTAAATTCTCTTGAAAGAAGCTTTTCTGAAATTATAAATTATATCAGAAATGATAACTTATTCTTAGGAAATGCCATATATATACAGTATGTAACCTGGAAAACACAATTTTTATTCTTCAGACCTGTTCTTCCTAAAGTACAGGTGTGGACCCTTGGGAGTTGGTTGTAAGAGGATTTACTTGGGGTCATTTATCTTTGTCTGGAAATTTGCAACTTTCTTTTTTGGGGGATAAATCCCCACGGGTGTGTATTCAACACTCAGAAGCAAGTCCTTATATGGTTGAATGGAGAACATTTGTGAACAGCAGTTTTCAGTTCTTTCCACCGATTCTGGTTCGGATTGGGGTCTGGACTTTGACTTGGCCATTCTAACACCTGAATACATTTATTTGTGAACCTTCCATTGTAGATTTTGCTTTATGTTTGAGATCATTGTCTTGTTGGAAGATAAATCTCCATCCCAGTCTCAGTTCTTTTGCAGGTTTTCATCCAGCATGGTCCTGTATTTGGCTCCATCCATCTTCCCATCAATATATACCATCTCCCTGTCTCTGCTGAAGAAAAGCAGGCCCAAACCATGATGCTGCCACCACCATGTGTGACAGTGGGGATGTTGTGTTCCGGATGATTTGATTTTGTTTCATCTGACCAGAGAACCTTCTTCCACATGTTTGTTGTCTCCCAGGTGGGATGATTGATATCTTTAAGAAATAATTTTCTTCTTGCCACTCTTCCACAAAGGGCAGATCTGTGCAGTGTACGACTGATTGTTGTCCTATGGACAGACTCTCCCACCTCAGCTGTAGATCTCTGCAGTTCCTCCAGAGGGATCATGGGCCTCTTGGCTGCATCTCTGATCAGTCTTCTCCTTGTCAGAGGCAAAAGTTTAGAGGGACGGCCGGGTCTTGGTAGATTTGCAATGGTCTGATATTCCTTCCATTGTTTAAAGGTTGTGAAATCTTTTTGTATTCAAATCTGGCTTTAAACTTCTCCACAACAGTATCACGGACCTGCCTGGTGTGATCCTTAGTCTCAGGGTTCTATTTCATGAAGACTATCACAGAGCATGAGGATTTATACGGAGACTTGATTACACAAAGGTGGATTATATTTATCATCATAAGTCATTTATGAAAACATTGGATCATTCAGAGATCCTCACTGAGCTTCTGGAGTGAGTTTGCTGCAATGAAAGTAAAGGGGCCAAATAGTATTGCATGCCCGACTTTTCAGATTATTATTTTTTACAAAAGTTTAAAATATCTGATATATTTTGTTCCACATCACAAATGTGTCCCACATACTGTTGATTCTTCACCCAAAAATTTTTTAATTTTTATGTTTAAAGCCTGAAATGTGACAAAATGTAGAAAAATTCAAGGGGGCCAAATACTTCTTCAGGCAGTGTAGGCTTTCAGGCTTTCACTGTATTGGTCAAAAAAGACGTTTTTAAAATATATAAATTAAGCTAAAGTGCTGGGGGGGGGCGTCAGCAGAGCCACTCTGGACTCCGGCTTTTTAGCCGTCTCCTTCTTCCTCCAGCCTTGCCTCTTTCAGCTGGTAATGTCACTCTCCATATCCTGCACACGCATGGTCAGATCTTCATTGCATGGCCGATTGCTACTCATTTTAGCTGCGCGACAGAACCTGGAAGTGGCTTCAGACACATTGGATTATGACACGACCTCTCACCTCCAGTCAAGGTCCGAACAGGATATGGATGTACAGGATATGGATATATATGGGTGAATTCACCAACTAAAAGGCAGACCAGAGGAGACAGTTATTTAATTGCCGGGGTGAGGGGTGTATCAGAGAGAGAAGCCAGAGCCTGGAGGGGCTCCAGTGATGACCCCTGAAGCATTTCAGCCATATTTTTAAAACTTCTACTTGAACAATAAAGTGCCCACGGGTAAAAGTAGGTAACACTGGTTTATCAAGTGTATTTTTAATGACATATTTTCTTTAAGGCAATTTTTTTAATTACAAAAGCCCACTAAAAGTAAGTTGATCAATCTTGATTCTAGAAAATTCAACAAATGTTCTGTTCCCCTGCAGTGCATCAGTGTGCCAGCTCCACCAAAAGATCTGAAAGAGTATGATGCACAATATTCAGGTAAATCCTGCTATTCCTTGGTAACAGTAGGCAGCTGCTATGGGGCCCATCTTTTAACGGGGCCCCACTTCAATTCAGACAGAGAAAGCAGTAAACTATGAAAGAAGAAGTTTTATTGCAGATATCCATGTAGATTATCTTTGTGTTGTTACATCTGATGTGATTGTAAGTACAATTTCTGTACTGTAAAATTACTGAGCAACTGTGATATCACTGTGTATATTATTTCTGTACTGTGACATCACTGTGTGTATTATCTCTTTACTGTGGTATCACTGTGTGTATTATCCCTGTACTATGACATCATAGTGTACATTATTCCTGTATTGAGGGATCACTAAGTATGATGTTTGTACTGTGACATCACTGTTCATAGCATCTAAGACTTTTGAAAAATGTTGCTGAAACATCTTATAGAGAAGGTACCAATCCAAATTTTGCGATTAGGCCCCATAGTTGCTAGTGCTTCTGTTTGTAACTTATATTGATGGTTAAAAAAATCGTCTTAGAAAGAAAAAGTACATATCTTTCCTCTTTATTTTTGGAATTGCAGGCAATTACTGTCTTCCTAGGAGCGGAGAAAAGGGGGTAGAGTGTTACAGGCAAACTTTTGTAAGTATGGGAGAGCTCACATATTTGTTATCTGTGAAAGCATTTCATGAAAACCAAGCAATCATTAGTAATGCAAGGCCAGAAGACAGCAGACGACAGGAAGAGCTCTGCTGGAGCAGGATCGCCATGTACTCATTATAGCAGGGAAAAGATCAGAGATTCAAAGGTAGGAGTTATTTCCTTGTAGCTAATGACTGCTCTCATGAGCAATCAACAACCCAGGTGCCACTCACATACACACACCGTGCCCTCTGGGACGATAATTGGGGCTGGGGTGATAGGTCACACAATGTGACCCCAGCCAGGTGCACTGTACCAATTTGTCAATGTTAACAATGGGATTTGTGGCGAAAAAGCGATACCCTAAGCATGTAGACTGCTTATGTAAGAAAATCCACACTGCAACAATTACTTCAATAATATTAAAATTAATAATATGTTTGAACTTACGTTAAGATGGTGATTAATCAAGTCAATGGCAATATAGAACTTCAAATACCTGACTATACATTTCACGAATACGGTAAATCTTATTAAAACATAGATGAATGAGGCAAATTAAAGCTACGGCTAAAAGAATCCAGGAAAAACTACAAGATTAAAACCATAAAAAACAAACTAAAATGTAGAATGTAATCGTGCAGAGGGAATTAAGGGATTTTTCAGTAAAATGATGGAGATGAGCTTCTGGTTGTGTTAACTTCTGCAATGCTATAATGGGACTCCAGTCCAACAAAATTAAGAAAGTGTGCTCCTATGCAGTCACCAGGATCAGCCTCTTTGCCATATAATGTTAAATTGCAAACAGATGCTGAGGCCAACCTCAAAAGAGTTGTTCTGTATCAAAGTTTGTATAAAATGGGCCCATGAGCGTGGATGGGGGGGGGGGGGGGGGGGTGGATAACATTTTTAAAAAATTCTATATTTACCGCACTCTAGTTCCTCATGGCACCTCCCATAAGCATCAACATCAAACAACAACCACGTCTTGGTAATTGCTACAGCTGTGCAGCTGTTGATATGATGTCACCGCTGAGCCACTGTTTACCAACAGAGGTTGGCGGTGGCAGGAGGTGTCTAATCGTGGTTTTGTCTTTCATCTTTAACATTTGCCTACTCAGACCAGCTATGCTCAGTTTCTCTTGCATTCTCCAGTAACTGAACCAGGCTACTAATGTTCTGCATCATATGGACTCCACCAGTGAGATGAATAACTTTTTGGTTTGTTTTATACCATAACAGGGATCCACAGGTTGCACTGTTATTTCAGATAAGATATAAAAGCATATTATAGTAGTATATTAATATATATTTCTATATGCATCTACATATGAAGTGAAGTAGAAGTAATTTTTTTTCTGTTTACTTATGTCACATTTCTAAAAATAAATATTACAATACACACAATACATTATGAGAACATTGAAACACAGTTAAACAGACATATTCAGCCCCCCTGTATCAACCTGCAAAATTCAATGTAAAAAAAAAAATAGAAAAAAACTATTTATGGTTACCAATAAATTCATTCAGAGTGATTTTTTTTATGTGTGCAAAACAGCTCACAAAAATAAAGAAAAGGCAAGCCAAAAGTTTTATACATGTATCCCACTGTTTCAAGTATAAGTGAGAGGACAAAAGCAACAATAACCTAAAGTACAAGGCATCTTTAGTAGCTCACTACAGGATAAAGAAGGAGCAGAAAAAAAGATACAGAGAGGCTCCTTTATTTAAAGGGGTTGTCCGAGACTCTATGAAAAACAGATATGTGGCTGGGGGGGGCTGCTTAAAAAAATAAACATATTTAGTGGTCTCTCCCGGGGTCCCGCGTCATCATCTCTCCAGGCCGTGCCCCTGTTTGATTACAAGGGAAAGAAGTTGCCACGCCCACCTGTCCCTATATCTCAGCACCATATAAAGCGCTAGGAACGGTGTCAGGTTGTTGTGGCAGCAATCTTGGCTTGCGAAGCTGTTCTCAGCCTAACTTTCGTGCCCTGTAAAGAAACAGGGGCATGGCCCGGAGAGCCAGTGGCATCCGACAACGGGAGGGACAGCAAGGGTAAGTACATGTTTATTTTTTTAAGCAGTTCTCCCCCTCCCCCCAGGCCACATATCTATTTTTCATGAGGTCTCAGACAACCCCTTTAATGAAGCATATTAAAAATAAATAAAAACTTAAAATATTAATTTACGAATTCTGCAGAATATTCATCTTTTTATCTTTTGCATAATAATTTAAACAGATATCAGTTTCAGAAACAGTTACACAGAATAGAAATCGAGCATGCTTTGTGTCACCACATTGATGTGCACAGGAATAACTTATTTCCTAGTCTGGCACCTGTTTCTCACACAGCTCACCAGGGACATGAGTGTGGCTGTCCTTTAGCTGGTAACGTGTAAATAGATTTTGCAGTGGACCTTGTTCAATCACAATCACAAGCTTCAGTTTCCCATCTCTGTCTCCCAGGCTTGGAGTATTAACGGGTCGTTGGGCAGGTTAAGTGAACAACCTCACAAACACAGAAATAACACAATATACCAAATGCTCAATCTTTAGCTGCAGCTCGTGTTGAGAGCAGAATCTGATTGTGGCGAGCACCTCCCCCATTACCCTTCTATCGGCAAGATCCTGTATCATTTTATTTTGGAAGTGGCTATGACCCTTTCATTACCATTACGGCTTGAGCAATGCCAAATCTAATTATTTCAATGTCTTCCAAAAGCATTGTCTTGTCATTTAATGGTGCATTAAATATGCAATGTAATTGTTGGAGATGTATTTATGGGGGATTGTTTCTCTGCACTGCATCATAAATAATAGAGTAAGGCAGAGAAGCATGTCCTAATCATCTTGTAATATACGTTTTACTGCTGAAAACACAAGGAGGACTTGTATCATCAGATTCCACAACTCATTGGCCACTGGAGAACGGCTTTACAGAAAATCTACCACTATGGAGAATGTGACACAACCTTGGATTCAACGTATAAGACAAAACCATTAATTTACCCTGTGGGGGGCAATACAGAAACAAAAAAACACTAAGGCCAGTTTCACACAGAAATTTCACTCTGAGATTGATTGAATTGCTTGGTAGCCATATTTTGTGGACTGAACACTGTGCAAGGAGCAGGACTCCAGGCAACATAGGGTCAGAGTTCTCATTACGGAGACTGCCAATTAAGGCCACCGTGTAGGCGTGTGGGGTCTTATAGCCATAGATGCTCCACTAATGGGATTCTGGGAAAATATTCAAAGTTTTACAGGATGGGATAAGGAAAACCACGCCTCTTTTAACTACCCTGTAAGGCAGCTCCCTTGACATCAGGCATGACCTAGAAGAGGCTTTATGGAGGCTACAAGACTCCACACGCCTACACGGTGGCCTTAATGGTCAGTTAAGGAGAACTCTTACTTCCGGACCCTAGTCACAAGCCTCTCTCTCACTCAGCTAAACCAGTGCCCTACGCTGTACTGAGGAGACCCAACCAGGTGGATACAGTGCTATCTACAGTTGGGAGTCTGTTCCCTCTGTAATAGATATACTGGTTTGGTTTTAATCCCACACCATGTCATAAGCCCTCTTGTAGGTCATGCTTGATGTCAAGGTAGCTAAAAGAGGCATGGTTTTCCTTATCCCATTGAAGCAACATAGTCATGGCCATAGCCCGGGAGAAGAACCTGAAATGATGAACAGAATATTTCCAGCTGGACTGGGTTGGACAAGTAATTGTGTTTGCTTAGTGCCCTGTTCATAAAAAGACAGCACCTCTCTTCATGTGTTATCATGCTCTCTTCACTACAGCCTTTCCATCAGCTTCCTGGATGTCTCACACAGGCTTTGCACACATTACAAAAGTAATTTGCAGGACTGCTTACTGGCTTGGGGAATAGTCAGGGATTATGTGCAAAGCAATAAAGGCCACTTATTTAAAGGAATAGCCAAGTCCTTTAAAGTCTATGAGCTTAGAGCTCAAGAATTTCACCTAGTTTTTCAAAACTCAAAAAGGTTTCCCCTGTTTTCAGGACTCTAGGAGGTCTCCCATTTGTTCACAAATATATCATAGATCTTGACCACCAAGCCACGGACAAAGAAAAGAAGAAAATAAACTGACTCTCAGCATTCTCACATAGCAGTCTTCTTACCTGCCACATATGAACCCAACAAGGGTGATGATGTAGGCTGCTTCAGAAAACGGGTTATTATGAAAGGGCATTGGAGTGCTGGGGTCCTTGTATGAATGCACCTGAATGTTGAAATTTGTAGGTCTCACTAAGGGGTCCTTCATTACCTTTAAGTAACCAAAAATGCAGGTATCTAAAATATTATGTTTCTCTTTAAATTAAATTGCCTGAAATTGTCAACCCAGAAAATATATATTGTTTTATACAGTTTCTTTTAAATTAATTAAAAATGTGTAGATCTATTACCTCTTTAAATCAGACGCTGTTTATAGACTAGAGTAGAAACTGTTACAAAACATGAGTATTTGCGTAGGTGATTACATTGATTTCATTGCCATTTTGGTGAGCTACGCACTGCTGGGTTCCTACTTTTTCATGGTACCACTCTAGAAACCTTCAGCCGACCCAAGCCCAAATTACAGTGGATGAATACTGAGAAATAATGTGCATTTCATTTGTAATAGAAGTTATATTTACTCTTCTTGATTAGGTGACTAAAGAAAGGTAGGAGCTAATCAAAGGAGACCTGATTAGTCTCAGCTCAGGATTACAACACGTACAAAAGGCGATGGGTGGCCACAGAGCTTTAAAACAACCTTTGTGTGATGGGCTGGGAAAGTCACTTGAAAACTATCTACTACCTCTAGAGAGGTGTTTGTGGATTAATCTATACGGAAGAAAAATCATATGGATCTGATTTAAAAGTAAAGATATATATAATAATCTCTTGTATCTGTAGAGCAGCCAGCTCTGTGTAGTATTTTGGGTGTGGTGGCATCCAATCCGAGTAGCCTTAGGGGTATAATATGGAACAGGAAGCAGCAAGCTCCATTGTCTGTGCAGTGGTCAAACCAGGTTATTGCAGAAAATGTTTTGTTCCTTTAAGAGAAAGCTAAATGTATCCACTACAATGAGAGTGTAAATGTAGGATTTGTTTTCCATTCTCTGTTCTTCACCTACTGAGAACAGGTGATCTTTAGGATATCTTGGTGTTAGACACCAAATAATCTGATATTGATGACCTTTTCTTTAGGCAATATTTTTTACCTTTAAAAATATTCTTATTAAGAAATAATTTGAGGGAGATAACTCTTTTTAATAGGATAGTTTTGTATAGATAGGATAGCTATGCTGTAACCCCCACCTTCTGGCACCTTTTTCACAAAGTTTACAGAAATCAGTGGTCCAGTGTGTATACATAAGGCGTCATACTGTTTCTGGCCATTATGTGACTTGTAGTCTTAATTTCATAGTAATTCTAGTCTTTGTAGTCTATGAATTTCGAATCCTATCTGTTATAATGGACTTGTCTGGTATGAGGATAAAACTAAATGGGATTGCCTAGAGTGGATTTTCCACTGCAGAATTGCAGCAGGCCATTGAGGTCAGTTCTCACCAAGAATTTAACCCTTTGTAATACAAAAGGCCACATACCCACAACTATTGTGTTCAGAAAACTTGCCACGAAACCCACATTCTTTGGCAAATTTGAGGATTTGCTAAAAAATTCAAAATCAAACTAAGTCTTCATGTGTGTTCTAATTGAGGGCCGCAGACAAGGGAATACGATTCTTTGTTTGTGGCTCATCTGCAACCGCTCACATGCCGATGACAATAGAAATAGACTGACCTATCCACAAAGATTGACAGGAATAGAACCTGCTCTATCTTTTGTGTGCCATGGAATCCACAGATGTGTGTGTAAGCCCATAGAGAATAATGGCTGAAGAGGAGGCTAGCACAAGCGATAGAAAATGTGCATGAATCTTTAGTATGTACTTTTAGCCTCTATAATCAAGCACATTCACTATACTTCAGGACTACCGCTCTAGGTAAACCCAAGCCTTCCAGCATTTAGAACTAAAAGACTGGGGGGTTACGTACAAGATAGGGTCCATAGGTTTGTTCTTAAGTTGAATTTGTATGAGAGTCGAATTTTTTCCCCAGTGATAATTGGAGTTTCAAATTTTTTTTGCTGTAATGAGATCAACGATAATCAATAAAACTTCCTTACAGACACCATACAGCTGATTATTGCAATCTAGAGAGCTTCACCAGAGGTCACAGGGGCAGAGGGGTCCGTCTTTAACTAGGGGTCATCTGTAAGTCGGGTGTCCTTAAGTAGGGGACCGTCTGTAAAAGGATGGCATATAAAACAATACTTTGTTTTTCTGAGGACCTGAGGACATATGATTGCTACCAGGACCTGGAGGTCCCATCGTACACCATTTTCTGAAGCAATGCGAGTAGCACCTTACAATCGGCTGTGCATCTGATGAGCAGCGGGAACCATGTATACCTCAAAACCAAAGATCTGGATTGGCCTATGCCAATTGTAACTTATAGTCCACGATAGCCGTTCTGTATGACATGTAAGTTATTATTATTTGTCTGATTGATTTACACTGGAAAGCGCTTCACTACTATAGATCAGTTGTTTGTCTCTGTATTTATCTCTAGTTAAAGCATGGCTAGTTTGTTTCCCTCAAAGGGATCATCATAACGTGTGTACTTGTGGATATGGTGACATCATTAGGTAAGATGGTTACACCAAAGCAGTTTTCAAGTGTTATAACCTCCAAAGAACCATAACTATGTATTTATATTTCCAAGACTCAATGCGCACTGAAGTGTTGCTATATTTAAAGCTACTTTGCAAATAAAGCAGCAAGAAAGTCATCTATATAGCAACGAGCTGATATGATTTTAATCTGTATTCTAGGTTCCAGTTTATGCTGTCAAAATATACGCTTTTACTGCACCATGAAAATTGTATCGTTAAAAATGATTGGTTTGCGGATTGCTTAGAAGCGTTTGCTAGTTAGCTTTCCTGCTTGGGCCGACAAATAAACATAGTGCTGCTTCAGTTTCTGCACCTCCATCTGGACACCATCTTGTAAAGTGTTATCCAACAAAGAAATCTTAGTTAATAAGAATATATCTACTTCATTGTTTCTCTCTGCTTTAATTATCCCACTTTTGCCATCAAATTACACAAAACTATCCATATAGTGATGTCATGATGTTATGCTTAAAAATCTATATTGTTGGCTTTCTATCTTTACTTGTTCAAGACAGATATGTTGTACAAATTATATTTCATCTTCTCTATTGTCATTTTCCTCACAATGAGAACAAAAGAGAATAGAAAAATGCCATAATTTTTGCAACATTAAAAGGTATTGCACTAACCATTAATAGGGCACAAAAATCCCATGGTGGAATAAATTATAGCAATGAATGAACTAATAGTGACCATGTATCTTATGGATTGTAGAAATGTGTCTACAAAATTGCTGTAGCATACAAAAAGGCTTAGTACTTAGTGCATTTCAATAGAGCCCCTCAGTTCCTACTGGATATACTGTGATTCATCAGGTTCCAATAGTGCTGTCCATCACATCTTGGAAACAACACACCTTCTGCTGTTCCGTTGAGAAGGCATTCAATTCTATTCAGTGCTTTTCTGTCAGCTGTCTGAACAGCGCTCTATTTATAAACTGCTGGTAATCTGCAATCCCTGCTCTGGAAACACGTTCAGATCTCTGCCTCTCTCACCTGGAGCAAATATACTTAGGATAACAAAATAACACATTCTCTAATTCACTGTTATCAACAAAAATACAACATTTCACAGATATAAATCCAACCTATCTCTATCAGTCCTGGTGTATACAATTTTGGTTGCCCCAGGATCCAAACCTAAATCAGAAGTCTAGGGTCAAGCAGGACAGATTGAGTTCTGCTGCAGTGAGTTTTTTGCTGCATCAACCCCCACCCTTGCATTCCAAGATGAGCTTACACACATAGACTTCCTGCCGACAAACAGTAGCCTGAGGAGACTTATTCTACATGCTACAGACAGATAATGTCTTTATACAGGGGAGGGAGACACAGCATAGCTGAGGGTGTATGTTGTGGTTGAGATTGCAGAGCTGAGAATGTCAATATGTGTTTTATGCATCTCATGGATCTCATCATTTCTCATCTTTAATCTGTCTAATGGCTCTTTCTATGATACTAGTGAATGTTCAGAAGCTAAATGAAAGTGTATATAAACCTGGATTTGGATAATCTAAGCACATTCATTACACAGCATCTCACAGCACAAAGGAATCATGAAGTGTCTGCTTAGAAAGTCCCTGTCCACACTTTTGAATCTAAAACAGCAATAAAACTGTAAAATTGTAAAGAAAGGGGTTAAAAATTATCTATATTGTGGAAACATCACTAATGATTTGAAGTTTGAGAATTTTCTTTCATGGGCAACCCCCAATGTGTGCACCATCTTCCCTTGCTGGTCCAACAGTTTGTCTGCTAGCTTCCGTTCAGTGCTCTGGGTTCTTCTGTTTTTTCTTTCACATTGGCTTCGCCGTTGACTATTCTTCCTTTTATTCGATTCTGTACTTTACTTGCTATTGAGTTGTTGACCCCTCCCCTTTGTGTTATTTGTTTGTCTGTCTCATTAGGTGTTTACACCTTGGCGCAGGAAGGGTAGGCTGCCCAGTTATTGGGGGCTCAGATTAGGCCTCACTGTCCTTGTCCTTATGCTATCCTTACAACAAGCCTACAACCCATATATATACTACACAAACATATATACATAAATATACACACACCATATACACTCACCGGCCACTTTATTAGGTACACCTGTCCAACTGCTCGATAACACTTAATTTCTAATCAGCCAATCACATGGCGGCAACTCAGTGCATTTAGGCATGTAAACATGGTCAAGACAATCTCCTGCAGTTCAAACCGAGCATCAGTATGGGGAAGAAAGGTGATTTGAGTGCCTTTGAACGTGGCATGGTTGTTGGTGCCAGAAGGGCTGGTCTGAGTATTTCAGAAACTGCTGATTTACTGGCATTTTCACGCACAACCATCTCTAGGGTTTACAGAGAATGGTCCGAAAAAGAAAAAACATCCAGTGAGCGGCAGTTCTGTGGGCAGAAATGCCTTGTTGATGCCAGAGGTCAGAGGAGAATGGGCAGACTGGTTCGAGCTGATAGAAAGGCAACAGTGACTCAAATCACCACACGTTACAACTAAGGTAGGCAGAAGAGCATCTCTGAATGCACAGTACGTCAAACTTTGAGGCAGATGGGCTACAGCAGCAGAAGACCACACCGGGTGCCACTCCTTTCAGCTAAGAACAGGAAACTGAGGCTACAATTTGCACAAGCTCATCGAAATTGGACAGTAGAAGATTGGAAAAACGTTGCCTGGTCTGATGAGTCTCAATTTCTGCTGCGAGATTCGGATGGTAGGGTCAGAATTTGGCGTCAACAACATGAAAGCATGGATCCATCCTGCCTTGTATCAACGGTTCAGGCTAGTGGTGGTGGTGTCATGGTGTTGGGAATATTTTCTTGGCACTCTTTGGGCTCCTTGGTACCAATTGAGCATTGTTGCAACGCCTACCTGAGTATTGTTGCTGACTATGTCCATCCCTTCATGACCACAATGTACCCAACATCTGATGGCTACTTTCAGCAGGATAATGCGCCATGTCATAAAGCTGGAGTCATCTCAGACTGGTTATGGTCTCTTAAAGTATCAGTGGGCTGGGCTGCACAGTGTTTATTTCTATGGCATGACCTAATTGGAGTAGAAATATGTGCAGCAGATGAACCCCCTTCATGAACCACCATGCCCCCTTGTCGTGGAGATAGCGTAAAAGGTGAAAATAATTGTAATTCCTGGCGGTCCGCTAGCAATTGCTATTATTTCAGGGTTTGTATGCTTTTATTCTGGCATAGAAGCCCTGATAACTGCCCCCTATGTTTTTAGAGTAAAACATTTTTCTGCTTTTGAAGAAACCCCTTGAAGTAGCCACATATGGAGAGAACTATATGAAAAACTATACTTACCCTACCATTTTCAATGCACCCAAAACAGCAGGTAACAGACAGGTGCCATAAAAGCCAGGGGTACCGTTCATAGTTCACTTGAAATGCTGCCTTGTTTTTGCGAAATCAGAAAATTCCTTTGGTTCATTGTGTGAGACTGTTACTCTCCATTGGTGCCCATAGTTAGAGCACCATAAATCTGACTTTAGCACATGTGTCTGGTAACATGTAAATGTTCGGACTAGACTTCTCTAAAAGATGTCTATGTTACTGGGTGAATCGATGACTTTACGTTTGATTAATCCAGCTGGCACTGACCTGCAGTTTTAGCAGATTGCCAAGCTCAGCAGTACAAACTCCTCACCAAGACACTTTCATGGTTTAACATAGTGATAAAGCCTCGAGTTCTGACAGGTCCCCCTCCGACTCTTTAAACAAATATTTCACACTTTCAGTGAAGGTAATAAAGTAATGGCATCATTTCAAGAGCTTCAGCATCCGGAATAGAAAAAAAGGAACAATTCACTAAAATGATGATGGGTCAATCTAGATAGAAAAACCTTCTATCTATTGTTCATTTCAATGTACAGAAAATCAAGAGACTATATGAAAAAGTAGAACTGTGGGCTCAGCCAAGCACAAGAAATTGAGACTTGATATAATTGAAGGGGAGAACATTTAAAGTTAGACAAAGCTTTACAGTCAATCTACACTTTTCAACAGCATGTGATTTGAGTCCGACATATATTAATTTCTAAATATATCTTTATAGCTGTCAAACCTCAAAATCCTCTGTATAGTCATGGAGTTACGGGGAATGTGGACCCCTCAGAACTGCTGACAGATCTCTAAATGGAAAGGAAAAATTAAACATAAAGTCTTGAATCTAATAAAAAAAAATAAAATTGAATTAACACATTATTGATATGGCACCAGTATCTACTGTAGATACTGTAGATCACTGTAGATCAAATCTTTGCCCTTTAAAGTTTTGGTAATTCTGTGGACCTCTGGTATATGTAGTACCATTATGGCTGGAGAACTAAAACCTATCTGTGCTTCTGATGTTGCTAAGAATTATATCATCGTTTGTAGTATAATAGGAATATGCACTTAGCTTACTTTACTTTTCTGACTGTGCACAGTCTTGCTGTGCCTCTTATACACTTCCATAATTTGTTGAAGAACCTAGGCATTTAGTTTCCTGCAGTCTGTATGAGATTAAATGTAAAAAAAAAGATGATTCTATTATGAATCTCTCGAGCACATTGCCATAAAACCAACCAATTCCATGAGCCAGCACAAGACACCAGAAATATTCCTTCTAAGGCAAAGTGGGTCCCATTGATTTATTGTCTACCTTCAAGGAGAACAATTCAAAAGCCATAAAGATAAAGTTTAGCTGGGGAAAAAAAAGCTGACTGGCTTCTTTTAAAAGTATTACTACAAGGAAGCAGATTTCCATAAATTCTAATTGAAATTCCATAAAACGCAACATTGAATGTCTGCTTCAATCTGCATGGGATCGATTTTTCTAAGCCATGCCTGAGACTCAGCAAACACACTGATTTATTAAGAAAAACATGCAAGGAGTGGGCTGGGGAGAGAATTCAGCCTAAGTTCGATATTACGGAGCTGAGGGTGCATAAAGTAAGCGCTTGTGGACAAGTGCTATACCTGGAGAACAAAGTCTAAGATCAGAATAAAATAACTGCATTGCATTATTTATATGAACTGCTATAAAAGGTGCTACAGGGTATGCACCAATCCTATGGAAATTAAAGTGTCATCGGATCTTCAGAAGTACCGGCTGCTCCATGCAGGCAAGTCTGGTTATTGAGGGGAAGTCAGGCTACAGCCGAATAACTACTTTTCCCATGATACAATATAGCTACCTGTTTTCTCATTTGTTTAGGGGCTTTTAGGGGATGAAGCGTTACTTTGTGAGAAGTACAGTGTATAGGACTACCTATTTGACATTGCTGAGAGCTTTCTACCAGTTTTCAATGAAGATCCTATTGAGCACCATCATCTAATTTCATCACCTTCCACAAGACAGTCTTATGTACCCTACATTTATTACCTATTAATTAGATTACTTCATATTTTGGTAATTATGGCAAAAGTTCTATCACTGAGACCCCCAATGATCAGTTATGCCTTATCCTGTTATTAACGTGTTGGAACTGGAGATCCCCTTTAAAGCAGCAACACAAGTTACAGAGGCTAAAACATGAAGGAATTCATACTTATAAGGACTTAGTTCATGCCACCTCCTCTGATTTACTGCTAGTGTGTCAATAAATGTGGCAATAAATTTCACACATTTACTAAGAACAGTTTGGCTGTGTATAGTGCAGGGTGCACCAGATTCAATATTTCTGGCGCCGGTTCTTTATGAATCTGGAGTTCCCTGCACTGCTCCGACTGAGTGCAGCACTTTTTTTTTGTTTTACCTTTAACATAGAGCGTGCAAAACACTTTGCATGATAAATGTGGTGCACAGTCCGCGACTCAGCACCAAACACTCATTTCAGTGCAGAAATTTGTTTTGTGTGAAGCATAGTGCAGCCGCACCACAAAACGGTCACATAAAACACAAATGTGGTGCATACACTTCTTAAATACCTGTGCAAGCAGCTTGCACAGAGAAGAACATGCAAAGTCCGACAGAAAACTGGCACACGGCCCTTAGTAAATGTGGGCCATAGTGTATGGTTTCTTTGCTAAACATTAAGCTATAACAGGTAATAAATCTCCCTTATTGCATACTATAATTGTGTCTCTTACGCCAACACTATGGGGGTCATTTATCTTAGGCTTTTCTCTTATATTTGGGGCTTTTTGGGCACATTTGCATATTTACACCAGAATGTTTCATTGGTGCGTCTGATCCAGATGTGGACCTATAAAAATGGTGCAATTTTGGTACAAAGCTTGTTCAAAATGTAGCAAATAAACTCCAGTCCAGATCATGTATAGGAGAAATTCTAAAAGAGATTGCAGAAGAGATAAAAAGTCTCAAAAATCCAACAGACTCAGCTGTCGCATATATCAACCTCTTAGGTAAATCAAACAGGTCCAAAACCTGGAATAACCAAAAAAAGCCACGCACAAATGTCTTGAGGTTGTGGTTTTGTTTTATTGTTGTGGGAGATTTGTATTAAAAAAAAAACCTCATGGAGTAAACAAAGCTTTAAGGAGCCGTCACGGGAAAGTGGAGAAAGCTGAGGGGCAGTCTTACCAGTAGGCTTTTCTCAAAGACTTAGATCTCAGCTTTAAAGTACAACACTGGGCTGATAAGCAAAAGCATACTCTTGTCTTATTGTACCAAAAGTTGTTAAAAAAATAAAAGTAAACCGTACTTAAACGGTAATGAGCCTTAGTCATGCTGAAACCCTCTGAAGGTCACACAAATCTGGCGAAGTCTACTTTCTATTCAGGCTGGAATCATTGGAGCCATTTTGTTGAAAGCTTTCTTCATTGTTGAAAGGAAAAAGCTGATGTCAGAAGCTTGATGCTCCCAAAGAGATGAGTGCTTTGTACCTCCTAGAACAACATTTAAAAGTAGTAATATTTCAGCATAGTCTGGTTCTATTTAACTCTTCAATAATTGATAGATCAAGCTTCACTCAGAACATGATGAGATAGATGTTTTTTCCTTTACTGCTGATTTTTTTTGAAGCTTTGAGATATTGCCAGGCTTTATGAATGTCTTGTTACATACATCGCCAAGCCGCTTGCCGCATGCAGGCAACTTGCCCCATATCCAGCTGAGAGTCACCACGGGGGCCTTGACAGGCCACAACTTATTGAAGGAGGCAATGTTCCTCTTTGCTTCTCTGCTCTTACTCTTTAAAACAGAACAACGTTAAAAAAAAATAGAAGTAAAAACTACAGTAGCTGATTGTCAGATTGTCAATCATTCTCCTAAAGTGTAGCGATTAGCAGCTGGTGGTCTCATCTCAACCCACTTGGGTAGGAATCCTTAGACTATGCTGGAATGTCTATTCCATATGTACAAGTACAGGCAGTCCCCGGGTTACATACAAGATAGGTTCTGTAGGTTTGTTCTTAAGTTGAGTTTGCATGCAAGTCTGAACCCTATGCTTTATTATTGTAACCCCAGTCAAAAATTGGATTTTAAAAATGTTGGATTGTCATGAGAACCAGGATTAACAAAAAATCTTAATTACAGGCACCTCTGATAAATCTGATCATTAGAGCTGATCATTGTAGCCTAGGACTAAAGTACAGTAAATGACCAAAATCCAGAGGTCCGTTTGTAACTAGGGGTCGTATGTAAGTCAGGTGTTCTTAAGTAGGGGACCGCCTGTATTCTTTTTTATTGCTTCTCAAAATGAACTGTATAGACATGAAATGTGTATCCAGCCACTGCATTACTGAAACACCAAAAATGGACATCACCTTTTACACTCCAACTGTGGCTCATGAAAATGGTTAAATTGGCAATGTCTTTTCAAACAAAATATTGTAATAAAAAACTAAATTCTGATATCCAACTTGTCATTTGTTGTAGGAAGGTTTGGGCTGTGTTTTCCTTGCTGTTTTAGCTGTTTACCACTTGCTATGTCACATGCTCTCACCCCAGCACAACCTCTTACTTATTACAGGTTAAAGTTCACATTGTTATTGAGTTTGGGTATAAGATGGAATGGACAGTAACAGTAACTCATATCAAGACTTTCCTTTACCCTGGGGCTCTTTAGTTTAATCTTATCCCTCTGTCCAAGAAAGAGTGGCTTGGTGGTGCTCACCCTGGCAGACATGGCACATGTTCTGTTAGAGCTACACCTCTGTGACCCAATTGGTTTAAAAGGGACATTCCCATGACGACAAGTTTCTTGGGATATACCTAGGGTAACAAAATAATACATTCTCTAGTTCTCTGTTATTAACAAGAATACAGCATTTTTACAGGTATTATTCCCACCTGTCTCTATCAGTCATGGTGTACACAATTTCGGTTGCCCCAAGATCTGACCCTGAATCAGAAGTCTATTGTTGGATAGGGCACATTGCATCAAACCCCACCCATGCATTGCAAGACAATCTCACAAACACACAGAGACTTCCTGCCAGCAATCAGTCTGAGGAGAGTAAAGCTACAGACAGGTAAGGTATTTATCCAGGGGAGGGGGTGGGAGACACAGCAGAGCTGACAGTGTATGTTATGCCTGTTATAGCAGTGCTGAGAATGTAATTGTGTGTTATATGCATCTCTTGGATCTCATCAGCTCTCATTTCTGATCTGTTTCATCCCGCTTTTTCTACGTGTCAGATACTAGTGAATGTTCAGAAGCTAAGTAAAAGTGTATATAAACAAGTACCCTGATAATCTAACCCCACTGTCAGCACACAGCATCTCACAGCACTAGATGGATCATAATGGGGGTCATTTACTAAGGGCCCAAATCGCGTTTTTACGGCGGGTTACCCGAATATTTCCGATTTACCCTGAATTGCCCTGGGTTTTTGGTGCATGCGATCGGATTGTGGCACATCGGCTCCGGCGTGCACGCGACGGATATCGGGGGGTGTGGCCGAACGAAAACCCGACGGATTCAGAGAAACCGCCGCATTTTTTTTAAAAAAAGTGTTGCTAGACACGCGCTTACCTGCACCCAGCAACGGATCGTGAACTCCGGCGGACCTCGGCGGACTTCAGCACAGCAGCAGCGACACCTGGTGGACGTCGGAGGAACTGCCTTAGTGAAACGCCAGAAGACCCGAATCCACCGCAGAGAATGCGCCGCTGAATCGCAAATGGACCTGGTAAGTAAATCTGCCCCAATGTGTCTGCTTAGAGAGCCCCACACACTCTGGAATTTCACCCTGGCCATCACTGAGTGATAGGAGCTAAAACAGTAATAACATTGAAGTAAAATTGTAAGGGGTTAAAAATGATCTTTATTTTTGTCAACATCACTAGGGGATTGAAATTTGCGAATTTTCTTTCATGGGCAAACCCCTTTAACCCCTACAGGACTCAGCCTCCTTTGGCCTTAAGGATGCGGCCCCATTTGGTTATAGCTAGGAACGCTATGAGATATCCAGTAGATTTTGAGATTGTTTTCTCTTGACACATTGTTCTTCAAATTAGTTTAAAAATTTGGATGAAATCTTTTGCGTTTAGTTATGAAAAAAAACAAAATTTGGCAAAAATTTGGAAAAATTATTTATTTTCAACGTTGTAAATTCTCAACTTTTGATGCAGATAGTCATAGCACCCAAATAAATTCATAACTTACATTTCCCAAATGTCTGCTTTATGTTGGCATGGTTTTTTAAGATTCCACATATTTTACTAGAATGTTATGAGACTCTAGGTATCATTTTTCACATTTTTTGTAAAATCACCAAAACCCGTATTTAGATGGACCTGCTCAACTTTTAATTGACACTGAGAGGCCTAAATAATAGCTAGACTCATAAATTACCCCATTATGGAAACTACACCCCTCAATGTATGAAAAACCACTTTTAAGAAGTTTGTTAACCCTTTAGGCGTTTTATAGGGGTTAAAAAAATATAGGTGCAGTCTGCAAATTGTAATATTTTTTCACAATACACTCATTTTGGGTGGAAAGTTACACATTTACTATGGATGAAATGAAAAAAGGCTCCACAAAGTTTGATTTGATTTGTTGGTGGAGGAAATGAAAATCATAAATTTTTAGAAAAATTTTTTTTTTTTTTTTTTTTGGTCGTTAACCATACCATAAAAATAGTATATTATTTTTATTCTATGGGTCGCCATGATTACAAAAAGACCTCATTTATATAGATTTTTTTTATTTTTTTCCATTTTTACTGAATAAAAAGTAAAACAAAATTGTTGTTAATTTTAGCATCACCGTCTTTCATATGCATAACTTTTTTATTTTTCACCTCACAAATCTGTTTAAGGGCTTAATTTTTGTGAGAAGGATTGTTCTTTTTAGTGGTCTTATTTTAGAGTGCATAACATTTTCATAACATTAAATCACTTTTTAGAGCATTTTTTATAGCGTACTAATTGAAAATGATCTTTTTTTTGGATCTTTTTGGGTTTTTTTACGGGGTTCACTTTGCGGTTCTAATAATGATTCTGTTTTATTATGCAGATTGTTCCGGACGCAGCGATACCAAATATGTGGGTGTTTTGTGTATTTTATTCAATTGTACTGAATAAAAAGTAATTTGGAGAAAATCTTGTTCATTTTAGCATCACCATCTTTTCATATGCATAACTTTTTATTTTTCGGCTGACAAATCTGGTTAAGGGCTTATTTTTGCAAGAAGAGTTGCTCTTTTGAGTGGGCTTATTTTAGAGTGCATAACATTTTTTAAATCATTTTTTAGAGCATTTTTTATAGGGTATTAATTAAAAATGATCTTTTTACGGAACATTTTTGCATTTTTTTTTCTCTGGCGTTTACCGTGCGGGTCCAGTAACGATTCTGTTTTATTATCCAGATTGTTACGGACGAGGCAATACCAAATATGCGGGTTTTTTTGTGTTTTTTTATACTTTATTAAGTGTTTTTATGGGAAAGTGACATTTTAGGGGGTTATATTTTAATGTATTTATTTTTTATTTATTCTAGTGTATAGTGTTCAGTGTTTTTCACTTTTTTTACTTATACATACTTGAACTTGAACCAGCAATGCTCTGATCGCTGGTTCAAGTTCAATACACTACTCTACAATACTATTTTATTGTAAAGTAGTGTAATCTGTCTGGCATGCTCGCGCAGGGGTCTGACTGCCAGGGAGACCGGGCAGCTCTGGGGCACATGACAGTCCTCGGGGCTGCCCAGAAGTGGATCGGATCCCACGGTAAGTGGCGCGGGGGATCCGATCCATAGCGCAAACACCCTTACACGCCGCGGTCATGCTTGACCGCGGCGTGTAAGGGGTTAACACCCGTGATCGGAGTCGGCTCCGATCACGGGTGTTAGCGCGGGCTATCAGCTGCTCCGTTCGTGAGCCGGTGCCAGAAGCAGGACGTTATAGCACGTCCCCGTGGGCTTAACATGTAGCCCCGGGGACGTACTATAACGTCCTGGTGCGCCTAGCTTAGGGTGAGCTGGTACCGGTGCTTACTTTCATTAGTCTCGTAAACTGCTGTATCGCGGTTTAAACACTTTTTAATCTTTACAGCCGAAGGAGCTTCGGTGCACCATGCGCGTGACCGTGTCCGCGCAGCACCCCAGCATTTCCTATGTAGGCGCGCGCATGGTGCGCCAAAGCTCCTTTGGCTGTAAACATTAAAAAGTGTTTAAACCGTGATACAGCTGTTTAGGACACTAATGAAAGTAAGCTCCGGCACCAGGTGCTCCTTATTTCCATCTTACACCTACCACTTCAAGTGGTAGGTTTCCTTTAAGGACTGCAGGCAAGGTCAATTTACCCTTAAGGCTATGGGGGCCTGGGTAAGGTAGAAGATTACAGTTTTCATAATTCAACATCTTATACTCCCCAAAGCAACTGAATTCCTCTACATTAGCCAAATATCTCTCCAATAAATCCAACAGAATGCCTATATGAGAGCCTAGTTATCGCTAGAATCGATTGAATGTATATATAAGTGTACATGAATGCTTATGAACAACTGTATAGAGATTATTTCCCATCAGTAGAGGTACCTCTATTTTATTGACAATAATTTATATCTACTTCCTGGTATTGATGAGATTCCAATAAGCATACAACATGACACACAATCAATACATGTCTATTATCTAGCAGTAATTGCCCAGCTATAACAACAGGAAGGGTTATGTATTATGTCCACATAGTAAATCCTTTCTGGCAGTACATAATTCTCTCCGTTTCATTTAAGCACACATATTTTATAAACACAGTAAATCTCATTTGAGGACTCAAATGAATCACCCTGCGGACACAGAATGAAACACCGCTCGAAAATTCAAAGCTCCCCTTCCTGTAATATATTCCTATGAAGAACATGGGAACTATGGGTAACGAATCGAAAGCTTATGCTACTGAACCAATGACATCCCGCTCCCAAATTCTTATCGCCATTTCCCATTCTGCTTGTGCACATGCCCCCAAGTGCCGCTTTGCTATTTTGCCAATAACGATAGTGCTTTGTGTATCTCCACAAACTTGCCTAGAGGTGATATTCTTTTACCTGGTAAATACATTAACATTTTTATTTTTAGTCAGATATCAGATTCATGGTATGGCTGACCTTTTCAGGCATAGGAAGAAATCATGGAGACAAACAGCAGTCTTGAGCTACTATAGATATCATACTGATGCTTCTGATACAGACAACATAAAACTCTTACCTTGGAGGTGCAAAGCATATAGTAATAATAATAATATTAATGATAACAGTTATTTGTCTGCTGTTCTATAGTTAATTAAGGGAAGCCGAGACCTTGGCTGTATGTACATCATTTCATCTCTACAATCCTGCACCACAGAATCTTTCAGAATGAGGTCTTGATCTCGCCTCTCTGGATAAGCCTTTTTCATTGAATTCTTCATTTTTCTGCCAGCGTTAAATGCATTGTAGCAGAGCTGCAGAATAAGGCGCTGAGTGTGGCAAGAAAGGATTACAATTGTATGCAGGCACCCAAATAAGATGCAACTTGCAGGTAGCTTGTGAGTCATTTTCTTTAGGGGTTGTCTATCACACAGTATGCACAGTACACAAATATATCGAAATATCAGGAGATATTTCTACAAGGAAAGGCAGAGCTGAAATTTATGTATGTGATATAGACTACAATATTAGGGGACTTTAGATCACCAAATACTTTTGACCTGCAACATTCATTACAGAATTTATGATAAAGTAAAACACAACTAAAAGGTCTATTGGATGCTAAAATTATTCATCTACTTACATTGTATTTTCAGTTCTTCAGTTAGTATTGGACTAACCTCATGTTGTAGTGGCTGCATGCAGTGAAAACACATTTACCTGCATACTGTCATTGTCTATGATAGGTAGGCAGCATGCAGCCACGTGTGTTTGGATCAGTGAGTGGTCATTCCTGAAGACCACGGAGAATGCAAATTAAAGTGAGTATAAAAAATGCCTACAGGGTAATGCTGCTGTTTGGGACTGGAGAAAAGATGGTAAGAACAGACACTGACAGTGAGCCCTATAGCTATAACCATTCAGCTATTCCTACCTACTATATTTGCTCATCCTACCCTAGATAGTAGCTGACAATTAGTTGACGTTCCCACCCTGTGTCAAAGTGAAAAAACAGAAACAAAAGCAGTACTAAACAAACACAGATGAATGGTCATACAAATATAGTTCAAAACCAGGAAGACAATGCAGCACAGAATCAAGACACAAATGGGTGGTTCGAAAATAAGCAAGTGTGAGAAAATCCAAAATATGGAAGTCCAGAAAACACTAGCAAGGTCCAAGGAAGTTGGAAATGGGCAGAAAATCCTCTTATGGAATATCAGAGTTGCAATTTTACCTTTGCACCACCTACATCTATGCCATCGATATATACCATGTAATGGTATTTTTAACCTTCAGCTTTTTTGGTGATACAAATTGGGCCAACTGATATCAACAAAATGGTGGATTGCTGGAAAAACTGTATCTTGATTGTTTCACTACACCAAGTGCAGATAGGAGTGATTGTTTTATGCTTTTATGGTTTATAGACTAAAGGTCAGGGACCATGTTTTTGACTGTATGCTGAAAATCATTGTCCTTGAGAACTATGATTACGCACTATATTTCACTAACTGTTCTCTATTATACCATATCCGCCTTTATAAAGTGCCCTAATGGCACTTAGCAATTGGTGCCTCTGCTTTGCTAGTCGAAAGACTTGGCATCCACACTAAAATTCCATCTCCGGATAAGCTTGTAATGTTACATTGGAAAGTCTTGGTAGGGGTCCTGGCTGCACAAAATATTTGAAGTATACAAAACAGGAACAAAAAAGGAAATTATGGGAAAGAAAATAGTGTGCGAGAATTTAAGTTCTAGACTTGAAATATGTGTGCCCCATGAACTCCAATGGATTCATGGCGTGCAACAGGCTGCTAATATTTTGCAGAATAACACTGATATATTCTCAGAAAACTTTGAATAAAAAACTGATGTAAAGTAGGAATTTGAGTGGTTTGCTAAAATTGTAGTTTTATTTAAAGGGAAGCTGTCATCAGAAATTGACCTAAGAAACTACTACCAGTATGTTGCCAAGCAGCTGAACACCTTCCAGATTGTGTTTCGTTCATGACCCAGTGTGGTGTGAGATGTAAAGTATTTGTTTAAAGTCATGGAGGCGAGGGTTTTGGCACTGCAGTCATGCTCTCTCTTCTTTAGAAAGCCCACTTCATTGTAATTGATGGTCCTACATCCAGAGACAACAGTAACCAGATTTCCTGAAGTCTAATGCACTATATCAATCATAGTAGAGGAGGCATTTAAACATGACTTAAGAGTTAAACTCTCCGCCTCCTTGACTTTATACAACCAATTTACATCTCACTTCAAAGTTGATTTTCTGGGTGAGGCCACTACACTGGACTATGAAACAAACAATAGCTAGAAGATGTTATGTTGCTTGACAATATACTAGCATTAGTTTATTGGATCAGGTTTCCATAAAGATTATTGACTTCCATGATTGTCTGACTGTTGTAATGCACTTTTATGGTAAAATAGGTAAAATAAACATACCAGATGCCTCTGTTCTCTATTGGCTTCTGCTACTAACTCCTCAGCTGTTGTCAATGACATGTCTTTAGGGTCAGTCTACCACCTCCCCAAGCATTAAAAGCTGCTGGCAACACACTTTAAAGAAATGGACTATGCACCCAAAAATATCTGTATTATTTCTGTCCATTATGTTGTTTTTGAGAAATTCCCATTGTAATCCCTATACTAAAGAGGTAGTTGGTGTACCATGTACTTGGGCACAACCAACTGCCTCATTTGCATACAACTTAACGGTACATTTACACAGCCACATGCATACCGCTGTGTGCTGGAAAGGAGGAGGATGTGATCCTTCCCCCCTCCATAGAGAAAAGCAGCTCATGGCTGCACACACAGCATGCTATACCTTTTCCCCGTGTACAGCACAGATTGGTGCCACATGTGTGTGGCACCGTACCGCCACTGGGCCGCCATTGCCGTCTATGGGGACTTATATGTGGCCGCAAATTTGCATCCCCTAATTATACATCCCCCTTGGCGGCTGTGTGAATGTACCCTAAACTTGGAATACAGTATCTTGGAAATGTTTAATGGACAGAAATGGCATAATAGAAATCTCAGTACAATATTAACCACATGAAGATAACAAGTGATCTGTTGTAATCTGTGGAGAAAAGTGTTGCATTTCCTTGCAGCTCCACCATAGGACAAAGTATTACACACTTTTCATTTCAATCAATGGACTATCCATAATGTCTGAAAGTGCTAATTCCTCTAGGGAAGCAAAATGTAGCCACTTCATACTCCAGCTACAGAAACAGATCCTCAATTTAGTATCTCAGATAAATTGGATACTTTGGGGATCAAATGAAGAAAATCTACACAGGAACACTGCCAGGTCCCAAGATCATTGGAACAACGAGAATGGAAAGTGACAGAGGATGAGAGGAACCCAAGAGGTGAAGTTATCTCCTGTGATCTACAGTTATTAACATATGACCTGAATTTATAATGGGACGATATTAGTTCATTACCATGCAATTATAATAATCCTGAAGATAAATTTACATTTAATTATTGTGAAACGTAATTAAGTAATCTACAGAGACAGATTATATAATCCTGGGTTTTTTAGAGAGGAAAACGTCTTCTGAATTGATGGATACATGTTCTCAATTGTTACTGACAGGATTTCTATGAATGTTAATAAAATACAACATGTCAATCAGCCCTTCAGAATGACTGTCCATACTCCTACCACTCGTAATACTAATACTACTAATAATAATAATAATATTTCTTTATATAGCGCCATCAAATTCTGTAGCGCTTTACAAATCATAGAGGACATATACAAATATAATATTACATTACAGAGTACAAACAGTCATATGGAACAATAGGAGTGAGGGCCCTGCTCACAAGAGCTTACAGACTGAGGATGAAAGGGCCATACAAGAGCTTACAGACTCATTTTTCTTTTACCTAAGAGACTGGTGGATTTGATCACCTTTGATGGTGATACATAAAGTATGCATGCTCATATGTTTCAAGTATACTTCTATTATCTAGTCATATGTATGTCTTATAAAAAACCTAGGCATTGTCCAGCCCACAGGTAGCATCTCGCCCTCTAACTATCTCTGACCGTCTCCCTGCGCTCATTGAAAATTTTAAGCTCCCCTGCCCATCAACAAATAATGATGCAATTTTCATTGAATCATTGTAATATTTTATTTACAGATTTTTTTAATGGAGGGATTGGTTATATACTAAAAAAAAGGATATATAAAGTATTATTATGTGGCCCCATACTAATATTAATTTTTCACCCCTGCCTTAGAGGGAGATCCACCACTAGGAAATTTGTGGCCCCTGATTGGCCCCCAAAGAATGATACTGTGCACCAGGGCACGGATTGAGTTCCCTGCACCTTGTAAGGGTGGAGGGTTTCCTGTGACTTTGGGCCCCTTCTCCTCCTTGGGGTCCACTGAACACAGACATACTAAACCCCCCAATGGCTGCCTTGCTTAGAGGGAGGCTTAATTTTCTACAATAGATGGTGGCACTGAGCCTTCCTTTTCCTGCACTAAAACATCAACTGGTGAGATAACAAGGGCTTATTCTTGATTTCAACCCGTAATAAGGGAGTGGTTATGAGGGGGTGAGTACTCCACAAAGACTGTATGGCCTCATCCATCTATCAGAAGCCATCAAGAAACAGGATGTCACAGGAGGAGTCCTGCTGCCAGGTGGTCATGTGACCGAATGGCGGAAACAGCATACTTTAACAGGGCAGGTATAATATGGCTGAACATGTTAGGTTTTTAGACTTACCCTGTTAAACTTTGTTATAAGTGGTCAACCACTTTAATAAATCTCCATTCCCTAAAACGGATCCTGCTCTATATGACCCATTGGCTCTTCGGACCAGTAGGCACTACGTTCTGATTAGCAAGCTCAAATGATGTTACCCAGCATGTCAAGCATCTGACCATGTTCGCCTACTGTGGCTGTCTTTGTAGTCACATTTACACTGAAAACATTTAATAAAAATATGTATTCTTATATCTGTAAAACCTATGATCAAATCAAAATAATGTAACAAAAGGGGGTAGTCTTTACTATAAAATACTTGAATGTTCAGCACAGAGACCTGTAATGTGCGATCCAGACATCACAAAAGCTACCCACTCTTTAATACAGTAGCTTTACATTTCTGATCCCATAAAAATAACACTCTATTGAGACTATTTATCACCTAATCATGTATTACGATCACTATGAAACACACTATAAAATGACAATTCATGAGATGTACATGGTAAATTTGCTGAGCAAAAAAGCACATAACCACAGTGAAAAAGGATTTGGCATTACAGGATTGTATTATTATTAATACAGTACAGTCACCATTCCGGCCCTTGCAAATTTACATTTATCACCATGGTTTGAATTTGATGTGTCTTTTTTTATAGAATAACAAAGAATACAACAAACATTAGCACATGGTCATCAGATGTTCTTAGTCTAGTGCATGAAAGCTTTTACTGTTTCTCTATATACGTCACATTTCATACAAAGGCATAAAAAAATTTCTTAAAAATGCTCTACAGATATCCAACATCTTCCGTCTCGTACTGAATGTACAGAGTTATTCTCTCCTAGATGCTTTGCACTTGGTTTAAGAACCAAATTCTTTATGCAACATCCCCCACCAGGGCCTAGCCTTTTCTTGGGGCCCGGAGGCAGCCGGAGCCCAGAATACAAGAGTAGCTGGCTAGTGTGGCCCAGGTCACGCAGATGTCACGGTGCTTGGTATGGGCACTGGAGGGCTGAACTACAGCCTGGCAGGTCTCCAGCAGGTGGTGTGTGCAAGAAAGATGGAGGGAGAGGCTGATGTACTGGTTCTCCCTGGGGCAACCCCCTTATTGTCTGTAATATATGTCCCTGGGGGAGCCCATGGTGGTGATACAGCCGTATCCAGGGATCAGACGGAGGCAACGTTGTGCAAAATAACTCACAGTTCTTTATTAGAACAACTGCAGGCAACGGACCAAATGATCTTATTACAGATTCTGGATTACAGGATGATTCTGGATTACTGGAGTGGTCATGGAGAGTGATCCTCAGGAGTTGGTTCAACAGCCTGGTAGTAGATGTGTGCTGGGATGTAGCTGTGTCCAATACTGGAGGCTGCAGCTTTGTCCTGGGTGGTAGTTCTATGTGTAGCACTGAAGGTGTGCTACACACTGTCTCTCCGATCACTGATAGAGCTGTGCTCTCTAGGGAGAACTGGTGGTAAAAACTGCTCCTCTGTCAGGATCTAGATTCCAAGAGCTTCTCCTATGGTGAGAGCTTGGGCCTAGGAACTGCTCCTCTATCAGGAGCTAAAAATGACTGTATTCTCCCTGAGGCGAGTTGCGCAGGCTCACCTGCTGGGGAGATACAGATGGAGGGCCTCAATCGCAATACCCCTCTGCCTTTACGTTGGCAGGGGTGTTGCACTTACAAAACAAATTCATTACATAAATAGTGTATGCAAGGAACATCCTTGAGAAACATCCCTGAGAGGTGACATTTCATGAGACAGGATTGCACATAGGGGGTCATTTATCTTTATTTTTCTTCTTTTTCTGTCTTTTTTGAGATGTTAAGCACATTGCAAATTTTGCACCTTTTTGGGGACATCTGTTTATCGTCAGTAAAACACATTTATCTTCTATTCCAGATGTGCTAAATGTCTCAATTTGTAATTTTTTTTGATGCAAAAAACTCCATAAAAACCATACTTAAGGAAAACTTAGAAAATGGAAAGAAGTGACTTGAGACAATTGTGCAACATTTTTGAGACATTTGTAAAAAAAAAAATAACACAAGAAAAAAGTGAGACTGATAACCAAATTAGCATTTGGAAAAAAGACAGGCCAAAACAAACAGGGACAAGATAAATGACTAGAGAGAACGAGCGGCAATGCCTCGCCCCCCAGAGTAAGTCTCTCAATGTATCTTGTGGGTGTTGCGGGCACTGGGTGAAATTATGCCAGGTCCATCCTGGCCTAGTTTTGCGTAAAAACTAAAGATTGTAGGTTTTTAAAAAGTATGCAGGCACGTTGCAAGAACACCCCATGCCCACCCACTCCGCCACCAGCTGCGCCCCACTACAACCCCTCTACACCCACATGGGGTGAAAGAGGAGTAGTCACTATTACCACAAATTCTTGCAGCGCCCAAGAATTAGCGATTTTATTAACGCTTCTACACTAAAAGACGCCAAAGAATTGTTGATAAATCTGCCCCACAGTGAGGGCTCTTTCAAACTAGTGAGACCATTGTGCATCCATAAAAAGCACATCAGTTGGCAGTCTGTGTGTCACCTGTGTCTTGTTCATGTTGTATCCCATCCAGTCTTTTTTCCTGTCTATATGTCATAGTTTTTTTTAAATCTGCAAAGAAATTGGATGGGTGACACAATCTAGATGGCAAAACACTGGGTTCTCCAGCTTCATTAGAGAAAAAAAAAAGGACACACAGGTCACATAATTTTGCTGTCTGGGTTTATTTATTTTCAGACCCACTGACTTCTACGGAATTTTGTGGTCCACATGTATAGCACATAATGTGAACCCCAGATCAGTGAAAAGAAAAACAAAATGAGATAAAACTGATAGACTCAGCATGCTAGTTGTGAAAATAACAGATAACATACGTGTGTGAATCTAGCATGTGAAAGAGGTCTAAGGGTTCATTTAGATGGTCTTATGTGTGTTGACACCTCCGAAAACTGTCTGTATTGTATTAATGTCAGTGATTTCTCACTCCTATGTCATCCAATTTTCTTACATCCGTAAAAAAAACGGATGGTTTGCAACATTATTGTGCAAGATTACATGCACAGTATGCGACGAAAAACAAGGGGTGTGGCCGTTGGAAAACCCGACGGATTCAGAAAAATCGTGGTATTAAAAAAAAAAAAAAAAGTGTTGCTTGACACACACTTACATGCACCCAGAATAGAATAGTGAACTACAGCGGACCTCGGCGCAGCAGCGACACCTGGTGGACATCGTGCGCACGACCTTAGTGAATCACCGGAAGACCGGAATCCTCATCAGAGAACATGCCGCTGGATCGCGACAGGACCTGGTAAGTAAATGTGCCCCAACATGTCTGGTGGTCGAACCTAAAACTAACCATGGGGTCTGCTAAGCTCTAATAATAATAACAAATAAAGCTTTATTTATATAGCACCATCATATTCCGCAGCACTGTACAGATCAATCATATTATGAGTCTATCCCAACATTGCTTAGAACATGATAAACTTTAGAGATATAATAGCAATGGTATCTGACAGCACACTGGAGGGGTAGCAATAAACTATAGGCAGGCTAGAAAGTCAATAGATAAAATTCTCAAGAGTTTGTGCCACTGACGAATAATGAAATTTGAAAATCTTCTGCTCTTCAAAGGAAATGTAACAATTTCACCAGATACATAAGCAGTAAATTATGTATTGATTCATCATACAAATGTAACATTAAGGGAATGATTCCCCAGAGACCAACACACTATATTAATAGTCTGTGGAATTGAATATCATTTCCCCCTATAATAAGGGAACAAACAGGTCGGGCCACAGCTTGACCTTAAAATATGCACGTTAAATGAGAAGAAAAAAAATATACGGAGAAGCCACAAATAGGCAGAGCAGCCAGTAATGAAATATTTACTTCAATCCTACAGCTCACTGCCCTTTGTACAAGATATCACTTCATTATTGCAGCTGCACATAGAGAAATTAATCAAAATGTTGTCTAACTCGGAATGAATCGCGCAGAGAAACCGTGGATCTGACAACAGATGAAATGTTTTAACCTCCGAGTGGATGGAAGATTACTGGGAGATGCTGCAGAGCATAGCGAGACAGAAAACATATGATTCCTTTGGTCAAAGCTTAGTTTAGAGATCAGGACAGAGTTGATGCTACGCTATAGTAGATATGATCTACACAGCACAATATAATGGAAGATGAGAATACAAAGCAGTGATATGGGAAAGAGAAATAAAGACTTGTACTGCATTATACTTATCCAATAAAAAGATTGCAAGCATTTATAAATCCTCAGCACCTTCTCAGACCACAACAGTCCCTAGCGCTAGCAAATCAACATTTACACATTCATGTCCTAAGCCCTCTCTCTGGTGATCAAGTTGGATCCATATAGACATGGAGTCCTTCTTTTGTATGAGGTTTAATGAGGGCCTTTCACCACCTTCACCAACCCCAAATATTTTAACGGTGATTGGTTCCTTTGATTAAGGCTGCCTGCACACGAACATCATTTGCAGCCCGTGTGACATTGGTGACAGTAAAACAGACTGGTCGAGCCACAAACACAATCGGGAATAGGACCTGTTCCATTTATTGTGGCCATGTGTGTGGTGGGCCCATTGAAATAGATGGGGTCTTAATAGATCCCCCTCTGTACAAATAGTTTAGGATCTTTCCTGTAGTATGGGTGGAGGCAGGACCACCTGATCAAGCCCAAGACCACCCATATCATAGAAGAGTGCCTAATCAATATAGTTTTAGTATACATATAATAATTAGGCTCCATACTTTAAGATTGTTCTCCCCGTCTGACAATAGAGATTGAAAAATAATTGCAATTACTTACTTGAAAGACAATTACTTAATAGACAGGGAATTAGGGAAAAAATTCCAAAGATGTCAGTGTCCGGGTGGCACGTAATAAAGCAATGTTTGATGGAGGTGATGAAGGGTCCACTTTTAAAAACCCATTTGTAGCGTCATCTGTGTAAACTGCTTAGTTGGTACAATTAAGGTTTATTTAACATATTCAGGTCTTTACAAACAATGCTCTGGTGAGAATCCACTAAGAGATCCATCTAGTAATCTATGTATGTCAACGCAGACCTCTAGACTTTTTAGCCATAGTTAAATTCCTTTATATTAAAAAAAAACTGCTGTTTTCACTTCATCGTCTGGCATATGCAAACCTACACATACACAAGTTGGAAACCAGAAGAGTAAAAAATACAAAGGACTGGTTCTTCAATGCAACTCAGTCATCGGCCTCAAAGCAGCACTGTGCTACTACACACATGAGCAGTATATATAAAGACAGGGCTAAGCAGACTGTGAGAGATAAAGCTCTTTGTTCGCTCAGAATCAAGGACAGGGTTTTAGGTGGGTGTTTTGTATCAGCGTTTGATCACTCGGTGGTATGTAAGATTGAACACCATCATTATGCTGGAAGCATTGTTAGGCTGGTTATGCCCACGAGATGATGCACTGCATTTTTAGGTTGTATCTTCTTGTTTCAAACATAGGATTAGATCCAACAGGATCCCATACTAGTCTTAGGAGGAAAAAATGTGTAGGAAAATTCACAGCAAAGCAGAAATGACTACTAGATACTGGGGAATGGAGATTATGTCCTGTTTCTAAGACTGCCATGTGCCCCTAGTAAAATAAAAATCAGGGCTGGATTATGGGGAGGGCTCTCGGGGCTTGTGCCCTGGGGCCCCCACCAGCAATGTCTGACAGTCACCTTACAGCTTTGAGCTGACTGCCTCTGAGACAGATGTGCAGCGGCCTTAATGCTGTGACAGTGGCTTTGTCAGTGAGAGCATGCCCATGCAGACCACCCGTACTCAATATCATTCTGCATGCAGCACACTTTTTGTGAGCAACATTGCATGCAACGTTGAGGGACACTGGACTCCCCCTTTGGATAACAGCTAGGCTAACACCACTTTGCCAGCCAGGATAGCAGCTAGGCTAACACCACTGCCACTGTGCCAACCAGGCCAGCAGATAGGCTAACATGTAAGTAGGAGAAAGTTTAGAATCTGAATGCTTTGTGCATATAAGCAAGATAAGGGTAGTAACATACAGAGGTCATAGATAATAGAACTAGTGTCTCCCTTTCTCTTTACCCAGTGGTACAACACTGAATATTTGAAATGCACCCTAGGAGCACCGCAGGTTTGATTCCCTAATATATACCAAGGTAGCTGGTATGAGACGCCTTGCTTAAGACAGCACCCTCCCCAAAATTTGCTGAGCAGTGGGTCCAAGTTAAGGGAACTAGGAACCCTCCTCTCCCAGGACACTCCCTTGTATTACTTGTAACCTTATTGTAGATTGTGGATTACTGAAATGTAAGGGCTAAAGCAGAGGCATGCAATACTTGATGTAACCATATTGTTATACTTGTTTTGTTTGTTGAAAAATCAAATAAAATGTTTTCCAAAAAAAGAGTAGCAAAACTAAAAAAATGATTTATCTACCTGACATCAAACACCTACATCATAGTCCACTACCATCCTGGACAGACACTTCTCTGTCTAATAAATCTTCAAGAAAAAATCTTTTAAACTTCAGTAAAAGGAAATCTACTTTCAAAATCATACCGGATAAACCAGAAACATTTACTCATAGATCCAGGGACTATGACTGTGGTAATCTTCTTATATTTGTTATCCATAGCCTCCTTCCTTCTAAAATCAACTATTAAAATTATGCTAATGAGCCTAAAAGGCTTACATTTTAGGCTGTAGTTTTAAGAATTATTACAATTGAGTACATTATTTACACTCACTATCCGTCAGGTTTAACACACATGAAAGGCCAATATTAGTAGGTCTTGCAAGTCATTTTTACTTTAATTTCAACTCTATACTGCCTCTAGTGTTAAGCGAAGCATATGATAGCAAATACATTCATCTCCATCTTCGCCCTTTACTTTATCCCTGCCATGGTTTGTTTCAGCGAGAAACATGAATATTCTTTCCATTCATGTTTCACATTTCAATTTGGATAAGGAGCAGTTTTCAGAGATCTCATTATTTTAAAAACTGTTCCCGTTCCACCCCTGAAAAGGTCAGATCTTACTCCCTCCAAACAGATGGCATTCGGCGTGCTTATGAGAGCCGTGGGAAGGATAATTGCAGGTAATACCAATATGCAGTTGCTGTTTTGTTAGTGTTTGGTTAGTAACTGAGTTTCAATGGTTTAGCGGTAACCCTTTCACATGCCAGGGGGGCTGTCAAACACTCCATCAAGCTTATAAAACTCCTGTGCTCAGGCAATAATGTGCATATATTCCAGTGTAATAACAAATTGTGAACCCCTGTGAATATTCAATAGTATTCGTTTAATTCCAGGTTCTCAGGCAACCTACAAACATGTAGAAAGTCTACCATATTATACCTATTCATGTGCCAGCAGAACCCCACACAAACATACTGCCCTCTACTGTCAGAGGGTGAGAGCTATTCATTGTACCCAGAAAACGGATTTCATGTGGTCCGACAAACATTATAGTGACCAGACAGTTGTACATTATGTAGGTTGGTCATCAAGCTTTCTTCTGAGTAGAAGATACTGTTGAAAGAATGAGGGTATCACGGCAGAGGCCATGTAATATAATGGAAAAAAATACAACTGTGTTACTAACTTTTGTAAAATATATGCCACCCGCAAAAGTTTCCAGATATTTTTATAAAAGAATACATTTGGGATACATGTTCTTCAACCAAAGATTTAAGAAATCATCATTAAAAATTTGTTACCCATCACAGACCAGTTTTACTTTCTTCTAGCATATGGTTGCTTTGGGCATACAAGGCAGGAAACTAGGAATTCTAGCTGGAGGAAAGGTGTATTCTTTTCTTATCAGCGTTTTTGAACACAGGAGACAGACTGCCATTGGTTAGGACTAGTGTATTGACACAGATAGGGCAACTCTGCTTTAAAATACAATATAGTGGCAAAAAACTTCCAACATGAGGAAATGGAGAATGAATTTTAGGTTTATTAAAATATATATACCAAAAGATGAGGGGGCACTGTCTCTGTCTGGAGAAATCAAGGTTTAATCATCGGAGGCGACTGGGCTTCTTTACTATGAGAACTGTCAATCTGTGGAATAGCCTGCCTCAGGCGCGGGTCACAGCAGGGACAGCAGAGAGCTTCAAGAAGGGTGTAGATGCTTTTTTTCACCTAAATATTGATGGTTATGTTATATAGAATTGTTTCCCCTAAATCCCTTCCTCATCCAATCCCTTCCCTTCCTTGGTTGAACTTGATGGACATGTGTCTTTTTTCAACCGTATAAACTATGAAACTAAGATATATAATAGGTTTATAGGAGATGTTAACAGTCTTATGTGAATGGTTTAATAGGTGAAGGGGTTTAAATAAATAGGAGGGATTTGCGACCATGCCCTGGAGGAAGGGTCAGATTAGCGAAACCTTTGGTTGGGCATGAAAGTTTGCAGTGACAGCTGTTCTTGTGTTTTTATTGGAGGCCTGTATTTTATGGATAAATAAAGAAAAATTAAAAAAAATTGCCATTTGCACTATATGTCCACTTTATATCTGCTAGAACTGCTGGATGAAGGGGGATAAGCTTTATTTGGGAGGTACATTTGGAGAAGATGCACAGAAAGTGGCTGGTCTACCTAGATGCTCATCCACCATGATGGAAAAACTCTGTTCTTGTTCTTGATGACACCTTTGAAAGAAGCCATTCTTGCCCATAATGTTGGACATAGTCCTAGAAGAGCCTGGAACCTTTCAAAATGTACCTTCTTTCAGACTATGGGGTTTGAGATTTATGAATATTACAAATAAATTACATAACAATTAAGGTGGAGGTCTAAAGTGACCCCTGCAAGGTCCAGACAAGGCTGTATGGAATGTCCGGGTAATTTATGGTAATTTTGAGCAGTCAAGAGACTTTAGATAATTTGTGTAGGGCTTTTGTGTAGGACCTTCTAACAATCTATGGAGGCTGAAACACAAACGAAAAAATATCACAGCCAGTTCCTACTGTTCTCCTGTAAAGTAAATTTATGCGAAGAATCAGTGACCATCCCAGAAATTAACCTTTCCTGTTTTTTTATGTCCATTTTTTTTATTTTTACATGTAAAGAGCTGTGTGACAGCTTGTTTTCTGCGTATCAAATTGCACTTCATAGTGATGGTATTATATATTCCATGCCATGTACTTGGAAGCGGGAAAAAAATTCCAAATGCAATGAAAATGGTGAAAAAACGCATTTGCGCCATTTTCTTGTGGGCTTGGATATTACGTCTTTCACTGAGCGCCCCAAATGACATGTCTACTTTATTCTATGGGTCGGTACGATTAAGGGGATAGCAAATTTGTATAGGTTTTATAATGTTTTCATACATTTACAGCACATTGTAATGAAGGGGTTAAAACTAAATAGCCTCGGGTCTTCGGAAGACCTGAGGCTACCATGGAGATGGATCGCCGCTCCCCGATGTCGTCACGGGGAGCGGCGATCCCAGGTAAGATGGCAGCGCCCATGCTGTGATAGGACCCATGATCGGTGTTACCGGTAAGCCTTTGCTGCAATATGCAGCAAAAACTTACCGGCTATGGAGAGGGCTCAGCCCGTGAGCCCTCTCCATGCAGCACGACCCGACCGCCGCCGTGAATACACGGCGGGCGGTCGCGAACCGGTTAAGATGTATCTGAGCAGAGGATTCAAGCAAGACCTTATGCACATGGCAGTAAAATTAGGCCACAGTCACATCTACAACTATTATTTTTTAAATAAATAATAGAAGTAAGAGATCAGTTCTCTTAGAAAAGATGGGCAAATGCACATGAGCATTAATAGACCAGTACCCACAGCTGTTATTCTTATGGCCTGTGTGACTGATCTTCCAAAAAAATAGAGCATGTCCTATTCAGACCTATAGGTTATAAAGATCTGTGAAAAGACTAAAGTAATTTGACCGTGTAAAATGGATTTTAATATCCATTTTTCAAGCCTGATTTTGCACATGTTTATGTGCAGGTAGCCTTACCGCTCATGCCCAGGGGGACTTTTTAAAGTCTAAAATATATTAGGTATTAAATAAATAAAATAAAAGTAAAAAATTTAATTGTGTCTATCCTCGAGGAATGACAAAGGGGTCACAACCTTGACTTGAGGCTGTCTAATGGAGACACCACCATTGCTTATGACAGTCTAACATTGCTACAGTATTATACAGTGACAGTCTAATAGTCATACACACCAGAAACAAACTTATAAGAGCGTACTCATTAATGGAAGACAATAAAACAGTAGAAATCCCAGCTATCCTTTTACATAATGACCAGGCCGGGATTGGCACCTAACAAAACAAATGCTTATTTGGAGAGGTTGCAGTTAATATTTATTGAAGATTTTTAAGCCATACTGAGGTATCTTGTACTACATTTCTAATCCTCTCGTACTCCTCAGACAACATCTAATTCATCATACGGGCTATAACAATGGAAGATCTGGATTTGTGATAACTGGATGTTCCATGGTGACCTGACCTTGATAAGCACTGCAATACAGGAGTTTGAAAAGCATCCAGCAGGACAGAGAGATTTTATGAGATAAGTAGAATACGAGGTCATGCTCTGCTAAAGTCAGAATATTGTTGTAGCCAGAAACCATTTCTTAAAGGGAACCTGTCACTGGAGGGCTATATTTCAGTGTGGACAGGTTCCCCTAGACACTCTTAAGTGGATAGCAGACATGCTTGTATCCAGGGGTGTCAATAGGTCAAAAGATCCGGGGCTCGTTCTCCGGATCTTTTTGCCAGGGCCCTGGATCTCCCCGGGTCAGCAGGACATCTGCCCTGTTGCCCGGACATCCTCTCCTCTCTCATCACGATCCGTTTCCTCAGGTTGTGATGAGAATGTGTGCATTCACTGCTTTCTCCAGCATGAGCTGCAGCCTCCTGGAGAATAGGACTCTTGGAGGCTGAAGGACCTGTGATGATGTCATGATCACATGACCTGCCGGGGAAAGCAGTGCACAGAGCTGCACACCAGTGAGGTGAGGGGGGAGACAAGATAGGGAATAGGGAAGGGGAAGAACATGGGGGGCAGTGTGTGGGACATTACTGGGGGCTGTGTGGGACATTACTTACATGGGGGGCTGTGTGGGCACATTACTTACTGAGGGGCCGTGTGGGCACATTACTCACCGGGTGGCTGTGTGGGGGACATTACTCATTGGGTGGCTGTTTGGGGGACGTTACTTACTTAAGGGGCTGTTTGGGCACATAATCTAGATACTTGCTGTCAGGGAACCAAGATGTAGGGACAATGAGGAACATAAGATGTGGTGATGCTGGGCCTAATGGAGAAGATGGAGGACACATCACCTGCAGTCACTGGATGTAACAGGTAGGCATTTCTCCTGTGGTTTCTATAGCGGTATATACACTTAGTAAAGTTGTTATTGGCACAAGCACATGTGAGGGGGTTATGTACAGAAGGGTCATCACTGTAAGTGTGATACACATGCATTGAGGCCCGTGCCCCAGATCTTTTACCACCCTAGCAACACCCCTGCTTGTATCATACCTTAGTGTTCTTTAGTTCTTATAATATTCAATTATAAAGTTTACCTGCCAGCATGTTCTTCTCAAGTCATCAGAGATGCTGCATTTCAAAAACTTGCTTTCCATAGTCCCCCAGTCGTCAATATTCAACATCCTCCTCATCCTCCTTCTGACCAACCATCTACCTCATGATGTTGGCTCACCACACAAGCAAACCTCCCTCCTGTACGGTGAGCCTTCAACCCCTGTCATGCTCCTTGAGTGGTGAGACGGCTTGCTGCGCCTTGCAGCTCTCTACAAATGCATGCCATCCCTAACCAGTTTAACTATGCAGAATGAAGGCAAGCAAACTCGTTACACAGTTTGCTTACTACACATGACAGGGACAGAAGACTTACCGCGCAGACGCAAGGTTTGTTTGTGTCACCTCATGAGGTGGAGGGTTGGACAGAGGGAGGATGTGAGAGGGGGTGTGTTGAAAAGCCTTTTGGTAACCGGTTAAAGGGACTGTTTAGCTTTCAAATCCTTGTTGTTGCATAAATTGACTTTTGATGGTGATCACAGACAGCCCTTCTTTGGATACATTCACATCTGTTTTGGAGGCTTCAGTGGTTGACTTTCATGGACAGAAAGTGGTGTAAGGATATTGACCCAACTTAGGGTGCAAGCCTCAACCAATCTGACTCACAGGTAAGATAAGTCCAGAAAAAAATTGCAGAGAGGCAGCAGTCCTGTTGAAGTGAAGATGTTTATTCATGTAAAGTTAAGGAACCTTTTTTCTAGCTGTATGCATCACATTGTAATTAGCCCTAATGCCTGTAGCAAGTATCTTTTATGGGAACATGCTGTGCCTCAGATTTTAAACATTGACACAAATCAATTTGTTTAGCACAGAAATCTGCTGTAATACACCCCAAACACTGTCTAAAATGCCACATTATTAAAATGTATTATCATATTATGCCAATTTATCAATAAAAATATATGAATAAAAATTCTAAAAGCATCATTTAAAACTTGTGTTTCCATATAGATGTTTCTGATGGGAAAACAAGGTTTGTGTTATCAAGGGAGAGAACCCATATAGGACAGATAGTATTTTACCCTTTTCCTTAATCACGTCTCATTTTGGCTTAAAAAATTGCTTTAAAAAAATGGAGAGTATGAACCTGGCCCTTTTTTATTAACATTGACTACTTAAGCCACAGGTATACAGGGCATCAATACTCCTGTCTGCAAACTGCTTCATCAGCTCATGCAAAGAGCAGTAATGCAGACGTGGCTTAGTCACAGGGCTTCATCACTGTCATAACTAATAGGATAATCCAACATTATAAATTTAATTTGTATTAGATTTAGCAGGGTCCACTTGTTGCTGGTACACTGTGTATCATGTTCCCATTTAATCTCTAATTTCTTTAGTTGTATCATGGTGAATAAGGGCCTGGATTCGGAGCTTAACGCCGTCTTAGTCCCAGGGCACGTTCATGTGTTAATGCTGTAAATTGTGCCGCCAGACAATTCCTGCCGGAGCAGAGAGCCTGGACAGAGACATGAAATCTTATTTCATCTCCAATAAAGAAATCTTATAGAGATACGCCTTAAGACTATAAATTGATATCAATATATAAATATACACAAACATCCACAATTCTGAACATCAAACTTGGTGACTATTAAACAATAAACATCAAACTTGTTCCATTTACATGAATTTTACCAATACATATGTACACATCACACTCTCATATAAGAACAGAAATATTCTATACACATTGGGGCACATTTATTAAGAACAGTGTAGTCTGTACTATTTGCAGTTGCCTGTGTAGTGTGCAGAGGGTGCTAGATTCAGGATTTCTGGCACCCATTTTGCATGAAAATGGCACCCTCTACACTGCTCCAACAGAGTGCATGTCAAATCTGGCGCACAATCCGACTGAGCACCGGAACGCCCGGTTCAGTGCAGAAAATTGTGTCGCCTGAAGAATAGTGCAGCCGCGCCACAAAGTGTTCACACGGAACACAAATGAAAAAAGTTTGCACCTAAAAGAACATGCAAAGTCCGACAGAAAACTGGTGCAAAACCCTTAGTAAATGTGCCCCATTACTTTTCTCCTCTTACTAGAGGAATCAGTGAACCACAGAGGTCATAAGACCTTGCATGTCTATATATTTATTTCAATTGCAACAGTGTAATACTTCACCTCTAGTGGTGCTGTAGGGAAACTGTATGCTTGTACATGGGTTCTCTCATGCATTGGGGGTCATTTACTAAGCGCCCGATTCGCGTTTTTCAGACGTGTTACCCGAATATTTCCGATCCGAGCACGCAATCGGATTGTGGCGCATCGGCGCCGACATGCACGCGACGGTAATCGGGGGGCGTGGCCGAACGAAACCCGGATTTGGAGTAACCGCCGCATTTTAAGAAAAAGTGTCGCTGGACAGGCGATTACCTTCACCAGGAATAGGATCGTGAACTCTGGCGGAGGAACTGCCTTAGTGAATCGCTGGAAGACCCGATTCCACCACAGAGAACGCACTGCTGGATTGCGAATGGACTGGGTAAGTAAATCTGCCCCATTACGTCCCATCGCTGTAATTACCTTGTAATCAGTTCATTAATGAAAAGAATTTTAACCCAAAATGTGAACTGGGAAAGCCTTTTAATACAACATGCATTGCTCAGCACTGAGCCCTATCACAAGATGTGTGCAATAAATGTTGCTTGTGATGGACAAGTCCAACAAATAACATACAAATTGCCTTTGCTGTGACTCCTTTAGAGGTGAACAAGGAAGGAACACAAGGATTGCAATAACACTTGTGTAATATTATCAATGCAGACTGAACCTGGCCCGTAATTTATTATTTTATACCAACATATGATGTAGCTGATGACATTTCAGTAAAACAGCCGGGTGCAAGTGTCTTTTTTTCCTCTTTCTAAAATGAAAGTGTGATATCAAGCAAGTGGTGAAAACAGTCCGAGAGTATTTGAAAATGTCAAATTTAACAGCAGGAAAAAATGTCTTTTAACTGAAAAGATGAGAACTCGAGGGAGCTAAATTAACAGCGCAGCACAACATTTCACCAAGTAATAGAACCATATTTCCCCTTTTATAGAGCATAGCTCACGGCAATATTTAATCTCTCTGGTTTAATGAACTTTTAAAGGGAGTCAATAAATATTCAGAGCTATGACAAGTCCAGCACACATTTAACTATGTGATAGGCTGTGGGCTTTCTACCTTCTTCTGTTGGGAAAAAGGGCAAAATACAATCTTGTAAAAACATAGGAGGGATGGATGCAAAGGCATAGAACAGCTGCATCATTGTACATAAGAAGCACAAAGTGATGGAAGCCGGCACACAGGCTTAGGCTCCTGAGCCTCCCCCCCCCCCACACACTTCTGCCGCATGAAAGCCAGCGCAGCTGCGCCAAAATCGCGTGCGACACAATCCCTTTGAAAATCCGTCGAAAGTGCAATCCGCTGACCCATAGTAAATAAGCCCCCCTATGTGTGATCATGCCATAAGAAGCTCATTATTGTGCTCTTAAGCAAAAGGAAATATATCTCTTGATATTATGTCCTACCATTATTCTTGCTAAGTAATGTTTTTTTACACTTAAAGTGTGCCTAAACTTCTACTTTATTAAATCTACTTTATTAAAGAAATCTGTTCATGTGTTTTTTTCCTCTGCCTTTCTAACTTAAAGAGTTTGTATAAATCAGCTTTCTGTACTGTAACCACTGCAGCTGGGAGATAAAGCAGCCCGATAAAGTGTTTAATGACTAATAAAGTGTCTAGTGACTCTTTACAGTCACTGGATAGTATAATTACTTCAGGGAGCTGATATAGGGAAATAGGCCTTAGGTATGGAAAGAGTTAATTATAAGCCTCCTTATCTGTAACAGGTGGGCATAACATCTTGATGCTTTCAGATACACTGCTCACTACAGGAGAAAAAAGAGCAAAAAAATAAGATGTTTTACTAATCTAGTCGTTCGTGATATATAATTTAAAAAAATCTGCAAAGATTAGTTTTGCTTTAAAAGAAACATGTCAGGGCAATTTGGAACACTAAACCACCCACAGGTCCTTATGGACTGTATTTATTTATTTTTTTGGTTTTTTGAAACGCCAGTCTTAAAGTTTTTCTTGCAGGCACTCTGCCTCCAGTATCCACTAAGAGGCTTCGATACACCCAAAGTGGCGTGAAGCTTGGAGAAGCCTGAAAACTGAATAATGCGCATAATGAATTTCCCCCATTATGTCTAAAAACATTGCCCCTTCTGCTACTTTATATTGCAAAGGTTGTTAAATGGTAAGATTCACTTTAAAGGTAGAAAATGTGAGCTGAGCAGCAGCACTGGGTACAACCATATAGAAAAGTGGTACTCTTCTTTTTCTTAGACACCAACGTAAATAACAAATATATATGTAAAATTTAGTTTCTGTTGTTGTCTGAGAAGTAAGATCTTTTTGATGCATGAAGCAGCCACACATGGCTTATGAGCAGGAATCAACAGCTAAATGATAATGGGCAACTTTGTGTCTTCATTGGGCGGCCAGCAGGGGCCAGTGTTTTGGCTGCATGTGGCTATTGCATGAAGCAAGACTTGGGCATGGTTTTCACTGCAGTAGCCATAGTGGCTTCTTGTGGAAGCAATGTGTCAAGGGGGTAAGCAGTCAAGACTAGGCAGTGAACAATAGTGATGGGTGAAGGATGCAGAGGATTACTGTATGCAGAACTATCTCCTCAATCCTCTTCTTCTGGCATAAACATCTACGGTGGTCAAGAAGACAATATTGTTGGTATCCTTAACATATTACAGTGCCTTTACACAGTGGAGGGAATTTTATTACGTTGTGGGACATGACTGGTGTTTCTGACAATCTGTCATCTTCTAAGCTGTAGTTGTTTAATATGGCGCACAGACGTAATTTGATGCAGGGCTGTAATACATAAGTGGCAAAAAAATAATAATAAATGAGGATTGTCTTTGTGTACGTCAGAAATGAGTTGGTAAGCCATATTAAATTCTTATGGAGGTAGATGCAGGTGAATTGCCACTTAAAGCGGGTACAGCCAGGGAATAAATGGCCTCACATGCTTGCAACTGCCAGGCTGGGCAACCTTAGGCCACAAGCTTGTAAAGATGTACATTTCAGTCTGTTATGTTCAAGCTTATGTAGAGGAGGAAACCACAATTTCCTAATTGTGCACCTTACAAGTACCATATAGCCATATAGCTAGTCAATCAGTACTTGCCACTGCGAATGGCCTTTGGCCGCTTCCACACGACTGGAAATTTTAGATTGTACGGTATCCGTACCACCCATATAAAGGACGTATTGCCCTCTCCTCACCACTCCACTCTCCTTGCCAGGGCGAGCATACGTTCATGTGCAAGGAGCCTTACCATGTACCCATACATTTCGGCAGATGTCTGTAAATCTCTGTTAGTAACTGTACCGGCTACATACAATGTAGGGCACAGACTGGCTAAGTTGTTGAGGTTGAATAGATTCTGAATACTAATTTGATCTTACCTCTTACAAACTGTACATTATAATGAGTCGGCCTGAGGTACACGACATTACAATTCCAAGTGTACTCTCTTATCCCAGGAGTCAGTGAATGAGGGGCAACTTCTCTCGCTGGAGGGGGCTTGTGTAATTAATTTTAATTTCATGTTTAATTAAAACAATGATACTTCTGATAGAATTACTTATGCACGTACCTCCTTGCTGGTAACTGTGTCATTAATATTGCCTAGTGCCTTAAGAAGTATAGCTTTTATCTACCGTACCCATCACAATATATAATGCAGGAAAATAACCCAAATAATGAATGTAAGTCTCAGACACATTAAAAGTTTACAGTGAACGTCATTATCCAGCTAACTGCAGGGAGGGGGGCAGAATAGCTTTATCCAATGCAATACATATAGAACAAGAAAAACAGTTTCCTTGCATATTAGACAAAAACTCACCTTTTTTTCTCATTGCTTAAAAAAATTGACCAGGTACAGTCAGGACTACATTTACCATTAGGCAAAGTTGGAAATCAACATGGACAAGAATAGTGGGGCAGATGTATTAGAAATATCCAAAATCAGAATTATAAATTTCAATGATAAAGTTAAACTTTGGCTAATAGTTAAGAAGATCTTTAGCCAAAAAGTATTTTATTTTACTAATACAAGCTTATGGTAACACACAATCTCCCCAACTCAGGTCAGGAGTATCTTGTACGTGCCCCACCCTTATTATCCAATCAAAGACCATATTATTGAATTTAAAAAATCCAGATGGATTCTACCAGGATTTTTTTTATTGATCACCTTTCCTTTGGACCTATCCTTGGAATTTATATGAAGTAATTTTTTACCTGGATCTGGAATAACCAATGGATGTGACATCACAGGGCTGTAAAGTGGAATTATAAGACACTGGAGCACTACACCAAGTCAGAATATCCCTCTGGGCTCAAACACACAGGGCACACAAATGGGGGGGGGATGTATTAACGCACTTGCCACAATTCTGGTGATTTAGCGTCTATAACACAGTGTGAAAAGCCTTACACCACATTTATCAAGGCTTTTTGGACCTGTTTTTAGCCATTTCCCGACTTGTCTGGCTGAGGGTCGTGGCCTTCGGAAAGGGGACGGGACTTGACCTAAAATGGGGCGTGGTCTATTTTGTTGCGCAGAGTTTAGATCACTTTAAAGTAGGTCTAAACTGGAAACCCACAGTCTTATCCTGCACCAGATTCATTAACACAGTGATAAATCTGGCGCAGAAAATGACTTGGGTTTTCCTCCACTAAACTGACGGAACCTGGCACACATAGATACATCCCCCCAATGTCTCAAACAACCCACCAGTAATTGGGAGCTATGAAAAGCTCATCATCTAAGTCTCTAAGGTTTCATGAAAAACTCATTGTCTAAGTCTCTAAAGTCTCATTCATGTGAAAAACATTAGTAAATAATAAGCTATAGCCCATGATTATCCCTAAAAACAGATGTCATACTCATGTAACATGACCATGGAAAGCTGTCATTCTTTACTACCAAGTTACATCCCACAGCATTGTGAACGTAGCCTAATATAATACAATCTAAGGAAGCCCAGACCATGCTTATCTTCCTGTACATGTGTTGGCCTGTGGTCTTGAAGCTATTCTGTGGCATGTCTGTCCATGTGTGCTATTGATTCCCTAGATAGAAAAGTGTGATCCTCATGTTGCCTAGTGAAGGCACCTGACCAAGGGCGAAGGAAGAAGTTTTCTCTTCAGTTTAGCTGATAAATGTGAATTATGCATCACCATTTTTACAAAGGACAAACAAGAAGGACTAGTGCGTAATTCACTGCTGTCACGTTCCCTTCTTCTCATGTTCACAGCCCATCGGTGAAAGAGAAAATGATGAATGTATTTGTATATGTGCTCCACTTAATAACCCGGTGAACAAGCGTTCTGAGTTATTGTGGTATTCTAACGGCTCTATTCTCTCCATCCACTGCAATTTACAATCTTATATTTTCATCCCAACTGTGCGCTTTAATGCATTTTGCCGGCACTCTGCAACACGGGATTTTACTAAATAACGTGATTAGAAAGAGAAGCAGGGGAGAGAGACTTGCAATCAAAATGCTATTTTGATTATTTTCCCTACCTAATTGGCTTCCCTATTTTTGTTTTAGCAAGCAAATGTTTGAGTTTGGGAAAAAGCTGAATTGTTCTAAGCGAGACGGCTTGTTAAGAATACACCGGCAGGAGCGGCAGCAGCATCTCTGTCTAACGTGATAGGACTGCAGCCTTTATCCACATTGTGTATTAAAAGCAATTTTTACAAGGAAGATATGAAATCTGCCGTTAAAACCTGTTGGTTAATCAGAGGCTGGTATACGGTTGTACACCACCGCCGCCACAGCCGCCTCTGGCATCACATTAAAAAAACACAGAATGAAGCTGATTAAAGGTGAATCTTTCAATACCTATTCTGTAGCATGTTAAAGATTCTATTACTCTTTTTAAATAGGATTTAATCACGTATTTAAAATAGTGCAGAAGGAAAAAGCATTACATATGCAGCCCTAGGGGATGAGATTATCTCTCCTGCGGAAGAAGAAAAAAATGTAGGTATGCGGCAGGCAATCAGGGGGCTTTATGATCCACAGAAGGAACGTTTACCTAAACAAATACATCCATTTATTCAGGCAGACCGGTATTATTGCAAGATATTGCAGCTACGTGTATAGGCCAGACTGTACGTCAGCTGAGTACAGGGCAACAACGCCTTTCTGCACCAATGTGAGGAGATAAAATAGGTTTTTTTTCCAATTATTGAAAAGATGTCGCCTGTAGTAGGCCAATTATTTCTGCACTAGCCATCTGAGAGTCGACAGCAATCCACAAACGCCGGCCATTCTCCCCTCCTACGTGTGCTTCCTGCGATAGCTTTCTCTAGGTTAATTACCAGAGAGCTGTATCTGTTTTTATCTGGGGATGCAGCCAAGTTTAAGGGTTTAAAGCCCAAATGTGTGTCCGGGCAATTTGTGCGGCAGTTCACTGAGACACAACAATTACAGGGCCACGTCTACTAAGCGATGCAGTAAAAAGCATGGAGCGTGACAATGCTGCTCAGGCTCATCATTGAGAATTGAGAGGGACCTCTATAAGACCACAGATAGAATCTAATGCAAAGAAGAGAAAATATTTTACTTATTTTTTTCACTTGATCTTATAACATTTCAAGCAAAAATCTGATACAACTTTTCCCATACCTATAAACTACAATGAAATAAAATGCATCCAAAAATCTGTAATGACACATAACGTAACATGAGCATCACCGAAAAACAAACTTAGGGCACATTCACATGGTCGCATTGCGGCCGCATCGGGTTTTGGCACAATCACGCCGGCTTTCATGCAACACAAATCGTGGGCGGGCCGTCGGATGATCAAATGGATTCGGACAAACCGCGGTATTTAACTTCAAAATTGTGTCGCAAGCCAAGCACTTACATGCACTGGTGAACTCTGGTGGACCTGATCGGGGAAGCGACACATGCAGGATATCGGGCGCACGATGTAAGTGAATCGCGGCAGAGTTTATCCGCGTCAGACAGTCCGGATCGGGGATTGCGCAGGGAATGTGCCCCATTTTGTCATGAGACCGGCACCTTGTGCCAGTTCTATATATGTCTGTGAAGCTCCCTGGCCCATCAGATTTATAACAGTGGCTTTGGCCCTAGATATATCTGCTGGCAGTGTCTTAAGCTGTGTGGGTTGTTTGCGACAGTTGCATAAAAAGTTGCAAAAAAATTCAAAAGTTGCAGATATAGACCAGGGCAGGGAATGGCACCAATTAGACCCAAAACTTGTGCCTAAACAGGCACGCATTGTATAAACTAGTCTATGCAAATAATGAATTTGGTAAGAGCAGGGTGTGCGCCAAAGTCACTTAGCATTGTCCTATCCTCATTTAGTGCACTGGAAACTCACGAAACAGCATTTGTACAACAACTGCGCCGAATCAACGCCAAACAAAGACCAAAACAAAACAATGATACATTAATAATAATAATAATACCCCAATTGTCTATATAACATTTTCCAAATCACATTTACATTAATGCACTGCTGAATTAGACAAAAAATCCATACACAATCCGCAACGTGTACACATAGACTTAAAAACTTTTCTACTTTGGAACACAAAAAGGCTAAACACTAAAGCCATTTGCATTCATTTGCACCTTGTTACATCCCCTATTGATTAATATAAAACTATATCCCCCCCTTTATTAACATAACAAAAGTCTAAGATCAAAGGATTGGGAGTGCGGGTTCATGAAGCTACAGCTACGTTCCATTTTTGTATGAAAACATTTGTTGTAGAAGTGACTGATGTCGTAAAAGACGTAAAGTTGAAATGAGATACAACAAGAGTGATGTTGATGCTGATGTTTCATCTAACATCTCCATAAATTATTTACACATAAATCACCAGTGTTTTCAGCTTTAAGAGAGGTGGGAGACTCGGCACTGGATAAAATTAAGGATGACGGCTTTTAATATCTGCATTACAGCCATCAGGAATATCTTGTCAGCAGTCAGTATTACGAGAACATTTTGGACTGCTGAGGCCACAGAACCAGGGGAATATAAATCACAGTTTGGTGTACATCAGGCAGGGTATGAGGTTTTACAAGCAAAATAGGAGATGAGTGGTAATATAATCCTGCTTCTCTATGTTTATAAACATTGTAAAATCAATCAAGCGTCATTATATTCCATCATTATATCCCATTTACAGGACGCACTGGAATAGGCTTACACAGCTACAGATTCAACCGGAAAAACATCCTCTAATATGAGGTCTCCCATATATCCAGGATTTACAACATTCAATAAGATCATGAAATATTGATTGATTTATATTTCTTTTTAAATATTTCAGCTAATAATTTCTATTGAACGTCAGACTACTTGTCCCTTTATAGAGCACAACACAACCACTGGGTGGCTTCATACAGACATCCACAGTGATAACTTTGTGATACAATGGGGCACATTTACTTACGGGCGATCCCCGAGGTGCGTTGTCCAACGAGGATTCAGAGCTGCCGCGATTCAATAAGATCATGCATCCAATTTCCTACATGTGTCGCTTCCCCTATGAGGTCTGACGGAGTTCACCATCTTCTTCTCGGTGCATGTAAGTGCATGGCTTGCGACACAATTTTGAATGTTAAATCCTGCGTGTTGTCCGAATCTGTTGGATCGTCCAACGGCCCCTATCTGTGTCGCGTGAAAGCCAGCGATGATGCACCAAAATCCGATCGAGTGCGACAAAAATCCCTTCTAAATGCGACGCACATGAGCAATCATCGGATATTCAGAAGAAAGTGCGGTCCGCGGACCCTTAGTAAATGAGCCCCAATGTTTCAAGTCGATCTGCTCTTCAGAGATGGGAATCATGTGACACAAATTTCAGAACTTGTCTAGTAGTATGGACCACAATGGAAAGAGATACAATGTATTTGAGATATTTCATATGGAGACACACAAAGCAGCCATATAATCTTGTGCTGCTGTCATATTACATGATGATCCGCTCACCAAGCGTCATTGAACACAGGCCTCTTTTTGATGGGGGAAACCTTTGGTTCCTTCAGGATAAAAAGACCTAAAGATTACAGAAATATGATCCACAAGAGGTTTTATGAAATTCATTGGTAAGAATCCTCTACTCCTATTACAGAGACAAAGCAGAAGTCTGAATCAGAAACAGTTGCACACATATACTGTATATGTAAGGTTTGAAGGAAAGGCACAATTTCAGATGTTGGTTGAAGTTAGGCTTAGGTCCCTTCCCATGAACAATCCTGATACAAGTGCAGTCTGAGCACATCTCAGACTCCTTGATCTATTGTGTTATACACAACAGGTAAAATCACATCTGATTGGTGCACAGAAATAGAAGTGGCCCATATGGACAGCACTTGGTTGCATATGTTTAAAGGAAGTACAGGCGGTCCCCTACTTAAGAACACCTGACTTACATACGACCCCTAGTTACAAACGGACCTCTGAATGTTGGCAATTTACTGTACTTTAGTCTTAGGCTACAATAAACACCTATAACAGTTATCAGAGGTGTCTGTAATGAAGCTTTATTGTCAATCCTGGTTCTAATGACAATCCAACATTTTTAAAATCCAATGGTCACAGAGACCAAAAAAAATTTGACTGGGGGTTACAATGATAAAGTATACAGTTCCGACTTACATACAAATTCAACTTAAGAACAAACCTACAGTCCCTATCTTGTATGTAACCCGGGGACTGCCTGTACTGAATTCTCAAAGCTTCAAAAGCTTGGATGTAAAATCTGACACAACTCAGATGATATTCGGACTACAAATGTAGGTGGTTGGATAGCACTAGAATAGCATTAGGACTGAAATTGGAACAAAATCAGACAATTTTCACTGAACAAAAAAAACAACAGAACAAACTCGGTTTGTGGGAAACTGCCCTTAATGTTCATTAAAGGACATCTACCACTAGGATGAAGGATTATACACCAAGCACAAATATACTAGTGTGTGCCCTCACTGGCAGGCTACGCTCTTCTCTTAGCTTCGTATACCCTGGTTTTTACAAAAAGGGGCTTTTAAAATTATGCAAATAAACCTAAGAGACTCTGCATACCTCAGGGTCATTTGCTTAATTTTAAAGCCTTTTTTTCAGAAAAATAAGGGCATAGGAATTTTAAAGAAGTGTGGACCCTACCACAGGGGGCACATACCAGTACATCATTGGGCTTGGTGTATAATCCTTCATCCTGGCGCTAGATGTCCTTTAAGTTAAGCACCATTTCTGCCTATTAAAATAATAAAATTCTGCCTTTAAATTATGCTAATGAGGCAGGGGTTCGAGAGCCCCTCAGTGATGTCTTTTTACTGGTTGTTAGAATAAGAATAAGCAGAGCAGGTCTCCCTTCCCCCTGCCTCTGCTAGATTACACAGGTAGGGGGAGGAAGGAGAGAGCAGGGGCAGGTGAGTCATTGAAACGGTCTGTGAAAAGATATCAGTGAGGGGCTCTGGAAACACCCACCAGAGTCCCTCAGTATCATTAGTACAATTTTAAAAATGTTTTTTAAGAGGGAGCAGGCCATGAATAACAAATATAAAAAGATACCATAGTCACAGTGCCTGGATCTGAGTAAGTGTCCCTGGTATATCATGTTGGATTTTGAAGGTAGATTTTCTTAAAGCAAATGCAATACCACATAGAGTCTCATGGACAAAAATCTCTTCAGCATTTTCATGAAGCTTATGGAATTACTGATATTCTGTAATATACCTCTATTATCAGATCTATATGCTTCATAAGCAGAAGACATCCAACATTACAGAAGGCATAAAAAAGGTGAATCCATTTTCAAAGACTGTTCTGCAGCCCAAATACTGGAGCCACCATAATCAAAGAATTCAATAAACATGAGCTACACTTATTGTCTACTGTAGAGAATGAAAGCTTTTATTTCTAGTCGTCTGCCTTCTCAATGAAAGCCAGTCGCTCATTCTCCATTCAATCCACATCAGCATAGTATGTGACAGAAAGAAGCCGAATCCCCACCCAGCTGTTTTCCTGTAAACACTTAGATCCTCAATCTTCCAATCTATTAGGATTCTGAATACTTTACGGTAATTAGTCTATTTCTAAGACTGCTGGGATATTCTTACATGTGTTAACCCACAACATGCCAATGTCTTCACCACAGGAAACATCTAAGCTAAGGTATTGCTGTAATAAATACAAGGGGTGCAGACACTCAGCTAGATCTTTATCAGCCCACAAGTCACTGTGTCGGGCATGCCAAGTTGGGTGGGATGAACCATGGACAAGTATGATGAATGTACAGGCAGTTTCCACTCAAGCATTGATGCAGTTATAAAGGTATTAATTTAGCAGCAAACATTTAAATATGTACAGTAAGATGGATTTGAGAACAGTGCAGTGTGGAATAACCCTAACGCGGGGCATTAAACTCATTTATTACAATGAATAAATAGTGTAATGAGATTGGAAACATCTAGAAGCACCCAGTAAGCAGCTGATGAATTGACCTGTTTGTGATCACTATCAATGAATATAAATTAAGAGCCCAGAAGACTTTGATAACATTCTGCTCTCATATTGTGACTTTCTAGGCTGATAGTTAAACAAATATTTACAGGGAAAGAGGAAAAACACAGGCTATGATTTGTAGCATTCATTCTTTATGATTAGTCAAAGAAATACCTAATAGAAACGAGAAGGCTCTGTTCATACCGCTGGAGAGGAACTCATGCATCTTATGTTCCAACCATGCAATCAGTCGCCAATGCGGAAGCTGTATGGTAAATGTTCATTTTTTACATTTCCATGCTGGAGAGAATTGTACACTAAATAATATACAAAATAGTCACAAAATACAAAGTAACTGAAGTAAATAAGATCATTCTAACCCCATAATTGTGACAAAAAGTGCTTGCACCTTGGGGGCCTATGACTCCTTAAGTCTAACCTGAAGTTAATCGGTTCTTTGGAGAATCTAAATGGGCCCCCACCTCCTAAAGGCCATAGATAATACTGGTTACTTTTTATGTGGCCCATGAGAAGCTTGGAGATCTAGGTGTCAAAAGACAGGAATATTGAGATTAATGGGTAAATGAAACATAAGCCCATGTTCAAGATTCTCGAATAAATCAACACAGGGTCACAATTGACTCCTTCATAGATACTAACCTGTCTATTGCAAGTGCATATGGTCATCCTGGCCATTATGTTAAAAGAGGGTTTCATGTAATGCCCTTGGACCTTTGCCCCATAACCTTATACTAATTCAATGGTATGGCGAGAGACCGAAGATAAAATAGCTCTCGTAGGGTAGTTCCATTTTAAAAGTAAAAGGGCAAAAACATTTTTTTTTTACCTTCTTAGATGGTGCTTGATCAGGCACAACTCTAAGTGAAGCGTTTTTCAATTATCGGGGTGCAGCCTACCTCCTCTTGGGATTCACTAGCCTCATTGCTTCTGATCAGCGGAATTGTAGGGGAGAAATATAGGAGGAAATGAAGACCCATACCTCAAATGGTTGTCTTAAAAGGGATTGATTTTATTTAGTTGCCTCTGGATACAATGCGTTTCATGACCAAGGGGTCCCTTTCTCAAGTAAAATTAGAGACTGAAAGAGATATATCAAAAGGAAAATACATATATATGTGTATGTGTGAACAAATATATATGAGTGTGTATAAATATATATGTATAAGAACACGACAGAGTGCCATAATCTTGTGTTCTGTGTAGAAGAATTGGAGTTCAGTGTATGTAAAAACATTTGTACCTATTTAACATTATCAGTTGACTTATAGCTTATATAGTACTTACTGTATATACTAAAAGAGCTCCTAGTATAGAGATAAGAGGTTTTGGTTCTAAAAGTATCTACTTTTAAAGTCGTTTCCCTTAGCCGACTATACCTTTTATCCGTTTAAGAGAAAAATTGTCAAATGAAGATTGAGATTCACATAAAAAAATTAAAGATTCACATTATTAAAAAAAAAAACCTTACCAAGTGAAAAGATACAATGGGAGGGGGGATTGTTAGTTTTTTGTTTCTAATTCATCTTAATGGTTTTCTACTTTGCTAAATGTGTCAATTCACTTTTCACTTTCATTTGGCACAATTTACACCTTTCTTAAAACAGCAAACATCCCAATTTTTTTACAACCTGTGGAATAGGCCTAAAAAATGTGCAAAAAAATCATGCAATTCACAAAAAAAGACACAACTAAAGGAAAAAGAAAAACTAAATTAAATGACCACCGATGAGTTCTGATGTCAGCGCCAGATATGTGTCGCAGGTGACTCGTTTCTGTGCATAAAGGGGTGTTCCGGTGCACAGTACATAAGAAAGTAGGGGTGTATAATAAATAGCACAACAATGTAACCATTTAGAGAAGAAACTCCTCATTCAAAAAAGGAAATTAAAGGCAACCTGTCACCACATTTTCATAAATACAACTGGTGACAAGTTCCCATAGAGCCCTATTAACTAACTGACGTCCTTCTTTTAACATCAAATTGTTTCCCTTACATCTCCATAAATCAAATTGATCTTATATTCTCTGGCATCAGAGAATGGTGCTGCTTTGTCGACCCATCCCATCTATACCTCCCCATGTCTCTTCTATGCATGTCATGTGACCAGGGTGATGTCATCAAAGGTCCTTTATCTAGTTACATTTGCAATTTCTACCCCATGTTTTGGGCTCACATCAGGTGAATTACATATACGTTTACAAACAGTTTTTTTTTAACATTGCATGACGGGTTCTCTTAAATTCATATTCAAAACATGGAATAGTGCCTTGTATAATGATGACCCCTGTATCAATTCCCCCCACTTCCCCCTTTCAAAAGACCAGACAAATCAGGGTCAGTGGATATAACAGGGACATTTACAACAGAAATATTGGAAACTAACAGCCCCCATTACAAAGACGTCCCCTCCAATAAAACTAGCAGACACTGCAGCACCATAGCCTCAGAATGCTGTACTGAGCTTACACTGGTCCGGGGTATTCATTAGGGGGCAGTCCGAGGAGGTGGACCGCATGAAGCCCAGCCTATGTAAGCTCGGTCCGGTGTTCTGAGGCGCTGCAGTGTCTGCTAGCTTTATTGCAGGGTGCTGATAAAGCTAGCAGTTTATCACTGCTAAAAATGGGGTTGCACTAGGAGCTGCTTACTTTGGTGGGTTTTTTTTTTAGGGTGACAGGTCCTATTTAAACTTTGTAGAAAACAAAGGAATGACCCAATATTTTTAAATGAAAAAAGGTACAATGAGGGTGCTGGGATAGACAAAGACTGGGGCATTGAGTAATATTTATAATATGAACATGGGACCTTCATATTACATCTCTAATGGGTTCACCCTGAAATGCTCAATGTGAAAGTAAAGAGCAGATATTACTGAATACATTGCATTCATCTCTATTCTGCTGGCATAAAGTTGAAGGTAGTAACTGTTTCTCTGCCATGCACTGCACTGTCTACTAATGGCAGCAGAATGGTTAATTTATTTGCCATTAAATCTGGACACAGCACAGCCTGAAACAATCTGTCAGCTATTGCCAAACTCACAAAGAAAGAAAGGGAAATGATTTGCAACGCCTCCACTTTTTAAATGGGGCTGTTTACGCTACATATGTGCATATAAATATTTATTGCGCCCACAGCCACCTAATGAATTTTAAACTGGATGAATATGCTGGCAATTTGGCACTTAAATATATTTTTTAAGAAGCAGCTTTGTGACAAGGAAGGGAAAAAATGGAATTATTAGCTAAACTGAGATAATGTGAAGGGATGTGTTTTAATTTTCTTCAGACTGATATGTTATGTTTCAGATGACTTTCAATCAAGGGATAGGCCTACGGCGTAGATAGTGGGACTCCAGATTCTGTTCCATTAAGATTTCAGTGGAAATAAAACCTTTGAAAATTGCATTATGAATATGTGCCTTGAGCCTTATTTTCACAGTTGTGACCTATAGGCGTAGGCCATGTTTGGCCAGCCCCTTGACAAAATGCCTATAATAGGTAACAATGGAGAAAAAACTAAACTAAGCTGCTGAATATATAAATTGTTAACTGAGTTTGTATTTCCTGATATGCAGATTAACATTAAATTGCCTCTTTTCTTCCATAAGTACATTGGGGGGAGGCATGAATGAGGCTCACATTAGACCAGTGGAGAGAAGGACTAGACAGTCTTCTTCTGCGACAGATTATTCACTGTATCTGGTGATAAATCTGGAGTATAAGATGGAGTATAAACCGGTATATAATCTGGAGTATAAACCGAATATAAGCCGAGACCTCTAATTTTAACTAAAAAAAACGGGAAAAACCTATTGACTCAAGTATAAGCCAAGGGTAGGTAATATATTGGTCACAGCCCCCTATAGTATATAGCCTGCTAGCCCCTGTAGAATATAGCCTGCCAGCCCCATGGAGTATATAGCCTGCCAGCCCCTGTAGTATATAGCCTGCCAGTCCCTCTGCTATATAGCCTGCCAGCCCCTCTGCTATATAGCCTGCCAGCCCCTCTGCTATATAGCTGCCAGCCACTCTGCTATATAGCCTGCCAGCTCCACTAGCATATAGCCAGCCAGCCCCTCTGCTATATAGCTGCCAGCCACTCTGCTATATAGCCTGCCAGCTCCACTAGCATATAGCCTGCCAGCCACAGCCCACAATATAATGCCTGTAGGAAAAAAACTAAATGTGTACTCAGCTTCCGGAGACCCCTCCCCCCCCAGCAGGTCCTCTTCTTTCCATTGCAGCCCCAGCATCGGCTCCGTGTCCCTGCACAGTCCATCGCAGGTATCATGATGTCAGCCGCCTACTGACATTCTAGTGTGTGCGCCAGCATCAGCACACACTATGATGTAAGCGAGCGACTGACGTTATGGTGCCTGTGATGGACCGCACGGGGACACTGAGCCGATGCTGGGGCCGCAATGGAAAGAAGAGGACCTGCTGGGGGGGAGGGGTCTCCGGAAGCTGAGTACACCTTTTATAAGCTGAGTTAGTGTTTTTCAGCACATTTTTTGTGCTGAAAAACTCAGCTTATAATCGAGTATATACGGTAGTTTAAGATGGCAAGTCATACTATGCACCATCTATTAGGCCTCATGCTGGTGCCTAAGCTATTGACAGGTGAAGGGGTGAACGCCAAGCAGCCGGCAATGTAAAAAGGCACACATAGGACATGTCCTATATTTTTCCATGCTCGGCCACTGTGCTGTGAGACAGCGTGCAGTGAGACAAATTGTGTGGCCGGATCACAGTCCACGTTTTTTCGTGTGCATGAGACCTTAGTTGGTTTAGTTGGCTGGACCAAAATATATAACAATTTCCCATGAGACCAAACCCCCTTTTCCTGAGGCCATGCGCTTTTATGTATAGAAGAGGGAAGATTGCTTAAATATAGTCTGAAGACCCTGAATAAATGTGGCTATTTATTTGCATATACTTGCATATAGAACTATTGATACCTCCACCCGCCCGCTGCCATGGCCAGAGCTCAACAGGCCAGATATACTCAGGGGCTCTGGACTCTGATGAAGATCAGCTATAGTCTCCCCCGGATTTGTAGTAAATAAACATGGCTGGCTGGGGCATACAATAGCTTGGAAATTCAGGTTTTAACATACCTTGTCCATCAGAAAACTGGAGGATAAGACATACTAAATTTACCCCATTGATAAATCTATCGTAGAAGAAGACTGGTCCAATCTAAGTCTGCAGTGATCCAATATCCGACATCCAAGGGATGCTCTAATCTTGGACACCATGTTGCCTATCTAGAAAGCTCTGGTTACACAGTGACTCCTATTGAGCTTTAATAGAAAAAAGAAATCAATGGGATCTAAAATGCAGCCCGATAAAAATGCTGCATTCATCTCATGTGACAGGCACATTCCTGTGGTACCATCTATAGTAAATACTATCCATCATGTGCCGAGATAATGTATAACAACATGAAAATGCCCTCTAGAACAAAGAGAATAAATAACAATAAAACAAATTGATGGATACATTTGTTTCTGTGCATTTTCCTTGTGCCCAGTGACACACTAAATTTGACATGTGACAATTTCACTTTGTTCAAACCTAAGCCTCACTGCTCCTGTGTGACTTCCGACGAAACATATTTACGAGCAAAGTGTAAAAACTTCTCAGGCACACTTTTCACCCAAAGGACATGAAAGCAGAAACAAGCACATAATGACACAACATAGGAATTGCTAACGATTATGATTCAGCTCAGTCAGGTCATTCCTTTCACATCCGATAGGCAATGTTTATGCTGTGGGAGTTATTATAGCCTGGAAAGGAGTGAATAAGGTAGAATTCTGTGTACTTTACCAAGCACTGACTCGGGTACTATGCTGGCATTCCCATACTACATTCATTTTCATCACTGACCGTGCCTGTAGAAGATATCTACAGGTATGACTATTTACATGTCAGCATATTTATGTCTGTTGCTCCAAATCCTTTGCAAACAATGTAATGGCTGCCTTTAGCTTCCACTAGACTGAGCTTAGGAGATGTATACTGAACATTATAAGACCATAAGATCAGGTAGTTTTATATAGTTAATTTGATTTCTCCTGGATGCAAAAGGCACTGTGAAGAGTTGTCTATTGCATAATTGTAGCAAACCTGTTGGAGTATGAACCCTTTCCATAAATAACAGAGGCACAAACAGAAGGAACGTGAAGTCAAGGCCGTTTTGCTACAAGACCACATCCTTTTTTCAGACAAGTTGCAAAAGTTCCTAAAAATGGTCTAATACCCTTATAGCAAACCTGTCACCAGGAAATATCATTTTAGCTGCTGACAGTTTCCAGTCGCCTTTGCAATGATTAGTACAAAAATGCCTTTGTCGCATCATTTCAGTACTTTATAAAAGTATATTAGACATTACCTGGCTTCCTGAGCATGCTGTCCCCACAATGGAGGGTTTAGTCTACATTTACTTGATTCTGCTGAAGTCTCCATCTGACTAAGCAGGGGAGAGGTGGAGGGATGAATGAGGAGGAGAGGAGGATGAATTGAGAAGATGGGGACTTGGGTTGTTGGAGTTGACCCCCCTTTCCCCGATAGAGATCTAGGTAATGTGTAATATACTTGTATAAAGTACTGAAACAATTCAGAATGCCGACAAAGGCTTTTCAAAACTCATCATTACAGAGACTAATGGAACCTGTCACCAACTAAAAATCACATTCTTGGTGACAAGTTCCCTTTTATAAATGTGATGCATTTTAAGATGTTTGTTTTATTACTCCAGATCTCTGGGGCAGATAAATCAGTCTTTACTACTTGGCCTCAGCCTCCTTTCTGAACCTGCAGGAATTCCCTGAAGTAAGAATAGATCTCTCTGTGTATTACATATACATCATACATATATCACTACCAAATAGCAAGAACAAGTGCAAACAATACTTAGCTGTGTTATAAATAGGAGAAAGGCTAACCTGTAGAAGTTTTCTCTGTAAACCCATAAATAAAAAGTCAGTGAAATGACTCTGTAGACAGGACAGAAGGTCAGATGAATGAGCGCTCACAGTAAAGCGCCTTGTGTTTATTACCAGGACACTTTACCACAGAGAGAGGCTTTGAATAAAGAAGCAGTTTCCAGCTCTAAGTGCCTCTGAACACCAGTTATTTACATCCGCACACACCGTGCTATTCAGACTAAAGGTAACTGTCAATTAATCACACATCACCCTACGGATTCTACCATTCGTAATTGGAAAACAGAGGGAGCCAGCCGCGTATTAACTGCAGGTGACATGGGTAAAGTGGCAATTTGTGCTCACTCCAAGAGCACGGGAAGAATGGGAAAATATAAACAAACATTTAAAGTGCCTTTCAAAGGGGATTTTATTTCTTTAATTCATTAAATATCTCGGGATGGGGCATAAAGACAAATAAACATTGGATGGGGGGTTAGGATGGCACAGCTTGCTCTGCCATCCACTACTTCCTGCCAGCAGAAGATTTAAGGGCATAGGAGGTTAACCATCACTAAACTCTCATCAGGACACATTTTATGGCAATCATCATATTCACAATCATTTTCCACCGAGTTGGATTGGTTCTTCATGAGGGTAACTGGAAACACTGAGGTTTGGTGCACTTAGATGAGTTCACCTTGTAAATACTGATGAAATGGGATCTGCTTTTTTTCCAGAAACAACTAAGCTCTAGCTGGGTTTTCATATAGCAGTCATATATTGTGAAATAATACAGAGAACTGCCGATTCACAAGTTGTACCAAGCACTTATTAAAAATGAAAGGGTTTCTGAATGTTTTTATTTAAAAACTGTGCTAGTCTCCATAGGCTACATCTATTAAACCAGGTCTAATATTACAGTATTGTACACCTAACAAAACCTATACAAAACAGCGGCACTGATTCTGGAGAAGAATCAAACCCTTTACTTTATTTACAAACAATCCCTTTATCCATAACCAAACCGTACTGTGGTAAATGACAATGTTAACTAGATGTCAAACCTTAAAGAACAGACTTTTAAGGTCCATGGCCTGGCCCCTATGCTGATTTTTTTATACACACAGGAATTGACGAGGTACAGTTCACTATAGAGGATCATAAAGTCAGAGACACGCGAAGTAGATTGCGGAAGTCACGCTCTCTCTAAGCAAGTACTCTCTGCCAGCATTGGCAGCTCTACTTTCGGAGATGTAACTGTTCATCATTCCTGAAGTCTTGCACATGTGCTGTGTGTGCTAAATTCTGGAAAGGCAGCCAATACCCATGTACATTTAAGTTCTCATGTGACAGTGGAGTGCCCTGAATGGGGGAGCATATCTTTCCACATTGCTTATTGTACACAGCAGGGGAAGCTGTCAAAGAAGCTGGTCAGAGTAGTATGTGTTATTATCCATGGAACATGTGTAGAATGCCGAGTATTTATGTTTCTAAAAATAGAAATGTAAATCACAGAGGAGGGATTCTGCTGGGACAGGGAGAGCTTGACTTTAGTGTCCGAGTCCCTGACTCCCTGATCTTATGGTGTTCATTAACATATGTATTAAAAGATAGATTTTCCACAATAGAATAACATCGTGTAATAACAGGGAAATAGATGGTGCTGGCTTCCTGGGGTATAAGTTCCCTTTAAATTCCATCTAGTCGGCTGAGACACTAAATTGATATAACATGTAATTATGTTCCCACTTAACAAATACTGTACACTTTAGATTTTCTACAGCACAATTCTGTATACTACCAGTAAATTACATAAGAGTTTACAAAATCTCACCCACACAATATGAATAAATCAACAGGACATATTAGGCTACATTCACAAACACACATATGCCCACCAGGCCATAGCCGGTTGGGCATACGTTCGCCACGATGGAGAGGAGGAGTGGTGACCCCTCCCCTCTCCATAGCGATGCATGGAACATGCCACCATAACATGGGGATAGATAAGACATGTCCTATCTTTTCCCTGTGTATGGAGTGGTAAGGTACCGTATGTGTGCAGCACCGTATCGCTCCATGTTCCCAATGTCGGCCTATGGGGGGGCATATGTACGGTCACAAGCCAGCGGCCATACATACATCCCCCTAAGGTCATGTGAATACAGCCTTAATCTAACCTTAACAATATTTGTCATTGAACAAGGTGGAATCAATGGTAAACCAATGGCCTATCAGTTTAGTTTTCTGAAGACAAATCCTTATAGGACTCAAGATGACCACTCAGAGTTTGGGTCGAAAAAGTAAAAAATGTATAAAGACCATAAGAACTAAACTAATCTGAGTTACTTTGTATTTGACATTGACTTGCCAGATGTGATGCACACTACTAGAATAGTGAATGAAATATAACAAAATCTCTTACACATGCTAAAACAAATCCATGCACAGCAATCTGGATTGGGTTTTACTCCAGCTTCTACTCAGGTTTGGCTTTCAGACACTCGAGTACCTGTGCTCTGCCTGTCCATAAAGTGAGGTTGTTCATGTTAGAGCTCACTGTTCTGCCGGATTTGTGTCCTGGTGTAGTTATACTCAGTGATTTGAGCTGAATTTGCTACTGTCCTGAAAGCCTAATATTCTCAGTCTTGACAAGGAAGCAGCCATAGATTGTATCCACCAGGGACATCAAGCATTCCTATTAGTAATTACCCCCTGTGGAGCATCTAGGGGGAGAAATAATGTAGCCATATTTTGCATTTGGTAAGATGTGATCTATTTACATGCCTGAAACTAATGGATGTTCCTAGTTACCTCAGTGCTAAATAAAACAAACTGCTGATCTGGGTTTTGACTATTATGGAAATAATAGGAATAGCAATGTGGGAGAGGAATGCACATAGCAATAGCAAGACCAGTAGGAGCATGTGCGTCATTATGGGGTTTGTAGGAAACTGGCATGAAATGTGAATCCTCTGGACTCCTCTCACTTTATGTTAGGCTTGGGACAGTGGGGGAAGGGGAGGGGGGGTGGAAATAGCAAAGTTTCAGTGAAAAGGTAGAGAGACACCATAATATGTTTTGTACCTCAAACCCTTACATCTAAATTGTGAATTATGGATTTATCCACACAAGGAACATAGCAGTTCTGATGAATCTTTTGAGTAATGGATTCCAGTGAATTCTCATATCACATGTAATCATGTAGTAGCTTTCGCTAATGCTCCAGGCAAAATACCTGGTAGTAAGCTAGCTGATGCCCATGGATGGAGTCTGCTATAAATAATTCACAAAAAATATATAGGGTTGTGAGCAAAAACTTTATTTTAGGCTTCTGTAAACGCTGGAACGTAACAGAAAAGCATAGACAGAGACTTCGAGAGGAAATAAAGATGGAAGGAAAGGTGTATCAAAATTGCAAAAAAATGGAGCTGCTTTTAATTTTGATGTTTTTGAGCATTTAGGCATCAGCATGTTTGGTTATCCCTTTTCCATTGAGCACTATTTAGTAGGTCTCTCCATTGGAGTCAGACTAGCTGCCAGGAGATAGAAACAGACAGTAATCTCCATGGTTGACTTCACTCCAGATGATGTCCTTTGTGGTAGCCAAGTCACTTTCACCTGCACATTGCTAAACTCCATCTATATTTATATCAATTCTGTTTTTTCCTGTAAAGTTCCCAGCCCAGCATAATATCTAATTTTGCTGCTGTCAAGAGATTTGACTAGAAAAATTAAACAAAGTGGGTCTGCCAAGGCTAACAAGGTAATAATTAATAGTGAAATTAGAGTCATTCTCTTTTAACTCTTTTCATTCAGTTTTCTGGTGCAGACAGTTTTATTTTTACAGCCGCTAGAACCAGATTGTTGTATAAAAATGATGCCTAACAGCCCTAAAGGTATATGTCACAAATGTGGCAAAGCCGAACAGATGGGTGGAGTCCCTGGACATAAAGGGATTATCCGGCCACTGTATGTTCTTTTTTTTAAGCCTCTGTCACAATTTTACTTGTTTTGTACACATTCCTTCCTTCCCAAACGTTCCCAGTTCTTTCATCCTATACTTCTTTTTACCTTTTTGCACAAATTGCTCTGCTCGTATTTTATAAGATGGCCGCCGCCCTGCACTTCCAGGGGACTTAAAGCCCTATGATTCCCTCCTTCAAAGCTGCTTGTGCGTGTCCAGCGATAGGCTACGTGCACGTCTATATTCTCCCCTGTGTCCTTCATGTGCGGGCGCACTCCCAGTATATGCAGGGGAACAAGTGTCTCTGCAGCACAGAGAAATTTGACAGAAGACAATGGCAGGACTACAAGTTGTTACCGAAGGGATGGGGGAGTGAACGAATAAAGGTATGGTGATATAAATGATTTTGATAACTAGAAAATGGGCCAAAATTTTAAATTTCATTAAATTATGGAAGTGTATTAAATGAGGAGAAAAAGATTATGAGGGGCAATGTTTATGACCAGACAACCCATTTAAAGTGTTATTCTCATATGGGCAAACACATTTAATTGAATCAATCTGCCATGTACATTCAGTTCTTCATCTTTGAAGATAATTTACTGTAAATATAGGCATATGCAACCTCAGAAACAAGATTGTTGTCCTCGGATACAACCGCCCCTCCTGAGTGATTGCAAGAAGAAACAAATAGTTTTTCATATGAAATGGCAAAAAGTTACTGTGTGTCCCACAGCCCTCCTGTGTTAATAATCTCTGAATCCAGGTGGTCACCACTGCAGCTGCATGTAAAAGTGGTCATATCCAAGGACAAGTATCTCGTTTCTAAGGGATAACATAGCCACATTTATGGGAAACTATTTTCACACAGGAACATTCTTTTTTAATAACAGGCAACTGAAGTAATGTTTGGCAGCTGAATTATATTTAATGTGAATGCTGCCATAGGAATACATCTTTTACTTCAGATACAGTCACAATAATGTAGATTCTATTAAAGTTAAGGTGATATTTGGTTATAATACATGTGAAAGGGAGGGTGGGGGTTGACCAAAAATCTTGCCTGTTTTAACAATTACTGAGAATCAACTTATCCTTATAGGAGGGTCTTGTGAACTAATAAGTTATCTGTTATGCTACACTGTCCGACTGTGCTGTTTTGATATCAAGGAACTAAATGAGTTAAAAAAAAAAGTATAAAAGATAAAAAAGTAAAAAAAGAATAAAAAATTTCTCCTGCATTTCCACCCACTGAAATCCTGCACAATACTGTAGTAATAAGTGCCCCATCACCTTACACAGAAAGCAACAGAAATTGTCTGTTAATTATTCAGAAATGCTTAAAACAAACAATAAATTGCAGGTTTAACACACTGGGGGTCATTTACTAAGGGCCCGATTCACGTTTTCCCGACGTGTTACCCGAATATTTCCGATTTGCGCCGATTGTACCTGAATTGCCCCGGGATTTTGGCGCACGCGATCGGATTGTGGCGCATCGGCGCTGGCATGCACGCGATGGAAATCGGGGGGCGTGGCCGAACGAAAACCCGACGGATTGCGAAAATTACACTTACCTTCACCAGGTATAGGCCGGTGAATTTCAGGGCATTCCAGCGCGCCTCCGGGGAACTTCAGCACAGCAGCGCCACCTGGTGGACGGCGGAGGAACTACCTTAGTGAATCCCGGCCGGACCCGAATCCAGCGCAGAGAACGCGCCGCTGGATCGCGAACGGACCGGGTAAGTAAATCTGCCCCAATAAGTATTTGAAGGAAAGTCAGGGTCAGGTACGTCTCCTTTGGTCTTTTTACTTTTAAATACCAAATAACAGATTTCTGACATGTAACATCAATAAAAATCCCATTATTTTTAACGCCTGTACCATGAACAAATCCCATTTCTTTGTGTGAGGTGTAAGACTAGAGCAAATTACTGCACACCAATGAGGAAAAGGGTAGCAACGCGGGAAAAGTCAGGTCTATAAGCTCCACCCCACGCTTAAAGAAAAGGATAGAACTTTATCCCAAATAGGCTTTCCCAATTTTGATGAATATTGACGAATTATACATAGGAAAGTTCATTAATATTAAGTCAACTTTTTTACCCCCGGGGTCTTCATTTCCCAACCTGCCACAGAAAATGGAGATAAGAGCAAGTGCATAATGACACAATAATACATAGAACACTAAATGGTTACAAATAGGGCAGTAAACCTAGGAAAGGGTAAATCGACTACTGGGGTGTAAGAATGGTGCTAATGGTATACCAGCAAGCTTTATAGAAGATAGAATAGTGGCCCTTTTAAATCCTGCTCTCAAAATGCCCCATGGAGTGTCTGATCATTTTCCTAAATCCAATGTCCACGTATGCCTGCCACTGTAGGCACTGCTAGAGCAAATTTCGGACAATTGGCTGGCAGATCATGGCATTGCAAATCTTAAGAATATTATATGTGCAAATGAAAAAAAAATAGGACAAGGCAACCAAAGAAAACTTAAAGAACATCTGCAGGACAAAATGCAGACTGAGGGGGTAAAAAGTGACCAAATTAGAATTGGATGTTATATTTTCAACCTACTATGTGAATACAGCCTACAGGTAACCAAAGTACAAAATGATTCATGTAGCAGCAGTGATGCCAGTCATCAATTTTTATGGAATACCTTCCAGGTTTCCATGTGGTTTCTGAATGAGTATTTTCCTACACTGATATAGAAGGCACACTTAAAGGTCAATCAATTATTTCCATTTACAGAAAGTAGGCATCAGAATTGTTAAAGGATCATGACAAATGTTAAACACTTGTCTGTGGAACTTATTGTGTTAAGTGGGACAAAACGGGGTGCAATTTGCTTCCTTTTTTTACTCCCCCCACCATTTCATCCATTGATTGTCTGTAATTTGAAAAACAGAGCAGAAAATCCTGCAGGGCAGGTATCAAGTTGATGTAATAAACCAGATTAGCCGCTCTTTTTTACTTGGTTGCCTTTGCTGTCTTGCACTAATATATTTTATTGCCGATATCTCGGAAAAACAGAGCGAAAACACAGGAACCAGAGCCAATCATGGCTGGATTGCACAGCGGAAAATTGAGTTATAAGCCCACAGCACAAAACCCTGATTATAACCCTAAGCAACTATTGTCAGGGTTTCATTCAGAGCTGATCCACACACATTGAACGCAGGGCAATTAGGAGGTATGAGCACTGTAGGGGAAAGATGAGGGGGTCGTGTGCTGACATTTTTTCAATATTGCAATATGGCTTTAAGGCAATAGAACCACAAGTGTGTCTCTCTCAAATCCAAAGCAATCACGGATCAACCAGAAGAAAAGACCAAAGAGCCCTGCGCATTCACGCCACAGGGATATTTACCTGCCCACTGTCACACTTCTCTCTCTTTCCATTTTAGTTTTAACAAAAGAAAAACAGAAAAACAGAGAAGAAATAAAGCAAGAATAATTCAGCCAGGTACAGGATATATGCAGGAAAACAGGAATATCCAGCATGATAACCTGTCGGCCAGGCAACATGTTGACCTTAAAAACCTCTGTCCTGCAGAAAAGGAGGGAACGCTCCTTCGATGTCTTGTTGACATTTTAAAAGGGCTGGCCATTTACATTATGTTTTTTGTAACATGTGTGTGCAGGTCATTTATCACCATACATCTATTAATAGTTCTGCACTGCTTTCTTAATATATAAAGTGAAGCCTCATCAGCCAGACATTCATGACTATAAAATGGCTGCAGTTGGAGGGTCATTTGATCCTAAACATGTGCAATCACCCTGCCAGGACCTTAAAGGGGTATTTCCATTTCAGCAAATTATTGTTATTATGATAAAAAGTTATAACATTTTCCTATGTACTTTCTGTATCAATTCCTCACTGATTTCTAGATCTCTGCTTGCTGTCATTCTATTGAAAGCTTCTATGTTTACTACTGGTGGACACAAATCTGACCATGGTCACACAGGTGCACAGCTCATTATATCACAGACAGTAATCAGAGCTGTGTGATATAACAAGCCGTGCACCTGTGTGACCATGGTCAGATTTCTGTCCACTGACAGTAAACTTGGACGCTTTCAACAGAATGCAGAGATCTAAAAAACTGTAAGGAATTGGTACAGAAAGTATATTGGAAAATTGTATAACTTTTCATTATGAAAGGAATTAATTTCCATAATGGGAATACCCTTTTAATCTTATATTCATGTATACCGCCATAAGGTCCTGGAAGGGTGATTGCTCATGCACATTTATTGATCACATGACCCTACTTCTGTAGGTCATTGGCAGGAACAATGATGAGGTTAAAGGCTGGAGGAAAGCGTAGAAGAACTTTTGAAAACCTCCCACACACACATGCACTCTTAGACACACATTAAAAAAAACACGTGGGAAAGTGGTCAACCCCTTTAACCTGTGCCAAATGTAATTAAAAAAACAACATGTATCTGTGTTTCTTAGTAATAATATGAATAATGTTTCAACTGTGAGCAGGGGCCACTTCTATGTGGCGGATGGTTCTTTCTGCTTCAGGTTCAATCTGTACAGTAAAATAGATGATTACCGATGATGATGCCGATGTTGATGATGGCAATGTTCACCTTTTATGGCTCTTTCTCACTTGTGGGATCCACTTTGGTATGATATCAGTGATTTTCACAGCTAGCATACTGATTCGTTGTTTCCCATGTGTTTTTTCTCATTTGCCTTTTTTTTCACTGACCCCTGGCCCGTGTTTTTAAAAGTGCTATTTTTTCTCACATGCCGCACATGGACTTCTATCAAAGTCAATAGAACTTCAAACCCCTTCAGCATATTTCTATCAACCATCAGTTTCTTATGTAGAAGTGATAATCCAAAATAATGGATGACATACTTATGTGAAGAAAAAATGATGCGGCTAAAACATGGAAAACACATCGACTGCTAATGGATGTGGTTTTTAGGGATGTGTAAGGGTCTCAATGGTGTGAAAGAACCCTTTATGGCATAACATGTAGAATAGTTTGGGTGCAGGGAAACTCTTTCATTTCTGTCTTTGGCAGAACAGCTCAATTTTCTTCCATTGTGCAGACATGTCTCCCATTAAACATTTTTTAAGAACAAATAAAGAGTAAGTCTGTTAAATATTTATTTCAGACTGAATGAATAGCCCAGTGCCTATAATTTCCTCTACACCACACAATCGCTTCCCACACAAAGCCTGGCACATGATTAGTCAGATGTACACTGCACTGTCATGGGATTTTTTTTCTTGTATTTTTACTGAAAAGAAAGAGAAAGTTTATGTTATGTTCATTTCATGTATGACAGACAGAGGGGAAATAGAATTGAAAAGCAACTGTAAATGCTTAGTGGTAATACACGTTTCAAGGCTTATGCAGATTGGACTCAATGCTGAGTTCTGTTCAGAAACAAAAGTTCACAGCATTTCATTTGTAACTTACATTAACCACTGTACATATAAGAAACTACTGTGCAGTGAACCCCAGGAATCGTAAGGCACCACCACATTTGTGCCAACAGTCCTTTTTCTGTTATAAATACGTCAACACCATCTATCATGTGTTAGGATCGCCAAAGGGTTGTGGATCTCTGCTAGTGATGAGCAGACCCATTAATATAAGAATTTTACAAATCTTTTTATGTCTGGGTTGAGGTATCGAGTGTTTAAATGCTGCTGGCAAAGTCGCCAGTGACATTTATTTTAGCTCCACGCAATGTTATCAGGGAGTTTCACTCCTCCCCAAAATGGCGGTCCGTGGCCACTGCACTTTAAATGTCACTTGCGACTTTGTGTTATATTCCGGGCAGGGGAAAGGAGGTTGAGGCAAACCTGGCTCCAGTATTGAACCTCTAATGAAGAACCTGCAAGTATCGTTTAGAGACCAAACTTTTTTTTTTTTATAATTGTATTTTTATTAAAATATTTTCAATAACAGATCAGAAGTGATCACTTACAGGTCATGCAGCAAAATTTTTCACAAATAAACCATGAATAACAGAAAAGGTAACAAGCGTGACATTGACAATAGATCACCCAGTGGGTAACGAACAGCATGAAGGCAGACCATAATAGTTAAAGTTATTTAAGAAATGTCAGCACCACATATATGTCACATGGGACTCATTTGTGTCGCTGCTGAACTATTCCTTGCGCAACACAAATTTCTGTGGAAGTTTCAGTGCACAGTCGGACCGTACACCACATTTATCATGCAGAATCCAAGAGAAATGTGCTAACCCCTTAATGACCAGGCCCTGTTTCATTTTTGCATTTTCACCTTTAAAAATCGCTCTTCACCTTTAAAAATCCATAAGTGTTTTATTTTTCTTATTTTTTTTTAATGTAAAGAGCAGTGTGAGGGCTTGCCTTTTGTGTAACAAATTGTAATTCATAGTGACAGTATTTATTATTCCTTGCTGTGTACTGGGAAGTGGGGAAAATTCCAAATGTAGTGAAATTGGTGTAATAATACATTTGCAACATTTTTCTTGTGTGCCCAAATGACATGTCTCCTATATTCTTTGGGTCGGTACAATCACAGGGATACCATATTTATGTGCTCTTTATTATGTTGTCATACATTTACAAAAATTAAAACCTTACTGTACAAAAAAAAAGCTCTTCATTTTGCCATTTCTGGCACTAATAACTTTTACATACTTCAGTGTACAGAGCTGTGCGGTTTTTTTTGTGACTTTTGATGACATTTTCAATTTGAGTACTGTACAGCCTTTTGATTAATCTTTTCTTATTTTTTTTTATATTTAGCAAAATGGCATTTTTGTGTTTGGGTATTATTTTCCATTATGGGGTTTGACGCCAGGCATAACTGTTATTATATTTTGATAGAATGGACATTGTGGGACACAGTGATACCTATGTTCACTGATTTTCACTGTTTAATTATATTTATATTAGTTCTAGGGAGGGGTGAATTGAATTTTAGGTTATTTTTTTTTCTTTTTAAAAAATGTTTAAAATTATTTTTCAGACCACCTTGACATCATTTTCCAGGCTTCAGGAAAGCTAGGTGGTGAAGTCCCTGGATACAGCCATCATTTACAGTCAAAGGGGTGTTCTAAGATGGGGAGAGCTTGACTTCAGTACAAACCTCTGGCTCATGATCTGAAAAGTGTTACTCCACTTGGCAACATACTGGTAATGGTTTATTGGATAAATTTCAACTGACAGGTTCCCTTTAAGGGGTCAACAACAGCTGAATCCCCAAATTTGTGACATTTACAAGTCTTAAAACCCCACTTGTCATCCAGTTCAGGGGTAAGTATGTGTAATTATATTTTTGCATGTTGTCACTAAATAACTATGGAAATTATATAAGCTTATTATGTTTGAAATAAAAGAAGGTAATGAATGCGGATGTTAGATCAAAAACACAAGAGACATAAAAGATCCTTAACTCTTATTAGACAATTCTATAAAAAGGCACCTGTTGCGTAATTATCTAAACAGTCCAAGATCAGGAAGAAGATCAAACAACGGCGCTTGAAAGAAAACGATAGGAGGAAATATACGTCCGGAACGACAAAAGATATCCAGATTTGAGGATGAAGCAGCAGAAAAGCTTTGACACCTCAGAGGAAGATTCTCACAGCTCGTTCTCCCTCCCACCGTTGTTCTTGGTTAAAGGAATTCACTTATGCAGACAAAATTTAAATTCTGAATTACAAAGCTTGTTTTTTGTCTTAATCTATAAAGACATAGGAAAGTCACAAACCAGAGAAATATAGAAGCCATTATTAAGTGCAAGATATATTCGAGTATGGGTGCTCCTTACAACTGTATGGGAAAAGCAATCATCATCATACTCAGCAGATACAGGAATAGTTTCTACCCATGGGTAGATATTCTAAGGCTAATCAATATATTATTAGTCTACACGACTAATAAGTTTGTCAGATTATTGTTTATGGGCAGAATTTTGTGGCATGGTGGACATCTGCAGCTGCAGCACAATACTGGCCCAGGCTCTTCATAAATACAGGAGCAAGCTGTCTGCACCTTCCTTTCAGTGCAAAGTCAGACAGAAAACTGGCACAAACACTTTAATAAATGTGAGCCAGTGTCTTATATTAATTTTGGCTCCTAAAGAGGCACTTGGTCTTATTTTTCCATGAACAAATATGTACATTTTGCAGTCATGTCATAACATACTTCAGCATAAAGAGGACCTGGCACCCAAATTTTCGGCACTAGGAGCTGCTTACTGCATGGAATACTTTACATGGAAATAGAGTCACAAGTACTATTGAGAGATTTCAGAGTTTGGCTGGTTAAAGAGGACCTGTCACCCAAAGCAGCTCCTAGTGCTTGAACAAACGCCGCAGTGTTAGAGTGATAGCGTTACCGGAAACACTGCGGCAAAGCTGTCTGATGTATTCATGAGGGGGCGGGGTTGGGCCGTGGCTAGGGGCAGTGACTGCCGCCTGGCGTGCAGCAGTCACTGCTGGCCTATGGAGCGAGTGGGGCACTCTGGGGAAGAGACAGTGTTTTGAGCGGTCCGATGAATACACTGTACCCCGCTGCAGTGTTGGATAGTGTTACCGGAGGTTTTCGGTAACGCTATCACTCGCACACTGTGGTGTTTGTTCAAGCACTAGGAGCTGCTTACCTTAGTAAGCAGCTCCTAGTGCCGAAAATTTGGGTGACAGGTCCTCTTTAACCAGCCAAACTCTGACATCTCTCAATAGTACTTGTGACTCTATTTCCATGTAAAGTATTCCATGCAGGGCCGGCTTCAGCACTGGGCTTACCTGGGCAAGTGTCGGGGCCAAGAGCTGCAGGGGGGCCCACTTTACATAAAGAATCCATAGGGGTGAGGTGGCCTTTATATAAAATAACCATGAGGGAGCGGTTTGGGATGATAAAATAGGGAATATTTTAGGGAAGAGGGGACTGTTTTAGTTTTTGAAATTTTTTTAAAACTGCCACATGAGTTCACTATGAGTGGGCTTACTGAGACTCTGCCACCCAGGGGCCCACTGAAACCTGGAGCCGACCCTGATTTCATGGTACATTTACCAATCCTGGTATTTATGAACAAAAAACAAGATTTTTTAAATCTAACTTCTGTAACATCCTTATTACTGTCAAAACTCTGAATTCCATCAAGAATGTATAAACACAAAAGAACATTTATTCAAAGGCAGTCATATTATCGTCTTATGAAACAACATCATAACTCTCCAAAACCTGAATTTCATGTTAAATTTCCTGTGACTCCATTGATTTTAGAATCATTGGCCCCAATCTCTCATGTTTAGCACTTTCCTTAAATGAGCACTTCTTGTTCAGGTAGCTGCTTGTCAGTAATGTCATGCCATGAATTCTTCACCCTTGTCACAACCTCTTGCAGTATCTTATTTTCAGGAACAACCTTGTATTTCTAAACTTGAAAAAAAAACTGCACTAGGTCTTATTTTCGGGAAAAAAGGGTATTTAGAAAGTTGTGCTAGTTTTTAAGTAGATAAAATCTCATGCTAAAGGAATTTGACCTTTTTTTCAACTTAGAAAATCTGTTATCTAAGATCACAGACTTTTCTATAAATATCTATGACCCATCAGTAGATCAGTTAGACTAGATTTCCCCTTTAAAGTTCCTCTTACTCTTTAATCCTCCATGAGTGCAGACATGAATGATGACCAGCCCTTTTTCCACATCTTATTCTGCAAACATGTGAAAGGTCCAGATAATACTGAATTAACACATTTATAAAATATTTTGTGATTTATTTATCTTTTTATAAAACCAGCACCACCCATTCTCACAGGTTGTATGTGGTATTCCACCCCTCATTAATTCACTTAAAGGAAATCTTCAATCAAATTTCATCATTCATAAACTATGGACACTTACTCATAGATCCAGGCACTGTGACTGTAGTAATCTTCTTATATTTGTTATCAATGGCCTCCTTTCTACTAATGTCAACTTTTAAACTTATGCTGATGCGATTGAAGGACACTTGGGGGAGATGAAATCAATTCCCTCTGTGCCCTGGTTTCACTGTTTCCCCTACCTGCTTCCCCCTCTCTATATCCGCTGAAATCTCACACAGTGTGAGGAGGGAATGTTCAGTGAACAGTCTAGTAGCCTCCAAATATGCAGCATTGTAGCCCTTTAGGTTCATTAGCATAATTTTGAAAGCCGATTTTAGAAGGAAGGAGGCCATGGATAACACATTTAAGAAGATTAACACAGTCAATGTGCCTGGATCTATGAGTAAGTGTCTTTGGTTTGTCATGCTGGATTTTGTTGGTAGATTTCCTTTAATATAATTTTAGCAGCAGTAAAGAAACAGGAGGTTCGAGGTTTTATATTGCTAAGCAATGTGGTCCCACCGGAATTTCTCCCCAGTATAACATACAGTGAAGCATGCCATGATTCTTTCATCAAGCAGTATCACACAATTTATGAGAAAACAAGAAAGTTAGAAGAATATAGCATCTTAATAGCTGATCTTAAGGACTATGGGCAGAATAAATTGAATAAATAGCACATAGAGAAGATTTTTCTATGACTTTGTGCATAGACACTTGGATAAATCCCACCAAGGTTCAAAGGAGGCAGCAGCAGTGCGATTATTAATGTAAATTACACACTTATTAAGATGACATGGTCATGGAAGAGACAAAAAGACAATATAAATAAAAGGTCACTAGTTCAGTATTTGCTCTTTGTCTAATCTCATTTGACCTACCACATTATTTAGCTTTGTATGTTAGTCTGGGGTTACACAGGGTAAACATGCAGCTCATCACAACATACTGCTGAATGTGCGCGATGGATATTCAGCGGCAAGTTTTCTTAAAAGCGGCTTTTATTTTGGTTATTTTCAACTCAAACTGCAAATGGTGAAGTAGGTGCCTCCTCCAAGCTCTTGCAAATTATACCCCAAAACCCCACCTGTTTACAATTGTCTAGATTACACAATAACCCCATATCATGCTCATTCACCTAATGTTTCCATTGACCCTCCCATTTAGATTGTGAACCCTCTGGACAGACTCCCCTTTTGCTTGTGCTAGTTCAGTCTAGTTTTGTGCCTCTTGTACTTATTTGTGCTTGTTTCTCAATGTATGTGAACCCCTTTTCAATTGTACAATGAAATTAAGAATTCATAATAATTTCTATGAATGATAGTAATAAAACTGCTTACAAGTCTTGCATTGCATAGGTGGAATGTCACTTAAAAACCAACAGCATACGCTGAAAAGCTGCAGGTCACTTTTTTGGCAACATGTGGCTGAGATTTGGTAAAAATCCTTCCACTCTGTAGATACATAACCACAAGGTAGCTGCTATGCTATTCCACTAATCTACAACTTTCTAGCCATATGAAACCCATACAAAGAATGAATATAAAAGGCCTACGTGAAAATTTAATGAATATACCGTATATACTCGAGTATAAGCCGAGACCCCTAATTTTACCATCAAAAACTGGGAAAGCCTATCGAGTATAAGCCGAGATAGGAAAATGCATTGGTCACAGTAGTATACAGCACAGCCCCCAGTAGTATAAAGCACAGCCCAGCCTGCCAACAGTAGTATACAGCTTGCCCACAGTAGTATACAGCCTGCCCAGCTTTAAAAAAAATAATAAACTTGTATACTCACCCTCCGGTGGCCCCGACGTGCAGCGCCGCTCCCCCGATGTCCGCGCGGGTCCTCTTCCGGCTTCCGCGTCTTCTTGCTTCTCTAACTTCGTTCTGGGCGCCGCCATTGTTCTCCCCCGGACGGCGCCTAGTATGACGCGCCGCTGCTGACATCATACTAGGCGCCGCCTGGAAGAAAAATATGGCGGCGCCCGGCACGAAGTTAGAGAAGCAAGAAGAAGGGTGCAGAAGCCAGAAGAGGACCCACGCGGACAACGGGGGAGCAGCGCTACACGTCGGGGCCACCGGAGGGTGAGTATATAAGTTTATTAATTTTTTAAAAAGTATAAACTGTATATTAAGTATGGACTCGTGTATAAGCCGAGGGGACGTTTTTCAGCACATTTTTTGTGCTGAAAAACTTGGCTTATACGCAAGTATATACGGTAACTTTTGTAAACAACAGTATATTTTGTAGTGTTATATACTTCTATTGTGATTTCAACAGATCCAAAGACTGTTCTGCAAAAAAAATACTGTAGATTAACTTGAGACATTTTTTATAGAAAAATACCTCAGTGGATGGCGATATGTTCCTGCTTACTGGCTCTCCAACCATGGTGATCCCCAGTCATCATGAGACTAAGGGTACCCAAGTTCGCTGAATAACGCCTTTTAAAAGTACTCAAAATTCTTGAGTGTAATAAGGTGGATAGGATATCATTCTGCATAAGTGACTAACAGGGTGACTATATCTTTCTTTTAATTCCCAGCATAGAAATCAGAGTCCCAGCAGGATCCTTGTCTTGTCACGTATTGCCTATGCAATTATTCTTCCCATTTAACCACTCGCGTTTTGCTCCTTGAGATTCGCTACTGTGGAAATCTCGGAAGAACGTGAAGTGGCGTCATTCTGTTCTATAGGGGAGAGAGACGGATGGGGAGAAATGGGACATTTCTGTAGCCCAAACGGCAGGGAATAAATTTCTTGTGTTTAAGAAAAGCGTCTCCTAGCAGCAATCGCTCAATATAACAGTCTTCAAGATGACAAGCTATGTGGACATAAAAGACATAAGCTCAGCTACAAACTAATATTACATGCACTAATTCAAGCAAGAGGAGGCAGTGTATGAATCCAGCAAGATTTGTCAAATCCATCTTGTGAGGAAACGTCTCTGCTTCTTATACGGCTGATTTTTATTTTTCATGTTCCTACCCGGTGCCGTGATAACATTCTGGGAAGTAAGCAGACTGAATGCATAGACACTTCATAAAACTATGAAAACATATGTCTGGTGAAGCTGTCTCGTATGTCCAATGAAGTTCTAATTTGCTGAAATTGCAAACGGGATTAATTGAATTTTCTGCTGCTTTCTGGCTGATAAATCCTTCAATTCTATACAGTAATCCCAGAAGGTTCATTCCTGAGTGTCTTCAGATTGTAAGATCCACTGCAGAAGATCATAATGGCTACAGTGACAAAAAATAAAAGAATTGCTTCACAGTTTAATTTCCAGTGAATGAAGATTTCTTTGTCTTTTTTCTCTATTTTTGCCCCACAAACCATTCCTATGGGACGTCTATTCTGGATCCATCAGGAAAATTGACAGAAGTTATCCAATCTGTCATTGTATTCAGTTTATTGGATCTGAATGGATTTTATAATACTACTGCCGTATAAGCTCTTTATTGTAGCGGTGTAGAATCAACATCATTATAGATTTTTTGAAGTCACTCAAAAAGATATTGGGGCACATAAATTTCACTAAAAGTGCTATTTTCATGTATAATGCTGGGTGCGAAAATGCGTTAAGATCATGCACTAGAAATCATGAACCTGTAGCTTCCCCGCAGTGGCTCAATAGAGTTCACCAGCTTTTTTGTGGTGCACATTTAGCACAGGGCGTGCGACACAATATGCATGTTAGATACGGCACGATTCGGACCCAGCACCAGAAGCCCCCTTATTTGTGTCACATGGAGGCTAGTGCAACTGCACCACAAAATGGTCGCATGCAACATAATAGTGGCGCAGACACTTCTTAAATACCTGTGCAAGCAGTTTACACCTGAAAAAATGTCCATCACAAATGTGGCGCAAAGCCCTTAGTACATATTCCCTACTGATCAAACACACATTTTCAGTTAATTTTTGGGTCTGCCCAAATTAGTATAATATATGGATTATTGCATCTCAATAGAAAATGAAAATAGTCTAGGTGGTGAAATATGATTTTTTACACTACCTTACCCATGTGTGTGTGTGTGTGTAAAAACAGTAACCCATGACATATTACCCTTTAAACAGCATATGGTGTATGTGTGGAAGATAGGTGTTTTGTCATCTTTTGTATTTTTTGATATTATATAATGATAATACAATAACTTATTTTTTTCACCGTGAAAGGACACTGTCACCTGCTTTTACCCCACTAAACCTCAGGTAGGGATTGAAATGTCCCCTTTTGTGTGAAATCTCATCTATTTACTTACAAAAAAAATCTTCTCTAAAGTAATTTGAAAATTAGCTGAGAATTATTCTGCATGAGATGAGTCACTTTTAGAGGCTACAGTGACTGTGATAATTCACTATGTACAAGAATATAACTAATATAATACTGTCCCCTATGTACAAGAATATAACTACTACAACAGTGCCCCCTATGTACAAGAATATAACTACTATAATACTGCCCCCTATGTACAAGAATATAACTACTATAATACTGCCCCCTATGTACAGGAATATAACTACTATAATACTGCCCCCGATGTACAAGAATATAACTACTATAAAACTGCCCCTTATGTACAAGAATATAACTACTATAATACCGCCTTGTATGTTCAAAAATATAACTTCTATAATACTTCCCCCTAGGTACGGGAATAGTTACTATAATACTGCCTTATGTATAAGAATATAACTACTATAATACTTCCCCTATGTACAAGAATATAACTACTATAATACTGCCCCCTATGTACAAGAATATAACTACTATAATACCGCCTTGTATGTTCAAAAATATAACTTCTATAATACTTCCCCCTAGGTACGGGAATAGTTACTATAATACTGCCTTATGTACAAGAATATAACTACTATAATATTCCCCCTATGTACAAGAATATAAATACAATAATACTGCCCCCTATGTACAAGAATATAACTACTATAATACTGCCCCTATGTACAAGAATATAACTACTATAATACTGCCCCTATGTACAAGAATATAACTACTATAATACTACCCCCTATGTACAAGAATATAACTACTATAATACTGCCCCCTATGTACAAGAATATAACTACTATAATACTACCCCCTATGTACAAGAATATAACTACTATAATACTGCCCCCTATGTACAAGAATATAACTATCATGCCTTATACCACCGCCAGCCAGCCCCCCAGTATATATCTAGTACAGCCTCTTGATGTATAGGACTATGAAAGAGCACCGATGGGGCTATCATACGCAGATGCATAAGCAGCCGGCATATGATAAATATCCCCCACGGACTTAATGGACATATCATTACCGATTTGGTAAGCTCTGTGCAGCCCTGCATAATCTGTGTGCGCTATATAAATAAAGGAATTATTATTATTATCATTAGATAAAGCAGATTAGTAAATGGAGAGTTGGCTGTGTGTGCAATTGTTCAAAAATCCAGTCATGAGTAAAGTAGGATGATTTCTTTAATTCAGCTCATAACTCGCATTATAAATTCAATACTAACATACAACTACACTTTGTGAGCTCTGGTCTACTTCTAATGAATTGATAGTGAGCCATTTGGCTGAATAGGTCAGATCTGAATAATATGGATGCACTGTATTTCTTTTAAGACAGAGCAAAGAAGCAGGTGTATACTGCAGTGTGCTGTGCAGGCACATTTATATTATGGACATGGTAGAAATCAGACTGCTGCTGCTTTCGCAAGACCAAGGATATGGCTGTAAGTGTGAAAATAGCATTGCTTTAAAATCCTATCTACTGTCCTATTACAAGTTCATTGTTCACTTTTTATTTTGCAGCCGGCTTAAAGCTATTATTTGGAGGGGACGTGTCCTGACCCAGGAGCCACCTGAAATCATTTCCTGAGAACACTTTGCTGCCTTCCACCATGAAGCACTTTTCTCATCATCATAAAATGGTTACTGATTTTTATAATAAAATGGACTTTTCTATGCCAATGTAAAACGCACTGATAGTAGAAGATGAATCTAATACACAAAAAGGGATGTTTTTAATGGGAAAATGTTGACCCCTTTAAATCTGAACCAGACAATGAGATCCTGATACAGTGCATGAAGTTTTAAAGTACGAAGCATGCAGAATGGTGAATGCAACGCTACAGGATATGTAAAGTAACATGGGATCAGCTATGATCACCTGTTACATCATGTTATGTTCAGAAATTTCTGTTGCTTTTGATAGGTCCAATAAAGTAACCTTCTTGAGATTGTGATACCTTTTAATGGCTAACTGAAATATAAGATGTTACAAGCAAGCTTTTGGGACATCTTAGGTTCCTTCATTAGAGCAGTGAGGTCTTATTTAAACAGGTGTGTGCCTATCTTAATCAAGTTCAATCAGTTAAATTAAACACAGCTGGTGTCCAATGAAGGAGTAGAACCATCTCAAGTAGGATCAGAAGGAAATGGACAGCATGTGAGCTAAATATGAGTTTCACAGCAAAGCGTCTGAATACTTATGACCATGTGATAGTTCAGATTTTCTTGCTTAATAAATTAGCAAAAATAGCTACATTTCTGTTTTGTCTGACAAGATGGGGTGGAGAGTACATTAATGATCACAAGAAAACTTTTTAGCCCTTACCAATTGGCTGCATTGAAATAAATAGTGAAAATTTTTAAAGGGGTCTGAATACCCCCTGTATACCCACTATAGAAAGAGGCTCTAGCCTTTTAGTGTATCAGGTGCGTGATTGCGCAGTCATATAATTGCTCTATACATAGAATTGCTCTATAACTGGTGCAAAGCCCACTCCATGGCCCGCAAGGCACACACTGCGTCCTTCCCTGTCCTCTTGGAGAGAAAGTGGTGTAAGGGAAGAGGGAAAGGGTTTAAGGTTGCTTCTGCTGTAGGACTATAAACCTGCACAAACTTTAACATGGTGACCAAAGATATCTACCCATTAGTATGATAAGTGGACCATAGGCCTCAAATGACACCAACCAAATCTTCAATGCACCTTGATGCACCTCCAGAATTTAGAGCTCTAGAGGGTAAAGATGTTTACACATAGTTACAGTAAAAACAACTGTGGAAGACAATCCAACTCACCTAGTCCTGGTCAGAGGCCCTCGTAGTCCCATAGTAGAAGTGCTATAGGAGGCACGGAGAGCCACTAATCTTGTTTATCAGGTAGGTATCCACAAGAGAAAAAGATAAGTCTCCAGCGCTCAAAATAAAGGATAAAATCCATAATTTATTCCATTAAACTAAAAACTAAATGTAATCCATGCAATAAATGAAAAAAATAAAAAAGGCTTCTATCTACTCATTTCAGACACTAACGTCCTTGGACTCCATGGTACAGAGAACTACAAGTGTAAAGATGTTCCCCCTTAGTACTTGAGCATCAATTTCATACTAAACATACGTATATTAGTTTCTTTATGTGCCGGTTTATAGGGGAATCCTGTAGTAGATGTTTTGTTTGTCAGTTGTTATTTCATATACTGTAAGGTAATATATTGTCTCCAATCGCTTCTATCTAGAAAAAAGGTATTAAAGTGCAATAAGGGCTTATACCAGACGGGTAAATGCTCCTTTATGTCATCTTATAAAGCATCTTATGAATAAGGGATAAAACATGAGTTTTGTTAAGCCCCCTTTTCAAAGCAACGTCTCAATGGTTTATTAACAGGTTAAAGGCAGAACCAGTGAGCAGGCAAAAGTGGCTTGAAGCTGAATCAATGGATATCTTCTAGATGTATTTTACCCTCTTCATATAATACTTTCTAACCCCTCAAAGACAAGAAGATCTGTGGGAGAAGGTGGCAATGATTTTCTACTCCGATTCTGCAGTCATTTCACGTCCCTTAAGAAATATAGAGGAAGATCAGCAGTACATTCCCAATATGAGGAGAACATACAACTCCACTTCATTATTTCTATCCAGAATTATTGCTGAAATATAATTGCTTTGCAAGAAGATATATTAAACACTGAACAAAGTGAAACGATTTGGACTACTTATGTATATAGCACGTTCAAGGGATTTTATCTGTAAACACGTTTATATCCTATCAACAGGATATGTGATAAATGTGTAATCAGAGAGGGTCCAACCACTTCAACCCTCTTTGGACCTCCAGAATCGGCTTATGCAACAAACTTCCCAGAAGTCTCCCCAAAACATAATGGAGGCCATAAAATAAGAAAATCCCTTAACCCTTTGCTCCCATTAAAGAGAACCAGTCATGCAAAATCACCCCCCTAATCTAAATAGATTGTCACAAACTGCCATTAGAGAGCATTGCCTCTATCCCTTCAATATCCCTCTACATGCCTGTAAACTTAAGCAATGAGGTCCTAAAGCTGTATGCAAATGACCTGTGAAATGTCCAATGAGTCATTAGCATATTCAAGCTGTCCAGCTTATTCATGAGTGGGAGGCACAGCCACATCCCCAGTGCCTGACTGACAGCCTGTATAATGGTGTAATGGCTGCTCCATGTGCTTACTGGTGGCCACGCCCCCTGCAGGCTGTGTGTGTATATGTATGTGTATGTGAAAGATACAACAGCTCCAGGCAGCCATGTTATAGCAGAACATGTCAGGTACTTGTGTAGCTGATGTCTGTGTCTCTGTGTATTAGGAGGATGCAGCATGTGAGCAGGTAAAGCACAGACACGAACAATGCTTTACTATACATTACACAAAGACATGAGCAGGGGGAGGAGAAGGGAGGGGTAACTGGAGACATCACTGCCTCTGATCACGTGACCAGCCTAATTTACATAATAAATAATAGATGATTTTAGAATGATTAATGTATGAAATGACTAAATAAAGGCTGTGATGGATCCTTGTGAACTGCTCCAACAGGTAGTGGTGACAGGACTAGTGACAGAGACCTGATGACAGGTGTCCTTTAAGGGGATTCTTCCATGGGGTACAATTCTTTAAAGCTGCCTTATAATTGGTTCATTATTTCAATAAAAACCCTAATGTTTCGATGTTTACTGGTCTGAACCTCCTAACCCATCTCATTACACAGGAAATGTCCCATCAGCTCAACAATGCGAATAACGGTGCAAAGGTCAGGAAGAATTTTCTTGACATTTCTACTCGTCAAAACCAGGAAAGGAAGAGCGGAACAAACCTAAAAAGAGTGGGTGAAGCAGGGAATCTTGTGAAATACTATTTTTTATACTATAAGTTTAGTAAAACACAGGCTTCACACAAAACCAAAGTTTCCCAAGTGCTTTATTACTGTGCACCATTTGTCAGTCTCTTACCTGTTCTGTTCTCTGCTGTTTCTATCTCTATATATCACACTAGGATGGTGTGAATCTGCCTCCTGTGACACACTTTCTAGCACTAGTCTATAAAGATATTTGGGTGTCCCACCACAGGTATCAGTTCTAAAGTGTCTGTTATAGTTACAGACTAAGGAC